>NC_053025.1:528302299-528912223 GCF_003073215.2 Triticum urartu
ATAAACTTTGTATACACCCAAAATCTTTGATCATCTCATCAAAGCGTACATTCCAACTCCGAGATGCTTACTCCAGTCCTTAGAAGGATTGCTGGAGCTTTGCATACTTATTAGCATCTTTCAGGATTGACAAAACCTTCCGGTTGTATCACATACAACCTTTCCTCAAGAAAATCATCGAGGAAACAATGTTTTGACATCCTATCTGCAAGATTTCATAAATAATGCAGTAATCGCTAATATAATTCCAACAGACTCTTAGCATCGCTACGAGTGAGAAAGTCTCATCATAGTCAACTCCTTGAACTTGTCGGAAAAAATCTTAATGACAAGTCGAGCTTTCTTAATGGTGATACTTACCATCATTGTCCGTCTTCCTTCTAAAATCCATCTGTACTCAATATCCTTACGACCATCGAGCCGTTCTGCCAAAGTCTACACTTTGTTTTCATACATGGATCCTCTCTCGGATTTTATGGCCTCGAGCCATTTATCGGAATCCGGGCCCACCATCGCTTCTCCATGGCTCGTAGGTTCATTGTTGTCTAGCAACATGACTTCCAAGATAGGATTACGTACCACTCTGAAGTAGTACGCATCCTTGTCATCCCACGAGGTTTGGTAGTGACTTGATCTGAAGTTTCATGATCACTATCATAAGCTTCCACTTCAATTGGTGTAGGTGCCACAGGAACAACTCTCTGTGCCCTGCCATATACTAGTTGAAGAGACGGTTCAATAACCTCATCAAGTCTCCACCATCCTCCCACTCAATTCTTTCGAGAGAAACTTTTCCTTGAGAAAGGACTCGATTCTAGAAACAATCCCTTTATTGCTTTCGGATCTGAGACAGGAGGTATACCCAACTGTTTTGGGTGTCCTATGAAGATGCATTTATCCACTTTGGGTTCGAGCTTATCAGCCTGAAACTTTTTCACATAAGCGTCGCAGCCCCAAACTTTTAAGAAATGACATCTTAGGTTTCTCTAAACCATAGTTCATACGGTGTCATCTCATCGGAATTACGTGGTGCCCTATTTAAAGTGAATGTGGTTGTCTCTAATGCCTAACCCATAAACTATCATGGTAATTCGATAAGAGACATCATGGTATGCATCATATCCAATAGGGTGCAGTTATGATGTTCGGACACACCATCACACTATGGTGTTCCAGGCTGTATTAGTTGTGAAACAATTTCCACAATGTCTTAATTTTGTGCCAAACTCGTAATTCAGATATTCATCTCTATGATCATATCATAGATATTTTATCCTCTTGTCACGACGATCTTTCAACTTCACCCTGAAATTACTTGAACCTTTCAATAATTCAGACTCGTGATTCATCAAGTAAATATACTCAACATCTACTCAAATCATCTGTGAAGTAAGAACATAACGATATCCACTACATGCCTCAGCACTCATTGGACTGCACACATCAAAATGTATTACTTCCAACAAGTTGCTTTCTAGTTCCATTTTACTGAAAACGAGGCTTTCAGTCATCTTGCCCATGTGGTATGATTTGCATGTCTCAAGTGATTCAAAATCAAGTGAGTCCAAACGGTCCATTTGCATGGAGTTTCTTCATGCATATACACCAATAGACATGGTTCGCATGTCTCAAACTTTTCAAAAACGAGTGAGCCCAAAGATCCATCAACATGGAGCTTCTTCATGCGTTTTATACCGATATGACTTACGTGGCAGTGCCACAAGTAGGTGGTACTATCATTACTATCTTTTGGCATGAACATGTGTATCACTACGATCGAGATTCAATAAACCATTCATTTTAGGTGTAAGACCATTGAAGGTATTATTCAAATAAACAGAGTAACCATTATTCTCCTTAAATGAATAACCGTATTGCGATAGACATAATCCAATCATGTCTATGCTCAACGCAAACACCAATCTCGATGGTAGAGGGAGCGTACGATATTTGATCAACCTTGGAAATACTTCCAACACATATCGTCATCTCACCTTTAGCTAGTCTCCGTTTATTCTGTAGCTTTTATTTCGAGTTACTAACACTTAGCAACCGAACCGGTATCTAATACCCTGGTGCTACTAGGAGTACTAGTAAAGTACACATTAACACAATGTATATCCAATATATTTCTATCGACTTTGCCAGCCTTCTCATCTACCAAGTATCTAGGGTAATTCTGCTCCAGTGGTTGTTCCCTTTATTACAGAAGCACTTAGTCTCGGGCTTGGGTTCAACTTTGGGTTTCTTCACTAGAACAGCAACTGATTTGTTGTTCCATGAAGTATCCCTTTCTTGCCCTTGCCCTTCTTGAAACTAGTGGTTTCACCAACCATCAACAATTGATGCTCCTTCTTGATTTCTACTTTTGTGGTGTCAAACATCGCGAATATCTCAAGGATCATCATATATGTCCCTGATACATTATAGTTCATCACGAAGCTCTAGCAGCTTGGTGGTAATGACTTCAGAGAAACATCAATATCTCATCTGGAAGATCAACTCCCACTCGATTCAAATGATTGTTGTACTCAGACAATCTGAGCACAAGCTCAACAATTGAGCTTTTCTCCCTTAGTTTGTGGGCTAAGAAAATCGTCGGAGGTCTTATACCTCTTGACGTGGGCACGAGCCTGAAATCCCAATTTCAGCCCTCGAAACATCTCATATGTTTCGCGACGTTTCAAAAAAGTTTTCGGTGCCTCAATTCTAAACTGTTTAACTGAACTATCACGTAGTTATCAAAATGTGTATGTCAGATGTTCGCAACATCCACAGACGACGTTCGAGGTTCAGCACACTGAGCGGTGCATTAAGGACATAAGCCTTCTATGAAGCAATGAGGGCAATCCTCAGTTTACAGACCTAGTCCGCATAATTGCTACTATCAACTTTCAACTAAATTTACTCTAGGAACATATCTAAACAGCAGAACTAAAGCGCGAGCTATGACATAATTTGCGAAGACCTTTTGACTATGTTCAGGATAATTAAGTTCATCTTATGAACTCCCACTCAGATAGACATCCCTCTAGTCATCTAAGTGATTACATGATCTGAGTCAACTAGGTCGTGTCCGATCATCACGTGAGACGGACTAGTCATCATCGGTGAACATCTTCATGTTGATCGTATCTACCATACGACTCATGCTCGACCTTTCGGTCTCTTGTGTTCCGAGGCCATGTCTGTACATGCTAGGCTCGTCAAGTCAACCTAAGTGTTTCGCGTGTGTAAATATGTCTTACACCCGTTGTATGTGAACGTTAGAATCTATCACACCCGATCATCACGTGGTGCTTCGAAACAACGAACTGTCGCAACGGTGCACAGTTAGGGGGAACACCTTCTTGAAATTATTATGAGGGATCATCTTATTTACTACCATCGTTCTAAGTAAACAAGATGCAAAAACATGATAAACATCACATGCAATCAAATAATAGTGACATGATATGGCCAATATCATATAGCTCCTTTGATCTCCATCTTGGGGCTCCATGATCATCTTGTCACCGGCATGACACCATGATCTCCATCATCGCGTCTCCATGAAGTTGCTCGCCAACTATTACTTCTACTACTATGGCTACCGGTTAGCAATAAAGTAAAGTAATTACATGGCGTTGTTCAATGACACACAGGTCATACAATTAATAAAGACAACTCCTATGGCTCCTGCCGGTTGTCATACTCATCGACATGCAAGTCGTGATTCCTATTACAAGGACATGATCAATCTCATACATCACATATATCATTCATCACATTCTTCTTGGCCATATCACATCACATAGCATACCCTGCAAAAACAAGTTAGACGTCCTCTAATTGTTGTTTGCATATTTTACGTGGCTGCTATGGGTTTCTAGCAAGAACGTTTCTTACCTACGCAAAAACCACAACGTGATATGCCAATTGCTATTTACCCTTCATAAGGACCCTTTTCATCGAATCCGATCCGACTAAAGTGGGAGAGACAGACACCCGCTAGCCACCTTATGCAACTAGTGCATGTCAGTCGGTGGAACCAGTCTCACGTAAGAGTACGTGTAAGGTCGGTCCGGGCCGCTTCATCCCACAATGCTGCCGAATCAAGATTGGACTAGTAACGGTAAGCATATTGAACAAAATCAACGCCCACAACTACTTTGTGTTCTACTCGTGCATAGAATCTACGCAGTAGACCTAGCTCATGATGCCACTGTTGGGGAACGTAGCAGAAATTCAAAATTTTCCTACGTGTCACCAAGATCTATCTATGGAGAAACTAGCAACGAAGGGAAGGAGAGTGCATCTACATACCCTTGTAGATCGTTATGCGGAAGCGTTCAAGAGAACGGGGTTGAAGGAGTCGTACTCATCGTGATCCAAATCACCGGAGATCCTAGTGCCGAACGGACGGCACCTCCGCGTTCAACACACGTACAGCCCGACGACGTCTCCCATGCCTTGATCCAGCAAGGAGAGAGGGAGAGGTTGAGGAAGACTCCATCCAGCAGCAGCACAACGGCGTGGTGATGGTGGAGAGTAGCGGGATTCCAACAGGGCTTCGCCAAGCGCTGCGGGAGGAGGGAGATGTGTCATGGAAGGGAGAGGGAGGCGCCAGGGCTTAGGTATGGTTGCCTCCCTTCCCCCACTATATATAGGGCCAAGGGAGAGGGGGGGCGCAGCCTTGGCCCTTCCTCCAAGGAAGGGTGCGGCAGGGAGGAGTCCCTCCTCCCCAAGGCACCTAGGAGGTGCCTTCCCCCTTTAGGACTCTTCCTTTCCCTTATCTCTTGGCGCATGGGCCTCTTGGGGCTGGTGCCCTTGGCCCATATAGGCCAAGGCGCACACCCCTACAGCCCATGTGGCCCCCCGGGGCAGGTGGACCCCCTTGGTGGACCCCCGGACCCCTTTCGGCACTCCCGGTACAATACCGATAATGCGCGAAACCTTTCCGGCGACCAAAACAAGACTTCCCATATATAAATCTTTACCTCCGGACCATTCCGGAACTCCTCGTGACGTCCGGGATCTCATCCGGGACTCCGAACAACTTTCGGGTTACCGCATACTAATATCTCTATAACCCTAGCGTCACCGAACCTTAAGTGTGTAGACCCTACGGGTTCGGGAGACATGCAGACATGACCGAGATGACTCTCCGGTCAATAACCAACAGCGGGATCTGGATACCCATGTTGGCTCCCACATGTTCCACGATGATCTCATCAGATGAACCACGATGTCAAGGACTTAATCAATCCCGTATACAATTCCCTTTGTCTAGCGGTACGATACTTGCCCGAGATTCGATCGTCGGTATCCCGATACCTTGTTCAATCTCGTTACCGGCAAGTCTCTTTACTCGTTTCGTAACACATCATCCCGTGATCAACTCCTTGATCACATTGTGCACATTATGATGATGTCCTACCGAGTGGGCCCAGAGATACCTCTCCGTTTACACGGAGTGACAAATCCCAGTCTCGATTCGTGCCAACCCAACAGACACTTTCGGAGATACCTGTAGTGTACCTTTATAGCCACCCAGTTACGTTGTGAAGTTTGGCACACCCAAAGCACTCCTACGGTATCCGGGAGTTGCACAATCTCATGGTCTAAGGAAATGATACTTGACATTAGAAAAGTTTTAGCATACGAACTACATGATCTTGTGCTAGGCTTAGGATTGGGTCTTGTCCATCACATCATTCTCCTAATGATGTGATCCCGTTATCAACGACATCCAATGTCCATGGTCAGGAAACCGTAACCATCTATTGATCAACGAGCTAGTCAACTAGAGGCTTACTAGGGACATGGTGTTGTCTATGTATCCACACATGTATCTGAGTTTCCTATCAATACAATTCTAGCATGGATAATAAACGATTATCATGAACAAGGAAATATAATAATAACTAATTAATTATTGCCTCTAGGGCATATTTCCAACATTTATTTTGGCGCCGTAGTCGGGCCATGAGTGTTTGAATGTTGTAATGCTATTTATGTACTTTGATTGACGTGGCGAGTGTAAGCCAACTATGTATCTCCCCTTTTATTATCTATATTACATGGGATGTTGTGAAGATTGCCTAACTTGCGACATTGCTTTCAATGCGGTTATGCCTCTAAGTCGTGCCTCGACACGTAGGAGATATAGCCGCATCGAGGGCGTTACAAGTTGGTAATCAGAGCCTTCCCCGACCTTAGGAGCCCCCATTGCTTGATCGTTTTTAGCAGTCATTGTTGAATCTAGAAAAATGTTTTGAGTCATTTAGGAATTATATATCGGAGAGTTTAGGAATTCTTTTTACTCCCCAGTCTCCTCATCGCTCTGGTAGGGCATACTGACGTAGAGTTTTGACTCTTCTCTTCTCAAATTTCACTAAAAAAATTTAGGATCACGCGGGTATCTTGGAATCATTCCGATGGTTTTGTGACGAGAACATTGTTCTTGGTGCCTCCTGTCTTTAGGGGTTGTGGTAGGGTCCCGGGGAGTTGAGCTCCGAGGTGTTGTCATCACAATTTTATCGTTGCAGTTCTAGAATACCTGAGTTTAGTACGCCGACATCGAAAATCTCTTTTATGCAGTTCGTTGGTGAGATAACCTTGACGCCACCCAGTACTGGGGCGGGAGTTCGGGAGTATCGCCATAACTTGTATAACGGATGCTTTTCGAAGGTTGAGGTAGATGGTTTCCGAAGTTTTCTCGGTTATGTGTTGAAGGATGGATATAGCTGGATGTAGGATTTGCTAGATTTGGGTGAGATATTATGCTTCCCCTGTATCCCCAACACCTGATTGCATAACCGGAAAGGTTCGGGAGTTTCATAGGTGGGAATTCTTGTAGCTTTAGTTCTTCTTCCACGGATATTTGGTTTGAGATTGGGATTTCTTACCGAGTATTCGTTCTTGATCCGTACCTTGTTGATTTATTCCTCTACCTAAATTCTAAGTGGCTTCTCAATTTATGGATATGTGACCATTTCAAGTGGAATGCATTCGTTCTTATGTTCGGATGTGAAGACTTTATGTTGCAATTTCAACCCGTTTGATTCAGCTTCATTTTATCTGTCAATGTGCTAACGGTTGTCACCCTCTTCAGGATGGCTCCCGCTAAGAGCACCAATCAGAATCAGAATCAAGATCCGCCACCACCTCCACCTCCTCCGGAGGCATGGCAAGCTGTGATGGCCGCAACCAATGCAAACACGCAGTTGATCATGCAAATTCTTCAAGAGCGCAATCAAGCGAACCAAGGCAACCAAGGCAACAATCAGAATCACTTTGCTACACTCAACCAGTTCCTTGCTAACGGGCCAAAGACTTTCAGCAATTGTGTTGAGGCAACTGATGCTGACGATTGGCTCGTGGATCTGTGCAAGCATTTCGAGTGCAGTAACGTCAGGCCTGAGGACTTTGTCAAGTTCGCTTCCTTCCAACTCAAAGACCAAGCTGCAGAATGGTTCCAGCAGTACAAGGATTCCAGAGGAGGCCGTGTGATTACCTGGGATGAATTCCGTCAAGACTTCAAAGCTCATCATATCCCTTAGAGCGTGGTTGAAAGCAAGCGTGAGGAATTCCGCAACCTGAAGCAAGGCTCTTTGTCTGTCTATGACTACAACAAGTTGTTTCAGAAGCTCGCCCGCTTTGCTAAGCAGGACGTCCCTGACGAGAAGAGCATGATATACTAGTTCAGGGGTGATCTCAGAGAAGAAATCCAGCTAGCTCTTGTTCTCTTTGAGCCCTTGAGGTACGATGAGTTCTACAACATGGCATTGAAGCAAGAGGCTGCTCAACTAAGGTGTGATGCTTCCAAGAAGCGAGTCAGAGACACTACTCCTTCTTCCTCTACTCAAGTGGCCAAGCAGCAGAAGTATTGGCTTCCTCCTCCTCCGTTCTGTCAGCTGTATCAGCAGAAGAGCAAAGGTGGCAGTGGATCTTCCCACCCACCCAACCCTGGCTTTCAGAACAAGACTTCGTCTCAAGCTCCAAGATCGAGTGCTCCGTATCACCGTCCGCTTTCAGAGGTCACGTGCAACAAGTGCCAACAGAAGGGTCACTATGCCAACAAATGCTTCAATCAGAGGCGTCTTCCTCCTCCTCCTGTGAGATCGGCAAGTACAGTTGTGGTCAAGCATAACCCCAAGCACGCCAAGGTCAACTTGATGAACGCAGCTCAGGCAGAGGACTCGTCAGATGTCATCATGGGTAACCTTCCTGTTAACGATATTCCAGCTAAAGTTCTTTTTGACACTGATGCATCTCGAGACCGTTTACATCTAAGCATGGTTTGGCTTTGCAAATTTTGCCTAGTCCATTAGCAGTTGTCTCTCCCAGTAGGCGCATGCATGCTAACTCCATTGCTTCGGATGTTACTATCACTTTGGGTGACTGCAAATTTCTATCTTCTCCTACAGTTCTTGGTGACTCGGATATTGATCTTATTCTCAGAATGGATTGGCTTTCTAAGCACAAGGCGCATCTTGATTGTGCTGCCAGGCAGATTCAATTGACTCATTTGTCTGAGGATGTAATTGTTTTTGCCGATCGTGATGATACCATCCATCTGTTTTCTCTCAATGAGAAGGGTGAACTGGATGCTATCTCGCGGATTCCAGTCATTTGCGAATATCAAGACGTCTTTCCAGAAGAGCTTCCAGGAATGCCTCCGCACCGGCCAGTTGAATTCGTCATCGATCTTGAGCCTGGCACAGAACCAGTGTGCAAGCGTCCTTACAAGCTCAGACCTGAAGAGTTGAAGGAGCTGAAGAAGCAACTCGATATTCAAGAGAGAATGGGTCTCATCCGACCTAGTTCTTCTCCATGGGGTTGTGGTGTTCTTTTTGTGAAGAAGAAGGATGGAACAGACCGACTTTGTGTTGATTACCATTCATTGAACAAGAAGACTATCAAGAACAAATACCCACTTCCCAACATCAATGAGCTGTTCGAACAACTCAAAGGTGCCCAAGTATTCTCCAAGCTTGATCTCCATATCGGTTATCATCAGATTCGAATCCGTGAGCAAGATATTCCCAAGACGGCTTTCAGGACAAGCTATGGTTCATATGAATACACTGTCATGTCTTTTGGCCTCGTCAACGCTCCTCCAACTTTCTCTCGCATGATGAACTTCATCTTCAACGCCTACACCAATGACTTCGTTTTGGTCTATCTCGACGACATTCTGGTCTTTTCGAAGAACAAGGAAGATCATGCCAAGCACTTGCGTTTGGTGCTCGATAAGCTCAGGGAACACCAGTTCTACGCCAAGTTCTCCAAGTGCGAATTTTGGCTCGATGAGGTTCTCTATCTTGGTCATATCATCTCTGCCAAGGGCATTGCGGTGAATCCTGAGAAGGTGTCTGCAATTGTGAATTGGGAACCACCTCAGAACGTGAAGCAACTTCGTAGCTTCCTCGGTCTCGCAAGCTACTGTCGAAGATTCGTTGAAAACTTTTCTAAGATCGCGAAGCCTCTCTCAAATCTTCTCCAGAAGCACGTCAAGTACGTTTGGTCTCCGGAATGTGACATCACTTTCAACACTTTGAAAGAGAAATTGGTCACTGCTCTAGTTCTGACTCCTCCTGATGAATCCAAACCGTACGAGGCCTTTTGTGATGCCTCTCTCCAAGGTCTCGACGCAGTGTTGATGCAAGAGAAGAAAGTTGTGCCTTATACCTCTCGCCAGTTGAAGCCCAATGAGAAGAACTACCCCACTCATGACCTCGAGTTGGCGGCAGTTGTGCACGCTCTTTTGACTTGGAGACATCTCTTATTGGGAAGGAAAGTGGACATCTTCACTGACCACAAGAGTCTCAAGTACATCTTCACTCAGCCTAATCTCAACCTCAGGCAGACTCGATGGGTCGAAATGATTCAAGAGTATAATCCGAGTATCGAGTATACTCCAGGCAAGGCCAATGTGATTGCTGACGCTTTGAGCAGGAAGGCTTATTGCAACAGTCTTATTCTCAAGCCTTATCAACCCGAGCTTTGTGAAGCTTTCCGCAAACTTAATCTGCAAGTTGTTCCTCAAGGTTTCCTCGCCAACCTTCAAGTCTCTCCTACCTTGGAAGACCAGATTCGCCAAGCTCAGCTTCTTGATGCTATGGTGAAGAAGGTGAAGATTGGGATTGCCAAGAGTCAACCCAAGTACAAGTGCTACCACCTTGATGACAAGGATACTCTCTTCTTCGAGGATCATATTGTTGTGCCCAAAGGTGACCTTCGTAAAGTGATCATGAACGAGGCTCACAATTCTCTCCTCTCCATCCACCCTGGGAGCACGAAGATGTATCAGGACCTCAAACAGGCTTATTGGTGGACTCGAATGAAGCACGAGATTGCTTAGTTCGTGAATGAATGTGATGTCTGCAGAAGAGTGAAGGCAGAACACCAAAGGCCAGCTGGACTCCTCCAACCTCTTGCCATTCTAGAATGGAAGTTTGACCACATTGAGATGGACTTCGTGACTGGGTTTCCAAAGTCCAAACGTGGCAATGATGCTATATTCGTTGTCATCGACAAACTCACTAAAGTGGCTCACTTTCTACCTATCAAAGAGTCAATCACTGCAGCTCAATTGGCGGAACTCTATACCTCTCGGATTGTCTCTCTACACGGTATTCCACAAGTGATCTCTTCAGACCGTGGCAGCATCTTTACCTCCAAGTTTTGGGATTCTTTTCAGAAGGCCATGGGCACCAACATCCGCTTCAGCACAGCTTTCCATCCTCAAACTAGCGGTCAAGTCGAGCGTGTCAATCAGATTCTTGAAGATATGCTCAGGGCTTGTGTGATCTCCTTCGGCATGAAGTGGGAGGATTGTCTTCCTTATGCTGAATTCTCCTACAACAACAGTTTTCAAGCAAGTTCGGGCAAAGCCCCATTCGAAATTATGTATGGCAGGAAGTGTCGTACCCCTCTCAACTGGTCTGAAACCGGTGAACGTCAACTTCTGGGAAATGACTTAATCACAGAGGCAGAGGAAATGTGCAAAGTCATTCGAGATAACCTCAAAGCAGCCCAATCCTGCCAGAAGAGCTACTATGATAGTAAGCACCGTGATTTGGCTTTCGAGATCAGAGATCATGTTTACCTCCGCGTCTCTCCAATGAAAGGTACTCGTCACTTTGGTATCAAAGGGAAGCTTGCCCCCGGATACATGGGACCTTTCAAGATCGTCAGCAAGAGAGGCGATCTCGCCTATCAACTCGAGCTTCCTTCAAACTTTGCAAATGTGCATGACGTGTTCCATGTCTCTCAGCTTCGAAAGTGCTTCAAGACTCCTGACCGCACCGTCAACTTCGAAGACATTGAGCTCCAAGAAGATCTCTCTTATCGTGAGCACCCCATTGCTATTCTTGAAGAGACTGAACGCAAGACTCGCAACAAGTAAATCAAATTCCTCAAAGTCAAGTGGTCACACCATTCCGACCGTGAAGCTACCTGGGAACGCGAGGATCACCTCCGTTCTGAGTACCCGGTGTTCTTTCAGTCCTAGATCTCGGGACGAGATCCTCTCGTAGTGGTGGAGTGTTGTAACACCCCGGATATGATTTACCTAATATGTAATCCAACTCTTGTCGTTTCCGGCGTTAAGTTATTTTATTTCCTCGGGTTCGGGTCTTTGTCTCCGTGTGTTTTTGTCATTGTCATGCATCTCATATCATGTCATCATGTGCATTGCATTTGCATACGTGTTCGTCTCATGCATTCGAGCATTTTCCCCGTTGTCCGTTTTGCATTCCGGCGCTCCGTTCTCCTCCGGTGGTCATTTCTACCTTTCTTTCGTGTGTGGGGATTAAACATTTCCGGATTGGACCGAGACTTGCCAAGCGGCCTTGGTTTACTACCGGCAGACCGCCTGTCAAGTTTCGTACCATTTGGACTTCGTTTGATGATCCAACGGTTAACCGAGGGACCGAAAAGGCCTCGTGTGTGTTGCAGCCCAACACCCCTCCATTTTGGCCCAAAACCCACCAAAACCCTCTCCATCATCTAGAGCGTTCGATCACGATCGCGTGGCCGAAAACCGCACCTCATTTGGACACTCCTAGCTCCCTCTATGCCTATATATACACCCCCCCCTCCGAAATTCGTGGTTCCACTCTCCCCCTAACCCTAGATCCATCCTCCACCGCCGCCGGACACGTCCGACCCCCACCGGACAAACCGCCGCCGCCAACCGGGGCGCGGCACGTGGCAGCGGGCGCCCCACTTCGCCGCCGCCACCGATGCGGGCCCGCAGGCCCAGCGCCGGCCCTCCCCGCCGCCCGACCGGGCCTCTCCACCGCGCCGCCTCCCCGACCGGGCCTCTCTACCGCGCCGCCTCCCCGACCGGGCCTCTCCACCGCGCCGCCTCCCCGCCGGCGTTCGTCCGCCGCCGCCCTCGCCTCAAGTCCGGCGGATCCGGGCCGCCGCACCGGCTCCGGCGATCGCCGCGCCCCGCCGCCTCTCCACCGGCCGGTGCAGCTCCGGCCGAGCGCCGCCCGCTGCCATCCACCGCCCGCCGCCGCCGTCATCTACAGTAATTCCGGCGGGATCCGCCGCCGCCTCGGGAAGCATGCGGATCTGGATCTGAGGATATTTCTCAGTTGACTTTTTGCCAAAACCCTAATCATTTTGCTATTTTCATCATGTTGTATCTCCGCATCCATAGCTCCGTTTTGGGCATATAGCATATCAAAATGTTCATCTCAGAGAGCACATAATTTCATCTCATTGCATCATTTTCATTTGAGTTCATCTTGATGCCCAAAATGCTGTTGGAAGAATGCTATTTGAGATAATTGTCGGATCTGCTGCTCCAATTAGATATTTGTCATTTTTGCCATGATTAATGTGTGCATGATATGCCCCTGAGCTCTACATGAGTTTTGTTATATGTTTTGCCATCTTTCCAGAGGTGCAACCCATGTATTTTTGTGATGTTTGTGGTGACTAGCACAAGCTTGCAAAGTGGTGCAATCGTTTATCTCAATATGACATATGTTCATGTTGTTTCCTAGTGATCCGTGCCTCTTTTGAGGATGATCAGTAAGGATGTTTTGTTAATCTTGTAGTGCTCTATCCATCCATGTCTTTGTTTGCAATTATTGAGCACCCTAGCTTTACTCAATCGAGCTCTACTTTTTCTATTTCGTGAATCTGGGCAGATTGTCTACTTGTTAGCGATTTTGCCGAGGATGTTGTAGTTGATCCGTGCATGCTATGTTATTGTTCTTGCCATGTCTAGCTTGTATAATGTGTATTATTGATGGGTGTAGGCTTAGATTGTCATGACATGCTCTGTAGTGAGTGCATCGAGCTCGTAAACATGCCTACGTGATATCTCATTTGCATTCTCCAGTTTTTCACTAAGTCTGTGATCTGATTATGTTTTTGCCATGTTCACATGCTTGCAAATGTATTTTCTGATCCCTTTTGGCTCAAGGTCACTAAGGGACTTTTGTTAAGCTCTTTGAGTAGCTCCATGCCATGCTTTACTTTGCCATGTTCAGGTCCTATAGACTTTAGTTTTCATGCTCCAAAGTGTGCTACATGATCTGAAATTCCAGACAAGTGTTAATTTCACTAAGTCTGAGATCTGTTTACCAAATGCATTTTTGCCATGCTTGTTTGAACCTGTTAATGGATGAATTGGCCGTAGCTCAGTGTTCATCTTTTGTTAAGAATCATGAGTAGATCCCTGCCATGTATTTTGTTGTCATGTTTGAGTGTTGTAGCATGTTCATCTTGTTGCATTTAGATGGCTACTTGTTGTTTACCGCAGACCGGTGCCATATTTGAATTGCTTGCCATTTCCAAACCGTAACTCCGATTCCGGCGTTCTTTATATCGTTTTCAAGCGATTTCATCTCACATTTCCAGTGGCACACTTGGATTTCCAAGTTGAGGCCAGGTTCATTCATTCCTTGTCAAATCTTGCATATGCATCACATATCGCATCCCGCATAGCATACCATGTTTGCATCATATTGTTTGAGCTTTGCACGTGGTTGATTGTGTCCTTGTTGCTTGTTTGTATTGTTTGGGTAGAGCCGGGAGACGAGTTCGCTAACGAGGATCTCGTTGAGTTTGCTTTCGAGGGCCCAGTCAACTCTGACAACTTTGCAGGCAAGATGATCATACCCTCGAAATCACTACTATCTTTGCTTTGCTAGATGCTCGCTCTTTTGCTATGCCTATGCTACGATGCCTACCACTTGCTTATCATGCCTCCCAAATTGTCATGTCAAACCTCTAATCCACCATGTCCTAGCAAACCGTTGATTGGCTATGTTACCGCTTTGCTCAGCCCCTCTTATAGCGTTGCTAGTTGCAGGTGAAGATTGGAGACCGTTCCTTGTTGGAACATTATTTACTTGTTGGGATATCATTATATTGCCTTGTTATCTTAATGCATCTATATACTTGGTAAAGGGTGGAAGGCTCGGCCTCTCGCCTAGTGTTTTGTTCCACTCTTGCCGCCCTAGTTTCCGTCATATCGGTGTTATGTTCCCGGATTTTGCGTTCCTTACGCGGTTGGGTGATAATGGGAACCCCTTGATAGTTCGCCTTGATTAAAGCTTTTCCAGCAATGCCCAACCTTGGTTTTATCATTTTCCACCTAGTCTCTTTTTCCCTTGGGTTTCCGGAGCCCGAGGGTCATCTTATTTTACCCCCCCCCCCCGGGCCAGTGCTCCTCTGAGTGTTGGTCCACCTGTCAGCTGCCGGTGGCCACCAGAGGCAACTCTGGGCTGGCCTACCCGTACCTAAGACAATCTGAGTGTGCCCTAAGAACGAGATATGTGCAGCTCCTATCGGGATTTGTCGGCACATTCGGGCGGTGTTGCTGGATTTGTTTTAACTTGTCGAAGTGTCTTGTAGAACCGGGATACCGAGTCTGATCGGAATGTCTCGGGAGGAGGTCTATTCCTTCGTTGACCGTGAGAGCTTGTCATGGGCTAAGTTGGGACTCCCCTGTAGGGATTTGAACTTTCGAAAGCCGTGCCCGCGGTTATGGGCAGATGGGAATTTGTTAATGTCCGGTTGTAGATAACTTGAACCTTAACTTAATTAAAATGAATCAACTGTGTGAGTTACAGTGATGGTCTCTTCTCGGCGGAGTCCGGGAAGTGAACACGGTGTTGGAGTAATGCTTGCCGCAGGTTGCCCTCTAGTTACTCGTTCGCGCTTTGCCCTCTCTTCCCGCTCTCTTTTGCGAACAGGTTAGCCACCTTATTTGCTAGTCGCTTGCTGCAGCTCCACATATTTACCTTGCCTTACCTATAAGCTTAAATAGTCTTGATCGCGAGGGTGCGAGATTGCTGAGTCCCTGTGGCTCACAGATTACTTCCAAACCAGATGCAGGGCCTGACGATTCTGTTCCAGATGACCCGCTTGAGCTCAAGTGGCAGTTCGACGAGGACTCACGCCGATACTATGTGTCTTTCCCTGATGATCAGTAGTGGTGCCCAGTTGGGTGATCGGGACCGTGTCGCATGTTGGGTTGATCTTTTATTTTGGCGCCGTAGTCGGGCCATGAGTGTTTGAATGTTGTAATGCTATTTATGTACTTTGATTGACGTGGCGAGTGTAAGCCAACTATGTATCTCCCCTTTTATTATCTATATTACATGGGATGTTGTGAAGATTGCCTAACTTGCGACATTGCTTTCAATGCGGTTATGCCTCTAAGTCGTGCCTCGACATGTAGGAGATATAGCCGCATCGAGGGCGTTACATCACCGCCCCACCGTACTCCCATCGCTGGCCTAGCCATCCCTCTACTCACCCACACCTGCTGTTATTCTCCGGCGACGGCAGACGAACTAGTAAACCCTCGTACAGTCGTACTCCCCTTCGCGTGGGAAACAACTGCCGAGTCTTCCCTACCTCCGTGTCATTCCCTTCCTAGGTCTCGCCGTCGTCCACCGCCCTGGTGCTCTCGGCGCGGCCTGGTCAACGTGGTCAACGACCGACATGCATCTGAAGTGGACTTTACGTGGAGAGGCCAACAGCTGGGTCCACGGCCGCATGCAAGGAAATGCCTCCTTATTACGCGCAAAATAATGATTCATCCACCTGACATCAGGGACCCATCGAAAGGGCCTTTGTATTTCGTGAAAAAACGTTACCGCCGCTGACAGCTCGGACCCACCAGCTATATCTTCGCACGCAAGGAAGTGCCTCCTTATCACGCACAAAAAAATGAATACTCCCCTTGTTAGCTGGGACCCAGTATAGTGGCAGGCTGACTTGTGGGCCTACTAAGTTGACGGGGACGGAGGGCTTTGTCAACTTAGTCAATATGCACGATTCTAGCTCCAGTGACCATACGATGTCCATCCAACGGCCGTAGTGCTTCTTCAACCTCTGGTCTTCTTGCTCCAGCTGCCCAAACCAGCGCCGGTCGTGCCTCGTGCTCCTGCCTCCCGTGGCCGGCTGCGATGCGGCGGAGGCCTCACCGCTCCCTACTACTCCCACCGCTGGCCAGGCCATCCCTCTACTCACCCACACCCCCTGTCATTCTGCGGCAACGGCAGCCTCACACCGTAGCGAACCAGTGAACCGTCGTACTCCTCTACGTGTGGGCATCCACTGCTGCGTCTTCCCTGGCTCCGCGTCGTCCCCTTCCTAGGCCTCGCCGTCGTCCACAACCCTGGTGCTCTCGGCGTGGCGTGGTCAACGTGGTCAAGGAACGGCTTCCATCGGACATGGACTGTACGTGGAGAGGCTGACAGCTGGGTCCACGGTTGCAGCAAGGAAGTGCCTCCTTATTACGTGCAAAATAATTATTCCTCCACCTGATAGCGGGACCCACCAGACGGGCCACCGTATTTCGCCCCCCTGATTGCTGGGACCCACCAGCTACATCTTCGCACACAAGGAAGTGCGTGATAGTCAGGACCCACCTGGTCGAAGCGTACGTAGAGTTGTCATTCTGGTCGCGAACGTGTACGTACATATATATTGGTCGATGTAGAGGCGCACATGTGTCGTAGTAGAGGTGCGCACGTAGCATGTACACATACGGACAGCGTAAGAAGGAAAATACGGCCATGTATGTGTACATACGGGCGGGGTCTCGAATGCCTACTCGCGCATACGTACGGCCAGGGCTCGTGTACATGGCTGGGTCGGAACAGAGAAATAGCGTCGTTGTTGTGTTCGTGGGGAGGCAACGGAATGCGTCGTGTTCATGGGGAGGCAAGAGAACGCGTGGGAACCAACCGGCTGGGTCGGAACGGAATGTGTGGTCGTGTTCATCGGGAGGGCTTGGACGGAACAGGCGATGGAAACGAGGCCTGGCGTACCGCACAATGGAGGAAACGGATCTCCTACGTTCGGAACGGGGTCCTGTTGATCGGGAGGGGTCTGGCGTACCGCAAAACGGAGGAAACGGACCTCCTATGATCGAAACGGGGGTCCTGTTGATCGGGAGGGGTGTGGCGTACCGCAAAACGGATGAAACGGACTTGTGTTGGAGCGATACGATCGAAACGGGGGTCCTGTTCATCAGGAGGGGTGTGGCGTACCGCAAAACGGGACTCCACGGGATACTGTTCATCTCCACCGCCGACCCCCTCCAGCCTCCACGAGCTACTATTCATCCACCATCGACCTCCTCCAGCCTCCACCTGCGACTGTTCATCCACGGGCTCCTGTTCATCCAGCCTCCACCGCGCGCTACTCCACTGGCTACTGTTCAACCAGCCCTCTCCACGAGCTCCTGTTCAACCACCCCTCCACGAGCTACTGTTCATCCTGCCCTCCACCGTCTACTATTCATCATGCCCTCCATGGGGTGGTCCTGTTCATCCAGCCCTCCACGGGGTCCTGTTCATCCAGCCCCAATCGGCTCGATCGATCGGTGTCCTGTTCATCCAGAGGCAACACCACGGGGTCCTGTGGAATCGCGCGATCGGGTTCAGTTAACAGCCATCGATCGATCACTCGGGTTCAGTAACACGTAGCCTACAGTGCAATCACTCGGGTTCAGTTAGAGCCCAACGCCTCACTCGGGTTCAGTTAGAGCCAACGCCTCGCACACATGCACAGACGTGTACGAGAGAAACGCGCATCGCTCGGCCCCCGACCTCCCACCGTAACCGGGAACTCCCCGAAATTTTCCTCGCCCTCGCTTCTACCACGGTTTTTTTCGTCATGGATGGCCCAAAGAATGTCATGCAGCTGCGTCTCCGGCCCGCCCAGGACGAAAAGCCCATTTTCTGTCATGATTTTTTGTCATAGAAGTAGGAGCCCACCACATCTATGATGATACCAGGTTTTGTCACAATTATCGTCATAGAAGTGTCATATGTATGACAGAAAAAAAATTCATTCAACCCAAAATGTCACGGATGTGTCTTTTTTGTAGTGATGGATGGCGCAATTGGCTCCGAATTGAGTGTCGGAGCGGTTGCCGGCGCGGTCTCCTGAACACTGTCCGTTGGTAGAGCTAAATCATGCTCATCGTGACCGTGCGGCACACTCGGCAGGGGCTCGAATCCGTCGAAGATCAAGTCTCTGCGGACGTCGGCCGTGTAGTTTAAGCTTCCAAACCTGACCTGGTGGCCAGGGGCGTAACTCTCGATCTGCTCCAGATGGCCAAGCGAGTTGGCCCGCAGTGTGAAGCCGCCGAATACAAAGATCTGTCCGGGAAGAAAAGTCTCACCCTGGACTGCATCGCTGTCGATGATTGAAGGAGCCATCAAGCCTGACGATGATGACACAGAGGAACTCTCAATGAAAGCACCAATGTCGGTGTCAAAACCGGCGGATCTCGGGTAGGGGGTCCCGAACTGTGCGTCTAGGCGGACGGTAACAGGAGACGGGGGACACGGTGTTTTTACCCAGGTTCGGGCCCTCTCAATAGAGGTAAAACCCTACTACTGCTTGATTGATCTTGATGATATGGGTGTATTACAAGAGTTGATCTACCACGAGATTGAAGAGGCTAAACCCTAGAAGCTAGCCTATGGTATGATTGTTGTTCTTGGTCCTACGGACTAAACCTTCCGATTTATATAGACACCGGAGGGGGCTAGGGTTACATAGAGTCGATTACAAGGAAGGAGATCTACATATTCGTATTTCCAAGCTTGCCTTCCACGCCAAGGAGAGTCCCATCCGGACACTGGACGAAGTCTTCAATCTTGTATCTTCATAGTCCAACAGTCCGGCCAAAGGATATAATCCGGCTGTCCGGATACCCCCTAATCCAGGACTCCCTCAACTTCCATAGAAGAAAAGTTGAATAAGATTGATGATTTTTCTAGAAGTGTTGATAGAATTGCTCATGATGTGGAAAATCTCAAGATGAATTGTGCCTAAGGTTGATGAATCAATTAAACCTCTTTATGTTTCTATGGATGAAAGTAAGAAAAGAACTGCTATGCTTAGAGATATAAGAGAATTTTTAGAAAAAGCTTTTTCTAGTGATTATTCTTGCAAAAATGATGAAGATCTTAAAATGATTAGTGTTTCTTCTATTGATCTCTTGTTTAGTAAAGTTAAGAATGTTGAAAAATGGACTGGAGAATAGTCAACTTTAGGTAGAAGGCGTCCCAATATTTCGGAGGGTGAAAATCCTGTTGAGAAAATTGATGAAAGTGGGTTTGGAGAGGTCAAAACTTTAGCTAGTGATGCACCCACTCTTTTGGATTACAAAGACTTTAATTATGATATTTGCTCTTTGATTGATTGTATTTCTTTTTTGCAATCCATGATAAATTCACCCCATACTTATGAACAAAACAAAGCTTTTGCTAAACATATCGTTGATGCTATGATGAAAGCTTTGGAAGAAAAATTGGAATTAGAAGTTTCAATCCCTAGAAAATTGCATGATGAATGGGAACCAACTATCAAAGTCAAGATTAAAAATTATGAGTGTTTTGCTTTGTGTGACTTGGGTGCTAGTGTTTCCACAATTCCGAAATCTTTATGTGATGTGCTTGGTCTTACCAATCTTGAAGCATGTTCCTTGAATTTACACTGGGCGGATTCCAATATTAAAAAGCCTATGGGAAGAATTAATGATGTTCTTATTCTTGCAAATAGGAATTATGTGCCCACAGATTTTATTGTTCTTGATATTAATCGCAATCCGTCTTGTCCTATTATTCTTGATAGACCGTTTTTACGCACTATCGGTGCCATGATTGATATGAAAGAAGGTAATATTAAGTTCCAATTTCCTTTGAGGAAGGGTATGGAACACTTTACTAGAACTAGAATTAAGCCACCTTATGAATCAATCATGAGGGCATCTTATGGATCTCGAACCAAAGATGACAAAACTTAGATCCATGCTTTATGCCTAGCTAAGGGCGTAAAACTATAGCGCTTGTTGGGAGGCAACCCAATGAATAAAATTTATTTTTACTTTTTGCTTTCTGTTCTTGAGTGTTAGAAAAATTATGCTACTGTTATGATTGTGTTTTTTTATCTTTTAATTAGTGTTTGTGCCAAGTAAAGCCTTTAGGATCTCCTTGGGTGATAGTTGTTTGATCTTGCTGAAAAAACAAAAACTTTTATGCTCATGAAATTAATTTTCAATTTTTACCAGAGAGAGATAAAATACCCATTCCACTTGCAGTAGATCAACATACAAATTTCTCAGGTCGTCCTAATTTTTCAGAGTTTTTTGAGTTACAGAAGTATTCAGAATAGTCAGATTGCTACAGACTGTTCTGTTTTGACAGATTATGTTTTCTTTGTGTTGTCCTAATTTCTGTTTTGACGGGCACCACGCGGACTGCGGCGGTGCCATGGTGAGCAAGCTCCCCAACACCACGTGGCCTAAAGGGGCTTTCGTGGAGATCGTCAAGGTGTGGCAGTAGGAGTGGTTCTACATCACCAAAACACGCGGCGCCAGATGGGCGGCCACTCCTGAGTTTAGATCCGACCCCCTATGTGGCTCGCATCGTGGACCAACAAGGGTCCGGACTGGTGGTCGACCGCGGAAGTGTTGACGCTGCAAAAGCGCATAAAAACATGATAAGCAAGAACACCAGTCTCACTAACGTGATTCAGGTGATGCTCTTCCGCCGGATCCTCCCCTGCCAGCTCCTCCCCTGCCAGCTCCGACCCCTTCATACGTGGGAGTTCAATCCGGAAGGTCCCCAAACCCTGCAGCGCTTCTTCGGCACAACGCACAAAGAGATCTGGAAGCCACTCTTCAAGGCCCAGAAGGTGTGGTCGAAGGAGACCGATGACATCGGCCTTGGCAGGGAGAATCCGGCCACTCCGGTAAGGGTATTATTCCCAAACAAACCTCTGGTCCATAAATACTTAGGCGTAATGAGTTTTCCATCCTTTGTGCATGGCTGGATAGCGAAGGCGGAGCAGATCAAGTGTCCGGCTCTGCTGCCTGAAGATCCGCCCACTCCCCAGCTAACGAAGATGCCTGCCCCGGTGCCCTATCAGGCACCGGAGAAGAAAACCAAGAAGAAGAGGAAGGAGGCCAAGGGCGGCCCCTGCTGTAAGGGTACTCCGAACGCGGTGTCCGGAGAAACCGAAATCACCTCCTCCCATGAGGGAGATGAAGATGAAGAGGGGGAGGAGGAGGCGGAAAGTGACTCTCCCCTCAAGGGGAGAAAAAAGGGCAGCCTCCACACACCCGGAGGAGGAGGTGTCTGATACGTCTCCATCGTATCTACTTTTCCAAACACTTTTGCCCTTGTTTTGGACTCTAACGTGTATGATTTGAATGGAACTAACCCGGACTGACGATGTTTTCAGCAGAATTACCATGGTGTTGTTTTATGTGCAGAAAACAATTATTCTCGGAATGACCTGAAACTCCATGGGAGGTCTTAGAAAAAATAATAAAAAATCCTCGCCAAAGATGAAGACCAGGGGGCCCACACCCTTCTCACGAGGGTAGGGGGCGTGCCCCCCCTAGGGCGCGCCCCCTACCTCGTGGACCCCCTGTTGCGTCTCCGACTCCAACTCCACCTCCATATATTGAGTTCCGATGAGAGAAAAATCAGAGAGAAGAAATCATTGCGTTTTACGATACGGAGCCGCCGCCAAGCCCTAAAACCTCTTGGGAGGGTTGATATGGAGTCTGTTCGGGGCTCCGGAGAGGGGGATTCGTCGCCATCGTCATCATCAACCATCCTCCATCACCAATTTCATGATGCTCACCGCCGTGCGTGAGTAATTCCATCATAGGCTTGCTGGACGGTGATGGGTTGGATGAGATTTATCATGTAATCGAGTTAGTTTTGTTAGGGTTTGATCCCTAGTATCCATTATGTTCTGAGATTGATGTTGCTATGACTTTGCTATGCTTAATGCTTGTCATTAGGGCCCGAGTGCCATGATTTCAGATCTGAACCTATTATGTTTTCATGAATATATGTGAGTTCTTGATCCTATCTTGCAACTCTATAGTCACCTACTATGTGTTATGATCCGGCAACCCCGAAGTGACAATAATCGGGACCACTCCCGGTGATGACCATAGTTTGAGGAGTTCATGTATTCACTATGTGCTAATGCTTTGTTCTGGTTCTCTATTAAAAGGAGGCCTTAATATCCCTTAGTTTCCAATAGGACCCCGCTGCCACGGGGGGGTAGGACAAAAGATGTCATGCAAGTTCTTTTCCATAAGCACGTATGACTATATACGGAATACATGCCTACATTACATTGATGAATTGGAGCTAGTTCTATGTCACCCTATGTTATGACTGTTACATGATGAACCGCATCCGGCATAATTATCCATCACTGATCCGGTGCCTACGAGTTTTCCATATACTGGTTTACGCTTGTTTACTTTTCCGCTGCTACTGTTACAATCAGTACAAAATACCAAAAACATTACTTTTGCTGTCTTTACTTTTGTTGCCGCTACTACCACTATCATATTACTTTGCTACTAAACACTTTGCTGCAGATACTAAGTTTCCAGGTGTGGTTGAATTGACAACTCAGCTGCTAATACTTGAGAATGTTCTTTGGCTCCCCTTGTGTCGAATCAATAAATTTGGGTTGAATACTCTACCCTCGAAAGCTGTTGTGATCCCCTATACTTGTGGGTTATCAAGACCTTTTTCTGGCGCTGTTGCCGGGGAGCATAGCTCTATTCTTTGAGTCACTTGGGATTTATATCTGCTGGACACTATGAAGAACTTGAGAGATCCAAAAACCAAGATATATCCCTCAACTATGAGGGGAGGTAAGGAACTGCCATCTAGCTCTGCACTTGATTCACCTTCTGTTATGAGTAAGTTAGCGACACCTACACCTGCTTCTGCTATTCGTTCTGATATGTCGCATGTTATTGATGGTTCCACTTTTGCTATGCATGATACTTATGATGAAACTGCTTCTATGCCTGATACTACTGTGCCCCTTAGTGAATTTCTTGATGAACAAATTGCTAGGGCTAGAGAAAAAGAAATTATTGAATCTGAATACGATGATGATAGTGATGATGAAAATATGCCTGTTATTCCTGAGGGTTATCTTTTTGATAAGGAATCTTCTGCCGCTATTTTTGCTTGCAAAGATAGATATGAGCTTAAGAGGTTATTAATTAAATGGAACAAAGAATCACTTAGAGATAAAATGAGACCTGACCCCGCTTTTGCTACTTCACCTATATGTGTTCCTGATAAAGATTATGAATTCTCTGTTGATCCTGATATAATTACTTTGGTTGAATCTGATCCGTTTTATGGCTATGAATCTGAAACTGTTGTGGCACATCTTACTAAGTTAAATGATATAGATGCCCTGTTCACTAATGATGAGAGATCGTGCTACCTTTACATACTCAAAATATTTCCGTTCTCATTAAAGGGTGATGCTAAGATATGGTTTAATTCTCTTGATCCTGGTTATGTGCGTAGTCCCCAGGATATGATTTATTTCTCTGCTAAATATTTCCCTGCTCATAAGAAACAAGCTGCTTTGAGGGAAATATACAACTTTGTGCAAATTAAAGAAGAAAGTCTCCCACAAGCTTGGGGGAGGCTTCTCAAGTTACTTAATGCTTTGCCTGATCATCCTCTTAAGAAACCTGAAATACTTGATATCTTTTATAATGGACTAACTGATGCTTCCAGAGATTACCTAGATAGTTGTGTTGGTTCTCTTTTTAGGGAAAGAACACCGGATGAAGCTAAAATTCTATTGAATAATATGTTGACAAATGAAAAATTGGGCACCTCCTGAGCCATCTCCTGCTCCAATTACTGAGCCTATTCCTAAACCAACTCCGAAGAAGAGAGGTGTTCTATTTCTCAGTCCCGAAGATATGCAAGAGGCAAATAAATCTATGAAAGAAAAAGGTATTAAAGCTGAAGACGTTAAGAATTTACCTCCTATTGAAGAAATACATGGTCTTAATTCACCGCCTGTTGAAGAAACATATGATCTTAATTATTTATTTACTGAAGAACCTTCTGATCCCGATATCCCGACACAGGTAGTAAAGGTAAATTCTCTCTATAGATATGATAAAGCTGAAGTCCCTCCTACTAAAATTGCTAGTCAATGCTTGGATGAGTTTGATAACTTTATGTATAAGCAAGACGACTTCAATGCTTATTTTGGTAGACAATTAAAAGAAAATGCTTATATGATTAGATGCTTGGGTGATTATATGGCTGATATTAAAGGTGAACTTAAACTTGTTAGCAAACATGCTTCTATGGTTACCACTCAAGTAGAACAAGTACTTAAGGCTCAAAAAGAAGTGTTTAATGAAATGAATAATAAGAAAAATGATTATGTTGTTAGAGTGGCTACTAGAACTGGTAGAATGACTCAGGAACCTTTGTATCCTGAAGGCCACCCTAAGAGAATCGAGCAAGATTCTCAAAGAAATAATATTGATGTTCCTAGTTCTTCTAAAAAGAAGAAGAAGAAAAATGATAGAACTGTGCGAACTTCTAGTGAACCTATTGCTGAACCACCTGATAATCCAAATGATATATCTATGTCTGATGCTAAAACACAATCTGGTAATGAACATGAACCTAATAAAAATATTAATGATGATGTTCATGATGATGCTCAACCTAGTAATGATAATGATGTAGAAATTGAACTTGCTCTTGATCTTGATAACCCACAATCAAAGAATCTACGTTATGATAAAAGAGACTTTGTTGCTAGGAAACATGGTAAAGAAAGGGAACCTTGGGTTCAGAAACCCATGCCTTTTCCTCCGAAACCATCCAAGAAAAAGGATGATGAGGATTTTTAGCGCTTTGCTAAAATGATTAGGCCTATCTTTTTGCGTATGAGATTAACTGATGTGCTCAAAAAAAATCCTTATGCTAAATATATGAAGGATATCATTACTGATAAAAGAAAGATACCGGAAGCTGAGATTTCCACCATGCTTGCTAATTATACTTTTAAGGGTGGAATACCAAAGAAACTTGGAGACCCCGGAGTACCTACTATACCTTGCTCCATTAAAAGAAATTATATTAAAACTGCTTTATGTGATCTTGGAGCCGGTGTTAGTGTTATGCCTCTCTCTTTATATCGTAGACTTGACTTGAATAAGTTGACACCTACTGAAATATCTTTGCAAATGGCTGATAAATCAACTACTATACCTGTCGGTATTTGTGAGGATGTGCCTGTTGTGCTTGCAAACGTTACTATTTTAACGGACTTTGTTATACTTGATATTCCCGAGGATGATAGTATGTCTATTATTCTTGGAAGACCTTTTCTTAATACTGCAGGGGCTGTTATTGATTGCAACAAAGGCAATGTCACTTTTCATGTTAATGGTAATGAGCATACGGTACACTAACCTCAAGTTCATAGTATCAACTATATTGGAAAAAATCCATCGATTATATTTGGAGGTTTTAAATTTCCTCTTCCTACTATCAAGAAGAAATATGATATTCTTATTATTGGGGATGTGCATATCCCCGTTGAGGTAACTTAGTGTTATTCGAAATTTCTCCGGTTTCATGATTATCGGAACGAGTTTGTTAACAAGACTTGATCAACCTTGTTAGTGGATTCTTTTTGATGAGCATGAGATGGATGAAACTAGAAGCACAAACTTTTGTACCCCACTTTTACTTTCTGTTATTTATATTAAATAAAGTAAAAATAGTATTTTCTGTCTGTTTCCTGACTTATCTGTGCAATATAAAAATATCCCGAAAATAAAAGTCCTCAGAATGCCATGCCAATTTAATATGATTTTTTCGGGAATATTTGAGGATTTACTGTGCAAAAATTACCGCGGGAGGAGCTACCACTTGGCCACGAGGGTGGTGGGCGCCCCCCCCCTATAAGGCGCGCCCCCTACCTCGTGGGCCCTTGGTGGCCCTCCCCCATTTATCCCAGCACCCATCTTCTTCCTCTATCTCACACAAACCCGAAAAACCAACTCAAGCACGAGTTCCAGCCACTTTTGCTGCGATTTTCGATCTCCTTGCTCAAAGCACCTCTCGCAAAACTGCTTGGGGAGATTGTTCCTTGGTATGTGACTCCTCCATTGGTCCAATTAGTTTTTGTTCTAGTGCTTTATTCTTTGCAAATTTGTGTTGCATAGGTGACCATGTTCTTGAGCTTGCATGTCAAATTTATATGGTTCCAAGTAGTTCTAATGCTTGATATAGGCTCTAGGCACTTGTAGGAGTAGTTGCTATCAGTTTTATTGAATTTGGTTTACTTTTATTTTGAAGTTACTAAAAATTTCAGAATTTTTCAGAGAAAAACAATATGTTTAGGAAGATGTTCCAAGGTGGTTCCTCTAAGAAGCAAGGACCCAGAATTGCTATGCGCGATGCTGACGAGGATCCACCAAGAGACGCTCCAGTACGGCCTTGCGAATGGCCGTCGGAAAATTTTATGGACCATGCGGGAATTAAATAAGAATTCAAAGAATATTTGCGCAATGTCGGTCTTGAGGATTTTGAGGCTAACAAATGCCCCCAGTATCATGATCTCACAAGTTCATTTTTGAGGAGGTTTGAGTATTCATCTTCGCGTAATTCTCCTTCAGTCATGTTTGATCTTTATGACAAATCTTATACCATGGACCTAGAGGATTTCACTTCTGCTTGCGAACTTCCATCATGGGGCAGTATTAGGGATCCCCCTAAATCTGAATTTAGAAACTTTCTTGCTAGTATAACTGTGGGGGAATCCAGAGATATACCGCAGGCTACCATAGGGAGCATTCACTTTCTTGCTATACATTAATTTGCTCTTTTCATCGGTAGATGCATAAATGCTAAGGATGAAGCATGTCACATGTGTGTCCCTGATCTCAGCATTCTTAGGAGTGCTGTGTTAGGAGACCAATCTTATCATATGGGAGCCATTGTAGCTCGTAGGTTGCATCATAATAGACATAATGGAGATTTCTTTGGAGGAATTTATGCAACCCGCTTAGCTCATTTTCTTGAAATAGACATTCGTGAGGGTGATATGGAGTTGCCTCCTGCATATTTAGATTGTAACTCTATGGCTTCGCACCAGTTTGTCGAGAGGCCTGAATCACCTCTCTTATATCGCTTAATTTTTGATAAACGACGTGTTTTCCGTATTACTCTCCCTGCTCCTGCCTTCTTTGATTCACAGACAAAAGGAAGATATGTTATTACCAGAGAGGAGGCAAAAGAGTACGAGAGGAGAGCGGAGGCAGCCCGACTCCACGCTGCAGCTCAGCAGGCGATAACCGCTGCACATCAGTATGATCCCAACTATCCTTCCTCATCACAGTACGACCCCAACAACTATTATTAAGGATATCCGCCAGGCCAGCCGTGGCCATAGACCAACTTAGGCCAAAAGCCTAAGCTTGGGGGAGTACGTATTTCTCACCGACATTACATTTATGTTCACACACACTCATTGCTAGATGTCGGTGCTCATACTTTTTCACTGTAATATCCATGCTAGTTTATTTTCCTTTTCCTGCTTTCTTCTTGTGTGTTTGTTAAACCTTAAGAAAAAAACAAAAAATTAGTAGTAGTTTATTTTTCTGCTGTAGTAGTAATAATTAAAAAGAAAACCCAAAAATATTTCTTGTTCTTCTTTTGCTTGTTGGGAGCTTTCCCGTGTAAATAGTTTTATTTCTTTTCTTTTCTTTGGGGGTCAGTAGGAGAAGACCATAATTAAATTGTTGAAGTGGCTCTTATATGCATCTTTGTTGAATTAACCCAGAGCCCATATTGCCTTGTATTCTCCTGTTTATTGAATGCTCGCAGATTCCAGCTTAGTCCAATGCACGTGCACTCTTATTATTATTCACACCGTTCGGTCGTGCAAGTGAAAGGCAATTATGATGATATATGATGGACTGATTGAGATGAGAAAAGCTGGTATGAACTCGACCTCTTTTGTTTTTGTAAATATGATGAGCCCGTCGTTCTTGATTCAGCTTATTATGAATAAACATGTTTGCAATGACAATTAGAGATCAGAGTTTCTTGTGCCATGCTTGATTAGCTATGAGTTATAATGATTTACCTTGTATGCCAACATGTTATTGAGATGATTATGATGTGGTATGATGGGGTGGTATCCTCCTTTGAATGATTTAAGTGACTTGACTTGGCACATGTTCACGCATGAAGTTGAAACAAAATCAACATAGCCTTCACGATATTTATGTTCATGGTGGATTATATCCTACTCATGCTTGCATCCAATGATTATTAATTTTAATGCATGTACATGGCTGTTGTCGCTCTCTAGTTGGTCGCTTCCCAGTCTTTTGCTAGCCTTCACTTGTACTAAGCGGGAATACTGCTTGTGCATCCAATCCCTTAAACCCCAAAGTTATTCCGGATGAGTCCACTATACCTTCCTATATGCGGTATCTACCTGCCGTTCCAAGTAAATTTGTATGTGCCAAACTCTAAACCTTCAAATAAACATTCTGTTTTGTATGCTCGAATAGCTCATGTATCAACAAAGGCTGTCCTTATCTTCCGTGTTAGGCGGGTTATTCTCAAGAGGAGTGGACTCCGCTCCTCACTCACAAGAAAATGGCTGGTCACCGGGATGCCCAGTCCCATGCTTTATGCAAACTAAATCAAAATTAATTGCAAACAAAACTCCCCCTGGGACCTGATGTATGTTGGAGGCACTCGTTGTTTCGAGCAAGCCATGGATTGATGCTTGTTGGTGGAGGGGGAGTATAAACTTTACCATTCTATTTGGGAACCGCCTATAATGTGTTTAGCATGGAAGATATCGCCATCTCTTAGTTGTTACGTTGACAATGAAAGTATACCGCTCAAAATACAATTTATCTCTATTTCAAAACTGAGCTCTGGCACCTCTATAAATCCCTGCTTCCCTCTGCGAATGGCCTATCCATTTACTTTTATGTTGAGTCATCACCCTCTTATTAAAAAGCACTAGCTGGAGAGCACAGCCGTCATTTGCATTCATCACTGTTAATTTATATTGGGTGTGACTATGATTGGATCTCTTTTACCATGAATTACAATGTCTAGTCAGTCCTTGATCTTTAAAGGTGCTCTGCATTTATGTTTTGCGGTCTCAGAAAGGGCTAGCGAGATACCATCTTGTTATATCATATTATGATTGTTTTGAGAACGTGTTGTCATCCGAGATTTATTATTATGACTTGCTAGTTGATTATGCTATTGATATGAGTAATGATGAGACCTGAGAATTATTGCAAGTGTGATTAGTTATGATCTATGCTGAAAACTTGAATGCTGGCTTGACGTAGTTACAACAACAAGAGCAAACAGAGTTTGTAAAAGTTTTTCTTTCTTTCAGTTTGTCAACTGAATTGCTTGAGGACAAGCAAGGGTTTAAGATTGGGGGAGTTGATACGTCTCCGTCGTATCTACTTTTCCAAACACTTTTGCCCTTGTTTTGGACTCTAACTTGTATGATTTGAATGGAACTAACCCGGACTGACGTTGTTTTCAGCAGAATTACCATGGTGTTGTTTTATGTGCAGAAAACAAATATTCTCGGAATGACCTGAAACTCCACGGGAGGTCTCAGAAAAAATAATAAAAAATCCTCACCAAATATGAAGACCAGGGGGCCCACACCCTTCTCACAAGGGTGGGGGGCGCCCCCCCTAGGGCGCGCCCCCTACCTCGTGCCCCCCCTGTTGCGTCTCCCACTCCAACTCCACCTCCATATATTGAGTTTCGATGAGAAAAAAATCAGAGAGAAGAAATCATCGCGTTTTTCGATACGGAGCCGCCGCCAAGCCCTAAAACCTCTTCGGAGGGTTGATATGGAGTCTGTTCGGGGCTCCGGAGAAGGGGATTCGTCGCCATCGTCATCATCAACCATCCTCCATCACCAATTTCATGATGCTCACCGCCGTGCGTGAGTAATTCCATCATAGGCTTGCTGGACGGTGATGGGTTGGATGAGATTTATCATGTAATCGAGTTAGTTTTGTTAGGGTTTGATCCCTAGTATCCATTATGTTCTGAGATTGATGTTGCTATGACTTTGCTATGCTTAATGCTTGTCATTAGGGCCCGAGTGCCATGATTTCAGATCTGAACCTATTATGTTTTCATGAATATATGTGAGTTCTTGATCCTATCTTGCAACTCTATAGTCACCTACTATGTGTTATGATCCGGCAACCCCGAAGTGACAATAATCGGGACCACTCCCGGTGATGACCATAGTTTAAGGAGTTCATATATTCACTATGTGCTAATGCTTTGTTCCGGTTCTCTATTAAAAGCAGGCCTTAATATCCCTTAGTTTCCAATAGGACCCCGCTGCCACAGGAGGGTAGGACAAAAGATGTCATACAAGTTCTTTTCCATAAGCACGTATGACTATATATAGAATACATGCCTACATTACATTGATGAATTGGAGCTAGTTCTATGTCACTCTATGTTATGACTGTTACATGATGAACCGCATCCGGCATAATTATCCATCACTGATCCGGTGCCTACGAGTTTTCCATATACTGGTTTACACTTATTTACTTTTCCGCTGCTACTGTTACAATCAGTACAAAATACCAAAAACATTACTTTTGCTGTCTTTACTTTTGTTGCCGCTACTACCACTATCATATTACTTTGCTACTAAACACTTTGCTGCAGATACTAAGTTTCCAGGTGTGGTTGAATTGACAACTCAGCTGCTAATACTTGAGAATATTCTTTGGCTCCCCTTGTGTCGAATCAATAAATTTGGGTTGAATACTCTACCCTCAAAAGCTGTTGCGATCCCCTATACTTGTGGGATATCAGTGTCCAAGAGGGGGAAGATAACCCTCTTGGATGGCTCGGATTCGGATGCCGAACACATCCCCAAGAGGCGCCCCAGGGCAAAGCCCCTGGCCAAATCATAAGTACCAAAGGATTCATTACAAGTATTCGGCCTTATATGCTTTTAATATAACGTGTTATGTTGTGTGTATTTCAGGCCTGCTCGTGACCTCCCCCAACCATCGCTATTTGAGGGGAACTCTCTGGCACCAGAGATGGTGGAGAGCGAGATGCCTCTGCAAACTTCTCCGCCTACCACCGCGGATGACACCGAGGTGTTGTCCCAAAGGACTTCTCCAGGCTGCGGAGCGGTGAGCGAGGCTGCCGCGACGGCACCCGAGGGTGAGGCCTCGGCTTTCGAGAACATGGGGGGTGCAACCCCCATGGAGATCGACGGCAGGGGCCCAGACCAATCTGGCCTTGATACGTCTCCAATGTATCTATAATTTTTTATTGTTCCATGCTATTATATTATCTGTTTTGGATGTTTAATGAGCTTTAATATGCACTTTTATATTATTTTTGGGACTAACCTATTAACCGAAGGCCCGGTGCAAATTGTTGTTTTTTGCCTATTTCAGTGTTTCGCAGAAAAGGAATATCAAATGGAATCCAAATGGAACGAAACCTTTGCAAGGATCTTTCTTGGAACAAACGCAACCCAGGAGACTTGGAGTACAAGTTTGGGAGTCCGTGAAGCTTCCACGAGGCAGGGGGTGTGCCCGGGGGGGTAGGCACGCCCCCACCCACGTGGACCCCATGGAGCTCCACTGACGTACTTCTTTCGCCTTTATATACCCATGTACCCAAAAAAACATCCAGGAGAGCCACGAAACCATTTTTCCACCGCCGCAACCTTCTATACCTATGAGATCCCATCTGGGGCCTTTTCCGGCGATCTGCCGAAGGGGGAATCGATCACGGAGGGATTCTACATCAACACCATAGCCTCTCCGATGATGTGTGAGTAGTTTACCACAGACCTTCGGGTCCATAGTTATTAGCTAGATAGCTTCTTCTCTCTATTTGGTTCTCAATACAAAGTTCTCCTCGATGTTCTTGGAGATCTATTCAATGTAGTACTTTTTGCTGTGTGTTTGCCGAGATCCGATGAATTGTGGGTTTATGATCAAGATTATCTATGAACAACATTTGGTTCTTCTCTGAATTCTTATATGCATGATTTGATATCTTTGCAAGTCTCTTCGAATTATCAGTTTAGTTTGGCCTACTAGATTGATCTTTCTTGCAATGGGAGAAGTGCTTAGCTTTGGGTTCAATCTTGCGGTGTCCTTTCCCAGTGACAGCAGGGGCAGCAAGGCATGTATTGTATTGTTGACATTGAGGATAAAAAGATGGGGTTTATATCATATTGCTTGAGTTTATCCCTCTACATCATGTCATCTTGCCTAATGCGTTACTCTGTTCTTATGAACTTAATACTCTAGATGCATGTTGGATAGAGGTCGATGTGTGGAGTAATAGTAGTAGATGTAGAATCGTTTCGGTCTACTTGACACGGACGTGATGCCTATATTCACGATCATGCCTAGATATTCTCATAACTAAGCACTTTTCTATCAATTGCTTGGCAGTAATTTGTTCACCCACTGTAATTTATGCTATCATGAGAGAAGCCACTAGTGAAACCTATGGGCCCCAGGTATACTTTACATCATATAAGTTTCTGATCTATAATTCTAGTTTTCTATTTATTTTGCAATCTTTATTTTCCTATCTATACAACAAAAATACAAAAAATATTTATCTTATTATCTTTATCAGATCTCACTTTTGCAAGTGGCCGTGAAGGGATTGACAACCCCTTTATCGCGTTGGTTGCAAGGTTCTTGATTGTTTGTGCAGGTACTAGGCGACTTGCGTGTAGTCTCCTACTGGATTGATACCTTGGTTCTCAAAAACTGAGGGAAATACTTACGCTACTTTGTTGCATCACCCTTTCCTCTTCAAGGGAAAACCAATGCATGCTCAAGAGGTAGCAGGCCCCCAACCGAACACTATCCCGGAGACCCATGCAGCTCTGGAATCGAGCGAGCAACCCCCTTCAAAGGAGGGGGTAATGTCGGCTCCGACGACGACCTCCACCAATCCGGAGGCACCGAATACTCTGGTGGAGGCACTGCAACGTGCCGCCATTGTGGAGGAGCACCGTACCCTGATGGGTGTGGTGATTGAGAAGGTTCAGTCCACAAAGAGCAGGCTGAACGAAGCCTTCACCAGCCTGCTAACAGGCTTCGAGGTATGCGACGTAATACTCTTAGACGCTTTTTCATATGAAGGAAATATGCCTGTATATAGATAGTAGCCCCTGAGACTCTGTTCGGTTATGAAAAAAGCCAAACAGAGGATCAAGTAATAATCGCAGGAGATGACGTACTTGTCTATTGGATAAACAGGCTTCCCTATTGGCGGCGATCGCCTAGGCCGCTGAAGTTTCTGAGCTCAAGCGGAAGCTGAAGCTGGCCGACGATGATATCGACCGTATTAACAAGCGGTTCGATGAGGCGCAAGGTATGTTAAAAGATCTTCTTACATGCCTGAAGTGATATGCAAATTCAGAGTTTAAGCTCATGCGCTGCTATGATTATGATTGCGGGTTGTGTAGCTGAGGTCAAAACCCACAAAAGCGCCCTTGCCCAGGCCAAGGAGGAGGCAAGAGCGAGCAAAGCAGCCGCTTTATGGCCAAGGAGGAGGCGACAGCGAGCAAAGCAACCGCTGATAAAGCGGCTGCGGAATTGAAGACCGAACAGGTCACCAGCCGCCAGCAGGAAGAGAGGGTGGCCGAAGTTGAGCAGGAGCTGAAAGACGCCATCAGCAAATGCGAGACTTTGGAGGAGAATACTACGGCCCAAGCGGCCGAACTCACCAATGCCCTTAATGAGGCCAAGGAGGCGCGGACCGAGTCTCGGGCGGCTTGGGAGGAAATCCGGCAGGCCAAACATATAGCGGCTGGTAAGCCATTTCTTTTGCGGAGTGTATTTGGCAGTCAAAGATATGGCTTTCTCACTCGACTGTGGATTTCTCTAGATGCCTTTGCGGATCTTCCGAAGAGTGTTGCCGACGTCGCGCAGTTCTTCTGGGCCCAGGAGGGGAACACGACAAAGAAGCTCTTCTGGTCACAGTACCTGGCGCTGGAGCGTCCGACGCTGTTGAACAACCAGATGATGCAGCTGGCGGAGCTGCATAGGATGTCCTGCTTGGTCATGAAGGACATGATAGTCCAGTTGTGGACAACCGAACCCATTCCTAGCAGCTATTTCAGCCTGGTGAAGCGGCTCGCCGATGCACCGCCCCGAGTCGACGCTGTAAAGCGTTCGGCGTGCATAGAGGGTGGGCGGATGGCCTTTGCCCGTGTCAAGATGCACTGGGCAAAGATGAAGGCCACCGTTGTGGCGACCGAGGGCCCACCCGGAGGCAAGGACCACCACAAGCCGGAGCGATATTTCGACGATGTCCTAGAGGGTGCCTGGATAGTAGAGGGCCAATGCTCAAAGGATATCATGTTCGAGTGAATGTATCCGGGTTGTCCAGACCTTGTTTCATGAACCAAGGCTTTGTAATATATTTATGCCTTTATCTAAAATTATTTTCCTCCTGTGCAGCCATTTTAGTTCTGAAAGTTTGCCAGTCGTCGGCTTCAGCCCCCACGTAGATACTACGGGGGTGTTCGGGGTAGCGCACGATCACACTTGATCCAACGTCTTGGTCAGTAAAGGAGGTGACTGCGTGGCGAACCAGGCAATCATACTATGCGGCTTTACTACTTTCACTTAGCCATAGGAGTTTGACAGTGGGGCTAAGTAATAGCTCCTAGTGCGTATGCGGCCATCCGAACTGGGATGCCTTAGGCGCGTGACTGGACGAAAAGCCACTCCTTCGTATAATACGGAAGAAATTGCAAGAGATTTATATGAAGTCGTCGAATCGCCGACCAGCTCTCGCCATATCATGACAGTCAGTTTTCGGCTTTCTCTACTGAGGTGTTTTGACCGGACGAACTAGAAACACAATCGCAGTAGTTCTCCCTTTACTACCTTAGTCAAACAAGCGGAATGTAAGGTAGTAATCATAGGAGTCGGGCAACCCAACTATTGACCAAAGACATGATTCGAAGCTGATGCATATAATGCAATATTCGGGACGCCGAACTATACTCGAGAAGTGTTCAGTCTTTTTTTTGTTGAACATATGTGTGGCCAAATAGAGCCCGTGGCATCTACACTGTACCAAAGTATGTATCGCAAGCTGACACAAGGAAGGAATACAGATTTATGAAATAAACCAATACCGAATAAGGGTTGGTAAAAAAACTGTTTCCATTATAATCTGATTGATATGTCAAAACATGCTATTACAGATAATGCCATGAGGATCAAGGCTATTTTACATGCTGAGAATTTATACACGAGGGGGAGCTGTATACAGGGCTGAAAAAAAGGAAAATGTACTCTTGAAGATTCCCTTGACGCCCTGCCGCACGTCTGCGCCACTATCGCCTTGGTGCAAGATCCTTTGGGAGGAGCAATCGACGATCGTTTGTATAGAAGGGGCCTGGTAAAGGTCCCTTGTACGACCGTGAAGTTATTAGGTTTTGATGAACCTGTAATATGAGAGAAAAAAGGAAAGGAAAAAGGTTTAAGGTCTGAATAGGGTCGAGCCGCACCATGAACCTTGTCCGCAATGTGCCTCCGTCGGTGCCCAAGGTATTTTAAGTGTGTAGTTATGCACACGTGGTACATATGTCGCGGTTAGATGGGGCGATTGATGGAGGCGGAACTGCTAGTCCATTGCTGGACCGACCAAGCTGTCGTTCTACAGGGTAGGCCAGACTCGTTTGACGGTGTCCGGAGGCTTGATGGCCGATGAAGTGTTCGGCTTGATGAGGCCGCTTTGTACCTCGGCTGCAAGGGCCGCGGTGTGCTCCTTAGTACGAAGGGAGCGCTCCATGTTTCCAGTGACTGTGATAACGCCGCGAGGTCCTGGAATTTTGAGCTTTAAGTAAGCATAATGCGGGACTGCGTTGAATCAGGCGTAGGCGGTACATCCGAGCAGTGCATGATAACCACTGTGGAAGAGGACGATGTCGAAGGTCGAATCTTCGCTTCAGAAGTTGTCCAGCGAGCCGAAGACTACTTCCAATGTCAATGAACCCGTGCAGCGGGCTTCGGCGTCGGGTATCACTCCTTTAAAGGCGGTGTTACTAGGCTTGATTCTTGATGGGTCAATGCCCATTTTATGAACAGTATCTTGATAAATCAAGTTAAGGCTGCTGCCGCCGTCCATAAGGACTCGAGTGAGATGGAATCCATCGATGATTGGATCGAGGACCAGAGTTGCCGAACCCCCATGAAGAATACTGGTCGGTGGTCCCTGCGATCGAAGGTGATCGGACAAGCCGACCATGGGTTGAATTTAGGGGCGACAGGCTCTATGGCGTAGACGTCCCTTGGTGCGCACTTGCGCTCCCTCTTGGGGATATGCGTGGCATATATCATGTTCACTGTTTTCACCTCAGGGGGAAATTTCTTCTGCCCCCTGTGTTTGTTGGGCGGGGCTCATCATCGTCCTCGCTTGGTGGCATTTTCTCCTTATGTTTGGTATTTAACTTATCGGCCAGTTTGAAAACCCAACAGTTCCTGTTGGAGTGATTAGCAGGCTTGTCGAGGGTGCCATGAATATGGCAATGCCAATCGAGTATTTTGTCCAAATTAGATGGACCGTCTTTATTTCCTTTGAATGGCTTCTTCCACTGTCCGGATTTAGAGCCGCTGAATCCGGCGTTAACCGCCGTGTCTTCAGTTTCTTCATTGTTATTTCGACGCTTATGTTTGTTGCGTCATGGCCTGCCGTTGCCATCCCTGGGTTCGGAGGTGCCGGGGTCGCTGGTACTGTTGCTTCTATGAGCCAACCAGTTGTCTTCTCCCACACAAAAGCGGGTCATTAGTGCAGTAAGAGCTGCCATAGACTTTGGCTTTTCCTGCCCGAGGTGTCGGGCGAGCCACTCGTCGCAGACGCTATGTTTAAAGGCCGCGAGGGCTTCGGCGTCCGAACAGTCGATGATTTAATTCTTTTTCATTAAGAACCTAGTACAGAGCTTGCGGGCTGACTCCCCGGGTTGCTGGACTATATGACTAAGGTCATCAGCATCCAGAGGCCGGAATATGTGCCTTGGAAGTTGTCTCGAAAGGCGTCCTCCAAATCTTCCCAGTTGCCAATGGAGTTCTCTTGGAGGCTATTTAACTAGTGTCGTGCTGGTCCTTTCAGCTTTAGGGGGAGGTATTTGATGGTGTGGAGTGAAGGAAATATGCCCTAGAGGCAATAATGAAGTTATTATTTATTTCCTTATATCATGATAAAAGTTTATTATTCATGCTAGAATTGTATTATCCGGAAACATAATACTTGTGTGAATACATAGACAAACTAAACGTCACTAGTGTGCCTCTACTTGACTAGCTCGTTAATCGAAGATGGTTATGTTTCCTAACCATAGACATGTGTTGTCATTTGACTAACGGGATCACATCATTAGGAGAATGATGTGATTGACACGATCCATTCCATTAGCTTAGCACCCGATCGTTTAGTATGTTGCTATTGCTTTCTTCATGACTTATACATGTTCCTATGACTATGAGATTATGCAACTCCCATTTGCCGGAGGAACACTTTGTGTGCTACCAAAAGTCACAACATAACTGGGTGATTATAAAGGAGCTCTACATGTGTCTCCAAAGGTACATGTTGGGTTGGCGTATTTCGAGATTAGGATTTGTCACTCCGATTGTCGGAGAGGTATCTCTGGGCCCTCTCGATAATGCACATCACATAAGCCTTGCAAGCATTGCAACTAATGAGTTAGTTGCGAGATGATGTATTACGAAACGAGTAAAGAGACTTGCCGGTAACGAGATTGAACTAGGTATTGAGATACCGACGATCGAATCTCGGGCAAGTAACATACCGATGACAAAGGGAACAAAGTATGTTGTTATGCGGTCTGACCGATAAAGATCTTCGAAGAATATGTGGGAGCCAATATGAGCATCCAGGTTCCGCTATTGGTTATTGACCGGATACATGTCTCGGTCATGTCTACATTGTTCTCGAACCCGTAGGGTCCGCACGCTTAACGTTACGATGACATTTTCATTATGAGTTTATATATTTTGATGTACCGAAGTTTGTTAGGAGTCCCTGATGTGATCATGGACATGACGAGGAGTCTCGAAATAGTCGAGACATAAAGATTGATATATTGGACGGCTATATTCGGACACCGGAAGTGTTCCGGGTGATTTCAGAGAAAACCGGAGTGCCGGAGGGTTACCGGAACCCCCCGGGAGAAGTAATGGGCCTTATGGGCCCTAGTGGAGAGAGAGAGGGGTGGCCAGGGTGGGCCGCACGCCCCCTCCCCCTCTGGTCCGAATTGGACTAGGAGAGGGGGGGCGGCGCCCCCCTTTCCTTCTCCCTCTCCCCCTTCCTTTCCCTCTCCTAGTATGAGTAGGAAAGAGGGGAGTCCTACTCCTACTAGGAGGAGGACTCCTCCTCCTTGGCGCGTCCAAGGGCCGGCCGGCCTCCCCCTTGCTCCTTTATATACGGGGGCAGGGGGGCACCTCTAGACACACAAGTTGATCCTCGTGATCATTTTCTTAGCCATGTGCGGTGCCCCCTTCCACCATAATCCTCGATAATATTGTAGCGGTGCTTAGGCGAAGCCCTGCGTCGGTAGAACATCAAGATCGTCACCACGCCGTCGTGCTGACGGAACTCTTCCCCGACACTTTGCTGGATCGGAGTCCGGGGATCGTCATCGAACTGAACGTGTGCTAGAACTCGGAGGTGCCGTAGTTTCGGTGCTTGATCGGTCAGGCCATGAAGACGTACGACTACATCAACCGCGTTGTCATAACGCTTCCGCTGTCGGTCTACGAGGGTACGTAGACTACACTCTCCCCTCTCATTGCTATGCATCACCATGATCTTGCGTGTGCGTAGGAATTTTTTTTTATTTACTACGTTCCCCAACAGTGGCATCCGAGCCTAGGTTTTATGCGTTGATGTTGTGCACGAGTAGAACACAAGTGAGTTGTGGGCGATATAAGTCATACTGCTTACCAGCATGTCATACTTTGGTTCGGCGGTATTGTTGGATGAAGCGGCCCGTACCAACATTACGCGTACGCTTACGCGAGACTGGTTCTACCGACGTGCTTTGCACACAGGTGGCTGGTGGGTGCCATTTTCTCCAACTTTAGTTGAAGCGAGTGTGGCTACGCCCGGTCCTTCCGAAGGTTAAAACAACACCAACTTGACAAACTATCGTTGTGGTTTTTGATGCGTAGGTAAGATTGGTTCTTGCTTAAGCCCGTAGCAGCCACGTAAAACTTGCAACAACAAAGTAGAGGACGTCTAACTTGTTTTTGCAGGGCATGTTGTGATGTGATATGGTCAAGACATGATGCTAAATTTTATTGTATGAGATGATCATGTTTTGTAACCGAGTTATCGGCAACTGGCAGGAGCCATATGGTTGTCGCTTTATTGTATGCAATGCAATCGCCCTGTAATGCTTTACTTTATCACTAAGCGGTAGCGATAGTCGTGGAAGCACAAGATTGGCGAGACGACAACGATGCTACGATGGAGATCAAGGTGTCGCGCCGTTGACGATGGTGATCATGACGGTGCTTCGAAGATGGAGATCTCAAGCACAAGATGATGATGGCCATATCATATCACTTATATTGATTGCATGTGATGTTTATCTTTTATGCATCTTATCTTGCTTTGATTGACAGTAGCATTTTAAGATGATCTCTCGCTAATTATCAAGAAGTGTTCTCCCTTAGTATGCACCGTTGCGAAAGTTCTTCATGCTGAGACACCACGTGATGATCGGGTGTGATAGGCTCTATGTTCAAATACAACGGGTGCAAAACAGTTGCACACGCGGAATACTCAGGTTATACTTGACGAGCCAAGCATATATAGATATGGCCTCGGAACACGGAGACCGAAAGGTCGAGCGTGAATCATATAGTAGATATGATCAACATAGTGATGTTCACCAATGAAGCTACTCCATCTCACGTGATGATCAGACATGGTTTAGTTGATTTGGATCACGTGATCACTTAGAGGATTAGAGGGATGTCTATCTAAGTGGGAGTTCTTTAGTAATATGATTAATTGAACTTCAATTTATCATGAACTTAGTACCTGATAGTATCTTGCTTGTTTATGTTTGATTGTAGATAGATGGCCCGTGTTGTTGTTCCGTTGAATTTTAATGTGTTCCTTGAGAAAGCAAAGTTGAAAGATGATGGTAGCAATTACACGGACTGGGTCCGTAACTTGAGGATTATCCTCATTGCTGCACAGAAGAATTACGTCCTGGAAGCACCGCTGGGTGCCAGGCCTGCTGCTGGAGCAACACCAGATGTTATGAACGTCTGGCAAAGCAAAGTTGATGACTACTCGATAGTTCAGTGTGCCATGCTTTACGGCTTAGAATCGGGACTTCAACGACGTTTTGAACGTCATGGAGCATATGAGATGTTCCACGAGTTGAAGTTAATATTTCAAGCAAATGCCCGGATTGAGAGATATGAAGTCTCCAATAAGTTCTATAGCTGCAAGATGGAGGAGAACAGTTCTGTCAGTGAGCATATACTCAAAATGTCTGGGTATAATAATCACTTGATTCAATTGGGAGTTAATCTTCCAGATGATTGCGTCATTGACAGAATTCTCCAATCACTTCCACCTAGCTACAAGAGCTTCGTGATGAACTATAATATGCAAGGGATGAATAAGACAATTCCCGAGCTCTTCGCAATGCTGAAAGCTGCGGAGGTAGAAATCAAGAAAGGAGCATCAAGTGTTGATGGTCAACAAGACCACTAGTTTCAAGAAAAAGGGCAAAGGGAAGAAGAAGGGGAACTTCAAGAAGAACAGCAAACAAGTTGCTGCTTAAGAGAAGAAACCCAAGTCTGGACCTAAGCCTGCAACTGAGTGCTTCTACTGCAAGCAGACTGGTCACTGGAAGCGGAACTGCCCCAAGTATTTGGCGGATAAGAAGGATGGCAAGGTGAACAAAGGTATATGTGACATACATGTTATTGATGTGTACCTTACTAATGCTCGCAGTAGCACCTGGGTATTTGATACTGGTTCTGTTGCTAATATTTGCAACTCGAAACAGGGACTACGGATTAAGCAAAGATTGGCTAAGGACGAGGTGACGATGCGCGTGGGAAATGGTTCCAAAGTCGATGTGATCGCGGTCGGCATGCTACCTCCACATCTACCTTCGAGATTAGTATTAGACCTAAATAATTGTTATTTGGTGCCAGCGTTGAGCATGAACATTATATCTGGATCTTGTTTGATGCGAGACGGTTATTCATTTAAATTAGAGAATAATGGTTGTTCTATTTATATGAGTAATATCTTTTATGGTCATGCACCCTTGAAGAGTGGTCTATTCTTATTAAATCTCGATAGTAGTGACACACATATTCATAATGTTGAAGCCAAAAGATGCAGAGTTGATAATGATAGTGCAACTTATTTGTGGCACTGCCGTTTGGGTCATATCGGTGTAAAGCGCATGAAGAAACTCCATACTGATGGACTTTTGGAACCACTTGATTATGAATCACTTGGTACTTGCGGACCGTGCCTTATGGGCAAGATGACCAAAACACCGTTCGCCGGTACTATGGAGAGAGCAACAGATTTGTTGGAAATCATACATACAGATGTATGTGGTCCAATGAATGTTGAGGCTCGTGGCGGATATCGTTATTTTCTCACCTTCACAGATGACTTAAGCAGATATGGGTATATCTACTTAATGAAACATAAGTCTGAAACAATTGAAAAGTTCAAAGAATTTCAGAGTGAAGTTGAAAATCATCGTAACAAGAAAATAAAGTTTCTACGATCTGATCGTGGAGGAGAATATTTGAGTTACGAGTTTGGTGTACATTTGAAACAATGCGGAATAGTTTCGCAACTCACGCCAACCGGAACACCACAGCGTAATGGTGTGTCCAAACGTCGTAATCGTACTTTACTAGATATGGTGCGATCTATGATGTCTATTACTGATTTACCTCTATCGTTTTGGGGTTATGCTCTAGAGACGACCGCATTCATGTTAAATAGGGCACCATCGAAATCCATTGAGACGACACCTTATGAACTATGGTTTGGCAAGAAACCAAAGTTGTCGTTTCTTAAAGTTTGGGGTTGTGATGCTTATGTGAAAAAGCTTCAACCTGATAAGCTCGAACCCAAATCGGAGAAATGTGTCTTCATAGGATATCCAAAGGAAACTATTGGATACACCTTCTATCACAGATCCGAAGGCAAGACTTTTGTTGCTAAATTCGGTAACTTTCTAGAGAAGGAGTTTCTCTCGAAAGAAGTGAGTGGGAGGAAAGTAGAACTTGATGAGGTAACTGTACCTGCTCCCTTATTGGAAAGTAGTACATCACAGAAGCCGGTTTCTGTGACACCTACACCAATTAGTGAGGAAGCTAATGACGATGATCATGAAACTTCAGAACAAGTTTCTGCTGAACCTCGTAGATCAACCAGAGTAAGATCTGCACCAGAGTGGTACGGTAATCCTGTTCTGGAAGTCATGCTACTAGATCATGATGAACCTACGAACTATGAAGAAGCGATGGTGAGCCCAGATTCCGCAAAATGGCTTGAAGCCATGAAATCTGAGATGGGATCCATGTATGAGAACAAAGTGTGGACTTTGGTTGACTTGCCCAATGATTGGCAAGCAATTGAGAATAAATGGATCTTCAAGAAGAAGACTAACATTGACGGTAATGTTACTGTCTACAAAGCTCGACTTGTCACAAAAGGTTTTCGACAAGTTCAAGGGATTGACTACGATGAGACTTTCTCACCCGTAGCGATGCTTAAGTCTGTCCGAATCATGTTAGCAATTGCCGCATTTTATGATTATGAAATTTGGCAGATGGATGTCAAAACTGCATTCCTGAATGGATCTCTGGAAGAAGAGTTGTATATGATGCAGCCGGAAGGTTTTGTCGATCCAAAGGGAGCTAACAAAGTGTGCAAGCTCGAGCGATCCATTTATGGACTGGTGCAAGCCTCTCGGAGTTGGAATAAATGCTTTGATAGTGTAATCAAAGCATTTGGGTTTGTACAGACTTTTGGAGAAGCCTGTATTTATAAGAAAGTGAGTGGGAGCTCTGTAGCATTTCTGATATTATATGTAGATGACATATTACTAATCGGAAATGATATAGAATTTCTGGATAGCATAAAGGGATACTTGAATAAGAGTTTTTCAATGAAAGACCTCAGTGAAGCTGCTTACATATTGGGCATTAAGATCTATAGAGATAGATCAAGACGCTTAATTGGACTTTCACAAAGCATATACCTTGACAAAGTTTTGAAGAAGTTCAAAATGGATCAAGCAAAGAAAGGATTCTTGCCTGTGTTACAAGGTGTGAAATTGAGTAAGACTCAATGCCCGACCACTGCAGAAGATAGAGAGAAAATGAAAGATGTTCCCTATGCTTCAGCCATAGGCTCTATCATGTATGCAATGCTGTGTACCAGACCTGATGTATGTCTTGCTATAAGTCTAGCAGGGAGGTACCAAAGTAATCCAGGAGTGGATCACTGGAAAGTGGTCAAGAACATACTAAAATACCTGAAAAGGACTAAGGATATGTTTCTCATATATGGAGGTGACAAAAAGCTCATCATAAATGGTTACATTGATGCAAGCTTTGACACTGATCTGGACGATTCTAAATCGCAAACCGGATACGTGTTTACATTAAACGGTGGAGCTGTCAGTTGGTGCAGTTCTAAACAAAGCGTTGTGGCGGGATCTACATGTGAAGCGGAGTACATAGCTGCTTCGGAAGAAGCAAACGAAGGAGTCTGGATGAAGGAGTTCATATCCGATCTAGGTGTCATACCTAGTGCATCGGGTCCAATGAAAATCTTTTGTGACAATACTGGTGCAATTGCCTTGGCAAAGGAATCCAGATTTCACAAGAGAACCAAGCACATCAAGAGACACTTCAATTCCATCCAGGATGTAGTCCAGGTGGGAGACATAGAGATTTGCAAGATACATACAGATCTGAATTTAGCAGACCCGTTGACTAAGCCTCTTCCATGAGCAAAACATGATCAGCACCAAAGCTCCATGGGTGTTAGAATCATTACTGTGTAATCTAGATTATTGACTCTAGTGCAAGTGGGAGACTGAAGGAAATATGCCCTAGAGGCAATAATAAAGTTATTATTTATTTCCTTATATCATGATAAAAGTTTATTATTCATGCTAGAATTGTATTATCCGGAAACATAATACTTGTGTGAATACATAGACAAACTAAACGTCACTGGTGTGCCTCTAATTGACTAGCTCGTTAATCGAAGATGGTTATGTTTCCTAACCATAGACATGTGTTGTCATTTTATTAACGGGATCACATCATTAGGAGAATGATGTGATTGACATGACCCATTCCATTAGCTTAGCACCCGATCGTTTAGTATGTTGCTATTGCTTTCTTCATGACTTATACATGTTCCTATGACTATGAGATTATGCAACTCCCATTTGCCGGAGGAACACTTTGTGTGCTACCAAACGTCACAACATAACTGGGTGATTATAAAGGAGCTCTATAGGTGTCTCCAAAGGTACATGTTGGGTTGGCGTATTTTGAGATTAGGATTTGTCACTCCGATTGTTGGAGAGGTATCTCTGGGCCCTCTCGGTAATGCACATCACATAAGCCTTGCAAGCATTGCAACTAATGAGTTAGTTGCGAGATGATGTATTACGAAACGAGTAAAGAGACTTGCCGGTAACGAGATTGAACTAGGTATTGAGATACCAACGATCGAATCTCGGGCAAGTAACATACCGATGACAAAGGGAACAAAGTATGTTGTTATGCGGTCTGACGATAAAGATCTTCGAAGAATATGTGGGAGCCAATATGAGCATCCAGGTTCCGCTATTAGTTATTGACCAGAGACATGTCTCGGTCATGTCTACATTGTTCTCGAACCCGTAGGGTCCGCACGCTTAACGTTACGATGACAGTTTCATTATGAGTTTATATATTTTGATGTACCAAAGTTTGTTCGGAGTCCCGGATGTGATCATGGACATGACGAGGAGTCTCGAAATAGTCGAGACATAAAGATCGATATATTGGACGGCTATATTCGGACACCGGAAGTGTTCCGGGTGATTTCGGAGAAAACCGGAGTGCCGGAGGGTTACCGGACCCCCCCCCCCCGGAGAAGTAATGGGCCTTATGGGCCCTAGTGGAGAGAGAGAGGGGCGGCCAGGGTGGGCCGCACGCCCCCTCCCCCTCTGGTCTGAATTGGACTAGGAGAGGGGGGCGGCGCCCCCCTTTCGTTCTCCCTCTCCCCCTTCCTTTCCCTCTCCTAGTAGGAGTAGGAAAGAGGGGAGTCCTACTCCTACTAGGAGGAGGACACCTCCTCCTTGGCGCGCCCAAGGGCCGGCCGGCCTCCCCCCTTGCTCCTTTATATACGGGGGCAGGGGGGCACCTCTAGACACACAAGTTGATCCTCGTGATCGTTTTCTTAGCCGTGTGCGGTGCCCCCTTCCACCATACTCCTCGATAATATTATAGCGGTGCTTAGGCGAAGCCCTGCATCGATAGAACATCAAGATCGTCACCATGCCGTCGTGCTGACGGAACTCTTCCCCGACACTTTGCTAGATCAGAGTCCGGGGATCGTCATCGAGTTGAACGTGTGCTAGAACTCGGAGGTGCCGTAGTTTCGGTGCTTGATCGGTCGGGCCATGAAGACGTACGACTACATCAACCGCGTTGTCATAACGCTTCCGCTATCGGTCTACGAGGGTACGTAGACTACACTCTCCCCTCTCGTTTCTATGCAACACCATGATCTTGCGTGTGCGTAGGAATTTTTTTTAAATTACTACGTTCCCCAACATGGAGATCGTCACCGCGAGCCATGTGAATATGGAGAAGGAAATCTTTGATCCATACTGCGGGATCCGTCGTTCCATCGTATGCTTCAATGTTCACAAGTTTAAACCGTTCTGGAAACTGGTGCTGCATTACCTCATCGGTAAAGCATAAGGGGTGTGCGGCGCCTCTGTATCGGGAAACGTCACGATGGAGTTCAGATGACATCCATGTTCGGTTTTTGGCCCGGGTGAGGTTATGCCCATCGCGCCAAGCTTGATGGTCATCGTCTCGCGTTTGGGCATGCCCCCTTGATCCATAAATTGGTCTAGCCTGACCAGCTTTATTGTCCAGGTCCTGGCGTAAGTCGTAGGTGTATCCTGGAGCCGCTACCTCTTTGCCTCGATGGCGCGGTGGTGTGGGCTGGTGTTCGGCGTAAGCAACCGCTTTATCTCGCCCACACGATGGTCGGTTTGGTTCACCAGCGCGGTTATATTTTGACGGTATTGGCTCAAGGGCCTAGTCGTCGAATTGCGGCAGTAGCCGACGTTTTGGATAACTCTTTGTTGGGCGTTCGAGGCCATATTCCTCGGCAGCTAGGACCTGGGTCCATCTGTCGTTGAGTGTATCCTATTCGGTCTGAAGTTGTTGTTGTTTCTTTTTTAGGCTTCTCGCAGTTGCGATGAGCTGTCGCTTGAAGCGTTCCTTCTCGAGGGGTTCCTCTAGCATGATGAAGTCTTCGTCGCGGAGGCTAAATTCCTCTTCGGCGGTCGGTAGATAGTTACTATCCTCCGAATCCTCGTTCTCAGCAAGTTCGTCTAGATTGACTTGTCCGTCTTCCCGATCATCCTGCTCTATGGCGGGCTCGATGGGGTGGTCAGAGTCTTCGGCATTCTCCGGAGTGTCATTGTCTCCGGTGCCGATATTACTTTCCTTTTCGCGACGCGACTTTAAGCGGCGCCGCTGACGTCGACATTTTGGTGGTGCCTCGGTAGGCTTCTCCTCAATTGAGTCCTTGCTGCCATCGTCGTCGTCCTTTTTAGGTGTATCCACCATATACACATCGTATGTGGAGGTGGCTGTCCAACGCCCGGTGATGGGTGGATTCCGGACTGGTTCGTCTCCGGCATCGTCGTCCATATTGTCGATGTCTTTGGAGGCGCAATCTAGCATGACGGTCAAGTCATCGATAGTGGCTATTGAGTGGGTGGTGGGTGGGACGTAAAATTCCCCGCTCTCGGCCCTAGTCTGGGCTGGGTGTAGTTTGGAGGTGACACTTCCGTAATAGCGAGAGATCAATTAAGTCCAGGGCCTTGTTTAAGAGCGAAGGCCAGACGAGGAACTAAGGTCCCGCGGAGCTGGGCATGGTATATGACACCTGGCAGTGCTCAATGGGCGCAGTCCTTCATAGTCCGGAGCTAGCCTTCGGGGGCGAGTTTGGTTCTCCGATGATAGGGAGAGTCCTGCTTGATTCCTGGCTTGCCGAAGATATGGTTGCCTCTAGATCTCTGGCAAAGGGCTCCGTAGTTGAAGAGAGTCCGGTGGGTTTAAAACTCCCATCTTCGGATGAGGTGGCTTGCCCTGGGTCTAGGGACAGGGCAGGGATGGTGGTTGGTCTTTGGACGGTGCCCGATGATGAATCTGATGGGTTTCCTTCCAGGAGGTGAGGAGTAGTGGCCGAGGCCGTGAACCCTTCAAAGATCAAGTCTCCTCGGATATCAGCGACGTATTCACGCTCCCGAATCTGATCTGATGACCAGTGGCATAGCTATCAATCTGTTTGAGGTGACCAATCAAATTGGCCTGTAGAGTGAAGCCGCCAAACACGAAAAGCTGACCAGGGAGAAAAGCTTCCCCGGAGACAGCATCGTTGTTGTCGATCGAACGAGCCATCGAACCTTCTGTTGACGACACGGTGGAACTCTCAATGAAAGCACCAATGCCGGTGTCAAAACCGGCCGATCTCGGGTAGGGGTCCCGAACTGTGCGTCTGAGGATCGAGGGTAACAAGGGACACAGGGTACATGATGTTTACCCAGGTTCGGGCCCTCTTAATGGAGGAACAACCCTACGTCCTGCTTGATTGTATTTAATGAGTGTATGGGTTACAAGAGTCGATCTACCTCAAGATCGTAATGGCTAAACCCTAGATGTCTAGCCTATATGAATTCTGATAGCCTCTACAGACTAACCCCTCCGGTTTATATAGACACCGGAAGGACCTAGGATTGTACAGAGTCGGTTTACAGAGGAAGGAAAATATACATCTGGATGCCAATCTTGTCATCCACACAAAGGAGAGTCCTATCCGGACACGAGGGAATGCCTTCTACCTTGTATCTTCACGACCCATCGGTCTGGCCCATATCACACAACCCAGACACCCGAGGACCCCTTAATCCAGGACTCCCTCAGGAGGGGGTTGCGAAGGAGGGAGAGGGGCCAAAGAGGAGTGTGCTAGGGTTAGGTTTTTATTCAGGGAACAGTTAGCCGAGCTTTAGCGGGCTTCAGAGGGCTTCAACGGGCTTGCGAGGTTGTATCATCCCATCCAGGACAGTTTCTGAAAATGTCATGGGAAATCCGTCATGGATTAACAGGTTTCTTGTAGTGTGGTATTGATTTTCCGCGAAGTAAAAAACAAGCAAAAAACAACAATTGGCACTGGGCACTATGTCAATAGGTTAGTCCCAAAAAATGATATAAAGTTGCTATAAAATGATTGTAAAACATTCAAGAATGATAATATAATAGCATGGAACAATACAAAATTATAGATACGTTGGAGACGTATCAGCCACTTTCCATCATGTGTGGCCCTTGTGTGGTGATGTAGCGTTGAGGCTTTGCTCCAATGGTGTGGGCATACAGATGATGTGCCCAGTGCCCATAGGTGATTCCAGATTAGCAAATAATGGTGGTCACTCATGGCATCACCCTCTTCCCTTTGCTAATAGGTGAAGGACCGACAGGTGGAGGACTACTGATTCAGTCTAACATAAGATGATTTTGGCCTAGTTGGTGCACGATCGTGACAGGTACCAATGGTAGGCTATACCATCTATCTCCGATGGGCACCGAGATCGAGTACTATAAGAAGATCTACCATGAAGATGGTGACTGGAACATATTTCATCTCCATGAAGAAAATCTGCAGTCTGGCATCCACGACAAACTTTGCATCATCTATTTATTAAAGGCATTATTTTTGTGTTTATTTCTCGCCTTCGCAATCTAGACTTGACAATGCCCCGCGAGTTTGTAGTATTTCTTGAAAGTGTTTTCCCTAGAAAATTGACGATTTTGTTGTAGATATGATTGATTTTTCATTGGTTATTTCCATTTAGTTAGTAGATACATGATATAATCATTCTTATCTATAGACAAAACACAAATCGTTGGACATACACCAATGGACGATGAACGAACACGCAAAGTCACGCAACATGCAACACGATAGCTCCCAGTGTGGTGCACCTAGGTGATATCGTCAGTTTTCAGTCTAGTATAGCTTAAACAAACATGACCTTTTTAAAGAAAAAGGAAACTGTCGAAGCCAAAGTGAAACAGGCAATACAATTGCAGTTGTGTTGCACTACTATGTCATTGTTAAAAAGTAATATGTGGCAAGATTTTTTTCTGCGGGAAAATATGTGGCAAGATTTTAAAATGGAGTAAAATTCATTATCACAAATGTGAGAAATAGAGGTAGTAAGTGAAACTTACTCTAATTGAGTCACACATCGTCATAGTATTAGCTGCAAAAGACAATCAACAGGCAACTCATTGCACAACAATGTTTTATTATCTTCTCTATATGATGTGGGAGGTTGAAAATAAGTCACTTTCCTTACCATTGAACATGAGCCATAATTTATCATCATTCTTGTTAAAGCCGCCATGTAAATATGTTACAAAGTCACATGATGCCTGAAAAATTACAAGATATTACGCGAAGAGCAACTCATCGCACAAACAAAATTTTATTGTCTCCTCTAGACGACGTAGGAGAACCAGAAGAAGTCAACCTTCTCTGCTATTGGAGATGACCTAAAATTTGTCATCATTGGTAAAGTTTTCCATTTGTCGGTTATGACGCTACTTGATGATGTGACGTGGCAAAAGTGCAAGGACGATACCAACAACAACTCAATGCACGCTATCATGAAGGAGAAACCATATAAGCCAACCTTATCTACTTCCAGATATGACCTAAAATTTGTCATCATCGTTGATAAAGGTCTAATGTGTATATGTAATGATGCCACATGATAGTCGCAAGACGACATACCTAACTGAATTTAGGTGGTGGGAGAAGTCAAACCTTATTGGAAACATCGTAAAGCTTGCCATGTAGTAATTTACATGATGATGTGGAAAATAATAAGCAGGAACTAAGGACAGGCTTGTATGTTTTCAAACCAATGAGTTTACACGGGGTTACGGTGCCGCATGAGCATGCCACAGTAGGAACTACCATGGCCAGGTCACAGATTGATCTTGTATGATTGCTCACCAGTCAGTCCCAACGCCCATAGGAGGTTGTTCCCCTTGATGCCACGGAGATGGCAGGGCTTTCCTCCATCGGAGGTGGTTTGAGCGATGGCTACTCTGCATCGTGTGTGGTCTTTGTGTGGCGATGTAGCGACGCGACTTTGCTCCAATGGTGTGACCATACAGATGATGTGCCCAGTGCCCAACGACACTACATTCCTGGTATCATGGAAGTTGATGAAAACTAAGGACTTTGACATAATCTGGTCGACCTAATGAGTACATGTCTGAATTATATGTTTATCAAGCTGTTATCTTGTCCTAACAAGTGAAGTTGACTTTTAGATTATAAAACATGGGGTAAAAACTGTTGGGGAACGTAGCAGAAATTCAAAATTTTCCTACGTGTCACCAAGATCTATCTATGGAGAAACTAGCAACGAAGGGAAGGAGAGTGCATCTACATACCCTTGTAGATCGTTATGCGGAAGCGTTCAAGAGAACGGGGTTGAAGGAGTCGTACTCATCGTGATCCAAATCACCGGAGATCCTAGTGCCGAACGGACGGCACCTCCGCGTTCAACACACGTACAGCCCGACGACGTCTCCCATGCCCTGATCCAGCAAGGAGAGAGGGAGAGGTTGAGGAAGACTCCATCCAGCAGCAGCACAACGGCGTGGTGATGGTGGAGGAGCGTGGTACTCCAGCAGGGCTTCACCAAGCACCGCAAGAGACGAGGAGGAGAGAGGGTTAGGGCTGCGCCAAGAAGAGATCAAATCGTCATGTGTTGGGCAGCCCCAAACCTCAACTATTTATAGGAGGAGGGGAGGAGGGTGCGCCCCCTCTAGGGTTCCCACCCCTAGAGGGGTGGCAACCCTAGATGGGTTTGAGGGGGCTGCCAAGAGGAGGAGAGAGGGAGGCGCACCACTAGGTGGGCCTTAGGCCCATCTGAGCCTAGGGTTTGCCCCCTTCCACTCTCCCTTGCGCCTTGGGCCTTGGTGGGGGGGGCGCACCAGCCCACCTGGGGCTGGTCCCCTCCCACACTTGGCCCATGCAGCCCTTCGGGGCTGGTGGCCCCACTTGGTGGACCCCCGGGACCCTCCCGGTGGTCCCGGTACGTTACCGATAAAACCCGAAACTTTTCCGGTGAACAAAACATGACTTCCCATATATAAATCTTTACCTCCGGACCATTCCGGAACTCCTCGTGACGTCCGGGATCTCATCCGGGACTCCGAACAACATTCGGTAACCACATACAAACTTCCTTTTATAACCCTAGCGTCATCGAACCTTAAGTGTGTAGACCCTACGGGTTCGGGAACCATGCAGACATGACCGAGACGTCCTCCGGTCAATAACCAACAGCGGGATCTGGATACCCATGTTGGCTCCCACATGTTCCACGATGATCTCATCGGATGAACCACGATGTCAAGGACTTAATCAATCCCGTATACAATTCCCTTTGTCTAGCAGTACGATACTTTCCCGAGATTCGATCGTCGGTATCCAGATACCTTGTTCAATCTCGTTACCGGCAAGTCTCTTTACTTGTTCCGTAACACATCATCCCGTGATCAACTCCTTGGTCACATTGTGCACATTATGATGATGTCCTACTGAGTGGGCCCAGAGATACCTCTCCGTTTACACGGAGTGACAAATCCCAGTCTCGATTCGTGCCAACCCAACAGACACTTTCGGAGATACCTGTAGTGTACCTTTATAGCCACCCAGTTACGTTGTGACGTTTGGCACCCAAAGCACTCCTACGGTATCCGGGAGTTGCACAATCTCATGGTCTAAGGAAATGATACTTGACATTAGAAAAGCTTTAGCATACGAACTACACGATCTTTGTGCTAGGCTTAGAATTGGGTCTTGTCCATCACATCATTCTCCCAATGATGTGATCCCGTTATCAACGACATCCAATGTCCATGGTCAGGAAACCGTAACCATCTATTGATCAACGAGCTAGTCAACTAGAGGGTTACTAGGGACATGGTGTTGTCTATGTATCCACACATGTATCTGAGTTTCCTATCAATACAATTCTAGCATGGATAATAAACGATTATCATGAACAAGGAAATATAATAATAATAATCAATTTATTATTGCCTCTAGGGCATATTTCCAACAAAAACTATGCTATGTCATTTGTTAAAAGGTAACCCCTCCATTTCTTTTTAGTCTACATATAAAATTTATTTGAAGTCAAACCTCATAAAGTTTGACCATTTTTCATAGGAAAAAATATCAACATTCACAATATGAAATCAATATCATTAGGTGCATTATGAAATTAATTTTCATACTACATAATGTTAGTATTGTAAATGTTGATATTTTTTAATATAAGTTTGGTCAAACTTTGCGTAGTTTGACTTTAAACAAATCTTATACGGGGAGTAAAAAGAAACGAAGGGGGTAATATGTGGCAAGCTTTTCAAATGGAGTAAAACTCGTTGTCACAAACGTCAGAACTAGAGGTAATAAGTGAAACTTACTCTAATTAAGTCACGCATCGTCATGGTATCAGCTGCAAGAGACGATCAACAAACAACTCATTATACACCAATGTTTTATTATCTTCTCTATATTATGTGGGAGGTTGAAAATAAGTCACACTCTTAACCATTGAACATGATCCAAAGTATATCATCATTCTTGTTAAAGTTTGTCATGTAAATAGGTCACAAAGTTGCATGATGATGTGCCCCTGAAAAATCACAAGATATGACATGAAGGGCAACTCATTGCACAAACAAAATTTCATTATCTCCTCTAGATGGGGTAGGAGGCCTAGAAGAAGTCAACCTTCCCTACTATTGGAGATGATCTAAAATTTGTCATAGTTGGTAAAGTTTTCCATTTGTCGGTTATGACGCTACCTGATGATGCGACACGAGAGAAATGCAAGGACGATACCAACGACAACTCATTGCACGCTAAAGTTTTATTGTCACGTAATAGAAACCACATAAGTCAACCTTATCTACTATCAGATATGACCTAATTTTTGTCATCATCGTTGATAAAGTCTAATATGTACATGTTATGACGTTACATGATGGTCGCAAGACGACATCAATGACAACTCATTGTACAACGTGTCCATTGCCTGGCTGACATTACGTGGTGGGAGAAGTCAAACCTTATTGGAAATGTCATAAAGCTTGTCATGTAGTAATTTACATGATGTTGTACAAGTTTGTATGTTTCCAAACCAACAAGTCTACGCGGGGGCTACCGTGCGGTGTGAGTGACCCCTGATAGGAACTACCATGGTCAGGTCACATTTCAAACATGAATGCTTGCCGACTCGGTCAGCCCCAACGCCCATCAGGGGGTTATTCCCCTTGCTGCCACAGAGATGACTCCATCGTGTGTGACCTTTGTGTGGCGATATAGCGACGAGGCTTTGATCCAATGGTGTGGCCATATAGATGATATGCCCAGTGCCCACACGTGATTCCAATGGTGTGGCCGTATAGGTGGAGAACTACTAATTTAGTTTGAATAGAAGATGATTTTGGCCTAGTCGGTGCATGATCGTGAGGGGTACCAATGGTAGACTACGCCATCTATCTCCGGAGGGCACCAGGATGGAGCAGCTATAAGAAGATCTATCATCAAGATGGCGACTGGAACATACTTCATCACGATGATGAAAATCTGCAATCCGGCATCCACAACAAGCTTTGCGCCGTCTATTTGTTCAAGGCATTATTTTTATGTTTATTTCCTGGACTTGATTGGATCAATCATTCATGATTAATTATTCAGGTCTACACAGTCCTGACTCAGCGACGCCAGGAGAGTGTGTAGTCTTTTGTTGAAGGCGTTTGCCGTGGAAGATTGGCAATTTAGTTGTAGATTAGTTGTAGTCTTTTGTTGAAGGCGTTTGCCGTGGTTGATGTGCCATTGTTGGCTATTTCCATTTAGTGATAGTACTCCCTCCGTTCTTAAATATTTGTTTTTATAGAGATTTCAACAAGTGACTACATATGGAGCAAAATGAGTGAATCTACACTCTAAAATATGTCTATATACATCCGTATGTGGTAACCATTTGAAATCTCTAGAAAAACAAATATTTAGGAACGGAGGGAGTAGATGATATAATCATGCTTATATCTATACCTACTATTAAAGGGAATAAGTATTCTTGGTTTGGTTCAGTTCAACTATTAAAGGGAATAGATATTCTTGGTTTGGTTCAGTCCTTTTCATTTCGATGGGCCTTTTATGGGCTTCATAGAGTCCGCGAAAAATAATTAGGTCAAAATAAATTAACATTATGGGAATTTAAACAGGACCTCCTGTCTGAATCTTCGATGCAACAACCTATGCGCCATTCACATTTACTAAATCCCAACTCGCTCTAAATATATGAGTGGCAGTCCTCGTGTTTAAGCGAATGAGCTAATTAAAGAAAGAATTGTGGACTTAAATAAAATATTTAAATGGATGTGGTTAATTAAAAAAAAGGACTATGAATAAACTGGTGGACTAATTAAAAGAAAGATTGTGGTCTTAATAAATAGAATTTTCAAATAGATGAGGCTAATTAAAGGAAGAACTTGAGGTAAAAAGGTAAGATAGTTAAAAAGAAGGCTATGCATGCTTCAGTGTGTTGGGGTATTAAATTAGAGAAGGAAGGATTTGATTCCCGACTAAAACGGGTGAGGACGTCACGGTAACTAAAGGAAGGATTATACTTAGATGGAATCAGTGGGAGATTATGCCCAACAAAGAAAATATGAACACGGCTAAATTGCATCGTATTTTTTATGTTCATTTTGTAGAAGGAGCGTTTTTTCATAGTGAATCCGGTGCTGTGGGACATTATACTTGCATAAAACATTAATTTTTCCCGTTGCAACGCACGGGCGTATGTGCTAGTATAGATTAACACAAATCGTTGGACCAGCGCACGGTGAAGGAGCATGCAAAGTCACGCGGCAGCACGACAGCTGCACAGTGGAGTACCCAGGCCAGGCGATCCCGTCAGTTTCCAGTACTCTATAGTCTAGCTTAAACAAACAGGACCGTCTCTCAAAGAAAAAGGAATCTGCCGAAGCCAAAGCGAAACCGGCGATACAATTTGCAGTTGCGTCGCGCTGCGCATTCGCACCCCGTCGCCTTCCGTTCCCTCCCCCACCCGCGTGCGTGCGTGTCCCTCAATCATAGCAGCCAGCCGCGCCGCGCCGCGCCCGTGTCCGTTTCCTCTCCCCCGCCCGCCCGCCGGCCCGCCGGCCCCGCCGTCCCTTCTCCCCCCACCCCCCACCCCCCTCCGCCGATGCGGCCCACCCCCGAACCCTAGCCGGATCCCAATGGCGACCCCGCGCTCCGGGGCCGCGCCGCCGGTCACCGGCGACCGCTACCTCGACCTGCTCGTCCGCTTCGTGGCCAGCCACGCGGGCGAGCTGCTCGACGGCTCCTTCACCCTGCGCCTCCACCCCGTCGGCCTCCACTACGTCGCCTCCCGCCTCGAGGCGCTGCGCGAGCTGGAGGCCGTCGGCGCGGGGGCGCCCGTCGACTACCTCCGCGCCTACGTCGCCGACCTCGGGGACCACCGCGCGCTCGAGCAGCTCCGCCGGATCCTCCGCCTCCTCACCTCGCTCAAGGTCGTCGCCGCGGGGCCGGGGCGCGACCCGGCGCCGCTCTCGCTCCTGCCGTTCGCGCGCCTCCGCGTGCTCGAGCTGCGGGGCTGCGACCTCTCCACCTCCGCCGCCAGGGGACTGCTCGACCTCCGCCACACGCTCGAGAGGCTCGTCTGCCACAACTCCACGGTGCGATTCTGTCATGTTTCCCCGTAATTCTGGCCATATACAGCTAACGTAATTTGTTGCTGGTGACAATTCAGCTAATTATGACCCCCTACTAAACTATGAGTCTATGAGCTAAGCTGAGCTGTGAATCATGATTATTGTTCGCTGTTTGGTTCATCTACAGCCAGCAAAGGGGGGTTTAGTTTCAGCCCACTTGCTGCAGTAGTTTGGTATGGTCCATAGTTAATACTATGTTCCTAGGATCCAATCTGGTCCGCTGCATGCATTAATTATGTTCTATTTACTCATTAGGTTCCTGACAATATTTTTGGTGGTATGCTGTTCTCGTAGTGTTAAGATGCCTTTCTAGTGTGAAACTTCTGTGTTTACTGATGTTTACAGTCTTTTTGGTGGGGTTTAATGGAATCTTGTTGGTTATATTTAGATTTCACTGAGTATTGCTCTTGCAACTTCGATGCAAATTTACCAATTTAGTCTGCGCCATTTATCTTGTCTGAAGTAGACCAACTGTGGCATCTTGCAATGTTGCTGTAACGCAATTGTTGTAGCACATGATCAACATCACCATAGTGCTATCTAATGGTTATGTCTTTCGCACATGCTGCATTTATCCCCTGATATAATTAGTCATTCCGTGAGATTAAAAAGATGCCCAGCCATGTGGATTCCTGATAGATTGTCATGTCTGTACTTGTATGCAGCTGGAAATGTTGCTTTATGCACCTCATGTACTTTGTTTTCCAAATTCTGACGGAAACTCTTATGGACATTATCGCTCCCTCTGAGCTAGAACCTTAGATGTTTGGTGGATTAATAGTGATATCTGGAACTAATAAAGATTTAATGTGGCACCTGCTATTCTATTTTAAACATAGTTCTTTTGTTGGCCCATGGACTACTTAATTATAAGTACACCAGATTTACCTTACTCCCATGTGCTTGCATTGCCAATCATGACATGTCATCCGGCATCTGTTATTCTGTTTTAAATAATGTTCTTTGTTGGCCGATGGACGGCAGAATTATTATTGAGGGTTGTAGCTTGAGAACTTAGGTATTGGTTCCTGATGTGATGGCCGCAGGTTGATCGGGTGTGCTACATCTTCTCTCTATTCGTATCATGGCATGCAACCAAAAGCTCAGCTAGCAGCAAAAAGTGATGCATATGTCTTTGTATTCATTCAGCAGTTATTGAAATTTATGCTTCCTTTCCAAGCACTTGTACGAAATATTGCGATGTTACCAGATTCATAACAGTTAATTTTTGTGCTACCGCAGGATGCTCTTAGGCATATATTTGTGAGTAGAGTGATGGATATCAAGGACTCTCCTGCATGGATTCGGCTTTCGTATGTCTCTTGTGCTTCTAATGATCTTGTACTCATGGACGAATCATTGCAATTGTTACCTGCGGTTGAAACCCTTGATCTTAGTCGGAACCGATTTGCAAAGGTGGATAATCTGCGGAAATGTACAAAGTTGCGAAATCTGGACCTTGGATTTAATCATTTGCGCTCTATATCATCCTTGAGTGAGGTTTAACTTCCTTCACAGTTCAGTTTAAAATAGTAAACAAGCTTCTTGACATTACTTTTGTTGTCTGATTACATGTTACCTTTGTGCAGGTTTTCAGTCGGATTGGTAAACTAGTACTTAGAAACAATGCTTTAACTACTATACATGGGATTGAAAATCTCACGTCGCTTGTGGGCCTTGATCTTTCTTACAACATCATATCAAATTTCTCAGAGTTGGAAATTCTTGGCAGCTTTTCTTTGCTACAGAACGTATGGTTGGAAGGCAATCCAATCTGCTGTGCTCGTTGGTATCGAGCACGTGTTTTTAGTTTTTTCCATAATTCAGAAAATGTAAGTGCTTTAGCTCAAGCATGTTAAACTATTTTGGTTGTCCATAGTCTTGTTTATTATAAGTCTCTTCCACAGTATTGGAGTAACATGAATATTCTGTTCCATGATTTTTCTGCCTCAGTTAAAGTTAGATGATAAAGGCATGAACACACAAGAATACTGGGAAAAGCAAGTATTGTTTGGAAGCAGACAAAAACAACCTGCTGGCTATGGATTTTATTTCCCTGCAAAAGATGATCATGAGGATGAATACACTTCAAATTCCATGATGGTATGCATCTCTTTTACCGACTGCTAATAGTCTGATCTATTATATATCAGCATGTCACACCAATTATAAGCTTCCTCAGTTAACACTTTTGATTTTATTATTCCCTGGAGGATAGGTAAGTCAATGCATCTGCTTAGTGAATTGGTATTAGGCTTCATTTCCCCCCTTGGATATACATTATTTTCATGTGTGATGCAGGAGCATTATTTCTGTATGTTGTCAGGATTCCTTTTTTTGCTTGGTTCAGCCTAGGTGCTCCCATATATGACATCTTAGTTTCTATAAATGCACTATAAAACCATCAATATATCTTAGCAAAACTGAAATAATTTTACAGAAGTTTGGCATCCTACAGTTGTATCCTGAACGCGGCTGAATGTGACCGTGTATGACTATTTTAATGACATTCTGCTTTCCACTTATATTAGAAAAAGATTTCCCGACTTGCCTGTATTCTGGAGGAAGAGAGAAGTCCTTGTGATGAAGGTGTGGACCAGCAGTCCAGCCCCCGTGATAGTGCTAGTTCTAAGAAGGATGAAGTTGCCGTTGCTGATAATGACGTAAAAATTACTTCTTTGATAAGCACAGCAGAGTTGATGAAGAAAGAAAGATCGACTGACTGGCTGCGTGAATTTAAGGAGTGGATGGATGAAAATACAGAGAGCACAGATGGTGACAGCCTTTATGTTGATTTCACTAACAGAAATGGAAGTCAGAACAAACAAAACAGAAGAGAAAAATTGAACATAGAGAGCTCCAAGAGCGTCACAGACCTGGCAAAGACATCAGAAGGTGGAAGCAGCTCAAACCTTTTGGAGTCTAAATTGTCTTCCACAGATGATGCATGCAATGGCGCTAATGGCTTCACTGCAGGATCCTTGAACGAAGTGAATGCTGACCAAACTCATGTAAGGGTACACTTGAATTCTGCCGTACAGCTTCCTCCACTAGAATTTGTGGGCACTTCACATCCAGATTCTTTTTCTGATGTGGAAGGTGGTGCAATTTTTTTGCATACGAACGGAACACCCTCTAACGCAACAAGCAAGTTGATAGAACCAAGTCCATCCTTTGCATACCCTAGTCCACAGTCACCCCCACAATACAAGGAAGACATCCTACGTCGAAGACTTTTTCTGGAGGAAGAATTTTTGCAGAGTTCAGGAGATTTCCAATGTGTTGGTTCTCTTGGTAGTGGTAGCAGCTGCAGTGATGACTCTTCAGGTGATTTATGTTCGTGCAATTCAGAAGATGATTGCGTAGCAATTCAGACAAAAAGGGAACTAGCCCTGAATGGTCAGATTGCTTCATTTCCTTATGCAGATATTGATCATGAGGAAATGGATGGGATGGAGTTTTTCTCACAAGAGGAAAAATTGTCTGACTGTTCGGCAGAAGATGACCCAACTTTTACAGATGCCATAGAGTTTGGTATTAAGGAGCCAGATGAAAGTAACCAGAGGAATGGACATCTAGATCAAGATTCAGGTGGCCATCTGATTAGACAAAATGGCAAGCAAAAGGTTAAGAGGAAGATATTTCCTATTTTTAAGAACCGTAATGGCACTAAACTAGAATTTCCAGAGGCTAATGAAGATAAGTTGGATGAGGGGGTTTCAGTGGGTGCAAATGGTCATCTGAGCTACGATCTAAGCGGAAGTACTATTTGCAAGGATCAAAGCTCAAAAAAACACTATTCAAGTATCTTGCACAAGAATAACTTGTCGATTGATGCCAATTCAGTTACTTGCAACACTGATAGGGATAAGTACAAGCTTATAGAGGATTTCTTCAATTTGGAAGTTGCTAATGTTGAAGAGTCCGAAATATGTGAACAAGGAGCTCGTTGTGGATACATATTTCAAGATGGAAGCGATTTAATTCAAAGGTTAGAGTTGTTTTACCTATATTTGACATGTGTAGAGAGTAGAGACTAGAAATTGATGATGAACAGCTATTGAATCTGAATGAACGAGTCGCTGACTATCGAAGTACATTTTGTAGAACCAAAGATTATCAGTACAAGTACGTATTACTTCTTTTTCTGTAAGTTCGCAAATTAAGGACTAGCTGCAGCATATCAGACTAATATGGTTACTTATTTGCCTCTGCTTTTATAGTTTGTTTTTCAAACTAAACACCATGCAGCACAACAAAACATGCACTGACGGTTAAAGTTAGCAGAATAGAACTGCCTTAACCTGTTAGTCAGGTAATTGCTGACCATTAGTGCTTTGGAGTAGCGAATGCAATTATATTCAAAATCATAACTATATCTATTACATTTTTTATTCATGTGCTTTCTTAGAGAAAATTGAAGCTCAAGATTTTTCTAATTGATGATGAATGTATTCAAAGTATATGAAAACACCATGGTCATGCAACACATGACAGGGCTGTATGTGTTGGGTCTACTTAATTTTCGTTACTTTAATCAAGTAACAATTTGACATGTTAGAGACGGTATGCAGGAGTCCATGATTTGTACCCGTAGGCGAATGATGAGAGACTGTCGAGGCCTTGTGCAGTATGGGGGTCTACAAACCAACTTTTTTAGGCCAAACTTCTAATGAAATTGAATCCAAGATATGGGGACCTGAATCCTTGGCTCCACCACCGTCTTCACCGATGTTGATGGCATTTGCATAGAACATAAAATGCGTAAATGTCCAGTAATATATCTCATGATTCAGACTTCAAAGTACTTAAATGCACAATAAGTAGTTATCAATAAGAGCCCTTTGAACAGGACATTTTGTTGGATTTTTTAATTCTAAGTACCTTCTTGTATAGCATTTAATCCTCAACCATTCCCAGTAAATGCTCTCTTAACTTCTGTTGAACTTAACAGCAGTTCTGAAAGCCTGTCTGCATGCGATATTTTTTTAGGTACTGTACCTGACTAGTGTATTGTTACTTATTGTAGAGAAGTAGCCTTGTTGAGAAGTTCTCAGAATAAATTGTATGTTCTGCTAGTTGATATGGAGCAAGATGAACAAGGTTAGTTTTCTACACATTGTTTTCTTTTCTTCCAAAGCCTTTCTCTTGGTTCTCTTTTGTCTCTGTTAGACAGTTATAAGACTATCGCAACTGGAATTTTACATTTTTATTGTTGTACGGAAATTTATTTTCTCATGTTTCTATTCTAAAACTGTATTAATAGTTCTTACACACTGATTAATTTACAGAAATTATGCCAAGAGTTTTGGGGTGCTATAGGCTTGAAGATCTGGAAAAAGTTTTGACTGGGCTGGGTCTACAAGCACTAAGGTCTATTAGCATATCAATCATAAGTGGGTTTTTTTTTGGCTTATCTGAGGCTTACTTTTGTTTTGTCGTATCGCAGGGTACACATGGCAGATCATACAGCTCATCTATTCTTGACACGTACTTCCAAGGAAGCGCAAGATGTACTTTGGCTCTTGAATCTGTTCAGCTTTCCACAGTTAACCAGCGGGGTATCTTTGCAAAGGTTTGTCTATTTAGCTTTATGTTTTCTCCGTGAGCAAAGGCCTTCTCTTTTAGATAAACAAAGAAAGGATTTTGTGTGTGTTTATTGTGCCTTCTATTTCATTTTCTGATTACACTCTCTCCTATAATTTAAATCGCAGTTGGGAGAAGATCCAAGTTAAATTGCTCGAGAAATGTATATGTGCAAGTTTGAAGATGGGGATATTTCTCTACTCCATGTTGATGTTTTGGAAGAATGATGCTGAAGGTACTGTTCTTTGAGTGGTGAAAATAACCCCTATTTGTCTATGGGATCTAGACTAAAACTTTCTTCACCTTTTGAGTTCTTATGATGTTACTTACTTGGCTGAGTCTTGGCTTTCTCCCTTAAAGCCTGACAAAGTAGAGTAGGATTGATACACATCTTATCCTTGCGAAAGAAAACATGTTGTTTTTTATCATCTGTATTATGGTAAGTTGAGTAACACTATTTAAGCCATTTTGTTTCTAAATGAATATTTTTTATGCTTACTGTCCAAAATCTCGTTTGGACATATGATAACTAGAGCAATGAGCCCACAAGCTTTATCCTGGGCAATCATTATGATATTTTGTCCAGAATGCACACAATTTCTTGCTCAGTATCAATGATTCAACATCGAAGTGTTAAACTTTGTTCTGTAGCATCATCTCTAGTTCGAGTACAGTGCACTCAGTCCTATGGTGAGAGAGCTGGGGATTAATTGATCAAAGACTCAAGCCCATCATGACACAACATGCTGCCATTGAGCTGAAGTCGTCATGATGATTACTTGAACTTTGGCATATGCATATGTTATGTTAGTTTGCAAGGTAGATAACTACATAGTATGTCTGCTGGGTGGTCATGTAATTTGATCTTTAAGAAACCTAAGGGTACCTTGTTTAATTCTTCATGGTTAGATGTTTGCAAGGCAATTTCCATTTTTCATCCCCAATTCTTTACATGAATATTTAGATGTTTACCCATTTTTTCAATTTCAGCACCCAGGTGCATAAATTCCTTCTGGCTTTAATTGGGTCCATTTTGTTAAATCCTGTAAACGATCTGATAGTGACATGCATCATCACCAAATATTGACGATGCCACATCTGGCATGACATGGCATATGGTAGTTCTTTTACTTAGAAATTGCTGAATTAATGTCCATTTCTGTTTTGCAGAGGAATCCCTGGTTATTCGATCCCTTGTTGTTACTGAAGGATCAATATGTGTGTGCATTGAGAACCTACATCAGTTTGGTTGCTTTCCTGATGATTCACACCCTCCATATTTCTCTCTCGATGAATGCTGTTCTATCAACAGTATTAAGGAAGTGGTAAGTTGTGTTTGACCTCTAAGATTTCCAATTTATCTAGGTTACTTTGCATTGCAACAATGTTCTTTTCATAAAATAGTTCGCTCTGAGATAGTTCCCTTGCCCATAAGGGGATATTTGTTATATTCTTGTCAATTGTGGAATATGCATAAGTGTGGCTCTGTGTATTCTCGCACACAGGTCTGATCCTTGTCTCTAAACTTGTATTTTTATTGTACAGAGTACTTATCATCTTATTGTTCTTATACTCGATATTTCTAAAGGGCAATCCCCTCTTATTTTACTGAGCTGTGATTTAAAACGAGCTAAATATATTGCTTCATCATACTAAAAGAGTTGATATCGTTTTGTTGACAATTTCTAAATTTTCCTACTGCATTTCCTATACTTAGGTTGTGGATCAGCACGACAAGGAATGCTTGACATTAATCTTGCACAAACACATAAACGAAGGAAGATTTAACAGCAGCACTGGAAATTCGCAGAACAAGCAAGCAGATGAAAATTACACAGTACATACATGGAAACTGAGGTGGTTTTCTGAAGAAACTCTTTTGAAGTTCATTTCTGTACTTAAGGCTCTTTACTCTGGAGCAGTTTCTTCGCCGTTACCTGTAAAGTGTATATCCTGATGTGTTAGTTCTTGTAGTCATGTAGTGATTTCATTCATTTGTTTGGGGGTTGTATTTAGCTGTTAATCTGTACAGTTTGTCCATTAGCTCTCTAGGTTGTGCTTCCTTTATTCTTTTGATTTATCAAAAAATTCCTCGCATTAAAGCTGTACAGAACAGAGGTAAACTGAGTGAATGAGTGTAAATGCAATTTTGGCAGCTGTTTCAAACAATTTGTTCCGCGAAACTGCTCCACAGAAGACAAGTGCAGCCAATTTCGCACGACCATGGAATCGAGCGGTTGTTGCCCTTTTAGTTGACTGCATGTGCGGCTGGATTTACGCTGTCGTGCCGCCAGATCAGCTAAAACCATTGCAGTTTTAGTTTCTCATTCAATTTTTTGGCTCAAATGCAATGTTTATTTTTTTTATTAAATCATATATGCACCTTGGTTTTAAAAACTTATTTGGCTAAAGACAATATATTTGGGAGATGTTGGTGGTTTAGTTGGCTCAATAAAAAATTGGTTAAAATTCAAAACATTTCAAGCATACATGTACCTACTATTAATTTGGATTTTTTTCTACTCTTTTTGACCACTACTTTGGGAGATATAGGTAGCTTCGGTTGGCCAACTAGTGTGGCTTACTTTTTTCTGTCACGTGTGCACTTAAAACCGGACAACTCATCAGGAATTGTATCAACGGTGTCAAATGACGGATTAGAGCTAGCTCAACAGATTACATTTTGTGCAACCCAAATAGTAGGCGTTATGTGAAAAATCAGCCTCGATAGTTGGTGGTTTGTGCGAAAATCTTCTTCTGCGTGCGGGCTCAAATGCATCAATGATGAACAGTATAATTAAAAAAATAGTACAAAATCTGAAATTATTTGGCAACAAACACTGACAAATTATCTACACACATGCAGATTTCCATGATGAAAAAACATCCCTAATGTTCTGGGGAAAAATCATGATCCAAATTGCTTTTAAAAGTAGTCTTTTTGGAGCATCATTTTTTTGCCCTGAGCATGTAGACATTTCGTCAATGTTTGTTGTCAAAATGTGTTTTTTTACTGTTTTTAGAGCTTAGTGTTCATGAGAGAGAATTTCAGCTCACGACTAGAAACTCCATGTCCATGGTTTGTTAATTTTCATTTTTGTTGCTATTATAGTGATGAGAAATGCATGGATGAACCCGGATATATATGAACCCATTTTGGAAAACACATTTTGCAATGTCAAAAAAATCTGAAAAAAGATACGCGCGGACATCTCCATATTCTATGTGTGTGCAGAAAGTTTCACAGAAAAATAACTTTTTTTTAGCCTGTGCAAAAAAGATAAAATCTTGTGCCGTGAAACGCTATTTAGAAGCAGTAAAATTTGTCTTTTTTACTGAGACAAAACAAAAATATTTTTTTACATAAAACTTTGTGCCGTGGACATACCTTTGCCAACATGTATGCATAATTTTTTTTAAGAATTTTTGAACATTACAAAACGCGTAAAAAGTACATTTTTAAAAAGCGGGTGCAGATGCCCCCGTCTGCAAATCGTCCACTCTCGTATAGTGATTCCTTTCTTTCTTTGAGGGTTTTAACAATTTAGCTGTTATTTTATACTAAAACTAGTATAAAGTCGAGTCACTTATTTTAAAATAGGGGAGTAATACTATGTTCATTATAGTACCTCTCTTATTGCATGCTTACTTTCTTATTCTTTCGAGTTATCAGATTTACTTTCCTCATTTTTTTTCCTGACATCTTCTTCGTTCATGACAGTTTTCTCAACTTATAGTTGTACCGGCAGAGGTGTCTGAGTGTAAAAGATATTACACTACTAGAAGAAGGGCTATAGCCAATATGAACATTAATGGTGCACCATGTATATGGTGCGTCACTGCTATATAGCAGTAGCACATTAGATACAGGTGCGCCATTAGTGTCCTCATTACTAATGGCGCACCACACACGATGCGCCATTATTAGCAAATTTTATTTTTTTATTTTTTTAAAACTATTAATGGCGCACCAGCGCACAGTGGCCATTAATAGTTTTAACTAGTAATGGTGCATCACACACACGGTGGGCCACTACTAAATTTTTTTCTTTCCAAAACTAGTAATGACGCATCAGGGTACAGTGCGCCATTACTAGTTCAAACTAGTAATGGCGCACCACAACCAAGGTGCGCCACTACTAACAATTTTTTTTGTTTTGCAAAACTAGTAATGATATTTCTTCTGTTCTAGTCCTCATGAATATTTATTTATGTGTTTATTCTGGTATTGAATTTCTAACTCACAAAAAATATTAAATTTGTTAATATTTTTTGAACTCATGAATATTTTTAAATTTCATTGGCACCTTTTGAATTCATGAATATTTTTTCAAATTTGATGATATTTTTTCACATTCATAAATGTTTTACCAATTCACAAATGAATGCAACTAAAAATCCAAAAAAATTGATGATATTTGCAAATAACAAATTTGATGATATTTTAAAATACCAAATTTGGTGATATTTTTTCATATTCATAAATATTTTTAAATAACAAATTTGATGATATTTTTTCACATTCATAAATGTTTTTAAATTTGATCGTCATTTTCTAAAAAAATATTAGATGCAACTAAAAATCCAAAAAAAAGTTAGTAATGGCGCACCAGGGGAAGGTGTGCCATTCCTATCAAAGTACTTATGGCGCACCCCTAGGAGGTGCGCCATTACTAACCTTCCCCCCTCGCTAACTCTCCCTCTCGCCAGATCGATCCCCCTCCTCCCCCTCGCCCGCTCTCGCTCTCCACCGCCGCCGAGCAAACCCCCCGCGCCCGCTCTCCACCGCCGCCGCCGACCCCCGCGCCCGCTCCGCCCCCGGAGTCGCCGCTGGAGCACTATGAGGAGGAGTCCTTCTTCTTCCTCCAGTCGTCGCCATCTCGCGGTCGCCACCGTCTCTCCGGTCCACCCCGGCCTTCACCGAGCCTGCCACGATCTCCGCGGTGAGTCCCTCAGCCGTTCCCCCCTTTGATCCGCCTCCATAGGCCGCCGTAAGCCGCCGCCGTCGACCTCGCGCTCACCCCACAGCCGGCCCATGCCCCCGGGCTCCTCTGCCGTGCCCCGGCGCACGCCCTCCCCGCTGCTCCTGCCCTTGGGCACGCATCCTCCTGTGCGCCCCTGGCCATCCCTCGCCCGTGCTCGTCCGCCCGTTGCCGCTCGTGCGTGCCCGTGCTGACTGTTGTCGCGCCGCCCCCGCTGCTGCTGTTGCTCTACTGACTGCACTACTGCTGCTGTTGATGTTCGCTGCTTGGCCGCTGCTTGCTGCTGCCTTGGCGTTGCTCTTTCCCGCTGTTGATGCTGCTCTCTGCTGCCGCCACACTACTGCTTTGCATGTTGCTTGCTAGTTGCCCTTCCAACCCGATTCCATTCCATCTGGTTAAGCCGCTGTGCTGCTGATGCTCGATTGATTGAAGTCCCCTGTCTGCATCCTCCCTTGTTAATGATCCGGAGGGATTTGGTGCCATTTCCATGGGTAATAATCACTTTTTGATCGAGTTAAGAATCGTCGGCTGGCCCTGTCATGTTCTTCCACCCCCGGGAACACAACACTCATCTTTTTTATCAGTTTCTTTTTGTTTGCACCGTTCAGGCCCACTCCTTTGTACCCAAAGGTCCACTGCTTTTTCATATTAGCAAACACCTGTAAGTATGTGCCTGGTTACAGTTTAATCTAATCATCGTTGCCCACCAATGCATGATATGGGCATCTCACCACCACCACAAGAGAACACTAGGATTATCGCATTCGGTTTTAGCCATTTTAGCTAATGCGGGAGAATAATATTATGTGTCGAACCGAGAGTGAGCGTCATACTGTCATGGGAAGGATTTATTAGGAGTGGCTATTAAGTTGGTGCTTGACACTTGTGGGTGCAATTGCAAAGCTTTCCCCTATCCATCAATATTATGTGGTGCCTTTTCTTTTCTAAATTTAAAGAGTGCCAACTTCAGCACTAATCAGTGCCAACTTCAACCTCTTAGCCAGACAACAAGTGGATTCCACCACCTCCATCCCAACAACATGCTTTATGCCTGCACAGGCAGTTGACATGTTCTGAGCCGTTGCTTCAATCCAGTGCTCCTCATAGGATTAAGCAAAGCCAATTAAGCAAAAAGACAACACCATCATAGATCACACATCCCTCAAGGAAGAACCACTTTCAGCTATCCATGAAGAACCACTTTCCTGCTTGTTTGCAAAGTGGTTGTTGGAGTCCAGAACACTTAAATAGTTAGTCAAATGAATTGCTTGCTTGCTACTTTTTTTAGCTACTGTTTTTGTTAAAAAATTATTGGAGTTTATATCATATATATTGCTGGCATGTATTTCATATGTTCTGTAGCATTAAGGCCACATAGCATGCCATTTTTGTGCCTTGTATTAATTTCTTTCCCTACATGTTTGCAGGTTTAAGTGAAAAAAGGGGAAGAAAGGAGAATCATGGTAGAGTTTCATGGCTAGAAGATATATTGCTGGGTTTTGTCTCCGACCATCGTGTCGTGATGATATTGGGGGGTTTTGTCTCCGACCATCGTGTCATGATGATATTGTGGGGTGTTGTGGGGTTGCAGCGGGGCGGGGGTGGGATAATGATTTTGCAGGTACCCCGAGAGGCCCTTGAGTTTGCCGGAATGTCGATTAACTTCCATTCCGGAAAATTCGGGTACTCCATATGTCCTATTTTCAGCAAAGGTCATGCTGAAATTTTCCGTGAATTTTAGCATGACTTTGCTAAAAATAGGACATATGGGGTACTTGCGACTAATGCATGGGCCGGGGTATCTTAGTACTTAATTAAGTAGGATCAACTACCTCTTGTGTTATACATATAGAAGTGTGATATCAACTCATAGTTATTACTAATGTCAGTTTCTCGCCATCGATAAACCCTAATCTGGTAGGATGACCTACTAAAAAAGCCCATACCACATATTCTATTTGGATGGCCCTGCTAACCCTTGACCATAAATACTTGAGATGGATGTAGCAGGCTTAAAGAAAGAAATGTTTTTAGGCCAAATCCACTGGTCCTGGCTGAAAATGCACAAGTCATCGGACACAAGAGATGATGTAGTTTTGAATTATGAACGTAGGAAATGTCGTCATCGGACGACGAAAGTCTCCCGGGGGAGTGCGGCTGGTGCCACGATGATCGAGGTTTGTGCGACAGGCCTCACCTGGACGATGATCGGCGCTTCAGCATTAAGCTCGAGGAGACCTTCGAAGTTGAAACGATACACAACGACGACAAGTGTTTTTTTCATAATTAAGCATGACTTCAAACTATTTCAACATGTAATTTTCATCTGTTACAATTCGAGTATGGCTTATCCCATGCCATGCAAGACGCTATGTCTTGGAGAGGATGGATTTTGAAGACCATGAAAATTATTATGAAACAAAGAAAATTCACCTAAGGACTCATCATGATGTGGATTTTGAAGTAAATTTGTATAATTCTGGGAGCGTAACCCATTTTGGTTGCAAAAATTGGGAAGCATTTTGCAAGATGTATGGTTTTGATGAGGGTATGCTTGTCACCATGGATCTTGGTGATCCTGACATCGACCAAGACAATATAGACATTTGGGTCCTTGTTGATACGTCTCCAGTTCTACCGCTATGTGAGTTTCTCAAACATAGTTAATTATTAACTAATTTATATTGTTCATTTCAAAATAGTTGACAGCTTATTTTCATTGACAGCTTATTTTCATTCTTTAAAGAATGCGCGGGAGATGGTAGACAAAACCCACTACACCGATGGCTCCGAATTAACTTACAAGGAGAAAAATCATCTGGTCGGATTTTGTACCGACATTGAGAATTACAATATCTACAATCAAACTCCTCAACATTATGGTCAATACGTGCCACTAGTGCATGTGTTGAACTACGGTAACTACCATGGGGATACCCTGGTAAGATTTTTTACTATTACGACATTCGTGCATCTTTTGCATACTTCTAAAACTACTACATCATTGCTAACTATGAAGTTATTACTATGTTTTTCAACAGATAATCCCAGAGAATTGTGTGCCTCATTTGATGTATCAGAAAGGTAGCCTTAATGTTTTGAACATACATCCAGGTCATCCTACGAATCTCAACTGTTCATACTGTTGGGGAACGTAGCAAAATTTTAAAATTTTCTACGCATCACCAAGATCAATCTATGGAGTCATCTAGCAACGAGGGAGAGGGGAGTGCATCTACATACCCTTGTAGATCGCGAGCGGAAGCATTCAAGAGAACGGGGTTGATGGAGTCATACTCGTCGTGATCCAAATCACCGATGACCTAGCGCCGAACGGACGGCACCTCCGCGTTCAACACACGTACGGTTGGGAAGACGTCTCCTCCTTCTTGATCCAGCAAGGGGAAGGAGAGGTTGATGGAGATCCAGCAGCACGACGGCGTGGTGGTGGAAGCAACAGTGATCTCGGCAGGGCTTCGCCAAGCTCCAACGAGATAGAGAGAGAGGTGTTACGTGGGGAGAGGGAGGCGCCAGAGACTTGGTGCGGCTGCCCTCCCTCCCCCCACTATATATAGGGCCCCAAGGGGGGGCGGCGGCCCTAGGAGATGGGATCTCCAAAGGGAGGCGGCGGCCAAGGGGGGGGGACTTGCCCCCCAAGCCAAGTGGGGCGCCCCCACCCCTAGGGTTTCCAACCCTAGGCGCAGGGGGAGGCCCATGGGGGGCGCACCAGCCCACCAGGGGATGGTTCCCCTCCCACTTCAGACCATGGGGCCCTCCGGGATAGGTGGCCCCACCCGGAGTACCCCCGGGACCCTTCCGGTGGTCCCGGTACAATACCGATTACCCCCGAAACTTTCCCGATGGCCGAAACTGGACTTCCTATATATAAATCTTCACCTCCGGACCATTCCGGAACTCCTCATGATGTCCGGGATCTCATCCAGGACTCCAAACAACTTTCGGGTTACCGCATACTAATATCTCTACAACCCTAGCGTCACCGAACCTTAAGTGTGTAGACCCTATGGGTTCGGGAGACACGTAGACATGACCGAGACGACTCTCCGGTCAATAACCAACAGCGGGATCTGGATACCCATGTTGGCTCCCACATGTTCCACGATGATCTCATCGGATGAACCACGATGTCGAGGATTCAATCAATCCCGTATACAATTCCCTTTGTCAATCGGTACGTTACTTGCCTGAGATTCGATCGTCGGTATCCCAATACCTCGTTCAATCTCGTTACCGGCAAGTCACTTTACTCGTACCGTAATGCATGACCCCGTGACCAAACACTTGGTCACATTGAGCTCATTATGATGATGCATTACCGAGTGGGCCCAGAGATACCTCTCCGTCATACGGAGTGACAAATTCCAGTCTCGATCCGTGTCAACCCAACAGATACTTTTGGGTATACCTGTAGTATACCTTTATAGTCACCCAGTTACGTTGTGACGTTTGGTACACCCAAAGCACTCCTACGGCATCCGGGAGTTACACGATCTCATGGTCTAAGGAAATGATACTTGACACTGGAAAAGCTCTAGCAAACGAACTACACGATCTTGTGCTATGCTTAGGAGTGGGTCTTGTCCATCACATCATTCTCCTAATGATGTGATCCCATTATCAATGACATCCAATGTCCATAGTCGGGAAACCGTGACTATCTATTGATCAACGAGCTAGTTAACTAGATGCTTACTAGGGACATGTTATGGTCTATGTATTCACACATGCATTATGATTTCCGAATAGCAAAATTATAGCATGAACAATAGACAATTATCATGAACAAGGAAATATAATAATAATCATTTTATTATTGCCTCTAGGGCATATTTCCAACAGTCTCCCACTTTCACTAGAGTCAATAATGTAGTTACATTGTGATGAATCGAACACCCATAGAGTTCTGGTGTTGATCATGTTTTGCTCGAGGAAGAGGTTTAGTCAATGGATCTGCGATATTTAGGTCCGTATGCACTTTGCAAATATCTATGTCTCCATTTTAAACATTTTCACGAGTGGAGTTGAAGCGATACTTGATATGCCTGGTCTTCCTGTGAAACCTGGGCTCCTTGGCAAGGGCAATAGCTCCAGTGTTGTCACAGAAGAGAGTCATCGGGCCCGACGCATTGGGAATAACTCCTAGGTCGGTAATGAACTCCTTCACCAAGATTGCTTCTTGTGTTGCCTCCGAGGCTGCCATGTACTCCGCTTCACATGTAGATCCCGCCACGACGCTTTGCTTGCAACTGCACCAGCTGATTGCCCCACCATTCAAAATATACATGTATCCGGTTTGTGACTTAGAGTCATCCAGATCTGTGTCGAAGCTAGCATCGACGTAACCCTTTACGACGAGCTCTTCGTCACCTCCATACACGAGAAACATATCTTAATCCTTTTCAAGTACTTCAGGATATTCTTGACCGCTGTCCAGTGTTCCATGTCGGGATTACTTTGGTACCTTCCTACCAAACTTACGGCAAGGTTTACATCAGGTCTGGTACACATCATGGCATACATGATAGACCCTATGGCCGAGGCATAGGGGACGACACTCATCTTTTCTCTATCTTCTGCCGTGGTCGGGCATTGAGCTGTGCTCAATCTCATACCTTGCAATACAGGCAAGAACCCCTTCTTGGACTGATCCATATTGAACTTCTTCAATATCTTGTCAAGGTATGTACTTTGTGAAAGACCAATGAGGCGTCTCGATCTATCTCTATAGATCTTGATGCCTAATATATAAGCAGCTTCTCCAAGGTCCTTCATTGAAAAAAAACACTTGTTCAAGTAGGCCTTTATGCTTTCCAAGAATTCTATATCATTTCCCATCAATAGTATGTCATCCACATACAATATGAGAAATGCTACGGAGCTCCCACTCACTTTCTTGTAAACGCAAGCTTCTCCATAAGTCTGCGTAAACCCAAACGCTTTGATCATCTCATCAAAACGAATGTTCCAACTCCGAGATGCTTGCACCAGCCCATAGATTGAGCGTTGGAGCTTGCACACCTTGTCAGCATTCTTAGGATCGACAAAACCTTCCGGCTGCATCATATACAATTCTTCCTTAAGGAAACCATTAAGGAATGCCGTTTTGACGTCCATTTGCCATATCTCATAATCATAGAATGCGACAATTTCTAACATGATTCGGATGGACTTCAGCTTTGCTACGGGTGAGAAAGTCTCATCGTAGTCAACCCCTTGAACTTGTCGATAACCCTTAGAGACAAGCCGAGCTTTATAGATGGTCACATTACCATCCGCGTCTATCTTCTTCTTAAAGATCCATTTATTTTCTATGGCTCGCCGATCAATGGGCAAGTCAGTCAAAGTCCATACTTCGTTTTCATACATGGATCCTATCTCGGATTTCATGGCTTCCGGCCATTTGTCGGAATCTGGGCCCGCCATCGCTTCTTCATAGTTCGAAGGTTCACCATTGTCCAACAACATGATTTCCAGGACAGGGTTGCCGTACCACTCTGGTGCGGAACGCGTCCTTGTGGACCTTCGAAGTTCAGTAGCAACTTGATCTGAAGTTTCATGATCATCATCATTAACTTCCTCCCTAGTCGGTGCAGACACCTCAGGAACAATTTCTTGAGCTGCGCCACTCTCTGGTTCAAGAGGCAATACTTCATCAAGTTCTACTTTCCTCCCACTTACTTCTTTCGAGAGAAACTCTCTCTAGAAAGGATCCATTCTTGGCAACAAATGTCTTGCCTTCGGATCTAAGATAGAAGGTATACCCAATAGTTTCTTTAGGGTATCCTATGAAGACGCATTTTTCCAATTTGGGTTCGAGCTTTTCCGGTTGAAGTTTCTTGACATAAGCATCGCATCCCCAAACTTTCAGAAACGACAGCTTAGGTTTCTTGCCAAACCACAATTCATACGGTTACGTCTCAACGGATTTCGACGGAGCCCTATTTAAAGTGAATGCGGCAGTCTCTATAGCATAACCCCCAAAAGATAGCGGTAGATCGGTAAGAGACATCATAGATCGTACCATATCCAATAGGGTGCGATTACGATGTTTGGACACACCATTACGCTGTGGTGTTCCAGGCGGCGTGAGTTGTGAAACTATTCCACATTTTCCTTAAGTGCGTGTCAAATTCGTGACTCAAATATTCTCCCCCACGATCTGATCGTAAGAACTTGATTTTCCTGTCACGTTGATTCTCAGCCTCACTCTGAAATTCCTTGAACTTTTCAAAGGTCCCAGACTTGTGTTTCATTAAGTAGACATACCCATATCTACATAAGTCATCAGTGAGGGTGAGTACATAACGATAGCCACCGCGAGCCTCAACGCTCATTGGACCACACACATCAGTATGTATGATTTCCAATAAGTTGGTTGCTCGCTCCATTGTTCTGGAGAACGGAGTCTTGGTCATTTTACCCATGAGGCATGGTTCGCACGTGTCAAATGATTCATAATCAAGAGACTCCAAAAGTCCATCTGCATGGAGTTTCTTCATGCGTTTGACACCAATGTGACCAAGGCGGCAGTGCCACAAGTATGTGGGACTATCATTATCAACCTTACATCTTTTGGCATTCACACTATAAATGTGTGTAACATCACATTCGAGATTAAATAAGAATAAACCATTGACCAGCGGGGCATGACCACAAAACATGTCTCTCATATAAATAGAACAACCATTATTCTCAGATTTAAATGAGTAGCCATCTCGCATTAAACGAGATCCAGATACAATGTTCATGCTCAAAGCTGATACTAAATAACAATTATTGAGGTTTAAAACTAATCCTGTAGGTAAATGCAGAGGTAGCGTGCCGACGGCGATCACATCGACCTTGGAACCATTCCCGACGCGCATCGTCACCTCGTCCTTCGCCAGTCTCTGTTTATTCCACAGTTCCTGTTTTGAGTTACAAATATGAGCAACTACACCGGTATCAAATACCTAGGAGCTACTACGAGCGCTGGTAAGGTACACATCAATAACATGTATATCACATATACCTTTGGTATTGCCGGCCTTCTTTTCCGCTAAGTACTTGGGGCAATTCCACTTCCAGTGACCGTTTCCCTTGCAATAAAAGCACTCAGTCTCAGGCTTGGGTCCATTCTTTGACTTCTTCCCGGCAGCTTGCTTACCGGGCACGGCAACTCCCTTGCCGTCCTTCTTGAAGTTCTTTTTACCCTTGCCTTTCTTGAACTTAGTGGTTTTATTCACCATCAACACTTGATGTTCCTTTTTGATTTCCACCTCCGCTGATTTCAACATTGAATATACCTCGGGAATGGTCTTTTCCATCCCCTGCATATTGAAGTTCATCACAAAGCTCTTGTAGCTAGGTGGGAGCGACCGAAGGATTCTGTCAATGACCGCATCATCCGGGAGATTAACTCCTAGCTGAGACAAGCGGTTATGCAGCCCAAACATTTTGAGTATGTGCTCGCTGACAGAACTGTTCTCCTCCATCTTACAATTGTAGAACTTGTCGGAGACTTCATATCTCTCGACCCGGGCGTGATCTTGGAAAACCATTTCCAGCTCTTGGAACATCTCATATGCTCTGTGTTGCTCAAAACGCTTTTGGAGCCCCGGTTCTAAGCTGTAAAGCATGCCGCACTGAACCAGGGAGTAATCATCACTACGTGTCTGCCAAGCGTTCATAACGTCTTGTTCTGCAAGGAAAACAGGTGCTTCACCTAGCGGTGCATCAAGGGCATATGCTTTCCTGGCAGCTATGAGGATAATCCTCAGGTTACGGACCCAGTCCGTGTAGTTGCTGCCATCATCTTTCAGCTTGGTTTTCTCTAGGAACGCGTTGAAGTTGAGGGCAAAATTAGCGTGGGCCATTTGATCTACAAGACATATTGCAAAGATTTTAGACTAAGTTCATGATAATTAAGTTCATCTAATCAAATTATTTAATGAACTCCCACTCAGATAGACATCCCTCTAGTCATCTAAGTGATACATGACCCGATTCAACTAGGCCGTGTCCGATCATCATGTGAGACGGACTAGTCATCATCGATGAACATCTTCATGTTGATCGTATCTTCTATACGACTCATGTTCGACCTTTCGGTCTTCTGTGTTCCGAGGCCATGTCTGTACATGCTAGACTCGTCAAGTCAACCTAAGTGTATTGCATGTGTAAATCTGGCTTACACCCGTTGTATGCGAACGTTAGAGCCTATCACACCCGATCATCACGTGGTGCTTCGGAACAACGGATCTTAGCAATGGTGCACAGTTAGGGGGAACACTTTCTTGAAATTATTGTGAGGGATCATCTTATTTACTACCGTCGTTCTAAGCAAATAAGAAGCAAAAACATGATAAACATCACATGCAATCAAATAGTGACATGATATGGCCAATATCATTTGCTCCTTTTGATCTCCATCTTCGGGGCGCCATGATCATCATCGTCACCGGCATGACACCATGATCTCCATCATCATGATCTCCATCATCGTGTCTTCATGAAGTTATCTCGTCATCTATTACTTCTACTACTATGGCTAACGGTTTAGCAATAAAGTAAAGTAATTACATGACGTTTATGTTGACACGCAGGTCATAAATAAATTGAGACAACTCCTATGGCTCCTGCCGGTTGTCATACTCATCGATATGCAAGTCGTGATTCCTATTACAAGAACATGATCAATCTCATACATCACATATATCATTCATCACATCCTTTTGGCGATATCACATCACATGGCACATGCTGCAAAAACAAGTTAGACGTCCTCTAATTGTTGTTGCAAGTTTTTACGTGGCTGCTATAGGTTTCTAGCAAGAACGTTTCTTACCTACGCCAAAACCACAACGTGATATGCCAATTTCTATTTACCCTTCATAAGGACCCTTTTCATCGAATGCGATCCGACTAAAGTGGGAGAGACAGACACCCGCTAGCCACCTTATGCAACTAGTGCATGTCAGTCGGTGGAACCAGTCTCACGTAAGCGTACGTGTAAGGTCGGTCCGGGCCGCTTCATCCCATGATGCCGCCGAATCAAGATAACACTAGTAACGGCAAGTAAATTGACAAAATCAATGCCCACAACAACTTGTGTTCTAATCGTGCATAGAAACTACGCATAGACCTGGCTCATGATGCCACTGCTGGGGAGCGTAGCAGAATTTTAAAATTTTCTACGCATCACCAAGATCAATCTATGGAGTCATCTAGCAACGAGGGAGAGGGGAGTGCATCTACATACCCTTGTATATCGCGAGCGGAAGCATTCAAGAGAACGGGGTTGATGGAGTCTTACTCGTCGTGATCCAAATCACCGATGACCTAGCGCCGAACGGACGGCACCTCCGCGTTCAACACACGTACGGTTGGGAAGACGTCTCCTCATTCTTGATCCAGCAAGGGGAAGGAGAGGTTGATGGAGATCCAGCAGCACGACGGCGTGGTGGTGGAAGCAACGGTGATCTCGGCAGGGCTTCGCCAAGCTCCAACGAGATAGGGAGAGGTGTTACGTGGGGAGAGGGAGGCGCCAGGGACTTGGTGCGGCTTCCCTCCCTCCCCCACTATATATAGGGCCCCTAGGGAGGGCGCCAGCCCTAGGAGATGGGATCTCCAAGGGGGGCGGCGGCCAAGGGGGGCGGGGGACTTGCCCCCCAAGCCAAGTGGGGCGCCCCCACCCCTAGGGTTTCCAACCCTAGGCGCAGGGGGAGGCCCATGGGGGGCGCACCAGCCCACCAGGGGCTGGTTCCCCTCCCACTTCAGCTCATGGGGCCCTTCGGGATAGGTGGCCCCACCCGGTGGACCCCCGGGACCCTTCCGGTGGTCCTGGTACAATACCGATTACACCCGAAACTTTCCCGATGGCCGAAACTGGACTTCCTATATATAAATCTTCACCTCCGGACCATTCCGGAACTCCTCGTGACGTTCAGGATCTCATCCGGGACTCCGAACAACTTTCGGGTTACCGCATACTAATATCTCTATAACCCTAGCTTCACCGAACCTTAAGTGTGTAGACCCTACAGGTTCGGGAGACACGTAGACATGACTGAGATGACTCTCCGGTCAATAACCAACAGCGGGATCTGGATACCCATGTTGGCTCCCACATGTTCCACGATGATCTCATCGGATGAACCATGATGTCGAGGATTCAATCAATCCCGTATACAATTCCCTTTGTCAATCGGTACGTTACTTGCCCGAGATTCGATCGTCGGTATCCCAATACCTCGTTCAATATCGTTATCGGAAAGTCACTTACTCGTACCGTAATGCATGATCCCGTGACCAAACACTTGGTCACATTGAGCTCATTATGATGATGCATTACCGAGTGGGCCCAGAGATACCTCTCCGTCATACGGAGTGACAAATTCCAGTCTCGATCTGTGTCAACCCAACAGATACTTTCGGGGATACCTGTAGTATACCTTTATAGTCACCCAGTTATGTTGTGACGTTTGGTACAACCAAAGCACTCCTACGGCATCCGGGAGTTACACGATCTCATGGTCTAAGGAAATGATACTTGACACTGGAAAAGCTCTAGCAAACGAACTACACGATCTTGTGCTATGCTTAGGATTGGGTCTTGTCCATCATATCATTCTTCTAATGATGTGATCCCGTTATAAATGACATCCAATGTCCATAGTCAGGAAACCGTGACTATCTATTGATCAACGAGCTAGTTAACTAGAGGCTTACTAGGGACATGTCATGGTCTATGTATTCACACATGCATTATGATTTCCGGATAACACAATTATAGCATGAACAATAGACAATTATCATGAACAAGGAAATATAATAATAATCATTTTATTATTGCCTCTAGGGCTTATTTCCAACACATACCAGATTTCTAAAAGAAGTGGAGACATGCAAATCAAAGTATGGAAAAAATGTCTGGACATTCGTAAGGAGGTTCTTGGAAGCAAAAGGAATCGAAGCGCAAGAATTGGAGACAGGATGATCTCCATTCTCCATAATGGAGAGTCAGGATCTATATTGTTTTATGCTATTTTACCTTAAAGAGGGTATTTGGGTCCTACCTAATAATGATGATCATGTGCTAAGAACAATTAAGTAGGGTTGGTTCGATGACTATGAGGATGATGATCGTATGACTTGTTATTAATAACGAGTAGAAGTTGTATGATGATGATTAGTAGGACTTGTTATTATGATGATGCATGATGCGAGCATGAAGAGTTATTATATATCTATGGGTGAAATGAACATGGATTGGATTGAAGTGAAGGCAACATGCATGTGGTGCATGTCGAAAGTAGTACAATCCAAACTTGATCAAGTTAGGATCAGTATTACTTTCGACATGCACCACATGTTGCCTCAGTTCAATCTAAGTCATGTTTAGGCATATCAGTAGCAGTAGCACGGAGATAAGAGAGGACACATCTCTCAATTATCTCCGAATGCAGTATTACTTTCGACAAACTCGCTACTTGCGGTCTCGAGACTTGTAATGTTCTAATTTTGTTCGGTCTTTTGAATTCGGAGACTAATATGATGAATTGTATTCGGAGACTAATCTTCTATTGTATTTGATGAATCTGCTGTTTATATGTTGTGCTTTCTATATTCTGTGCAGTAATATATTTTGTAACCTGTGCAAATATCAGAAAAGAAAAAAAATTCCTAATATTCATACTAGTGGCGCACCATACAGCACATTAGTGGCGCACTGCTATAAAAAATACTAGTGACGCGTTATCTGTTAGTGCGCCATTAGTAACACATAGCACAAGGTAAATATGGCCCTCTGGAAGGCATACTAATGGCGCACCATGTGACTTACTAATGGCGCACTGCCTGGTGCGCCACTATAGTCTGGTATACTAATGGCGCACCGTGTGACTTACTAATGGCACACTGCCTGGTGCGCCATTAGTATATGTTACTAGTGGCGTGATGATAGTGGTGCACCTGTAGTGCGCCATTAATGGCTAAAACAGGTGCGCCACTAATAAGCCTTTTCCTAGTAGTGTTATGGCAATTAGCTATTTTAATGTTGGGAAGGGTTATGGATGCTTCACTTTCACTTCAGTTGCAAGGAGTAGTACTTACTACTAGTATCATGATATTAGTGAATGATGCCATCTTCACAATATCATAACTTGGTATTATAATGATCTCATTTATTACCATACATGACACATACTAGTACATGATTTTTCTCATTAGATTGTGTGTCATCTCAATAAAAATGCCTAGTTACATGCATGATTATGATACTTCTATTGTAGCCAGCCTAATGCCAAGCTTAAGAATTAAAACTTATAGATTGGCGTGGCATCACATGATTGGAAATCACAAAGTGAAATCGAGTGGGGTTACTAGGGAGATGACACACACATGTAATGGTAGATCGGTAAGAGCATCCATAGTCAGACTAAGCAAATCCGCCTCTCTGAATGTGTGCGGACGTGACCCCAGACTTTTCAAATGTCCTCCTTTGCAACCACATCCTTCAATTTCAAATCCTCAAACTAATGCAAACACATGCACGCCGATCATACACGTAAATACCATACACAAGTAACATTTGTTCTTAACAAAAATACAGTTCAAACATAAAAAAAATAAAGCGCATAATTCAAACATTAAATTTCTTGATTTTCATTGTGGGTCCACATAAAAAAATCAATCGCATAATACAGTTGCATGTGCATGTTTTGATCCCAAAGATTCTGATGCATTTCCAGAAAGTTCACATTATGTTCGGCATCTTGTTTTAGGTGGCGGACTTGTACTACGGGCTTCTTGAAATCATGCGTTCGGGCTGCCCCTTCACCGTCATCCTCGACGATCATGTTGTGCAAAATCATCAGCTGCCACAATGTCTCTGATTCCCACATCATTGCAACTCCATGAACAATACCTCAACAAGGTTGAAGCACTAAAAATGCTCTCTGCACATCCTTCATAGCTCCCCTTGCATTGTTGCAACGTGGTATTATTTGTTTCCATGGAGATCGTATATGGTCTTGACAAACGCCGCCCACTGAGTCTAGATATCATCAGTAAGGTAATACCCCATGTTTTAGTTGTGTTTCATTGATGGTGTAGTTGCACAACGGAGCATCCACATCACAAAGTCTCTTGGACAACGGAGATCGCTAGAGCACATTGATGTCGTTGTGAGAAGCATACATGCCAAAGTAAGCATACCAAATCCACAAGTCCCTTGATGCCGCTATTTTGGGTATAATGCTAGCCTCTTTAGTATGACCTTGGTACATCCCGCTCAAACCTTTGAGACAGTTTTTCTATTCCCAATGCATGCAAGCAACTGAACTAAACATACCTAAAAAACCTCTTGCAGCTCCACTTGTCATCAAGACATCAACCTTTCTGTGTCTTCGACAGTTGGTTCTCTCATGTACTCCGCTCCAAACACATTTTCCAAGGCCTTGAGCAAACTTGAGAGTGACATCAAGACATGTGCTCCCCCCGTCCGAAGCATCTCACCAACGACATTCGTGGCAGTACCTAATACAAGCATCTTCAGAGCAGTTGTGCATTTCTGCAAAGGAGAGAATGTCAGTTGTCCATAACAATCCTTTCTAGAGTGAGGTAGGGATCATGTGCCTCCACACCCTCCACCACACCCCAAGAACAAGGGTTTGGTCATCCAGAAGTGACGTCGGAAAAACCCATCATGGAATTTTGGCTCAGGTTGAAAGCAGTCCTTGTACAGCAGGCATGCGCCAGCGTTCATATCCTGGTGTATAATTCTCCCTCCTTTGAGCGAAACCTTGAACTTTAGAATATGCTCCACTTCCTTCTCCATTTCATCATCATCATGTACTCTTGACCCGACGAATCGACAAACTCTTGTTGGATGAATTCATCAAGATCATTATTCTGAAACTACTCATCTGACAAATTCATCGTTTTACCTAAAAAAGAAAAAAAAACAGCTTGGACATTTTGTGAAACACTTCGAGGGCAAGGTATATGACCGGAGGAGCAGGACGTACGGCGGCATCCGGGGCTCTGACCGAGTCAGGGCGACGAGGCCGGCCATATAGGAGAGATTTAAGGAGTTTGATTGTAGATGCTCTAAGTAGGGCTCGCAAGCATAGGATTTTCGCCTATGAAAACAAGACCAAGGAAATGTAATGCAGTTCTTAATTTTTCTAGATTCAGGAATCTCCACAACACCCTAAAAATTCAACATAGTACTCCACTAACTCAATACGAGTATTACTACCAGGGCACTGCTCCTTCGAACTTCCGTGATCCGACGCACACAACGAAAATTAACTAGTACTCTTTTTTTTTTTGCGGGTCGACAATTAACTACTCTCTGTATAAAAGAAAATATAAGAGCGTTTAGTGATCTTATATATTTCTCTACAGAGGGAGTACCTTCAAACTATACAAGCATTCCCCTAAAAAAACCATACAAGCATTTCATATTCACTCGAGTTATTTCTTTTTTTTTTGAGAATCCACTCGAGTTATATGATGTGGCTAATTTTCGCTCTCACGCCTTTTCTGTCGCTAGTTTGTTACTGCTCTCCGAATAGAATTCATCCTGTTCACCTCCACCGGCGCCTGCGTTCACCTTCGCCAGCATGTGAAGCCGGGACGGGACCGGCGGTAGCCCGACGTCGGCGACTCCTTCAAGCTGCTGCACGACGAGCCCCATGGTCGGCCGGTCAGCCTCCTCGTCCTGGATGCACCAGCAGGCGATCCTGCAGAGCCTCTCCAGCTCCTTCACGTCGGCCTCCTTGGCCAGCCTCTCGTCGAGCAGCCCGACCACGTCGCCCTCGTGCAGGCTCACCGCGGCGTGCACCGGGAAGTACATCCCGTAGCCTCCCTTTTCCGATGGGGCATTGTTGCGCCGGCCGGAGACGAGCTCAAACAGCACGAGGCCGAAGCTGTACACGTCGGCCTTGGCGGTGACCGGCGAGCCGGCGAGCCACTCCGGCGCGAGGTACCCGAGCGTGCCGCGCATCGTGGTCAGGACGCGGCTGAAGTCGCGGCCCACGAGCTTGGCCATGCCGAAGTCGGCGAGCTTGGCGCCCAGCTCGTCGTCGAGGAGGATGTTCTCCGGCTTGATGTCGCAGTGTATGATGCACTCGCGGCACTTCTCGTGCAGGTACGCCAGGCCCCTGGCCATGCCGAGCGCGACGCCGTACCTCTGGCCCCAGCTCAACACCTTCGCCGCCGAGCCGCCGCCCTTGAACAGGTGCGAGTCCAGCGAGCCGTTGGCCATGTAGTCGTACACGAGCGCCCTCTTGTTCCCCTCGGAGCAGAAGCCCCGGAGGCGGACGAGGTTGACGTGCTGGACCACGCCCAGGGTGACCACCTCCGCTCGGAACTGCTTCTCGCCCTGCCGGAGCCCGTCCAGCTTCTTCACGGCCACCGGCGTCGCGTCCGGGAGTACGCCCTTGTACACCGTGCCGAAGCTCCCTCCACCGAGCTTCTCCGAGAAGTTCCTCGTCGCGGTCCTCACGGCCTGGTAGTCGAACAGCAGCAGCGAGCCCTGCCCCTGCACCGCCGTCACCTTCCCCTTCCCCCGCCGCCTCCGCAGCATCACCGCCGCCACCACCCCGATCACGAGGCTTGCCAGGAGCACCACCACGGCCGCAACTACGCTCCCGAGGATCACCATCGATTTCTTCCAAGAATGCGCCGGTGACGATGACGACGCTGCCACCTCGGAGCGCGCGACGCGGAGGTGAATGACAGCTCCGGCGAGGCCAGGATCGCCACCTTGGTCAATCGAGAGTGCCCTCAAGTTAACGAGCTCGCCCTTCCACATGGAGCACTTGGTTCCATCGTACACGTACGCGGTGCAGGAGCAATCTTTCAAGCAAGTGCGCTCGCAGTCCCTGTCACCCCTAACTCCGGCGGCCTCCGATGAGCCATTCGGGAGCTGCACGGGGTTCGGCAGCTGCATGAACCTGTCTTTGGTACAGTCCAGTAAGGTCCGCCTCTCGCATCCGGAGGCGGTGTTCTGCAGCTTCCACTCTTGCTCCGACCTCGGGACGAAGCCGGCGGGACACTGGCACGCCGGGCTGGTGGTGTTGCTGCACAACCCGAAGGGGCCGCACGAACCGTGGACGTCGCAGGCGTCGTGCGGCTCCGAGCAGAAGAGGATCCACTTCCCTGCCATGTCGCTCCACTGGCGCCGCCGCATCTGCCCGTTGACGTCAAGCATGAAGTTGCCGGCGCCCATCATCGGGATCCGGTCGTGGTAGCTGAAGAAGTTAACAGTGCCGTTGCGCGCGTAGGGGAACCCGGCGAAGTAGCCCGACCGCATCTCCGGCACGTTCACGAAGATCTCGCCGTCCCACAGGCCGGTCGTCCAGTACTGGCGGTGCTCGGCGCCGCCGGCGTCGGAAAACAGGTCGAACTTGGGCTGCCCGCGCGCGTCGATCTCCATCGTGAACGCGCCGGGCGCCGGGTTCTCGGCGTCCGTCCACGACGTGAGGAAGCTGTGGACGCCGGCGCCCCTGTTGTAGCCGAGCCTGGCCCCGGGGAGCCAGGTGTCGGTGGGGTGGTCGAAGCTCTGCCACACCACGTAGGCAGACGACGACGTCGCGTTGCTCCGCCGCACCACGAGGTTGCCGTCGTCCTGGAGCGTGGCGACGGTGGTGCTCGGGGGCGACCGGGAGGACGCGTTGGACGACCACAGCAAGGTGTCCGACGGCATCGTGAGGAGGAGCAGCTCGCCGTGGATGCTGAGCATGAAGCGGGAGGTCGACGGCTTGACGATCGGGTGCTCTCGGTTCGCCACCCAGACGACCGTTTGCTTGGAGATCTTCTTGTACCAGATGCCGACGTAGTGCTTGCCGGAGTTGCCGGGGGAGAAGAGGCCGAGCTCGAATTCGCCGCCCTTGGACACCAGTGTCTCGTTCCATGGGAGTGCTTGGCCTAGAGCGAGGGTGTCGATGGCAGTCGTGGGGAGCTGTAGGCTGGAGAAGAGCAGGAGGAGGAGGAGGAGGAGCATGGTGGCATGCAAATTGGAGGATTTTGCTACGATCTGGGTATGATTGGTTTGTCTGCACTCTGCTGGTGCCGATAAATAAGTAGCCGAGCCTGGGTTAACCTGGCGAGCCGAAAATTTAGCCCTCGTTTCATTTTCCCCACCAAAATCTATATTTTTCATTTTTGGAATGCCTAAGGATCATGCTGACTGAAAGCGACTTACGTTCCAGTCGATTCTATCAGGACCGTTGGATGTCAATTCCTCCCAATTTTCAGGCAACTGACAAACAAAAAATCCACAAAATTCCAGTTACAGAGAAGACTCTACAAATGAATGAAGACCGGATTGAAGCAGATCCACTGACGAACGGCGGCAGCGGTGGCCCCTGGCCGCGGACAGTTATCTTGGGGGCCGCAACGGGTTAGGACGGCGGTGCGTGCTGGTGCTGACTACGGCGGCACGGTGTCCGCGGTCTGGCTGGCGGCTCGGGCGGCGGTGGCTTGGCAATCTCCCTTCTTCCGGGTCGGAATCGGTAGCGTGCGGGGCTAGTGTCGGCTACGCGCATAATGGCAGCTTCTCTGACCTAGGGTTTGTGCTTGGGCAGGCCAGATCTGGACCCGAGGCAGATCGGGTGGATTCTCTGAGTAGGCGAGGTTGGGCTCGGCCCACGATATGCTCGTGAGTGTTGTCTTCGCAGGTGTGGTGGTTGTCCTGACAATGCTTCCCCGTCTTGCGGTGTGGCACCAATGACCATGGACTTGGTATTGTGCAAGCTCAACTTGGCAGCGGCCGTTGGTAGGCTTAGGGTCGTGTCCCCAAGGTCGGTCGGGACTGGTAGGGGATGCATGCGTTGTTGCCTCCTACGTTGGAGGTGCTGACCCAGATCCGGAGACTGATGTCGGGCTAGGAGAGGAAGGTTGGTCTTTTACTGTCGGGGTTGGTGTGTCGTGAGGTGGATGGATGGCGGTGTCTCGGGACAAGGATGCCCGGGTGCGGCCCCGAACTGCGGCCCCCATGGTTGGCTCTCCAGCGGGCCTCATGACGGTGTTGCGGTTTCCCCTCTTGGTCGTGTGGGCGGCGAGAGGTCTAGCTGCACGTGGCTCAGGCTCGTGGAGGAAAGCCTGCGCCGCGTTGTACTCTGACCTCACGGTGTTTTGCTTCGGTAGCATAGTTTCTGCGTTGTACAGAGATCCCGGGGTCTACTTTGTAAGAGGGCTACCTCTTCACCATGTGTCATTTGACCGTTTAGTTTGGTCGTTGCTTTATGCGTGGGGCGAGCCTGTTTCAAGGCTGCACCAAACTTATCATGATTTGAGCATTTGTGAATAGAGTCATGCCAGAACACTCGGCGGTAAGAAAGTTTTGAACGTCCGTTGTATCTCTGAGTCTTTTTGCCCAAATAATTTGCGGTGGTGCCTCATTTTCGTTTGGCAGTGTATCAATCATGGTAGAACGAAAAATGTCATCGAGAATGAACATGCTAAATGAACTATTTAGTACTTCCGAAAAGTATCACGTCCTGCCATTTTGGAGAAAAGTAAGACCTTTTGGGAAGAGAGCAAGTCAGCAAGTAATGTAACGTTCCCTTAAAAAATAATGATTATGTCACATTCGAACTTAATAGCGCCGAAAACAACAGCAAGACCAGGCACCAATCTTCTGTGGCACGGCTCATTTCCAGTCCTTTGTGTTTCATTTTTCATCATTTCATAAGTTGGCCTCGGGATTTTCACTCATTTGCCAGCAGTGACCTGCAAGCAGCATTGCTTACTTAGCATATAATTTATGTTTCATCACTGGCCTGTTAGTTGGTTTGGTGTCGCTTGTTTGAAGGATCTGTTGAGCAAGCGGCGAGAGATGATGCAATCATGCAACTAGGCAAGTACTACGTGCTGGCGTTTTCTTGCACACGCAGCATCAAGGCGTGCGTTATCCTTTGGAGCCCGGCATTTCATCCACCCGCATTCAACAATTCATCAACCGAAAAGGCCAACGGAAATCAATGTGCGCGAGTACTGCGTCCCACTTGAGATAATGGAAACGTGTACCTGTTACAAACAGGCGATGATCTCCGTTTCAAAAAAAAAAAAGGCGATGATCAGGTACTGGCACAGCCGTGCAGTATAATTTTCTTGAGCGAGCAGCACTCTGAGTTTGGACATACCCAGTAATTACTGATGGATGGCATCCCCCGTTAATTCCGGCTAGCTGAAAAATATCGCCAAAGACGGACAAGTACTCTTGGGCGGATGCATGTCATCAGTGAAGAAATCGATCAGCCGTGACAGCCCAAAGACTCGGTAAACGGAGTTAATGGATGCGACGTACTCCATTAACTCGGGTAACATGTGACGGCCCACGGATCAGGAGTGAAACAGGGATGAGCATGAGCGACGGAGACGCCAACGAATGGAGGATGCGGCCGCGACGACGATTCAGAGAAGTTTGCTCCGCTGATTTGGACGCTGCGCCCTTCTCCTGTTGCCAAGGGTTGAAATCGTCGCTCGATGCATGGTAGGAAAGGGCCCCGATTTATTGCTGTTGGTTGGCCGTCGCGGTTACGGTGTCGATTGCTGTCGAGCTGCCGTGCATGGCGATGCCCAGGGCGGAGACGTAAGCGTCCAGCCGTTCAATGAATCGGACCCAAAATATCGGCCTTTTCTTCCTCTGAGATAATTCGCTGTGCGACGGGAACAGCCAGAGAAACTTTAATTTTTTTAACGTTTTTAGGGCAGTGATAAAGTGAGAAACAAACCAGCCCACGAATTTTATTTTTTAACACGGTACACACGTAGGTGCTCATATATACGCGCATACACTCACTCTATGAACACACACGTGCATCCTGCCCCTATGAGCATCTTCGAGAGACTGAGCTACCATATGATCTTGAGATTGATGAAGTCACCACAGACGTGTCGTAGTCAACAGAAACGTCTCCTCCCACTGAACGCGCATCGCCGAAAAATCTGAAATAAATCCAGAAAAATGCGAGCACTAGTATTTGATTCATGGTGGGCTGAGGATATCACCTTCTTTCTAACCATCCAGCCACGGGGTGGTTCGCGAACCAGGCCACATAACTGGCTGGCGTGGCACTTGTAAACCGCGCTTAAAGCATCTACAGCAAACACCCAAAAATAGCTGTCATGTAAAAAATGTCATTTGGTTGGGCAAAAAAGAACCCCCGCCTTCAACAGGTGTCCTATAGCTGCATGCAGGCACGGTGATGTAACGCATGTGCACGCCTAGGGTGGCGGCGGCGAGTTCAACTAGATTGTTCTGTGGGCGCATGTAAAAAAAATGTCATTTGGTCACAATTTGGGCAAAAAAACACCGTCAACAGATGTCCTATAGCTGCATGCAAGCATGGTGATGTGACGCCTATGCACGCCTATGGTGGCGGCGGCGAGTTCAACTAGGTTGTTCTGTGGGCGGCGAGGGGTGTGGATTGCATGGGTTGCGGGCGGCCGACTCTGCACAGGTAGATTCCGCTGACAGAGAGCGCGCCCATGGCCCGTGGTGGTACACTTTCGATGGCGGCAGTGCCGGTTTGGCTTGTGCTGGGGCGTTCACGCATCGCCAGAAGGGTGATGCAGGCTTTCCTCCATGAGAATGTTGACTTTGTTCAGCGGCTAGATGGCAGCCCATGATGGACGAGGACAGACTCGCCATGGGGGCGTCGTAGGCGGGAATGGTTGGTGTGGCTGAGGCTACCGGGGCGGTTGAAGGTGCCGGCTGCCTACCCCCTCCCCCCACCCATGTCAAGATATGGAGTGGCTAGGTCTGATGGCATGTTCATTGATGCCCCCTTCGGTGGTGCTACAGGCCTAATCGCTAGTACAAGGGAAAGGTGTGCCCCCCTTATCTAGGACTAGATTCACCTATACGTGGCATGGTGCCTCTTTGTCGGGTGACCGAAGGACCGACATTGGCCTCTCACCGCTCTTCCGTTGTGGCGGGGTCCCCTGGGTCGGGGGGTGGGGGTGGTCGTGTCTCATCATGTGGGTGGCGTCAGCATGTTTTGGCGTCGGTGTGATGTGTAATAGTGGATGCCAAAGCAGTGGTCCTGGATGGCGGGCTACCAGGGCCGATTTCGGTAGGCTCAGTGATGGTGGCGCTGGCTTGCTTCTTGGCCATGTGGGCAACAAGGGTTGTTGGAGCTAGTGGCCTTAGCTCTTATTCTTCCGCGGAAGTACGATGCCCAAATATGGGTCAAGTGGCCTGATATGTCTCCAGCGTATCTATAATTTTTTATTGTTCGATGCTATTATATTATCCATCTTGGATGTTTTATATGCATTATTATGCTATTCTATATCATTTTTTGGGACTAACCTATTAACCTAGTGCCAAGTGTCAGTTGCTGTTTTTTTCCTTATTTTTGTCTTTTACAAAAAATCAATACCAAACAGAGTCCAAACGGAATAAAACTTTTTGACGATTTTTCTTGGACCATAAGACACCTTGGAAGCTTCGGGAGGAGGCCAGAAGGGCAACGGATGAGCCACAAGCTCACCAGGCGCGCCCTAGGGGGGCGAGCTTGTGGGCCCACCGTGGTGCCTCTAACCCTAATCTCAGCTCCACAAATAACCAAATATTCCCCGTATACCAGAGGGCACACCAAAAATACTTTTCCGCCGCCACAAGTTTCTTTCCTCGTGAGATCCCATCTGGAGACCTATTCCAATATTCTGTCGGAGGGGATTCGACCATGGAGGGCCTCTACATCAACCTTGCTGCCCTTCCGATGATGTGTGACTAGTTTACCACAGACCTACGGATCCATAGCTAGTAGCTAGATGGCTTCTTCTCTCTCTTTGATCTTCGATACAATGTTCTCCTCGATGTTCTTGGAGATCTATTCGATGTAATCTTCTTTTGCGGTGCGTTTGTTGAGATCTGATGAATTGTGGGTTTGTGATCAGATTATCTATAAATATCATTTGAGTCTTCTCTATACTCTTTTATGCATGATTAAGATAGCTTCGTATTTCTCTTCGATCTACTGATTTGGTTTGGCCAACTAGATTGATTTTTCTTGTAATGGGAGAGGTGCTTTGTAATGGGTTCAATCTTGCAGTGTTCAATCCTAGTGATAGAAGGGGACATGACACGTATTTGTATTGTTGCCACTAAGGAAAAAAGGTGGGGTTTATTCATATTGATTGGATCTATCCCTCTACATCATGTCATCTTGCTTAAGGCGTTACTTCGTTCTTGTTAACTTAATACACTAGATGCATGTTGGATAGCGGTCGATGTGTGGAGTAATAGTAGTAGACGCAGGCAAGAGTCTTGTCACGGGGCACACCATCAGATGGTGTTCAGTCACATCTCGCAGGACGCCGAGCAAGTCCGTCGCTTCCCACGCAAGCACATCCTTGTCCGCTCAGAGGAAGCCGACTAGCGCCTCTTCCTGATCAGGGGGAGGCCAACGCCTATGGTGAAGGTGGGGCCTCAGCCCCTGTCATCAACTGGCACCTACTTTGTCTTGGCCCGATCCCGAGAGAACAATTGCTTCTTCTTTGTAGGTGCGGCTTCCGGGACCTTTGTAGTGTCTTTAGCGCCTGGTCGTGTGGCTGTCGCGGCCTTGAAGGCGAGCTTGAGGGCCAGGAGTGCATCTTTGGTGTCCCACGCCATGGTGATGATGCCACTACTTCCTGGCATCTTGACAACGTTGTAGCCGGGGTGTGTCGCCGCCATGAACTTGGCAAGGCCGGATACCTAAGGATAGCATTGTATGGGAGGCAGATGCGGGCGACGTCGATGTCAATAAGCTCGGTGTGGTAGTTGTAGCGCGTGCTGAAGGTGACTGGGAGGCGGATCTTCCCTAGGGGGGCGATGGAGCCGTCGACCACCCCTGAGAAGGGCCTGGTGGGGGTGAGCTGGTCGTATGGCACTTGAAGCGGATTGAAGGCTTCCACGGAGAGGACGTCGAGGCCAGCACCGCCGTCGATGAGGGTCCCGGATACCGCGATTTTGCTGATGGTGGGCGTGCACAACATCGGGAGTGCGCCGACGCCTTCCGTGATCTTGGGGTGATCCCTGGAGTCGAAGGTGATGGCGGTTTGAGGCACAACAAGGCCCTGAGGAGCCGCCTGCCGCGGCTGAGCAGCTCCCACCCGATGAAGAAGCTGCTTGACGTGGCGGCCCGAGGCCAGCACCTACGACCCATAGAGGATGGCCGCAACTGCATGGGGCATCGGGGCTGCCAAACGCACGATGAGCAGGCCGCACATCTCCTCCTAGGAAGCCACCAAAGACTCCGATATGCTGAGCATCCAGGAGCGCGGCACGCCCATGCGGGCCATAGGGAGCCAGTTCGCCATGTCCTTGTCGTCGCCGCCCACCGCCCATATGACCTGCGCGTACACCTGGAGGAACTCCGTGGGTTTGCCGCACCGTTGTACTATGGGGGCAATGCTGGCTTGAACTTCAGTGGCTGCCGCACCTGCCGCAGGGCGAGGGAAAAGGCCCGATGGCCCGCGATGTCTCCGAATGAGCCCAGCGGCCCGATGGGTGGGGTGGCGCCTGCCATGGGAACCACGCAGCACCGGCGGAGCGCAGATGATGAAGAGGCAGAGCTTCGACATGCCCCTACCTGGTGCGCCAAATGTCGGATTCAGGGCTTCGCAGACCCAAGAAAGATTCGAACTCTAGGGCATGTGCGAAGAACTCAACCTATCTAGCCTACCAGCCCGCCACCCCACTGCCTAGCTCGATTCGCATGAACAAGGAAGGAGATGAACACGATAGTTTACCCAGGTTCGGGCCACCTTGCGGTGTAAGACCCTACTCCTGCTTTGTGGTGGATTGGCCTCACGAGGGGCTGAGGATGAACTAGTACAAGGGATGAACAACCTCACGAGGTCTATGGGTGAGGGACTGAGTCGACCAAGGTCGGATCCTTTCTACAATGGTGGATAACCTATATTTATAGTGACCTCGATCCTCTTCCCCCAAAACATAGGCGGGAAGGGATCCCATAGTGGCCAATTTGAAATGGGACAAGTAGTACATCTTATCCTGACGAAAGGTGGTCTTCTCGAAGTGTAACTATCCCTGGGTGGTTTTGGTAATTCCTAACAACATATAGCGCATTGAACTAATGCTATTTCAAGATGATCATTTCAGAAAGTTCAATGATTGGCATGGCATGGATTAGGAATGTGGACCCCTCAAAATGCTAAGGACACATATTGGCTCAAACTCAAGACTCTACATTTTCATTTTAGTGATCCAAGATCACATTGAGTCCATAGGAGAAGCCAATACAATTAAAAGGGGATGAGGTGTTGCTTAATGGCTTGCTTGCTCAAAATGCTTAGTGATATGCTCCAAAAGCCCGCAACCACTTTCTCATATCCACATATGTCCCAAACCAAAAGTCAAACTCGGCCCTAGTGATTTGATCTATCCGGCGCCGCCGAGTTCACTTGACATAGCCACTGCCAGAAACCCTAGTCACTTCGATCTCACCGATAGGGATCTCGGTCTCACTGAGATGGGATTGCAAACTCTCTGTTTCCCTTCGTAATGTTTCGGTCCAACCGAGATGAGCGATCGGTCCCACCGAGTTCGCAATGCAAACTCTATGTTTCCCTTTCGTAACATTTCAGTCTCACCGAAATGAGCGAATCGGTCCCACCGAGTTTGCCTGACCAACTCTCTGTTTGCCTATTACAGAAATCGGTCCTACCAAGTTTATGTGATCGGTCTCACCGAGATTACGTTATGCCCTAACCCTAATGAAATCGGTCCCATCGAGTTGACATGTCGGTCCCACCGAAAATCCTAATGTTCACATTTTGAACTAAATCGGTCTGACCGAGTTTCATGATTCGGTCCCACCAAGTTTGGTGATTTGTGTGTAACGGTTAGATTTTGTGTGGAGGCTATATATACCCCTCCACCCTTCCTTCATTAGTAAGGAGAGACATTAGAACGTGACTACACTTCCAACATACATTTTCTGAGAGAGAACCACCTACTCATGTGTTGAGACCAAGATATTCCATTCCAACCACAAGAATCTTGATCTCTAGCCTTCCCCAAGTTGCTTTCCACTCAAATCATCTTTCCACCAAATCCAAATCTATGAGAGAGAGTTGAGTGTTGGGGAGACTATCATTTGAAGCACAAGAGCAAGGAGTTCATCATCAACACACCATCTATTACCTTTTGGAGAGTGGTGTCTCCTAGATTGGTAGGTGTCACTTGGGAGCCTCCGACAAGATTGTGGAGTTGAACCAAGGAGTTTGTAAGGGCAAGGAGATCGCCTACTTCATGAAGATCGACCCTAGTGAGGCAAGTCCTTCGTGGGCGATGGCCATGGTGGGATAGACAAGGTTGCTTCTTCGTGGACCCTTCGTGGGTGGAGCCCTCCGTGGACTCGCGCAACCGTTACCCTTCGTGGGTTGAAGTCTCCATCAACGTGGATGTACGATAGCACCACCCATCGGAACCACGCCAAAAATCTCCGTGTCTACATTGCGTTTGTTCCATCCAATCTCCTCCCTTTACCTTCATATGCAATGTTTATATTCCGCTGCTATACTCTTAGACTTGCATGTGTAGGTTGATTGCTTGACTTGTGCTAAGTTGCTAAAATCTTCCAAAACTTAAAATTGGGAAAATGCTAGATTTTTATTTGGTCAATTAGTCTAATCACCCCCTCTAGCCATACTTTCGATCCTACATCTTCGCCTACAAAGCTTCTGGTCGTGACGCAGCGGTGGGCTCGGCGATGACATCCGTCCTGCCACACTGGCGGACTTGGTCTCTTTGCATCCGAATGGAAACCTTTGCCTGATTCCTCAGGAACCCACGCCTGCCCTTGCCTCCTTAGCACCAAAGAGGAAACTGTGTTCTCTGAGCCTGCTGGCGCCCGCTTGCCGGCGCCCGCCTGCCTTGGTCGTCATGGCTTGCATCATGGTAGCCTCATGAGGCTGGGTATCTGCATAGAAATCTCCACTCCTCACAAGACCACCTGGGGAGGCCGCTCCCTCGGGAGGTCTTGAGGTTGTCCGCCTCGCGAGGCTTGGCCCCTCACGAGGGTCTTGTCTTGGTGGCCTTGTGGATGGGCCATACCTGGCCGTCGATGGAGCCACGCCATGGGCCGCAAGCAGGCAAGTCTAGGTACCCTGGTTCCCAGAACACCGACAAAAAGTTACATGTTGTTTTACCAAAAGTACAATTAGGTTAGTATAGCGAGTGTGGACAAGTGGTGGCAGCGTTTGCGTAATTGTCCCTAAGCAAGTCACTAAGTTAATAGACCGATAGCAAGTTTTTATGTGGGAGAGGCCACTGCTAGCATGCCATCCCTTACTTGGAATTCTATGCACCTGTGATTGGAACTATGAGCAAGCATCCGCAACTACTAAAGCTCATTACGGTAAAATCCAACCATAGCATTAAGATATATTTGTCCCCGTTTAATCCCGTATGAATCAATTTCTATGGTAGGAAGAAGTTTCCGTCACTCTTGCCCTCCAATGCATAGTCCTATCAACATACAACTAATCATATGGTGTGATCCACACGCGCGCTCATATGATGGGCACAAAAGGACAACAACATAACCACAAGCAAATTAAACCAATCATAGCAATTCACCAATTACCCCAAAGGACAATAGAAATCTACTCAATCATCATAGGATGGCAACACATCATTGGATAATAATATGAAGCATAAAGCACCATGTTCAAGTAGGAGTTACAGTGGGTTGCGGGAGAGTGACCGCTGAATATAGATGAGGGAAGGTGATGGGGGTGTTGATGAAGATGGCGGAGTTATTGGTGTAGATTACCGCCACACGATGATTGCCCCGGTGGCTTTTTGGCGCCACCGGGAGAGAGGGGGAGAGAGCCTCCCTCCTTCTTATTTTTCCTTGGCCTCCCCCCTGGATGGGAGGAGGGTTTCCCCTCTGGTCCTTGGCCTCCATGGCTCCCGGAGGGCAGGAGCCCCTCCAATACTGGATCTCTCTCTGTTCTCTTCTGTTTCACGCTCTTGTTTTCTGTCCTTCACGATTTCTTAAATTTTAGGAGATTCGTAACTCTGATTGGGCTGAAATTTGGAGGGCATTTTCTTATGAATATTATCTTTCTTGCGGCGAAAAAAAGGTACCAACCTCCTTACAGGGGACCCACAAGCCTGTCAGGGGCGCGCCCTCCAGGCTTGTGGTCCCTTCGGGCATCGTCCCGCATTGATTTTTCTTCCCAAAAATCACATATATTCCAAAATAATTCATCGTAATTTTTTATCACGTTTGGACTTCGTTTGGTATGGATATTCCGTGAAACAAAAAACATGCAACAAATAGAAATTGGCAAATGGCACTGAATCAATATGTTAGTCCCAAAAATAATATAAAATGTTGCCAAAAGTATGTGAAAGTTGTAGAATATTGGCATGAAACGATCAAAAATTATAGATACGAGGGGGACGTATCAGCATCCCCAAGCTTAATTCCTGCTCGTTCTCGAGTAGGTAAATGATAAAAAGATAATTTTTGATGTGGAATGATACCTAGCATAATGTCGATCATGTAATCTAATCATGGCATGAATATTAAGACACGAGTGATTGAAACAATAGTCTATAATTTGACATAAAGACATAAATACTCAAGCATACCAATAAACAATCATGCCTTTTGGAATAAAAAATGCTGAAGAACGTTATCCCTACAAAATCATATAGCCTTGTCATGCTCCATCTTCTTAACACAAAATATAAATCATGTATAACCCCGATGTATCTGAGCAATTGATTCATACTTTTTAACGCGCTTTAGCTTTTTCAACCCCCATGCAATACATGAGCGTGAGCCATGGACCTCAAACTTAAAACTAAGTGTGTGCGCATCTAACTTGCTTGCTCATGAAGACCTCGGTTATTTGAGGAAGCCCATCATCGGAATATACAAGCCAAGTTCTATAATGAAAATTTCCCACTAGTATATGAAAGTGACAACATAGGAGAATCTCTATATGAAAAACATGGTGCTACTCTGAAGCACAACTGTGGAAAAGGATAGTAACATTGCCCCTTCTCTCTTTTTCTCTTTTTTATTATCTCTTATTTTTATTTTTATTTTTTTGATGGGCTCTTTTTTGGCCTCTTTCTTAAAAAAATCGTCTGAAGTCTCATGCTGACTTGTGGGGGAATCATAGTCTCCATCATCCTTTACCCATTGGGGCAATGCTCTAATAATGATGATCATCACACTTCTATTTACTTACAATTCGATATGTAGAACAATATGACTCTATATGGATGCCTCTGGCAATGTACGAGGATGTGCAATGATCTAGCGTAGCAAAGATATCAAAAAACGGACATGCCATGAAAATATCATGCTACATATCTTACGACCATGCAAAGCAATATGAAAATGAATGCTCAACTCATGTATATGATGATGATGGAAGTTGCATGGCAATATATCTCGGAATGGCTATGGAAATGCCATGATAGGTAGGTATGGTGGCTATTTTAAGGAAGATATAAGGAGGCTTATCACTACTGCAAGATGCTACTAACGCGACACTACAATCGGAGACCCTTTAACAAAACTGTGTGGAATGCATTAATCGCAAAAGGTGATGTAAAAAACCCGTCAAAAAAGATGCAAAACGTTTGCGATGAATGATACATCAAACATGGTTCAGATTTTAATTGCGTGTGTGATGCGGGGCATACAATTGATCCATAAACTTTTTGCGATTAGACAGAACAACAGAAATGGGCAGCCAGATCAAGGTGCGTGTGATATACGGCATACAGTTCCCTCTGATGAACCGTTTGCGATGATCGAGGTGAACACAAATGATTTGGCGTAACAAGATGTGTGTGATACCCTGTTGGGGAACGCAGTATTTCAAAAATTTCCTACGATGACGCAAGATCTATCTAGGAGATGCATAGCAATGAGAGGGGTAGAGCATGTCTATGTACCCTCGTAGACCGAAAGCGAAGCGTTATGAAACGCGATTGATGTAATCAAACGTCTTCGTGATCCAACCAATCAAGTACCGAACACACTGCACCTCCGCGATCTGCACACGTTCAGCTTGGTGACGTCCCTCGAACTCTTTGATCCAGTTGTGGCTGAGGGAGAGTTTTGTCAGCACGACGGCGTTGTGACGGTGATGATGAAGTTACCGACGCAGGGCTTCGCCTAAGCACTACGACAATATGACCGAGGTGGAAATCTGTGGAGGGGGCACCGCAGATGGCTAAGACAAATGTTGGAGAGCCTTTGGGGTGCCCCCGTGCCCACTTATATAAAGGATGGGGGAAGAGGAGGCCAGCTTAGGAGGGGTGCGCCTATAGGGGGAGTCCAACTAGGATTCCCAATCCTAGTTGGAGTCCCTTTCCTTTTCCAAGAGGGGAGAGAGCGAAAGAGTAGGAGAGGGAGAAGGAAAAAGAGGGGGGCGCCACCCCCTCCCTAGTCCAATTCGGACTTGCCATTGGGGGGCGTGAGGCCACCCCTTGAGGCCCTTCTCTCCTTTCCCGTATGGCCCATTAAGGCCCACTACTTCCCCCGGCGAATTCCCATAACTCTCCGGTACTCCGAAAAATACCCGAATCACTCGGAACCTTTCCGATGTCAGAATATAGCGTTCCAATATATCGATCTTTATGTCTCGACCATTTCCAGACTCATCGCCATGTCCGTGATTTCATCCGGGACTCCAAACAACCTTCGGTACATCAAATCACATAACTCATAATACAAATCGTCATCGAATGTTAAGCGTGCAGACCCTATGAGTTCGAGAACTATGTAGACATGACCGAGACACATCTCCGTGTTGTAAATATGCCCTAGAGGCAATAATAAATTATTTATTATTATATTTCCTTGTTCATGATAATCGTTTATTATCCATGCTAGAATTACATTGATAGGAAACTCAGATACATGTGTGGATACATAGAGAACACCATGTCCCTAGTAAGCCTCTAGTTGACTAGCTCGTTGATCAATAGATGGTTACGGTTTCCTAACCATGGACATTGGATGTCGTTGATAACAGGATCACATCATTAGGAGAATGATGTGATGGACAAGACCCAATCCTAAGCCTAGCACAAGATCGTGTAGTTCGTATGCTAAAGCTTTTCTAATGTCAAGTATCATTTCCTTCGACCATGAGATTGTGCAACTCCCGGATACCGTAGGAATTCTTTGGGTGTACCAAACGTCACAACGTAACTGGGTGGCTATAAAGGTCACTGCGGGTATCTCCGAAAGTGTCTGTTGGGTTGGCACGAATCGAGATTGTGATTTGTCACTCCGTGTAACGGAGAGGTATCTATGGGCCCACTCGGTAGGACATCATCATAATATGCACAATGTGACCAAGGATTTGATCACGGGATGATGTTTTGCGGAACGAGTAAAGAGACTTGCCGGTAATGAGATTGAATGAGGTATCGGGATACCGACGATCGAATCTCGGGCAAGTATCGTACCGATAGACAAAGGGAATTGAATACGGGATTGATTGAATCCTCGACATCGTGGTTCGTCCGATGAGATCATCGTGGAACATGTGGGAGCCAACATGGATATCCAGATCCCGCTGTTGGTTATTGGCCGGAGAGTTGTCTCGGTCATGTCTGCATGGTTCCCGAACTCGTAGGGTCTACACACTTAAGGTTCGGTGACGCTCGGGTTGTAGAGATATTAGTATGTGGTAACCCAATAGTTGTTCGGAGTCCCGGATGAGATCCCGGACGTCACGAGGAGTTCCGAAATGGTCCGGAGGTAAAGATTTATATATAGGAAGTCCAGTTTCGGCCACCGGGAAAGTTTCGGGGGTCATCGGTATTGTACCGGGACCACCGGAAGGGTCCCGGGGGTCCACCGGGTGGGGCCACCTATCTCGGAGGGCCCCATGGGCTGAAGGGGCGTGGGAACCAGCCCCTAGTGGGCTGGTGTGCCCCCCTTGGGCCTCCCATGCGCCTAGGGTTGGAAACCCTAAGGGGTGGGGGCGCCTCCACTTGGCTTGGAGGCCAAGGCCCCCCTAGGGCTGCCGCCCCCCTCCCTAGATGGGATCTACAAGGGGCCGGCGCCCCCCTAGGCCCCTATATATAGTGGAGGGGGGAGGGCAGCCGCACCTGAAGCCCTGGCGCCTCCCTCCCTCCCGTGACACCTCTTCCTCCCCGCTTGTGCTTGGCGAAGCCCTGCCGAGATCCCGCTACTTCCACCACCACGCCGTCGTGCTGCTGGATCTCCATCAACCTCTCCTTCCCTTGCTGGATCAAGAAGGAGGAGACGTCTCTCCCAACTGTACGTGTGTTGAACGCGGAGGTGTCGTCCGTTCGGTGCTAGGATCATCGGTGATTTGGATCACGACGAGTACGACTCCATCAACCCCGTTCTCTTGGACGCTTCCGCTCGCGATCTACAAGGGTATGTAGATGCACTCCCTTCTCCCTCGTTGCTAGATGACTCCATAGATTGATCTTGGTGATGCGTAGAAAATTTTAAATTTCTGCTACAATCCCCAACGGTGGCATCATGAGCTAGGTCTATGCGTAGTTTCTATGCACGAGTAGAACACAAGTTGTTGTGGGCGTCGATTTTGTCAATTTACTTGCCGTTACTAGTCTTATCTTGATTCGGCGGCATCATGGGGTGAAGCGGCCCGGACCGACCTTACACGTACTCTTATGTGAGACAGGTTCCACCGACTGACATGCACTAGTTGCATAAGGTGGCTAGCGGGTGTCTGTCTCTCCCACTTTAGTTGGATCGGATTCGATGAAAAGGGTCCTTATGAAGGGTAAATAGAAATTGGCATATCACGTTGTGGTTTTGGCGTAGGTAAGAAATGTTCTTGCTAAGAAACCTATAGCAGCCACGTAAAAATTTGCAACAACAATTAGAGACGTCTAACTTGTTTTTGCAGCATATGCCGTGTGATGTGATATGGCCAAAAGGTTGTGATGAATGATATATGTGATGTATGAGATTGATCATGTTCTTGTAATAGGAATCACGACTTGCATGTCGATGAGTATGACAACCGGCAGGAGCCATAGGAGTTGTCTTAATTTATTTATGACCTGCGTGTCAACATAAACATCATGTAATTACTTTACTTTATTGCTAAACCGTTAGCCATAGTAGTAGAAGTAATAGATGACGAGACAACTTCATGAAGACACGATGATGGAGATCATGATGATGGAGATCATGGTGTCATGCCGGTGATGATGATGATCATGGCGCCCCGAAGATGGAGATATTGGCCATATCATGTCACTATTTGATTACATGTGATGTTTATCATGTTTTACATCTTATTTGCTTAGAACGACGGTAGCTTAAATAAGATGATCCCTCGCAATAATTTCAAGAAAGTGTTCCCCCTAACTGTGCACCGTTGCGAAGGTTCGTTGTTTCGAAGCACCACGTGATGATCAGGTGTGATAGATTCTAACATTCGAATACAACGGGTGTAAGCTAGATTTACACACGCAATACACTTAGGTTGACTTGACGAGCCTAGCATGTACAGACATGGCCTTGGAATACGGAAGACCGAAAGGTCGAACATGAGTCGTATAGTGGATACGATCAACATGAAGATGTTCACCGATGATGACTAGTCCGTCTCACGTGATGATCGAACACGGCCTAGTTGACTCGGATCATGTATCACTTAGATGACTAGAGGGATGTCTATCTAAGTGGGAGTTCATTGAATAATTTGATTAGATGAACTTAATTATCATGAACATAGTCAAAAGGTCTTTGCAAATTATGCCGTAGCTCACGCTTTGGTTCTACTGTTTTAGATATGTTCCAAGAGAAAATTTAGTTGAGAGTTGACAGTAACAATTATGCGGACTGGGTCCGTGAACTGAGGATTGTCCTCATTGCTGCACATAAGGGCTATGTCCTTAATGCACCGCTTAGTGTGTTGAACCTCGAGCATCGTCTGTAGATGTTGGGAAACATCTGACATATACATTTTGATGACTGCGTGATAGTTTAGTTCGTAATACTAACGGTTTAGAATTGTGGCACCAAAGACGTTTTGAAACGTCGCAGAACATGTGAGATGTTCCAAAGACTGAAATTAGAATTTCAGACTAGTGCCCACGTCAAGAGGTATGAGACCTCTGACAAGTTTCTTAAGCCTGCAAACTAAGGGAGAAAAGCTCAATCGTTGAGCATGTGCTCAGATTGTCTGAGTACTGCAATCGCTTGAATCGAGTGGGAGTTAATCTTCCAGATGAGATAGGGATGGTTCTCCATAGTCACTGCCACCAAGCTATTGGAGCTTCGTGATGAACTATAACATATCGGGGATAGACATGATGATCCTTGAGGAATTCGCGATGTTTGACACCGTGAAAGTAGAAATCAAGTAGGAGCATCAATTGTTTATGGTTAGTAAAACCACTAGTTTCAAAAAGGGCAAGGGAAAGAAGGGATACTTCATGAGATGGCAAATCGGTTGCTGCTCTAGTGAATAAACCCAAGGTTGAACCAAACCCGAGACTAAGTGCTTCTATAATGAGGGGAACAGTCACTGAAGCAGAACTACCCTAGATCCTTGGTAGATGAGAAGGCTGGCAAGGTCGACAGAAGTATTTTGAATATACATTATATTATTGTGTACTTTACTAGTACTCCTAGTAGCACCAGGGTAATAAATACCGGTTCGGTTGCTAAGTGTTAGTAACTCGAAATAAAAGGCTACGGAGACTAGCTAAAGGTGAGATGACGATATGTTGGAAGTGTTTCCAAGGTTGATGTGATCAAACATCGCACGCTCCCTCTACCATCGGGATTGGCGTTAAACCTAAATAATTGTTATTTGGTGTTTGCGTTGAGCATAAACATGATTGGATTATGTTTATCGCAATATGGTTATTCATTTAAGGAGAATAATGGTTACTCTGTTTATTTGAATAATACCTTCAATGGTCTTGCACCTAAAATGAATGGTTTATTGAATCCCGATCGTAGTGATACACATGTTCATGCCAAAATATATAAGATAGTAATGATAGTACCACATACTTGTGGCACTGCAATTTGAGTCATAATGGTATAAAACGCATGAAGAAGCTCCATGTTGATGGATCTTTGGACTCACTCGTTTTTTGAGAAGATTGAGACATGCGAACCATGTCTATTGGTAGATATGCATGAAGAAACTAAATGCAGATGGATCGTTTGGACTCACTTGATTTTGAATCACTTGAGACATGCAAATCATACCACATGGGCAAGATGACTGAAAGGCCTCGTTTTCAGTAAGATGGAACAAGAAAGCAACTTATTGGAAGTAATACATTTTGATGTGTGCAGTCCAATGAGTGCTGATGCACGCAGTGGATATTGTTATGTTCTTACTTCACAGATGATTTGAGTAGATGCTGAGTATATTTACTTGATGAAACACAAGTCTGAATTATTGAAAGGTTTAAGTAATTTCAGAGTGAAGTTGAAGATCGTCGTGACAAGATGATAAAATGTCTATGATATGATCATAGAGATGAATATCTGAGTTACGAGTTTGGCACACAATTAAGACATTGTGGAAATTGTTTCACAACTAATACCGCCTGGACCACCATAGTGTGATGGTGTGTCCAAACATCACAACTACACCCTATTGGATATGGTGCATACCATGATGTCTCTTATCGAATTACCACTATCATTTATGGGTTAGGCATTAGAGACAACCGCATTCACTTTAAATAGGGCACCACACAATTCCGTTGAGAAGACACCATATGAACTATGGTTTAGAGAAACCTAAGCTATCGTTTCTTAAAAGTTTGGGGCTGCGATGCTTATGTGAAAAAGTTTCAGGCTGATAAGCTCGAACCCAAAGCGGATAAATGCATCTTCATAGAATACCCAAAAATATTTGGGTATACCTCCTATTTTAGATCCGGAAGCAAAAGTGATTGTTTCTAGAAACGGGTCCTTTCTCGAGGAAAAGTTTCTCTCGAAAGAATTGAGTAGGAGGATGGTGGAGACTTGATGAGATTATTGAACCGTCACTTCAACTAGAGTGTAGCAGGGCACATGAAGTTGTTCCTGTGGCACCTACACCAATTGAAGTGGAAGCTTATGATAGTAATCATGGATCAAGTCACTACCAAACCTCATAGGTCGACAAGGATGTGTACTACTTCAGAGTGGTACGTAATCCTGTCTTGGAAGTCATGTTGCTAGACAACAATGAACCTACGAGCCATGGAGAAGCGATGGTGGGCCCGGATTCCGATAAATGGCTCGAGGCCATAAAATCCGAGAGAGGATCCATGTATGAAAACAAAGTGTAGACTTTGGCAGAACGGCTCGATGGTCGTAAGGCTATTGAGTACAGATGGATTTTAAAAGGAAGACGGACAATGATGGTAAGTATCACCATTAAGAAAGCTCGACTTGTCATTAAGATTTTTTCCGACAAGTTCAAGGAGTTGACTACGATGAGACTTTCTCACTCGTAGCGATGCTAAGAGTCTGTTGGAATTATGTTAGCAGTTACTGCATTATTTATGATCTTGCAGATAGGATGTAAAAAACATTGTTTCCTCGACATTTTTCTTGAGGAAAGGTTGTATGTGATACAACCAGAAGGTTTTTGTCAATCCTTAAAGATGCTGACAAGTATGCAAAGCTCCAGCAATCCTTCTAAGGACTGGAGTAAGCATCTCAGAGTTGGAATGTACGCTTTGATGAGATGATCAAAGATTTTGGGTTTATACAAAGTTTATGAGAAACTTGTATTTCCAAAGAAGTGAGTGGGAGCACTATAGAATTTTTGATGAGTATATGTTGTTGACATATTGTGGATCAGAAATGACGTAGAATTTCTGGAAAGCATATAGGGTTATTTGAAAGGTGTTTTTCAATGGAAAACCTGGATTAAGCTACTTGAACATTGAGCATCAAGATCTATAAGGATAGATCAAAAATGCTTAATATTACTTTCAAATGAATACATGTCGTGACGAGATTTTGAAGGAGTTCAAAATAGATCAGCAAATAAGGAGTTCTTGGCTTTGTTACAAGGTGTGAGTATTGAGTAAGACTTAAAGACTCGACCACGGCAGAAGAAAGAGGAAGGACGAAGGTCGTCCCCTATGCTTTTGTCATAGGCTCTATACGGTATGCCATGCTGAGTACCGCACCTGATGTGTGCCTTGCCACATGTCTGGCAAGAGGGTACAAAGGTGATCCAGGAGTGGATCACTAGATAGCGGTCAAAATTGTCCTTGGAGTAATAAGGACATGTTTCTCGATTATGGAGGTGATAAAGAGTTCGGCGTAAAGGGTTACATCGATGCAAGCTTTAACACCTATCCGAATGACTCTGAGTAGCAAACCGGATACGTATAGTGGAGCAACCATTTGGAATAGCTCCAAGTGGAGCGTGGAAGCAGCATTTATAATATGACCTAGAGATTTGCGAAGTACATATGGATCTGAATGTTGCAGACCCGTTGACTAAAACCTCTCTCACAAGCAAAACATGATCAAACCCAGAACTCATTGAGTCTTAATCACATGATGATGTGAACTAGTTTAGCGACACTAGTAAACTCTTGGATGTTGGTCACATGGCGATGTGACCTGTGAGTGTTAATCACATAGCGATGTGAACTAGATTATTGACTCTAGTGCAAGTGGGAGACTGTTGGAAATATGCCCTAGAGGCAATAATAAATTGATTATTATTATATTTCCTTGTTCATGATAATCGTTTATTATCCATGCTAGAATTGTATTGATAGGAAACTCAGATACATGTGTGGATACATAGACAACACCATGTCCCTAGTAAGCCTCTAGTTGACTAGCTCGTTGATCAATAGATGGTTACGATTTCCTGACCATGGACATTGGATGTCGTTGATAACAGGATCACATTATTGGGAGAATGATGTGATGGACAAGACCCAATTCTAAGCCTAGCACAAAGATCGTGTAGTTCGTATGCTAAAGCTTTTCTAATGTCAAGTATCATTTCCTTAGACCATGAGATTGTGCAACTCCCGGATACCGTAGGAGTGCTTTGGGTGTGCCAAACGTCACAACGTAACTGGGTGGCTATAAAGGTACACTACAGGTATCTCCAAAAGTGTCTGTTGGGTTGGCACGAATCGAGACTGGGATTTGTCACTCCGTGTAAACGGAGAGGTATCTCTGGGCCCACTCGGTAGGACATCATCATAATGTGCACAATGTGACCAAGGAGTTGATCACGGGATGATGTGTTACGGAACGATTAAAGAGACTTGCCGGTAACGAGATTGAACAAGGTATCTGGATACCGACGATCGAATCTCGGGCAAGTATCGTACCGCTAGACAAAGGGAATTGTATACGGGATTGATTAAGTCCTTGACATCGTGGTTCATCCGATGAGATCATCGTGGAACATGTGGGAGCCAACATGGGTATCCAGATCCCGCTGTTGGTTATTGACCGGAGGACGTCTCGGTCATGTCTGCATGGTTCCCGAACCCGTAGGGTCTACACACTTAAGGTTCGATGACGCTAGGGTTATAAAAGGAAGTTTGTATGTGGTTACCGAATGTTGTTCGGAGTCCCGGATGAGATCCCGGATGTCATGAGCAGTTCCAGAATGGTCCGGAGGTAAAGATTTATATATAGAAAGTCCAGTTTCGGCCACCGGGAAAGTTTTGGGGGTCATCGGTATTGTACCGGGACCACCGGAAGGGTCCCGGGGGTCCACCGGGTGGGGCCACCTATCCCGGAGGGCTCCATGGGCTGAAGGGGCGTGGGAACCAGCCCCTGGTGGGCTGGTGCGCCCCCCTTGGGCCTCCCATGCGCCTAGGGTTGGAAACCCTAAGGGGTGGGGGCGCCTCCACTTGGCTTGGAGGCCAAGCCACCCCTAGGGCTGCTGCCCCCTCCCTAGATGGGATCCACAAGGGGCTGACGCCCCCTAGGCCCCTATATATAGTGGAGGGGAGGGAGGGCAGCCGCACCTGAAGCCCTGGCGCCTCCCTCCCTCCCGTGACACCTCTTCCTCCCTGCTTGTGCTTGGCGAAGCCCTACCGGGATCCCGCTACTTCCACCACCACGCCGTCGTGCTGCTGGATCTCCATCAACCTCTCCTTCCCTTGCTGGATCAAGAAGGAGGAGACGTCTCTCCCAACCATACGTGTGTTGAACGCGGAGGTGCCGTCCATTCGGTGCTAGGATCATCGGTGATTTGGATCACGACGAGTACGACTCCATCAACCCCGTTCTCTTGAACGCTTCCGCTCGCGATCTACAAGGGTATGTAGATGCACTCCCTTCTCCCTCCTTGCTAGATGACTCCATAGATTGATCTTGGTGATGCATAGAAAATTTTAAATTTCTGCTACGATCCCCAACACTCCGGTCAATAACCAATAGAGGAACCTGGATGCTCATATTGGCTCCTCCATATTCTACGAAGATCTTTATCGGTCAAACTACATAACAACATATGTTGTTCCCCTTGTCATCGTTATGTTACTTGCCCGAGATTCGATCATCGATATCCTCATACCTAGTTCAATCTTGTTACTGGCAAGTCTTTTTACTCGCTCCGTAATGCATCATCCCATAACTAACTCTTTCACATTGCTTGCAAGGCTTATAGTGATGAGCATTACCGAGAGGGCCCAGAGATACCTCTTCGACAATCGGAGTGACAAATCCTAATCTTGATCTATACCAACTCAACAAACACCATCGGAGATACCTGTAGAAGATCTTTATAGTCACCTAGTTACGTTGTGACATTTGATAGCACACTAAGTGTTCCTCCGGTATTCGAGAGTTGCATAATCTCATAGTCATAAGAACATGTATAAGTCATGAAGAAAGCAATAGCAACAAAGTAAACGATCATAGTGCTAAGATAACGGATGGGTCTTGTCCATCACATCATTCTCTAATGATGTGATCCCGTTCATCAAATGGAAACACATGTCTATGGCTAGGAAACTTAACCATCTTTGATTAACGAGCTAGTCAAGTATAGGCATACTAGGGACACTCCGTTTGTCTATGTATTCACACATGTATCAAGTTTCCGGTTAATACAATTCTAGCATGAATGATAAACATTTATCATGATATAAGGAAATATAAATAACAACTTTATGTGATTTGACACCAATAGTTCACATCTTTATGTGATTAGTTCACATCTTCATGTGACTAATACCCAAATGGTTTACTAGAGTCAATAATCTAGTTCACATCGCTATGTGATTAACACCCAAAGAGTGATCATGTTTTGCTTGTGAGAGAAATTTAGTCAACGGGTCTGCCACATTCAGAGCCATATGTATTTTGCAAATTTTTCTATGTCTACAATGCTCTGCACGGAGCTACTCTAACTAATTGCTCCCACTTTCAATATGTATCCAGATTGAGACTCAGAGTCATCCAGATCGGTGTCAAAACTTGCATCGATGTAACTTTTTACAACGAACTTTTTGTCACCTTCATAACCGAGAAACATATCCTTATTCCACTTAGGATAATTTTGACCGATGTCCAGTGATACACTCCTGGATCACTATTGTACGCTCTTGCCAAACTCTTGGTGAGGTACACAATAGGTCTGGCACACAACATAGCATACTTTATAGAACCTATGGCTGAGGCATGGGGAATGACTTTTCATTCTCTTTCTATTTTCTGCCGTGGTCGGGTTTTGAGTCTTTACTCAACTTGACACCTTGCAACACAGGCAAGAACTCCTTTAAGTTTTCCATTTTGAACTACTTCAAAATCTTGTCAAGGTATGTACTTATTGAAAAATATATCAATCATCTTGATCTATCTCTATAGATCTTGATGCTCAATATGTAAGTAGCTTCACCGAGGTCTTTCTTTGAAAAACTTCTTTCAAACACTCCTTTATGCTTTCCAGAAAATTCTACATCATTTTTGATCAACAATATGTCATTCACATATACTTATCAGAAAGGCTGTAGTGCTCCCACTCATTTTGTTGTAAATACAGACTTCACCGCAAGTCTGTATAAAACCATATGCTTTGATCAACTCATCAAAGCATATATTCCAACTCTGAGATGCTTGCACCAGTCCATAGATGGATCGCTGGAGCTTGCACACTTTGTTAACACCTTTAGGATTGACAAAACCTTCTGGTTGCATCATATACAACTCTTTTTTTAATAAATCCATTAAGGAATGTAGTTTTGATATCCGTTTGCCAGATTTCATAAAATGTGGCAACTGCTAACATGATTCGGACAGACTTTAAGTATGGATACGAGTGAGAAAATCTCATCGTAGTCAACACATTTTACTTATCGAAAACCTTTTTGCGACAATTCGAGATTTGTATATAGTAACACTACTATCAGCGTCCGTCTTCCTCTTGAAGATCCATTTATTCTGAATGGCTCACCGATCATCGGGCAAGTCAATGAAAGTCCATACTTTGTTCTCATACATGGATCCCATCTCAGATTTCATGGCCTTAAGCCATTTCACGGAATCTAGGCTCATCATCACTTCCTCATAGTTCGTAGGTTCGTCATGGTTTGGTAACATAACTTCTAGAATAGGATTACCGTACCACTCTAGTGCGGAACATACTCTAGTTGACCTACGAGGTTCGGTAGTAACTTGATTTGAAGTTTCATGATCATCATCATTAACTTCCTCACTAATTGGTGTAGGCATCACTGGAACTGATTTCAGTGATGAGCTACTTTCCAATTCGAGAGAAGGTACAATTACCTCATCAAGTTCTACTTTCCTCCCACTCACTTCTTTCGAGAGAAACTCCTTCTCTAGAAAGGATCTACTTTTAGCAACAAAGATCTTTCCTTCGGATCTGTGATAGAAGGTGTACCCAACAGTTTCTTTTGGGTATCCTATGAAAACACACTTCTCCGATTTGGGTTTGAGCTTATCAGGCTGAAACCTTTTCACATAAGCATCACAACCCCAAACTTTAAGAAATGACAGCTTAGGTTTCTTGCTAAACCACAATTCATATGGTGTCGTCTCAACGTATTTTTAGTCGGTGCCCTATTTAATGTGAATGGAGATGTCTCTAATGCATAACCCCAAAATGACGGTGGTAAATCGGTAAGAGACATCATAGATCGCACCATATCTAATAAAGTACGGTTATGACATTCAGACACACCATTACTCCGTGGTGTTCCAGGTGGAATTAGTTGTGAAACTTTATTCCACATTGTTTTTAAATGAAGTCCAAACTCATAACTCAAATATTTTCCTCCACGATCAGATCATAGAAACTTTATTTTCTTGTTACGATGATTCTTAACTTCACTCTGAATTTCTTTGAACTTTTCAAATGTTTCAGACTTGTGTTTCATTAAGTAGATATACCCATATCTGCTTAAATCATCTGTGAAGGTCAGAAAATAATGATACCCGCCATGAGCCTCAACACTCATTAGATCGCATACATCAGTATGTATTATTTCTAATAAGTCAGTATTGTTCCGGAGAACGGAGTCTTAGTCATCTTGCCCATGAGGCATGGTTCGCAAGCATCAAATGATTCATAATCAAGTGATCCCAAAAGTCCATCTGCATGGAGTTTCTTCATGCGCTTTACACCAATATGACCTAAATGGCAGTGCCACAAATATGTTGCACTATCATTATCAACTTTTCATCTTTTGGCATCAATATTATGAATATGTGTATCACTACGATCGAGATTCAATAAACCATTCACCTTGGGTGTATGACCTTGGAAGGTTTTATTCATGTAAACAGAATAACAATTATTTCTTTGACTTAAATGAATAACCGTATTGTAATAAACATGATCCAATCATATTATGCTCAACGCAAACACCAAATACCATTTATTTTAGGTTCAACACTAATACCGAAGGTAAAGGGAGTGTGCGATGGTGATCTTATCAACCTTGGAATAACTTCCAACACACATAATCACCTCGCCCTTAACTAGTCTCTGTTTATTTTGCAACTCCCGTTTTGAGTTACTACTCTTAGCAACTAAACCAGTATCAAATACCGAGGGGTTGCTATAAACACTAGTAAAGTACACATCAATAACATGTATATCAAATATACTATTGTTCACTTTGCCATCCTTCTTATCCGCCAAGTATCTAGGGCATTTCCACTTCTAGTGACCATTTCCTTTGCAGTAGAAGCACTCAGTTCCAGGCTTGAGTCTAGCTTTGGGCTTCTTCATGGGAGCAGCAACTTGCTTGCTATTCTTCTTTGAAGTTCCTCTTTCTTTCCCTTTTCCCTTTTCCCTTTTCTTGAAACTAGTGGTCTTGTTAACCACCAACACTTGATTCTATTTATTGATTTCTACCTTCATCGATTTCAGCATCGCGAAGAGCTTGGGAATTACTTTTGTCACCCCTTGCAAATTATAGTTCATCACTAAGTTGTAGTAACTTGGTGATAGTGACTAGAGAACTTTGTTAATTACTATCTTATCTGGAAGATTAACTCCCACTTGATTCAAGTAATTGTAGTACCCAGACAATCTGAGCACATGCTCACTGGTTGAGCTATTCTCCTCCATCTTGTAGGCATTGTACTGTCAGAGGTCTCATACCTCTCGACATGGGCATTAGTATGAAATACCAATGTCAACTCTTAGAACATCTTATATGCTCTATGGCGTTCAAAACATTTTTGAAGTCCCGGTTCTAAGCCGTAAAGCATGGTGTGCATCTGCTCCTGCAATAGGTCTGTCACCTAGTAGTGCATCAAGACATAATTCTGCTATGCAGCAATGAGGATAATCCTCAGATCACGGACCTAGTCCGCATCATTGCCACTATCATCTTTCAACATAGTTTTTCTCTAGGAACATATCAAAAATAAACAGGGAGATACATCGCGAGCTATTGATCTACAACATAGTTATGCAAATACTATCAGGACTAGGTTCATGATAAATTGAAGTTCAATTAATCATATTACTTAAGAACTCCCACTTAGATAGACATCCCTCTAATCATCTAAGTGATCATGTGATCCATATCAACTAAACCATGTCCAATCATCATGTGAGATGGACAAGTTTTCAATGGTGGACATCATTATGTTGATCATATCTACTATATGATTCACGCTCGACCTTTCGGTCTCAGTGTTCCGAGGCCATATCTGCATATGCTAGGCTCGTCAAGTTTAACCTGAGTATTCTGTATGTGCAAAACTGGCTTGCACCCGTTGTATGTGAACGTAGAGCTTATCACACCCGATCATCACGTGGTGTCTTAGCATGATGAACTGTAGCAACAGTGCATACTCAGGGAGAACACTTGTACCTTGAAATTTAGTGAGAGATCATCTTATAATGCTACCGCTGAACGAAGAAAAATAAGATGCATAAAGTATAAACATCACATGAAACCAAATAAGTGATATGATATGGCCATCATCACTTTTTGCCTTTGATCTCCATCTCCAAAGCACCGTCATGATCACCATTGTCACCGGCTTGACACCTTGATCTCCATCGAAGCATCGTTGTCATCTCGCCAACTATTGATTCTAAGACTATCGGTACCGCTTAGTGATAAAGTAAAGCAATTACATGGCGATTGCATTTCATACAATAAAACGACAACCATATGGCTCCTGCCAGTTGCCGATAACTGTTACAAAACATGATCATCTCATACAACAAATTATATGTCATCACGTCTTGACCATATCACATCACAACATGCCCTGCAAAAACAAGTTAGACGTGCTCTACTTTGTTGTTGCAAGTTTTACGTGGCTGCTACGGGCTTCTAGCAAGAACCGTTCTTACCTACGCATCAAACTACAACGCAGTATAGTGATTGCTTTTTGATCTTCAAAAAGAACCCTGTTCATTGAAATCGATTCCACTAAAATTGGAGAAACAGACACCCACTAGCCACCTGTGTGTGAAGCATGTCGGTAGAACCAGTCTCGCGTAAGAGTACGCATAATGTCGGTCTGAGCCGCTTCATCCAACAATACTGCTGAATCAAGAATCAACTAGTGATGGCAAGCAATATGTATATACCCACGCCCACAACTCCTTTGTGTTCTACTCGTGCATATAACATCTACGCATAGACCTGGCTCTGATGTCACTATTGGGGAACGCAGTATTTCAAAAAAATCCTATGATCATGCAAGATCTATCTAGGAGATGCATAGCAACGAGAGGGGGAGAGTATGTCTACGTACCCTCGTAGACCGAAAGCGGAAGCGATATGAAACGCGGTTGATGTAGTCGAACGTCTTCGTGATCCAACCGATCAAGTACCGAATGCACGGCACCTCTGCGATCTGCACACGTTCAGCTCGGTGACGTCTCTTGAACTCTTCAGCCAGTTGAGGCCGAGGGAGAGCACGACGGCGTGGTGACGGTGATGATGAAGTTACTGACGCAGGGCTTCGCCTAAGCACTACGACAATATGACCGAGGTGGAAATCTATGGAGGGGGGCACCGCACACGGCTAAGACAAATCTGGGAGAGCCTTTGGGGTGCCCCCTGCCCACGTATATAAAGGAGGGGGGAAGAGGAGGCCGGCCTAGGAGGGGCGCGCCTATAGGGGGAGTCCAACTAGGATTCTCAATCCTAGTTGGAGTCCCCTTCCTTTTCCAAGAGGGGGAGAGGGAAAGAGTAGGAGAGGGAGAAGGAAAGAGAGGGGGGCGCCGCCCCCTCCCTAGTCCAATTCGGACTTTCCATTGGGGGGTGCACGGCCACCCCTTGAGTCCCTTCTCTCCTTTCCCGTATGGCCCATTAAGGCCCACTACTTCCCCCGGCGAATTCCCGTAACTCTTCGGTACTTCGAGAATACCCGAATCACTCGGAATCTTTCCAATGTCCGAACATAGCCTTCCAATATATCGATCTTTATGTGTCGACCATTTCGAGACTCCTCATCATGTCCGTGATCTCATTCGGGACTCCAAACAACCTCCGGTACATCAAATCACATAACTCATAATACAAATCATCATCGAACATTAAGCGTGCAGACCCTAGGGGTTCGAAAACTATGTAGACATGACCGAGACACATCTCCGCTCAATAACTAATAGCGGAACCTGGATGCTCATATTAGCTCCTACATATTCTACGAAGATCTTTATCGGTCAAACCGCATAGCAACATACGTTGTTCCCTTTGTCATTGGTATGTTACTTGCCCGAGATTCAATCATCGGTATCCTCATACCTTGTTCAATCTAGTTACCGGCAAGTCTCTTTACTCATTACATAATGCATCATCCCGTAACTAACTCTTTAGTCACATTGCTTGCAAGGCGTATAGTGATGAGCATTACCGAGAGGGCCCATAGATACCTCTCCGACAATCGGAGTGACAAATCCTAATCTCGATCTATGCCAACTCAACAAACACCATCGGAGACACCTGTAGAGAATCTTTATAATCACCTTGTTATGTTGTGACGTTTGATAGCACACTAAGTGTTCCTCCGGTATTCGGGAGTTGCATAATCTCATAGTCATAGGAACATGTATAAGTCATGAAGAAAGAAATAGCAACAAACTAAACGGTCATAGTGCTAAGCTAACAGATAGGTCTTGTCCATCACATCATTCTCTAATGATGTGACTCCGTTCATCAAATGACAACACATGTCTATGGCTAGGAAACTTAACCTTCTTTAATTAACGAGCTAGTCAAGTAGAGGCATACTAGGGACACTCTGTTTGTCTATGTATTCACACATGTATCAAGTTTCCGGTTAATACAATTCTAGCATGAATAATAAACATTTATCATGATATAAGGAACTATAAATAACAACTTTATTATTGCCTCTAGGGCATATTTCCTTCATACCCGGCAAACAGGTCGGTAATCAGAATTGTGTGTGATCATTATAGACAGCCCATATGGTCTTTTTTTGTGAATTGTGTGCTCATCAGGGCACACAGTTCAACAAACTAACCTGTGGGCAATAATGTAGAAGATCTCTGTCGAATACGTATCACTAACCATCTGCGATGAGATTGACATGATATACAGAGATAACAAATTAATATGAGCGGACGAAAACAGACATATATACAATATGCTTAATTTAGTCCTTCTTCTTGTTGTTGTTGTTGGATGACCCCGCGACATCGTCTTGGCGAGGACGGTTCATGCCGCTGACCATTGGCTTTTCATCGTCGTCGTCGTCGTTATCGTCATTGCTGTCGTCTTCCTCCTCCTCCTCGTTCGACCATTCCTCCTCCTCATCATCGTCGTCCTCTTCTTCATCCTCCGACGGCTCCTCGTCCATCTGGTTGTCGTCTGATGACTCTGGAGGTGGCGTTTCCTCCATGATCCGGATACAATCGAGGTCTGGGCTCGACGCCGGACTCATGGAAGATAAGCGGGATGATTCTGATGTTAACCTATCATCGGGCACCAGACCGCCGACCGAACTGTCGTCCTCGCTGTTGCTCGACATGGCTGCGGTCGTATAAAAACCGCGAGAAAGCGAGATTGCAGAGTGTGTGCAAGTGTGTAGCGCGACCTACCGGGGACGATGAAGATGGTGGACACTTAAGCGGGGTATGTAGAGAAGAGGAAATGCCAATTGAAGCGAGGGTTGACGTATTATCGAACCGCTGATATAATCAATTGTAATTATTTGTACCCAGTCGCTCCAAATTCCCGGGGTTGCACAGGACTCCTATTAGCCGATTTCTTTTTTCATGACAAAAACAAGGAACGAGTTTTGGGATTATGCACCGGTACCGGTACGAACGGAGTAGGACAGTTGGCAAGCAATACATTGAGCTCTTCTTATTGATGAAGCCAGCAATAATCAAACTACAAAGGAAAAGAAAAAAAGACAAAGGAAAATATCTGCATGAATCTTCGCATAACATCAGTGGCATAGGACCTAGATGTGCATTACTTAGAGCACATCTAGATGTGCTTTAGCAATACTGTCAAACAAAACCCCTAATCATCATTGCAAACAACGCATAGAACATGGCTAATGCGACAACCACAAGTACACATGCTAGTTCCTTCTTGTCTCTTGCTTTCATCTGTTGTCTGTGATTGATTCTTTCTTGCTTCATCATACTGATTGTACATTCCAGATCAGCCAGTTTCTTCTTCAACTTTATGTTATCTTCTGCGAGCTTGGTGATAACACTCTGAGCCCTACCATGCCATTCTTCATCCAGCCAGTTAACAAAGGCACAAGCCTCATATCCCTGCCAATGTTAAATAGTATTCATGATGAGCGGTGGCCTTAACTCAAGTAAAATGATGAACTTAGCACTAACTGGGGGAGTCCTGGATCAGGGGGGTCCTCGGGTGTCCGTCTATTCGATATGGGCCGGACTAATGGGCCATGAAGACAAAGCAGAAGATTATCCCCCATGTCCGGGTAGGACTCCTATGTGCGTATAGCAGCAAGTTTGGTGTCCGGGTGTAATACTTCCTTCCTCTGCAAACCGACTCTGTACAACCCTAGGCCCCTCTGGTGTGTATATAAACCAGAGGGTTAGGTCCATAGGAATAGGAGAATCATAGGCTATATAGCTAGGGTTTAGCCATTACGATCTCGAGGTAGATCAACTCTTGTAACCCTTATACACACGAATACAATCAAGCAGGACATAGGGTTTTACCTCCTTTAAGAGGGCCCGAACCTGGGTAAACATCATGTCCCTATTGTCCCTTGTTACCATTGATCCTCAAACACATAGCTTGGGACCCCCTACCCGAGATCCGCCGGTTTTGACACCGACACTAACCTCTAAGGGGCAACTGAGAAACCGCCTGCCAATGTCGAATCCCTTCGTGCATACACATCCAGCGGGAGTCTTCCCGTGCACACAACTCATCTTTTGGTACTTCTCGGTGGCGCAGAACTCAGAGTCGAACTCATGTTGAGGGAGTCTGGAGTCATGCTCCGGATCCGGCGACATATCGCTTTCCTGGTGGGGGGGGGGTCATTCAGGACAGATTCAGCAAGGAGCTACTTTGGACATGCTAAAAAAGATCGAGATAGATTGGAACCAGACAAGATGATTAAGATCCCTAGTACACCTGCCTTCTGATGACCTTAGGCAAGTGCTCGGCAGCGACCGCCATCGTGGTGGTGCTGCCGACAGTGGTGATACGAGCAGGAGCAGCCGCACCGAAACCATCAGCACCACTCGTCCGCATTCCCCCAATGTCAGCGCCACATGAGGGAGTTTGCAGGCTATCTAGGGATTTGGGGGAAATGGGGAAACTGTGGGGATAAGCTAATGGCCGGGAACTACTTATGGCACTATATGTTGTATATGGCACACTATTTATACATGTCGTTTGTGTTCAGTATTACAACTTCACACATGATTTCCGCACAAAAGCGTGTGAAAAGACAACGTAGGTGAGACACGGTTGCCTTACATAACCATGTGTGACCATGTACATATAATTGAGTAAAAGTGACACCGTGTAAACAGCCGCTCTGCGGATACCCATCAAAAAACAAAACAACCGCTCTATAGATAGAGATGGCGGCGGCAATGGCCTAGGCAGCGGCCACCGGATAAGAGGTCAATCCTTGGTCGGTGGGCAGTGGCGGCGTCATAGGAGGTCAATCATTGGTCTGCGACATGAGATAGGAGGAGCTCAACCATCAAGGTCGGTGACGGCATGATTGGAGCACATCCATAGCGGTCGATGGCGGGATAGTGGAGGTCAAACTTCAGGCGGCATCCGCACTAAGCTTTGCTCCTCGACCATGTTGTCTCTGCGTGCCGCCGCATCGCACTTCTCTATTTGCTGGGTGGAGGTCGCCACACAACTAATTAATTAGGGTATTCTTTTCGTGAGTGGCTTAATTAAGGTATTCAATTCCTAAGGGTAGTGTTGTAGTACTCTGCATGTCAATTGGCTGGCATTAATTTTTGTCATTGCACGTCTGGATAACAATATGGAACGCCCTCAGTACTTATGAAAAAAAACCTTGTGATTTATGCACGCATCTTTGGGCATCCGTTAATCCGTGTATTAATGTTGTTGTTTTGTTTTTAATTATCATTTGTGTGGTGCGAATGGAACGATCTTAATGGATGAAGAATCGGAGAATCACATATTTTATCAGTGGCGTGACAGAGTTCATGAATTTGGCTGAAAGTACAAAGAGGAGAATTGGTGATGCGGATTACATCTTGTGTCCATGTACTCATTGTGCCAATACAGAGTCACATGAAGTTGGAGATGTCCAGTCTCTAGTGGCACTTATTCTCTCGGGGATTCATGGATGGATATACACATTGGCCCAGATAAGGTGAAGAGAAGGTCATGGATGAATATACCCAGAGCTGTGAGATGCCAAACCCTGGTCAATGTCACATGGATGTTGAATCTAACATCGGGGCTGAGGCGTCAAGCTACCAATGGAACACTGGAAAGCAGAAACACCCACTGGAAAACCAAGATGTCCACGCAGATGACGGCGATCTTGATGCCAGATTTTGCTACTATGATTGAAGATTTCAAGGGCCCAAAAAAGGATATGATTGGGTACAAGGATCTACCAACCATTGATGCAGACTCCAAGAAAGAATTGTATCCAGGTTGCAAAAAGAAGTATTCCAAGTTGAGTGCCATCCTGGCGCTTCTTAGATTTAAAGCAGCAAACGGTCTATCAAACAAAGGCTTCACAGAGATGTTAGGTCTTTTCAAAGAAATTCTTCCAGAAGATAATGCGCTCCCCAGAAGCACGGACGAACCAAAGAAAATTGTTTGCTCATTTGAACTTGAAGTATAGAAGATGCACGCTTGTGTGAATGATTGTATATTGTACCATGGTGAGTACAAAGATTAGCATGCATGTCCTACATGCAAGCATGCACGATACAAGCGCAGGAGAGAAAAGGACAAGTGCAAATTGGACGACGAGATCAAGACATGAATCCCGTTCAAGGTTGTTTGGTACTTGCCTTTAATTCCAAGGTTGAGGCGTTTGTTTGCAAACCCTAGAGAGGCAAAGAGGTTGCGGTGGCATCATGATGAGCAAACTGCGGATAAATATATGAGGCACCCAAAAGATGGGGCTCAGTGGGAATTAATCGATAACAAGTTTCAAGACATTGCCAAGGATCCTAGAAGTATAAGGCTCGGGGAGTGTACTGATGGGATGAATCCTTTTGGCGATATGAGCACCAATCACAGCACATGGCCAGTGCATTTGTGCATATATAACCTAGCTCCTTGGTTGTGTATGAAGAAAAAAAATACATTATGATGTCAATGATTATCCAAGGCCCAAAGCAACCTGGAAATGACATCGACATTTACTTTCATCTATTGCTAGAAGAACTGCTGATAGTGTGGATAGATGCGCCTACTGTAAAATGTTATGATGCTTACATAAAGGAGTTTTTTGATCTACATGCGATGTTGGTGCACACCATTCAACATCGTGGCAGAAAACAAAGGGAGATGTAGGGTGTGTCACATGCATGCACTACAAAAAAATACACTTCCGTGATGATACGTGTTTGTCACAGTAGGTCACGTTTTCTGTCATGCATGTACATCCATGACAATTTTATGACAGAATCAAGATAGCCATACCTGTGCTGTCGTAGAAGTGTTCCATGGCATTACCAAAATTATCATCACGCAAGTGTCCACTTCCATGATGATAAATCGCGCGTCATAGAAGTGTTTTCGTCAAGGGTGACCGACATGTAGCATCCACCATAACAGGTCGTCGTTAAGCTATCGGGTCCAGTTTTGGATCCGATAACCCGTTAACAGCCCGAACCAATGGGGATTTTCCACGTGTAAAATTCTCATTGGCCACAGGAAACACGTGTTGGCTCACCGTTGGGACAGATGTCATCCACTCATTGGATAGGAGGCGCCTATGATACGTCGACACGTGGCACGGCCCAACAGAGGCCCATTGTGGTGAAAAGGCCGACCCATTTGACTTGGTCAAAAGGTAACGGGACGGCCCACGGAAGGCCTGTTAACGGTCTATTCGTATATCGCCCATTTACGGCCCGCTAACTCCCGGCCTGTTACGGCCTATCAGAATTAAGCCCAGTAGCTTCATATGGGCCGTCCGATATGATTCCAGCCCGTTGTTACTTCTGACCCATGTATGGCCCATGATGTCTTTCAGCCCATATGAGGCCCAATAAAGGCCTGAGATGAAACTGGCCCATAATGAATAGTGTATCGCTTTATACCCACTAACGGCCCATTATTCTGTCGACCGTTTCCAGCTCGTGTTAACTTTCGGCCTTCTAAGGGCCCATTTATTCTTGGGCTCATTTCTAGAATTCGCTTAGTTATGGTCCATTACTGGAGTGTTTCGTTTGTGGGCCAAATTCAGTCCGTGGTTACATTGGGCCCGTTTGTGGCCCGTTAACCCATTGGCATGTTTTCATAGCGTTATCAAATATGGCCTATGAACGACCCGTTATGGTCCATGAATAGTACGGCCCATGTTTGGCGAAATGATTATACACCCCGTAGAAGGCCCATGGATCATACGGCCCGTAGAAGACCAATGGACCCTACGGCCTGTAGAAGGCCCATGGATCCTACGGCCCGCAGGAGGCCCATGGTTACAACAGTCTGTGTGTTGCCATGATTATTGTGGCCTAGTTACTACAAATAGGTTATTGTGGCCACTAGAAAAACATGGAAAAAGAACTGCAGTGACTACAAGCAAACAACTAAACAAGACAATAAGGAAATAAATAAGCAAGCAACTAACGCTAGCCTACAGCTATTACACATATTACATCCACTAGGCATCAAAGTTTGCCACCAGTGCAAATATAGGGAACAAAGCAGCATATTACATACGCCGGCCATCAAAACTGGCCACAAGTGCAAATAAATGTGGAAGCAAAACAAGAGCATAATTGAAAAAACTTCAGAAGGGCTCAAGAAACATTATCCTGGGTATCCACCATGCTGGCAATAAGCTTAGCAAGCTTATTAGCTTTGTCCTATTTGGCGCTAAAATCCTCCAACGCTTGCTGTTGCACCAGAAATATGCATCTGAATGCTCCAGGGACTTCCGTGGTCCTTCTGCTTCTTATCGCAACACAACTAATCGATGTCTTTCAGCTTGTAGTTGAGTCTCAAGAAACTGAACTGATTCAGACAATGAGTTTGAATAGTTTGTGCAAGCGGTAGTGGCCAGTAACTCGAACACTAAACCAAGACAGGACTTTGGGGTTGTCTCACTATCTTCAAGACAGTCTTCATTAGCCGTTTTATCAGCTTTGTTGGAGACCAACAAGGATATCTCACTATCCTGAACCTTATCTGCATTACTTCCTTTACCATTGCTTAATAAGGCACTCTTCCCCAATATTCTGTCAGCATTCTAAAAGAAGAAACAAGCAGACACATAACAGGTTTAGCATGTACTAGTATATGAAACTCATTTCGGTGAACCAGTTCATTAGTAAGGTGGATAGGATTAAACTACCAAGTCTTCTATTTCCAAGTACTAGTACATAATAAAAGCAACAAACAAACATATATCTATGCCCTATGGTCACTGCATTGTCTTGCCAAATCAAAATAGAGACACGGTTCAAATCATATCAGTTGAAGACAAAGTAGCAGTGAAAGATACAAAGCGTGGGAAACTACACGACACAACAAGATTTCAGATGGGTACCACGGATCTACATGTACAACAACACTATTGGCTATGTTGTGATGCTAGTAATGTGCATGACATGAGAAGTCAACTGTATACACAATTGAAATTCAAATCAACAGAGCTATTGATAAGAGCAAACCCGCTAAAGAAACATGCGTGAACATACCTGCTGTGCCATTGGAGTTCGATTGGATCCTTTAATTTAAAATAAGTTTGTATGAGTAAATACAGTGATACAAGAGCAAAGCAGTATGCATGATAGCAATGGAATCTTAAATTAGAATAGTTGTTCTTCAGGTTTAAGCACTTGTTCTACATGAACAGAGTACAGTAAGACACAAGAATACAATACTTAAAAAAATGAGCTCATAGACCTTACCACATTCTTGGTTCGGGACCAGTACAGAACAAGGCGTTCCCAGTCATCGTCCAGTAAATGTGTCTCAGGAGAACGTACGGGGAATTTGATGAGTTTCTTTGCCAGTGAAGTACGTTTTCTTGAGGTAATTCTGATACTGCCACCAAGCATTCTTGAAGATAGCAGAGGTATTAGCATAGGTTACCTGATCCTGAGTTTCCAAATCGGTCCTTCTCTATAGAGAAAAATGGGAAAATTTGCTGTATTATAACCATCATGGAGGTAGAATGTATGGGACAAAGCAAAGTAATTGCCATGAATAACATTACTTACACACAACTCCTGGAAAAACACCTGCAACTGGCATTTTCCTTCATCTTTAGTATAATATTTCCAAGATGGGAAGATACACACATAGGATTTAATAACATCAAATGCGATAGATGCTATACTATGACTGGCTGGTTGTGCTTCGTCCACAGGAATAGGCGTACTAACTGGTGGAGTTGGGGTTCACCATGGTAGTACTGGTCCTTTGGGCACTGGAGCTGCCTTACTAACTGCTCTTGTTTGGGAGCTCTATGGTGGAGATGGTGCTGTGTCAACAGGAACTAGGTTACTATCTGCTGGGGTTAGATTGGGTGAAGCTGGTTCTCTGACCATCGCAGTAGGGGTACAATCTGCGGGAGTCTGGGTTATGTGTGGTAGGGCTGGTTCTCGTGCATGTACAACCGGGGTGCTATCTCCACCAAGAGGTAGCATTGTTTTATTTGAAGACCATGTTTTCACTCCGCTAGATACTGGCATCACCCGCTCCAATACAAATGGCTGATAAACAGGAAACATAGTTGAATGTACAGACATTGTATGAGAGACATATGCAATAGATAGTGTGGAAAAAAGAGGGCATGAAATAGTTGACATGTATATTGTTTAACTAAAACGGATAGCATGACATAATTTCACATATATGATTTCTGTCTAAACTAGATACCATAGCATAACATAATTCAAAGATATGATGACTAACTAAACAGGATCGCATGACATAATTCACATACATGTTATCTAAGTAATCAGGATCGCATGATTTAATTCACATATGTGATTTATATGCTAAACAGAGGGCATTCGATATGATGTCTGAACTAAGAACATGGTGTTGAATATTGTGTATATGATGTCTAAACTATGCAATGCAAGACACCATATGCATGATATGAGCAGTATAACCGTGCCAAGTTAAATCCCAAGTTAGAGCATACACCTCGGTGGGGGAATATGACTGGTCATCTGTCTCTGAACCCATCTCTGAGGAGCTATCGGGACCCAACAAGAGATCTTCTTCGACAGGTAGCACTGTCTGCTCTGAAGGCCTTGTTTTCACTCTAGGTTTTTCCATCTCCCACCCAAATGGCCGATTCATGGGAAGAGTAGTTTAATGTACAAACATTTCCGACAAATGGAAATGTAATGAAGAGAAGGATGGGCAAGATATCATTCAAATATATGATGCCTGGATAAACAAGATGGCATTGCACATTTTGCATATATTATGCTGGCTAAAAGAGATGAGACTGCATAATTCCCATATATGATATAGAAACTAAAGATGTGGCATTGTAGAACATGTCTAAACTAAGCAAATGACATATATGATGTCAAAAGTAGGCACTGCAAGGCAACATATGCATGATATGACTAACATCATCATGCCAAGGTAGAGCAAACACCTTGGGGGTAAATAGGAGTGGTAAGCTACGTCTGAATCCACCTCAGAATAGATATCTTCCTATGGATTACAATCTGGAGAGGAGGGGGGAGGGTTTGCCATTGAACCCACCATGGAGCGATGTCTGCATGACATTGTATTGCCGCGCAAAAGTCTTCTCTTTTTCTCTACATGTTCAGCATGACTGTGTACAATATCTGACATGCATACGAAAAAAATATGGTGAGATTATGTAAGGAGATCATGCAGAAATCTAGAGTGATGGTAACAACCAATGGATGGATCCAAAACTAATGATAGCAGGCTGATGATTGCTTTAATTTAATAAAAAGATAGATGATGATTGCTTTACTATTTGTTTCCCACCTGATACCTCTCCAACGTATCTATAATTCTTGATTGCTCCATGCTATATTATCTACTGTTTTGGACATTACTGGGCTTTATTATCCACTTTTATATTATTTTTTGGACTAACCAATTAACCGAAGGCCCATCCCAGAATTGCTGTTTATTGCCTGTTTTAGGGTTTCGAAGAAAAGGAATATCAAACGGAGTCCAAACAGAATGAAACCTTCGGGAACATGATTTTCTCGACGAACAAGACCCAGGAGACTTGGACCCTACGTCAAGACACAAAAGAGGAGGCCACGAGGTAGGGGGTGCGCCTACCCCCCCAAGCGCACCCTCCACCCTCGTGGGCCCCCTGTTGCTCCACCGACGTACTCCTTCCTCCTATATATACCTATGTACCCCTGAACGATCAGATACGGAGCCAAAACCCTAATTCCACCACCGCAACTTTCTGTATCCACGAGATCCCATCTTGGGGCCTATTCCGGAGCTCCGCCAGAGGGGGCATCGATCACGGAGGGCTTCTACATCAACACCATAGCCCCTCCGATGAAGTGTGAGTAGTTTACCTCAGTCCTACGAGTCCATAGTTAGTAGCTAGATGGCTTCTTCTCTCTTTTTGGATCTCAATACAATGTTCTCCCCCTCTCTTGTGGAGATCTATTCGATGTAATCTTCTTTCTGCAGTGTGTTTGTTGAGACCGATGAATTGTGGGTTTATGATTAAGTCTATCTATGAACAATATTTGAATCTTCTCTGAATTCTTTTATGTATGATTGGTTATCTTTGCAAGTCTCTTCGAATTATCAGTTTGGTTTGGCCTACTAGATTGATCTTTCTTGCAATGGGAGAAGTGCTTAGCTTTGGGTTCAATCTTGCGGCGTCCTTTCCCAGTGACAGTAGGGGCAGCAATGCACGTATTGTATTGTTGCCATCGAGGATAACAAGATGGGGTTTTCATCATATTGCATGAGTTTATCCCTCTACATCATGTCATCTTGCTTAAGGCGTTACTCTGTTTTCATTAACTTAATACTCTAGATGCATGCTAGATAGCGGTCGATGAGTGGAGTAATAGTAGTAGATGCAGGCAGGAGTCGGTCTACTTGTCTCGGGCGTGATGCCTATATACATGATCATACCTAGATATTCTCATAACTATGCTCAATTCTGTCAATTGCTCAACAGTAATTTGTTCACCCACCGTAGAATACTTATGCTCTCGAGAGAAGCCACTAGTGAAACCTATGGCCCCCGGGTCTATCTTAATCATATTAATCTCCCAATACTTAGTTATTTCCTTCGCCTTTTACTTTGCTTTTATTTTACTTTGCATCTTTATCACAAAAATACCAAAAATATTATCTTATCATATCTATCAGATCTCACTCTCGTAAGTGGCCGTGTAGGGATTGACAACCCCTTATCGTGTTGGTTGTGAGGATTTATTTGTTTTGTGCAGGTACGAGGGACTGGCGCGTAGCCTCCTACTGGATTGATACCTTGGTTCTAAAAACTGAGGGAAATACTTACGCTACTTTGCTGCATCATCCCTTCCTCTTCAGGGAAAACCAATGCAGTGCTCAAGAGGTAGCAAGAAGGATTTCTGGCGCTGTTGCCGGGGAAGTCTACGCAAAAGTCAATATACCAAGTACCCATCACATACCCTTATCTCCCGCATTACATTATTTGCCATTTGCCTCTCGTTTTCCTCTCCCCCACTTCACCCTTGCCGTTTTATTCGCCCTCTCTCTCTATCCTCCTTCTCTTTCCCGTTTGCCTCTTTTTGCCCGCTTGCTTTTTGTTTGCTTGTGTGTTAGTTTGCTTGCTTGTCACGATGGCTCAAGATAACACTAAATTGTGTGACTTCACCAATACCAACAATAATGATTTTATTAGCACTCCGATTGCTCCTCTTACTGATGCTGAATCTTGTGAAATTAATACTGCTTTGCTGAATCTTGTCATGAAAGATCCGTTTTCCGGCCTTCCTAGTGAAGATGCCGCTACCCATCTAAATAGTTTCGTTGATTTGTGTGATATGCAAAAGAAGAAAGATGTGGATAATGATATTGTTAAATTGAAGCTATTTCCTTTTTTGCTTAGAGATCGTGCTAAAGCTTGGTTTTCGTCTTTGCCTAAAAATTGTACTGATTCATGGAATAAGTGCAAAGATGTTTTATCTCTAAGTATTTTCCTCCCGCTAAGATCATCTCCCTTAGAAATGATATTATGAATTTTAAGCAACTTGATCATGAACATGTTGCACAAGCTTGGGAGAGAATGAAATTAATGATACGTAATTGCCCTACTCATGGTTTGAATTTGTGGATGATTATACAAAATTTTTATGCCGGATTGAATTTTGCTTCTAGAAATCTTTTAGATTCGGCCGCAGGAGGCACTTTTATGGAAATCACTTTAGGAGAAGCTACTAAACTTGTCGTGGAGTTGACACGGCAGATGTCCTAGAGCAAGGACTTAGTCGTAGGGCCATCGCACTAGGAAGCTTAAAGGGGTTGATTGGGACAAAGGACACACGAGAGAGTTTTTATACTAGTTCGGCCCCTTACGATGAAGGTAAAAGCCTACGTCTAGTTGGGATTGGTATTGCTGAGGTTTCGATCTCCAAGGGGCTAAACTCGCTGGCTTGGTTATCGACTTGGTTGTTTCTTCCCCTAAACCGCCACCGGGTCGTCCCCTTATATACACGGGTTGACACCTGGTGGCCTACAGAGTCCCGGCCGGCTCATAATCGTGTCCAGCTCGGTGACCTTCTTTACATGCCTTTCTGTACAAGTATTTCCTTACATACGGAGTTTTATTGTATCAGGCCTTAAACCGGCCCCAGGCCTTTGGGCCTTCTATAAAACTTAATAAACTACAATCTTTGAATGTTTATTGGGCTTCTTACGTAACCCGCCATTGAAGCTGACCCGGCCCCTCCTGGGCGGGTCTCAACTGATAGTAATATCCCCAAGATTAGGCCCCAGGTTGACTCTGAACCTTGTTCTTTGTCAATCTTCCATGCTTAGCCAAAAAGTCCATCTTCTTATCTTTACTGAAATTTCCTTGTAACCCGCCATGATGTCATCTCCGGATTTTTCGGAAACCCGCCACCATGTCATCTTTTTAACGGATCTTTATCTTTAATGCCTTCCCGAAAATCGAGGCGCCTAGGTAGCTGGATAACCATGTTTTGGTCTCCTTGTTTCTCGCGCCCACTTATCAGTATTTTCCTTATAAATAGGCACGACCTAGGTCTTTTCCATTCTCCCCGTTCGGTCGTCTTCTTCCTCTTGCTGCTTCTCTGCTGCTCGAGCTCTGCCGCCGCCGCCGCAGATCTTGTCTTCATCGACTCAGGCCACCGCATCAACCTGATTTGACCTGAAGAAAACGCAACGAACCTCCGCTGCAACTCTGCATCTGTAAGTCTCTTTCTCTTCGTTATCAGATCCACATTAGGACCTTAGAGTTCCTTGGTGTTCTTCACTGTTCGTCATGAACTCTTCCTAGATTTCATCACCATCGCCATTTCTTGATCTTTGGATAGTATAAAACCGATGCGGTAGTTATTTTGCACTCACTTTAAATGCAAACAAATTCCTTTTCCATCTTAGAGGCTTTGTTTGGAACTGACGAACTCGCCTGTACTAGATATTTAGGTCTAGAATATTTTTCTTTTAAGAACAACCATTTGATCCAAAATAATGATGATAGCTTGATGAAACTTGTTTATGCCAACACTTACCTGTAATTGCTTTCTGAGGAAGTCCATAGTCCTGGCGGCTTATCTCTCCGGCTTCCTTTTCCTTATATGTCATTAACCCTTAGTTAAGCCGCTGTTACTTGTTTTACAACTTCAACCTTTAACTGTTAATTGAACCAGCATTTTTTTCCTTTTTCTAGTCCCTTGTACATCATGCCGTCAAAGACACCCACCATCTGCAATTGGGTCCCCTCAACCATAACTGAGGAGCGTCTGAAAGAGTTCTTCCTCATTGGATTTCTGCCTTCAAGAAACATCATGTCTTATCGTGCTCCTGACCCGGAAGAAGAACGACCCAATACAAAAGACGGTGAAGTAATCGTCTTTACTGATCGCATGAACCGGGGCTTCTCACCGCCCGGCTCAAATTTTTTTAGAGAAGTTCTTCACTTTTTCAAACTCCATCCCCAGGATATTGGGCCCAATTCCATATCCAATATTTGTAACTTCCAAGTGCTCTGTGAGGTATATCTTCAGCAAGAGCCGATTGTGGAACTATTTAGAGAGTACTTCTATCTGAACCGGCAAAACAAGTGCACCAATGGCCTCAGTTTAGAACTTGGAGGCATCTCGATTAAGCGCCGGCAGGGTGCAGTTTTCCCTCTCATAGTTTTACCAAGTCGCCCAAAGGACTGGAACCAAACTTGGTTTTACTGTTAGGACGTCTCGCCCGCCAATGAGAAGCCACTACCGGGTTCCCGCCCCGATCGTCTTGACACCAAGTTCGCCCTGCCAGGTAAACTTACCATTGCTGAACGCAAAAAACTGATTCCATCTATCAGAAGAATCAATGGTTTGTTGGGGAACGGTTTAACCGGAGTCGATCTAACCCGCTGCTGGATCTCATGGCGGATTATTCCATTAAGCCGTCGTTCCAAGTTGATGTATGAATATGGTGGAGACCCGGATGACTCGCTCCATCATACCCCGGTTCAGCTAACCGAAGAAGATGTTGTCGCAATGTCAAATGTTTTGGTGAATGCGAAGTACGAAGATTGCAGTGTTGTTGGGTTAAATACTTTCTGTAAATTTAACCCGGTACCAGAAGTAAGGGCATTCTGATCTTTTTCCTTTATATTTTGTCCAGCCGTATTGTTTATCACTGATCCTTCCTCTTGTCTTTGTAGGCCAACTCTGACTTTGGAAAGTAAAATACGATCACGAAGCTGCCAAGAAGGCGAAGCTTGCCGCCATGAACGCCAAGAAATCAACCCGGAGAACAAAGAAGAAAAAGAAAACCACCGTTGAAGATTTGATGAAGCTTGATGACTCGTCTAACTTGGAGGTAGCCCTTGATTCACTTGGCCAACTTTTTAATAATCTTATTGACACTGATCCTTACCAGGATGACACTGGGGCTAGTCAAGCCGGGGAAGCAGAGGTAACTATCATTTCCTCCGACTCAGAGCCCTTACCAAGACACAAAGTTCGACGAGTGATCCGTAAAGTAAGGTTTTCTAACCCCTTAGCTCACTTGGATCCCAACTTTCATTTGAAAAGTAGAAAGCCGCCGTGAAGTTGAGGTTGAAGATGAGACGACTGTCGTCCTTGAACAGACCCCTCGGAAACGTCCGAACGAGGTTTAATTATTACTGTCCTTAACTTGTTTTAATGAATCCTTCTCCTTGCATTTCTTTTAAATCCTTTCTTTTACCTTTTCACGAGGTGTCTCGTTCCTCAGGCGACTCATCACAAACACAATTTACGGCTTTCAAGACTACTCCTGGGTAATTAAAAATCCTCTTTTATTCCGAATTTGATCAATTGTTATCTTAATGCTGACTATCCTGCAATATTTTTCTTTAGTGGTCAGGCTAAGTCCAAGAAGGCGAAGGCAACAAAACCAGCGGAAGACCCGCCAGTACTGGCATCAGAGCCGGCTAGGCCACCTTCTCCATTAACTGTCGCCCTAGAAGACCCGCCTATTGTCCATGAAGCAAATCCTCCGGAGCCATCCCTTGCCAAAACCACTATTAACCCTTCTGCGGCTGGTCCATCAAGCTCAACCGACCCACCGTCTCCCCGTGTTCAAGATGTTTAAATTACTGGGAGCCGCTTTGTTGAGCCGAGGAACCCGACGGTATTGGCACGGTGCACAGCTAAGCAAGAAGCTTTGGAGAGGCGGAAGGTTCGTCTTGATGTTGCCGACTATGACCGCCTTAATGCCAGTGATATCTTATCCGGCTATCTCAGTCATGTACACTCTAGTCGTGATTCTGAGATTGAGATGGTCAAGCAGCTTCAATTGAAGTATGAGGTACGTAGTTTCCGGTTTACCAATATTCCTTCAGCCCCCAAGTCTGTAGATTATGAGAGAAACGGAATAACCTGTAGACTTAAAATATAGGCCGTGACCTTTACTTCTGAATCTTTGCCTGATATTGATAGAACAAGACTTCACCCATAGTCCCCAAGGACTGGTTTAGTTTGATTATTAATGAATCGGTACTTCAGAATTTAAAACCATCTGTAAAATACTTAACATTCTGGTTTATCCTTGATAAACTTGCTGAACTGCGTACATTAGCCCCCAAGTGCCAAGTGTTGTTACTTTGTAAAGGACTTGGGACTTCAAATATGCTGGTAGAGTCATAAAAAAATGGATTTGGCATACATTAGCCCCCAAGTGCCAAGTGGTTTATTCGTAAAATACTTGGGACTTGAATCTTGAATTTGGATACTGGATTTTAAAACCAAGTCTTGACTTATTTGAATGTTTCACAGAATGCATTGTCTGAACTAAACTCTCAACTGACTGACGCAAAGACCCAGCTAGCGAGTCAGGAATCAGAAATCAAGTCTTCCACCTCCAAGCTGCAAATAAGCCTTTCTGAAACGGAGAAGTTGAAGACCAGCTTTGCTGTCAAAGAGAAAACTTCGGAAGATGAGAAAACACTTCTGATCCGGCGAGCTGAGACAGCCGAAATAGCTCTGAAAGAAATATCAACCGAGCTGAACGGTTTAAAGGGCCGGGTATCTCAGATGGTCGCTGCTATCTTTGGTAAGCTGCCTTGTTTTGACCTTTTTTGTGTACTTTATGACAAACCGGAGTTCAATCCGCCCACTGACTCTGTTAAATATATGCAGGTCCGCGAAGCAAAAATCTGAGCCAAGACCCGTTGATTGAACTGAAGGCCGTATACACCTTGGTTGAACAACTGTACATTGGTACACAACAGGCTCTGGCCGCTATCTCTCCTGCAAACCAAGGACCCAACCGGCTTAGCGATGTCCTGAAGAAGCTGCCCATCCTTCCGGCGAGATTCCAAGAAGTAAAACGCTCCTGCGCGTGAGCCGGAGCTTTGAATGCCCTAAGCCTCTCCAAGGCTTGGGTGCCAGACCTAGACTCGGCGAACGTGGCAAGAGGTTACCCTACTATGAAGGAGGACGGGTCTCCATTTGATCAGGATGATTTCATAGCGTGTGTACGCGAAGTCCGGCCTCAAGCAACTAGTCTTGGAGAGGCCACCAATGTGGACAAGTACCAGCCGGGTTTTGATAGTGAAATAAGAAGATGGCCACTCCTTCATATAAAGTAGCAGATCTGGTCCCACTTGTGAGAGAAGATACCTTTGCTCCAGAGATTGACCCGGTCGGCCTGATTCACGATGAAGCCGAATTTGTCGCCATGAACGGCTTTGATTGGTCAAAATCCAACTTCCAGCAAACAGAAGGTGGTGAACCGGCGAGGGAGGGACAGTGACCATCTTCCTAGGCTTATAAAGCCTTGTAATAACTTTAGTTAAAATACTGCATGTTTGCTTATGCGATCGTGCATAAAGTACCTCTTTATGCGAACCTGTGTTTCAGATGTCAATGTACGCATTATTTAATGTTTGTCTTCTGCAATGGTTGAACTCTATTCCTGTGAATACAAGGAAAAGACTGGCAAGGCGGTTTAGAACCAACTAGGCTTAAACACCTAATGTACCACCCATAAATTTACCACAATAAGGAAAACAGAGACAAATGTAAATAAAGGATAAGGTTTAATACTAACTCTTGAGTTAACGCAGCAGGGAAGCGCGTATAAGTAAAAAACCATACCTTATCCTTGTTGATCCTTAGACCTTGAGAGGTTTTTAACGAACCCGATTCGAATACGATCCAAGTCGGACTCAAAAGGGGTTAAGCTATGATTCGGATACGATCAAGAAGCCCCCAAGTGAGCTTGGCCTTGAGCCGATCAAGAGGGTTACGACAACTATGTTCTCTTTGGTTCGAATACGACCTATGTTTGAACAGGAAGCCCCCAAGTGACCATATGATTTACAGCTAGATTCGGATACGATCATGAGCTGGACTAAAAAGGTTTAAACTTGATTAAAATATGATCAGCTCCTTAATAGTCATTTGTGAATAAAAAATAATAAAGATATATAGTCTTTGAAAGGAAAAGAGCCCGATGGTCTTACTTTATTCCTTATCATTGTATATACAATGTGAACGTATGTACATGATGAGAGCCGGTAGCTCAGGTGTAGTATGGCCGAAGTTGAGCGATGTTCCACGCCCGGTGGGTCTCTTCCTCCGACTTACGTGAGTCTTTGTGCTCTCGAACGTCAATGAGGTAATATGACCCGTTGTTTAAGTTCTTACTAACCACAAAGGGCCCTTCCCAAGGAGAGGATAACTTGTGTGCGTCTAACAGATCCTGGATGAGCCGGAGCACCAAGTCGCCTTCCTGAAAAGTCCTGGACTTAACCCGGCGGCTGTGATAACGACGTAGGTCCTATTGATAAATTGCTGACCACACCGCCGCTAAGTCTCTTTCTTCATCTAACAAGTCAAGCGCATCCTGTCTGGCTTTTTCATTGTTAGCTTCAACATAAGCCGCCACACGGGGCGAGTCATGACGGATGTCACTAGGCAGCACTGCTTCTGCTCCATAAACCATGAAGAAAGGTGTGTAACCCGTAGACCTGTTGGGCGTGGTGTTGATGCTCCATAGCACTGAGGGTAACTCCTCTACCCAACAACCCAGCGTTCACTGTAAAGGAACCATAAGCCGAGGTTTTAGGCCCTTCAGAATTTCCTGATTAGCTCTCTCCGCTTGACCATTGGATTGCGGATGAGCTACGGAAGAAATATCAAGCCGGATGTGCTCTCGCTGAAAAAATTCTTCCATATCCCCTTGGGATAGATTAGTTCCATTGTATTTGACGATACTATGTGGAAAACCAAAATGGAAGGTTACTTTTTTCATGAACTGAACTGCCATGGCTACATCACACTTACTCACAGGCTCCGCCTCAACCCACTTGGTGAACTTATCAACAGCCACCAAGAGATGTGTCTTTTTATCTTTAGATCTTTTGAAAGGTCCCACCGGGTCAAGCCCCCAGACCGCAAACGGCCAAGTGATTGGAATCATCCGGAGCTCTTGAGCTGGCACATGCGCTCGTCGTGCAAACTTCTGACACCCATCACATCTACTGACCAGATCTTCTGCATCAGCGTGAGCCGTCAACCAGTAAAACCCGTGACGAAACGCCTTGGCCACTAAAGATTTTGTCCCGGCGTGATGACCACAATCGCCTTCATGGATCTCATGAAGGATTTCTTGGCCTTCTTCGGGGGAAACACACCGTTGAAACGCTCCAGAAACACTGCGATGAAATAACTCTCCATCCGAAATCGTCATGGACTTAGACCGCCGGGTTATCTGTCGAGCCAGGGTCTCATCGGCTGGAAACTCTCCCTGGGTCATGTAAGCCAAGAACAGCACCGTCCAATTTGGGATGACGTGAAGAGCCGCCACCAACTGCGCCTCCGGGTCAGGAACAGCTAAATCTTCTTCTGTGGGCAACTTGACAGAGGGGTTATGCAAAACATCTAAAAAGATATTGGGTGGTACCGGCTTATGTTGAGACCCCAGCCGGCTCAAAGCATCAGCTGCTTCATTTTTCCAATGGTCAATGTGTTCCACCTGATAACCTTTAAAATATCCTGCAACAGCATCGACCTCCCGACGATAAGCCACCATGAGAGGGTCTTTGGAATCCCACTTGCCAGATACCTGTTGAGCCACTAGATCTGAATCACCAAGACATCTGACCCGGCTCAAGCTCATCTCCTTTGCCACTCGAAGACCATGGAGCAATGCTTCATACTCTGCTGCGTTGTTAGTGCATGGAAACATCAACAGTAACACATAACAAAATTTATCACCTCGTGGGGAAGTTAATACAACTCCAGCCCCGGAGCCTTCCAATTGCCTGGACCCATCAAAATGAATAGTCCAATATGTGTTATCTGGCTTTTCTTCTGGCATCTGCATCTCTGTCCAGTCATTGATGAAGTCAACCAGGGCTTGAGATATAATCGAAGTTCGTGGAACATACTTCAGCCCATGCGACCCCAGCTCAATTGCCCACTTGGCAACTCGCCCCGTGGCTTCTCTGTTTTGAATAATGTCTCCTAAAGGAGAAGAGCTAACCACCGTGATTGGATGTCCCTGAAAGTAATGCTTAAGCTTCCGGCTAGCCATGAACACCCCATAAAAAAGCTTCTGCCAATGTGGATATCGTTGCTTAGACTCAATGAGCACTTCATTGACATAATAAACCGGCCGCTGAACCGGATGCTCTTTGCCAGCCTCCTTGTGCTCTACCACCATAGCCACACTAACAGCCCGTGAATTGGCAGCCACATATAACAATAGCGGCTCTTTCTCAATTGGAGCAGCTAGGACCGGCGGCTCAGCCAGCTGTGCCTTCAAACCTCAAAATCAGCGTTTGCTGCATCGCTCCAAACAAAAGCAGCTGTTTTCTTCATCAACTGATACAGAGGCATAGCTTTTTCCCCTAACCGGCTTATGAACCGGCTGAAAGCAGCCACACGACCCGCCAGTCGCTGAACATCATTGACGCATGTTGGTTTAGCCAAAGATGTGATTGCTTTGATTTTCTCTGGATTAGCTTCAATACCTCGATCGGACACCAGAAAACCCAAGAGCTTACCGGCTGGCACTCCAAAAACACACTTGGCCGGGTTAAGCATCATCTTGTAAACCCGAAGATTATCAAAAGTCTCTTTTAGGTCTGTGACCAAGGTTTCCTCTTCCCTGGATTTCACCACTATATCATCCACATAGGCATGAACATTGCGCCCAATTTGACTATGAATACAATTCTGGACACACCGCTGGTAAGTCGCCTGGGCACTCTTAAGCCCAAAAGGCATAAACACATAACATAAAGCCCCAAAAGGAGTTATAAAAGATGTCTTCTCTTGATCCTTGACTGCCATCTTAATCTGATGATAACCGGAGTAAGCATCTAGGAAACTCAACCATGCGCAACCTGCCGTAGCATCAATGATCTGATCAATACGGGGAAGAGCAAAAGGATCAGCCGGACAAGCCTTGTTCAAATCCGTGTAATCCACACACATGCGCCAGGTGCCATTCTTTTTGAGTACAAGCACCGGGTTAGCTAACCATTCTGGGTGAAAAACCTCCACAATGAACCCGGCTGCCAAGAGTCGGACCACCTCTTCTCCGATGGCCTTGCGCCTTTCTTCATTGAACCGCCGGAGAAACTGTCTGACAGGCTTAAACTTTGGGTCAATATTAAGAGTGTGCTCAGCGAGTTCCCTCGGGACACCCGACATGTCTGAAGGCTTCCATGCAAAGATGTCCCGGTTCTCACGGATGGACTCGATGAGCGCGCTTTCCTATTTCGGATCCAAGTTTGCGCTGATGATAAACTGCTTGGATGAGTCGCCAGGTACAAAATCAACCATTTTAGTGTCATCAGCTGATTTGAATTTCAATTCCGGCTCATGCTCTGTTGTTGGTTTCTTTAACGACGTCATGTCCGCCGGGTCAACATGATCCTTGTAGAATTTGAACTCCTTTGTTGCACAAACAGATTCAGCATAGGCAGCATCACCCTCTTCACATTCCAAGGCTATCTTCTGACTCCCATGGATTGTAATGGTGCCCTTGTAACCCGACATCTTGAGCTGTAAATATACGAACACGACCGAGCCATGAACTTGGCATAAGCCGGCCGCCAAAACAGAGCATGATATGGGCTTTTGATCTTAACCACTTCAAAGGTTAATTTTTCCGCTCTAGAGTCATACTCATCCCCAAAGGCTACTAACAGCTCGATCTTACCAACTGGGTATGCTGACTTACCAGGTACCACACCATGAAAAACAGTGTTGGATTGTTTAAGATTTTTATCCGTCAATCCCATCCGGCGGGACGTCTCATAGTAAAGGTTGTTGATGCTGCTGCCTCCATCCATGAGTACCTTAGTAAACTTGTACCCACCAACCCGAGGTGCCACCACCAAAGCCAAGTGACCCAGATTATCAACCCGGGGCGGGTGATCCTCTCTGCTCCACACAATAGGCTGCTCCGACCAACGTAAATAACGTGGAATTGCCGGCTCAACGGCATTGATGGCCCTCTCGTGGAGCTTCTGGTCCCTCTTACATAAACTGGTAGTAAAGACATGATACTGTCCGCTAATCAACTGCTTCGGGTTACTCTGATAGCCGGATTGCTGTTGCTACTGATTCCCTTGGCCGTGTTGCTGATTATATCCTCCTTGGTGACCGGGATAACCCTGACCGTGAAAACCTCCTCCGCTTGAACTGGCGCCCGGGCCCTGAAAGCCGCCTCCACCTGAGCCGCCACCTGGGCCGTGACCCCCATCAAATGCATTTGAATTTTTAAATGCCTTCATGATCGTGCAGTCCTTCCACAAGTGGGTGGCTGGCTTCTCCCGGGTGCCTTGTCTTGGACAAGGTTCATTCAACAACTGCTCAAGGGTGGGGCCTGACCCGCCCGATCGAGGGGGTTGTCTGCCCTTGCGCCGCTGATTACCGCCCTGCGCATTAGTGTTAGCAACAAACTCATCAGCCTTATGTTTATTACCTCCCTGATTCGCCGGGTTATGCTGGTGACCCTTGCCATTGCCGTTCTTCTTTCCCTTTTCTTCATCAGACACCGAGTCATTGGTGGTATCAGAATCAGCGTACTTGACAAGAGCCGCCTTCAACGTTCCCATGTCATTACAGTCGCGTTTAAGCCGCCCCAACTTCTGCTTCAGAGGTTCAAAACGGCAATTTTTCTCCAACATCAAAACCGCCGTGAAGTTGAGGTTGAAGATGAGCCGGCTGTCGTCCTTGAACAGACCTGACTATCCTGCAATATTTTTCTTTAGCGGTCAGGCTAAGTCCAAGAAGGCGAAGGCAACAAAACCAGCGGAAGACCCGCCAGTACTGGCATCTGAGCCGGCTAGGCCACCTTCTCCATTAACTGTCGCCCTAGAAGACCCGTCCATGAAGCAAATCCTCCGGAGCCATCCCTTGCCAAAACCACTATTAACCCTTCTGCGGCTGGTCCATCAAGCTCAACCGACCCACCGTCTCCCCGTGTTCAAGATGTTCAAATTACTGGGAGCCGCTTTGTTGAGCCGGGGAACCCGGCGGTATTGGCACGGTGCACAGCTAAGCAAGAAGCTTTGGAGAGGCGGAAGGTTCGTCTTGATGTTGCCAACTATGACCGCCTTAATGCCAGTGATATCTTATCCGGCTATCTCAGTCATGTACACTCCAGTCGTCATTCTGAGATTGAGATGGTCAAGCAGCTTCAATTGAAGTATGAGGTACGTAGTTTCCGGTTTACCAATATTCCTTCAGCCCCAAGTCTGTAGATTATGAGAGAAACGGAATAACCTGTAGACTTAAAATATAGGCCGAGACCTTTACTTCTGAATCTTTGCCTGATATTGATAGAACACGACTTCACCCATAGTCCCCAAGGACCAGTTTAGTTTGATCATTAATGAATCGTACTTCAGAATTTAAAACCATCTGTAAAATACTTAACATTCCGGTTTATCCTTGATAAACTTGCTGAACTACGTACATTAGCCCCCGAGTGCCAAGTGATGTTACTTTGTAAAGGACTTGGGACTTCAAATGTGCTGGTAGAGTCGTAAAAATTGGATTTGGCATACATTAGCCCCCAAGTGCCAAGTGGGACTTGAATCTTGAATTTGGATACTGGATTTTAAAACCAAGTCTTGACTTATCTGAATGTTTCACAGAATGAATTGTCTGAACTAAACTCTCAACTGACTGGCACAAAGACCCGGCTAGCGAGTCAAGAGTCAGAAATCAAGTCTTCCACCTCCAAGCTGCAAATAAGCCTTTCTGAAACGGAGAAGTTGAAGACCAGCTTTGCTGTCAAAGATAAAACTTGGGAAGATGAGAAAACACTTCTGACCCGGCGAGCTGAGACAACCGAAACAGCTCTGAAAGAAATATCAACCGAGCTTAACGGTTTAAAGGGCCGGGTGTCTCAGATGGTCGCTGCTATCTTTGGTAACCTGCCTTGTTTTGACCTTTTTGTGTACTGTATGCCAAACCGGAGTTCAATCCGCCCACTGACTCTGTTAAATATATGTAGGTCCGCGAAGCAAAAATCTGAGCCAAGACCCGTTGATTAAACTGAAGGCCGTATACACCTTGGTTGAACAACTGTACATTGGTACACAACGGGCTCTGGCCTCTATCTCTCCTGCAAACCAAGGACCCAACCGGCTTAGCGCTGTCCTGAAGAAGCTGTCCATCCTTCCGGCGAGATTCCAAGAAGTAAAACGCTCCTGCGCGTGAACCGGAGCTTTGACTGCCCTAAGCCGCTCCAAGGCTTGGGTGCGAGACCTAGACCCGGCGGACGTGGCAAGAGGTTACCCTACTATGAAGGAGGACGGGTCTCCGTTTGATCAGGATGATTTCATAGCGTGTGTACGCGAAGTCCGGCCTCAAGCAACTAGTCTTGGAGAGGACACCAATGTGGACAAGTACCAGCTGGGTTTTGATAGTGAAAATAAGAAGATGGCCACTCCTTCATATAAAGTAGCAGATCTGATCCCACCTGTGAGAGAAGATACCTTTGCTCCGGAGATTGACCCGGTCGGCCTGATTGACGACGAAGCCGAATTTGTCACCATGAACGGCTTTGATTGGTCAAAATCCAACTTACAGCAAACAGAAGGTGGTGAACTGGCGAGGGAGGGACAGTGATCATCTTCCTAGGCTTATAAAGCCTTGTAATAACTTTAGTTAAAACACTGCATGTTTGCTTATGCGATCGTGCATAAAGTACCTGTTTATGTGAATCTGTGTTTCAGATGTCAATGTACGCATTATTTAATGTTTGTCTTCTGCAATGGTTGAACTTTGTTCCTATGAATACAAGGAAAAGACTGGCAAGGCGGTTTAGAACCAACTAGGCTTAAACACATAATGTACCACCCATAAATTTACCTCAATAAGGAAAACAGAGAAAAATGTAAATGAAGGATAAGGTTTAATACTAACTCTTGAGTTAACACAACAGGGAAGCGTGTATAAGTAAAAAACCATACCTTATCCTTGTGATCCTTAGATCGCCGGTTTAAATAACCCGGGTGATGAATTGATAATTCAATATGTATGAAAAGTTAATACTCCTTGAATACTTAATGATCATCATATCTCAGTAGCTCGTACCCTTGAACCATCGGCTTGAATAACCCGGGCAGCTGTGTTGTCCAATAATTGAGCCGGCGAAGAAAACCAGGCTATCTTATTTGTAATATTGAAACAACAAAAGCTCAAAGACAAGCAACAGATAATAAACATAATTTTAACTCTGTATTCAAAAAGTTGGGGGTTTCTGATTCGAATACGATCAGTAAACTGGACCAAATGGGTTAAACTAAGGTTCGAATACGACCATATAGCCCCCAGTGGCTTTGGCGTTGCGCCGATCAAGAGGGTACCGACAGCTATGTTCTCTTCGGTTCAAATACGACCTATGTTTGAATAGGAAGCCCCCAAACGACCTTGAGAGGTTTTTAACGACCCTGATTCAAATACGATCCAAGTCGGACTCAAAAGGGGTTAAGCTATGATTCAGATACGATCAAGAAGCCCCCAAGTGAGCTTGGCCTTGAGCCGATCAAGAGGGTTACGACAACTATGTTCTCTTTGGTTCGAATACGACCTATGTTTGAACAGGAAGCCCCCAAGTGACCATATGATTTACAACTAGATTCAGATACGATCATGAGCTGGACTAAAAAGGTTTAAACTTGATTAAAATATGATCAGCTCCTTAATAGTCATTTGTGAATAAAAAATAATAAAGATACATAGTCTTTGAAAGGAAAAGAGACCGATGGTCTTACTTTATTGCTTATCACTGTATATACAATGTGAACGTATGTACATGATGAGAGCCGGTAGCTCGGGTGTAGTATGTCCGAAGTTGAGCGATGTTCCACGGCCGGCAGCTCTCTTCCTCCGACTTATGTGAGTCTTTGTGCTCTCAAACGTCAATGAGGTAATATGACCCGTTGTTTAAGTTCTTACTGACCACAAAGGGCCCTTCCCAAGGCGGGGATAACTTGTGTGCGTCTGACAGATCCTGGACGAGCCGGAGCACCAAGTCGCATTCCTGAAAAGTCCTTGACTTAACCCGGCAGTTGTGATAACGATGTAGGTCCTGTTGATAAATTGCTGACCGCGCCGCCGCTAAGTCTCTTTCTTCGTCTAACAAGTCAGGCGCATCCTGTCTGGCTTTTTCATTGTTAGCTTCAACATAAGCCGCCACATGGGGTGAGTCATGATAGATGTCACTAGTCAGCACTGCTTCTGCTCCATAAACCATGAAGAAAGATGTGTAACCCGTAGACCTGTTGGGCGTGGTGTTGATGCTCCATAGCACTGAGGGTAACTCCTCTACCCAACAACCCCGCGTTCGCTGTAAAGGAACCATAAGCCAGGGTTTTAGGCCCTTCAGAATTTCCTGATTGGCTCTCTCCGCTTGACCATTGGATTGAGGATGAGCTACGGAAGAAATATCAAGCCGGATGTGCTCTTGATGACAAAATTCTTCCATAGCCCCTTGGGATAGATTAGTGCCATTGTCTATGATGATACTGTGTGGAAAACCAAAACGGAAGACTACTTTTTCATGAACTGAACCGCCATGGCTGCATCACACTTACTCACAGGCTCCGCCTCAACCCACTTGGTGAACTTATCAACAACCACCAAGGGATGTGTCTTTTTATCTTTAGATCTTTTGAAAGGTCCCACCATGTCAAGCCCCCAGACCGCAAACGGCCAAGTGATTGGAATCATCCGGAGCACTTGAGCCGGCACATGCGCTCGTCGTGCAAACTTCTGACACCCATCACATCTACTGACCAGATCTTCTGCATCAGCGTGAGCCGTCAACCAGTAAAACCTGTGACGCAACGCCTTGGCCACTAAAGATTTTGACCCGGCGTGATGACCACAATCGCCTTCATGTATCTCACGAAGGATTTCTTGGCCTTCTTTGGGGGAAACACACCGTTGAAACGCTCCAGAAACACTGCGATGAAATAACTCTCCATCCGAAATCGTCATGGACTTAGACCGCCGGGTTATCTGTCGAGCCAGGGTCTCATCCGCTAGCAACTCTCCCTGGGTCATGTAAGCCAAGAACAGCACCGTCCAATTTGGGATGACGTGAAGAGCCGCCACCAACTGCGCCTTCGGGTCAGGAACAGCTAAATCTTCTTCTGTGGGTAACTTGACAGAGGGGTTATGCAAAACATCTAAAAAGATATTGGGTGGTACCGGCTTATGTTGAGACCCCAGCCGGCTCAAAGCATCAACTGCTTCATTTTTCCAATGGTCAATGTGTTCCACCTGATAACCTTTAAAATATCCTGCAACAGCATCGACCTCCCGACGATAAGCCACCATGAGAGGGTCTTTGGAATCCCACTTGCCAGATACCTGTTGAGCCACTAGATCTGAATCACCAAGACATCTGACCCGGCTCAAGCTCATCTCCTTTGCCACTCGAAGACCATGGAGCAATGCTTCATACTCTGCTGCGTTGTTAGTGCATGGAAACATCAACAGTAACACATAACAAAATTTATCACCTCGTGGGGAAGTTAATACAACTCCAGCCCCGGAGCCTTCCAATTGCCTGGACCCATCAAAATGAATAGTCCAATATGTGTTATCTGGCTTTTCTTCTGGCATCTGCATCTCTGTCCAGTCATTGATGAAGTCAACCAGGGCTTGAGATATAATCGAAGTTCGTGGAACATACTTCAGCCCATGCGACCCCAGCTCAATTGCCCACTTGGCAACTCGCCCCGTGGCTTCTCTGTTTTGAATAATGTCTCCTAAAGGAGAAGAGCTAACCACCGTGATTGGATGTCCCTGAAAGTAATGCTTAAGCTTCCGGCTAGCCATGAACACCCCATAAAAAAGCTTCTGCCAATGTGGATATCGTTGCTTAGACTCAATGAAGCACTTCATTGACATAATAAACCGGCCGCTGAACCGGATGCTCTTTGCCAGCCTCCTTGTGCTCTACCACCATAGCCACACTAACAGCCCGTGAATTGGCAGCCACATATAACAATAGCGGCTCTTTCTCAATTGGAGCAGCTAGGACCGGCGGCTCAGCCAGCTGTGCCTTCAAACCTCAAAATCAGCGTTTGCTGCATCGCTCCAAACAAAAGCAGCTGTTTTCTTCATCAACTGATACAGAGGCATAGCTTTTTCCCCTAACCGGCTTATGAACCGGCTGAAAGCAGCCACACGACCCGCCAGTCGCTGAACATCATTGACGCATGTTGGTTTAGCCAAAGATGTGATTGCTTTGATTTTCTCTGGATTAGCTTCAATACCTCGATCGGACACCAGAAAACCCAAGAGCTTACCGGCTGGCACTCCAAAAACACACTTGGCCGGGTTAAGCATCATCTTGTAAACCCGAAGATTATCAAAAGTCTCTTTTAGGTCTGTGACCAAGGTTTCCTCTTCCCTGGATTTCACCACTATATCATCCACATAGGCATGAACATTGCGCCCAATTTGACTGTGAATACAATTCTGGACACACCGCTGGTAAGTCGCCTGGGCACTCTTAAGCCCAAAAGGCATAGACACATAACAGAAAGCCCAAAAGGAGTTATAAAAGCTGTCTTCTCTTGATCCTTGACTGCCATCTTAATCTGATGATAACCGGAGTAAACATATAAGAAACTCAACCGTGCGCAACCCGCCATAGCATCAATGATCTGATCAATACGGGGAAGAGCAAAAGGATCAGCCGGACAAGCCTTGTTCAAATCCGTGTAATCCACACACATGCGCCAGGTGCCATTCTTTTTGAGTACAAGCACCGGGTTAGCTAACCATTCTGGGTGAAAAACCTCCACAATGAACCCGGCTGCCAAGAGTCGGGCCACCTCTTCTCCGATGGCCTTGCGCCTTTCTTCATTGAACCGCACGGAGAAACTGTCTGACAGGCTTAAACTTTGGGTCGATATTAAGAGTGTGCTCAGCGAGTTCCCTCGGGACACCCGGCATGTTTGAAGGCTTCCATGCAAAGATGTCCTGGTTCTCACGCATGAACTCGATGAGCGCGCTTTCATATTTTGGATCCAAGTCACCAGGTACAAAATCAACCATTTTAGTGTCATCAGCTGATTTGAATTTCAATTCCGGCTCGTGCTCTGTTGTTGGTTTCTTTAACGACGTCATGTCCGTCGGGTCAACATGATCCTTGTAGAATTTTAACTCCTCTGTTGCACAAACAGATTCAGCATAGGCAGCATCACCCTCTTCATATTCCAAGGCTATCTTCCGACTCCCATGGACTGTAATGGTGCCCTTGTAACTCGGCATCTTGAGCTGTAAATATACGTAACATGGCCGAGCCATGAACTTGGCATAAGCCGGCCGCCCAAACAGAGCATGATATGGGCTTTTGATCTTAACCACTTCAAAGGTTAATTTTTCCGCTCTAGAGTCATACTCATCCCCAAAGGCTACTTCCAGCTCAATCTTACCAACTGGGTATGTTGACTTACCAGGTACCACACCATGAAAAACAGTGTTGGATTGTTTAAGATTTTTATCCGTCAATCCCATCCGGCGGAACGTCTCATAGTAAAGGATGTTGATGCTGCTGCCTCCATCCATGAGTACCTTAGTAAACTTGTACCCACCAACCTGAGGTGCCACCACCAAAGCCAAGTGACCCGGATTATCAACCCGGGGTGGGTGATCCTCTCTGCTCCACACAATAGGCTGCTTCGACCAACGTAAATAACGTGGAATTGCCGGCTCAACGGCATTAACGGCCATCTTGTGGAGCTTCTGGTCCCTCTTACATAAACTGGTAGTAAAGACATGATACTGTCCGCTACTCAATTGCTTTGGGTTACTCTGATAGCCGGATTGCTGTTGCTGCTCATTCCCTTGGCCGTGTTGCTGATTATATCCTCCTTGGTGACCGGGATAACCCTGACCGTGAAAACCTCCTCCGCTTGAACTGGCGCCCGGGCCCTGAAAGCCGCCTACACCTGAGCCGCCACCTGGGCCGTGACCCCGACCAAATGCATTTGAATTTTTAAATGCCTTCATGATTGTGCAGTCCTTCCACAAGTGGGTGGCTGGCTTCTCCCGGGTGCCGTGTCTTGGACAAGGTTCATTCAACAACTGCTCAAGGGTGGGCCCTGACCCGCCCGATCGAGGGGGTTTTCTGCCCTTGCGCCGCTGATTAACACCCTGCGCATTAGTGTTAGCAACAAACTCATCAGCCTTACGTTTATTACCTCCCTGATTCGCCGGGTTATGCTGGTGACCCTTGCCATTGTCGTTCTTCTTTCCCTTCGTTGCCTTTTCTTCATCAGACACCGGGTCTTTGGTGGTATCAGAATCAGCGTACTTGACAAGAGCCGCCATCAATGTTCACATGCCATTATAGTAAGACGCCCCAACTTCTACTTCAGAGGTTCAAAACTGCAATTTTTCTCCAACATCAAAACTGCTGAGCCGGCATCCATCTTATCATACGAATGTATTATCTCACTCGGCGCACCCAATGGGTTGTAGATTCTCCATCCTCTTGCTTGCAATTGGTCAGGTCCACAATCGACATTGGCTGCTTACACGTGTCCTTAAAATTTTGGATGAACCGTGCTTTCAACTCTGCCCATGAGCCGATAGAATTGGGTGGCAATCCCTTCAACCAGGTTCGAGCCATTCCATCCAACATCATGGTAAAATACTTGGCCATTGCAGCATCGCTAACCTCCAACAGCTCCATAGCCATCTCATAACTCTCAATCCAAGCCCCCGGCTGTAGGTCAGCCGTGTAATTAGGCACCTTACGAGGCCCCTTGAAATCCTTGGGCAACCGCTCATTGCGTATGGCTGGGATCAGACAAGGTACCCCTCCGGTTCTTGTGGCCACTCCTTCCTCAATCGAGGTTGCTGGATAAACCGGAAAGGTTTGGTGAACCGCCTGCTCTGCTGCTATCTAAGCCGCCCGTTCCACCTCTTGACGAATCCTCTCCTGATCCGATAAGTTAAGGGCTCCAGCCCACACTGGCTCATGCCTATATGGCCGGTTGTGGCGTTGAGCGTTACCTGACATTTCTGCGGACTCCATGTGCCTACTGTAGCTCGAGCTCCGGCTTGGGCGAGGAGTTGAATGAATCCTGTCTCGACTGTAAGAGTATGCATCCCGCTGGGCCAAAGTTGTCTGAAGTAGTTATCTTCCCCTCCGGGTTTCAATGGCTGCTGGCAAGTCGCCTTCCATTGGGAGAGCCGCCAATCGAGCCGACGCTGCGATGAGGTTTTCCATGGGGTTGGAGAAGTGACCTAGAGGTGTTGCTACATAACGAGGAGGAGCCGTATTTATGCGAGGCGGCTCCATGGTCCGTGGCTGAATCGGTGCACCGGGTGTCGCGAACCGGTTTGCTTCCGGCGGGTTGCTCCCCCCAGCTCCGGGTGTATGGAACAGGTTCCTTGGATCTAGCGTTAGAGGCAGACGCGACTGAGTTTTCTGATGCCTCCTCCTCATGACCTCATTCGATGCATTAAGATCCACCGAGAGCTGGAAAGTTTCTGCTTGAAGCTGCTGGGCACGAGCATCCAGAGCTGCTTGTTCCACTGCCATCCGGATTTCCTCCACGGCTAGATTTTCCTTTGCTTGCACCATCTCCTCCCGCACGCGTGCCACTTCTGCATCATGTTGGTTTTATCCGCCGGTTCTATCACAACAGTTAACAGGGCCGTCAGTTTATCCATGAGGTCCATTAGAACCTGAGCTGGGGGGCACGCGGGGTCTCCTGACCCGGTAGCTGCCGACCCGGTGGCTGCTGCTGTCGCTGCGGTGGAGTTCTGCCCGGGCTACGCCCCTGCCATGAAGACTTCGACCCAATTTAGCGGCTCAAGGGGGTCCGGAATACTGCTGCCATCGGAACAGCCCCCGAGCATGCCGTCTTGCAGTTGGTACAACGAGTCCGTCTCACCTGTTGATGATGCAGTATCAGAGCAGATGGCCATCTCCCCGCCTTCCATCGATCCTTCGGAGTATTCACCGCCATGGATGCAGCCTATGAAAGCATGGTTCACAACAGATTGAATACAGGTGGACCCGGCGCGCTGAGCCGTCTCGATGAGGTTGGTGTGGACGTCCGGCTCAGGGCCTGTCTCGCCGATCCGGCCGATGAAGACGTGAATTCCGCCGAAGGGGACCTAATACCCGTACTCGATGTAGAGTTTGCCGCGACGACTCTAGGTCATCCGGCCCACAGCGTATCCCTTGAGCCCTTTGAATTTTCCTAGATAATATTATGGTTAATTATTCTCAATGGCATACTGAAAGATCTAGTAATAAAAAGGTGCATGCGATAGAAAAATTAATGTTTTGAGTGGAAATATGGATGAACTTATGAAATTATTTGCTAGTAAGAGTGTTTCTTCCGATCCTAATGATATGCCCTTGTCTACTTTGATTGATAATAATAATGAATCTATGGATGTGAATTTTGTTGGTAGGAACAATTTTGGTAACAACGCGTATAGAGGAAATTTCAATCCTAGGCCTTATCCTAGTAATCCCTCTAATAATTATGGTAATTCCTACAACAATTCTTATGGAAATTATAATAAGACACCCTCTGATTTTGAATCTAATATTAAAGAATTTATTACCTTGCAAAAGAATTTCAATGCTTTGATGGAAGAAAAATTGCTTAAGATTGATGAGTTGGCTAGGAACGTTGATAGAATTTCTCTTGATGTTCATTCTTTGAAACTTAGATCTATTCCACATAAGCATGATATCAATGAGTCTCTCAAAGCCATGAGAATTTCCATTGATGAGTGCAAAGAAAGAACCGCTAGGATGCGTGCTAAGAAAGATTCCTTTATAAGAGCGTGTTCTTCTAGTTCCTATGAAAATAAATATGAAGATCTAAAAGTTATTGATGTGTCCCCTATTGAATCTTTGTTTTTCAATATGAATCTTGATAATGTTGGGACTGAATATGATCCACCTTTACCTAGAAGGCGTTGCAAGAATTCGGAATTTTTTGATCTTGATGTTGAAATTGATAAAAGTGGGATTGAAGAAATTAAAACCCTAGATGTTGCTAAACCCACTATTATGGATTTCAAGGAATTTATGAAAATTGCTCTTTGATTGATTGTATTTCCTTGTTGCAATTCGTGCTAAATTCTCCTCAGGCTTATAGTCAAAATAAAGCGTTTACTAAACATATCGTTGATGCCTTGATGCAATCTTATGAAGAAAAACTTGAATTGGAAGTTTCTATCCCTAGAAAACTTTATGATGAGTGGGAACCAACTATTAAAATTAAAATAAAAGATCATGAATGCTATGCTTTATGTGATTTGGGTTCTAGTGTTTCCACGATTCCAAAGACTTTGTGTGATTTGTTAGGTTTCCGTGATTTTGATGATTGCTCTCTAAACTTGCACCTTGCGGATTCCACTATTAAGAAACCTATGGGAAGAATTAATGATGTTCTTATTGTTGCAAATAGGAATTATGTGCCCGTAGATTTTATTGTTCTTTACATAGATTGCAATCCTTCATGTCCTATTATTGTTGGTAGACCTTTCCTTAGAACGATTGGTGCAATTATTGATATGAAGGAAGGAAATATTAGATTCCAATTTCCATTAAGCAAAGGCATGGAACACTTTCCTAGAAATTAAATTAAATTACCTTATGAATCTATTATGAGATCCACTTATGGATTGCCTACCAAAGATGGCAATACCTAGATCTATCCTTGCTCGTTATGCCTAGCTAGGGGCGTTAAACGATAGCGCTTGTTGGGAGGCAACCCAATTCTATTTTTATTCCTTGCTTTTTGCTCCTGTTTAGTAATAAATAATTTATCTAGCCTCTGTTTAGGTTGTGTTTTTTTGTGTTTAATTAGTATTTGTGCCAAGTAGAACCATTTGGAAGACTTGGGGAAAGTCTTGTTAAACTTGCTGTAAAAAAACAAAAACTTTAGCGCTCACGAGAAATGCTGCCATTTTTATTTGGAAAGTGCTATTTAGTTAATTAGTTTTGCAGATGATTAATAGATAAATTCCTCATGTCCAGCAAATTATTTTAGAATTTTTGGGGTTCCAGATCTTGCGCTAGCTACAGATTACTACAGACTGTTTTGTTTTTGACAGATTCTGTTTTTCGTGTGTTGTTTGCTTATTTTGATGAATCTATGGCTAGTAAAATAGTTTATAAACCATAGAGAAGTTGGAATACAGTAGGTTTAACACCAATATAAATAAATAATGAGTTCATTACAGTACCTTGAAGTGGTCTTTTGTTTTCTTTCGCTAACGGAGCTCACGAGATTTTCTACTTTGAGTTTTGTGTTGTGAAGTTTTCAAGTTTTGGGTAAAGATTTGATGGATTATGGAACAAGGAGTGGCAAGAGCCTAAGCTTGGGGATGCCCATGGAACCCCCAATATAATCTAAGGACACCTAAAATTCAAAGCCCATGGAAGGCATCCCCTCTTTCGTCTACTTCTATCGGTAACTTTACTTGGAGCTATATTTTTATTCACCACATGATATGTGTTTTGCTTGGAGCGTCTTCTATGATTTGAGTCTTTACTTTTTAGTTTACCATAGTCATCCTTGCTGTACACACCTTTTGATAGATCCATACATGATTTGGAATTTGTTAGAATACCCTATGTGCTTCGCTTATATCTTTTGAGTTATATAGTTTTGCTCTAGTACTTCACTTATATCTTTTAGAGCATGGTGGTGGATTTGTTTTATACAAACTATTGATCTATCATGCTTCACTTAGATTATTTTGAGAGTCTTAAATAACATGGTAATTTGCTTAAAATCCTAATATGCTAGGTATTCAAGTTTAGTAAAATTTTCTTATGAGTGTTTTGAATACTAAGAGAAGTTTGATGCTTGATGATTGTTTTGAGATATGGAGGTAATAATATCAAAGTCGTGCTAGTTGAGTAGTTGTGAAATTGAGAAATGCTTGTGTTGAAGTTTGCAAGTCCCGTAGCATGCACGTATGGTAAACATTATGTAACAAATTTGAAACATGAGGTGTTATTTGATTGTCCTCCTTATGAGTGGCGGTCGGGGATGAGCGATGGTCTTTTCCTACCAATCTATCCCACTAGGAGCATGCGCGTAGTGCCGAGGTTTTTGATGACTGTAGACTTTTGCAATAAGTATGTGAGTTCTGTATGACTAATGTTGAGTCCATGGATTATACACACTCTCACCCTTCCATCCTTGCTAGCCTCTTTGGTACCGTGCATTACCCTTTCTCACATTGAGAGTTGGCGCAAACTTCGCCGGTGCATCCAAACCACGTGATATGATACGCTCTTTCACACATAAACCTCCTTATATCTTCCTCAAAACAGCCACCATACCTACCTATTATGGCATTTCCATAGCCATTCCGAGATATATTGCCATGCAACTTTCCACCATTCCGTTTATCATGACACATTCATTATTGTCATATTGCTTAGCATGATCATGTAGTTGACACAGTATTTGTGGCAAAGCCATCGTTCATAATTCTTTCATACATGTCACTCTCGGTCCATTGCATATCCCGGTACACCGCCGGAGGCATTCATATAGAGTCATTTTTTGTTCTAGTATCGAGTTGTAATCATTGAGTTGTAAAATAAATAGAAGTGTGATGATCATCATTTTCTAGAACATTGTCCCAAGTGAGGAATTATAAAAAACAAAAGAGAGAAAGGCCATATAAAAAAAGATAAAAGGCCAAATAAAAAAATGAGAGAAAAAAAAGAGAAGGGACAATGTTACTATCCTTTGCCACACTTGTGCTTCAAAGTAACACCGTAATCTTCATGATAGAGAGTCTCTTGTTTTGTCACTTTCATATACTAGTGGGAATTTTCATTATAGAACCTGGCTTGTATATTCCAACAATGGGCCTCCTCAAGTGCCCTAGGTCTTCGTGAGCAAGCAAGTTCGATGCACACCCACTTAGTTTCTTTTGTTGAGCTTTCATACATTTATAGCTCTAGTGCATCCGTTGCATGGCAATCCCCACTCCTTGCATTAACATCAATCGGTGGGCATCTCCATAGCCCATTGATTAGCCTCGTTGATGTGAGACTTTTTCCTTTTTGTCTTCTCCACATAACCCCCCTCATTATATTCTATTCCACCCATAGTGCTATGTCCATGGCTCGCGCTCATATACTGCGTGAAAGTTTATAGGTTTGAGATTACTAAAGTATGAAAGAATTGCTTGGCTTGTCATCAGGGTTGTGCATGATGAGAGCATTCTTGTGTGACGAAAATGGAGCATGACTAAACTATATGATTTTGTAGGGATGAACTTTCTTTGGCCATGTTATTTTGAGAAGACATAATTGCTTTGTTAGTATGCTTGAAGTATTATTATTTTTGTCAATATGAACTTTTGTCTTGAATCTTTCGGATCTGAATATTCATACCACAATTAAGAAGGATTACATTAAAATTATGCCAAGTAGCACTCCGCATCAAAAATTCTGTTTTTATCATTTACCTACTCGAGGACGAGCAGGAATTAAGCTTGGGGATGCTTGATACGTCTCCAACGTATCTATAATTTTTGATCGCTCCATGCTATATTATCTACTGTTTTGGACATTATTGGGCTTTATTATCCACTTTTATATTATTTTTGGGACTAACCTATTAACCGGAGGCCCAACCTAGAATTGCTATTTTTTTGCCTGTTTTAGGGTTTCGAAGAAAAGGAATATCAAACGGAGTCCAAATAGAATGAAACCTTCGGGAACGTGATTTTCTCAACGAACAAGACCTAGGAGACTTGGACGCTACGTCAATACACAAAAGAGGAGGCCACGAGGTAGGGGCGCGCCTCCCCCCCCAGGCGCGCCCACCACCCTCGTGGCCCCCCTGTTGCTCCACCGGCGTACTCCTTCCTTCTATATATACCTACGTACCCCCAAACGATCAGATACGGAGCCAAAACCCTAATTCCACCTCTGCAACTTTCTGTATCCACGAGATCCCATCTTGGGGCCTGTTCCGGAGTTCCGCCGGAGGGGGCATCGATCATGGAGGGCTTCTACATCAACACCATAGCCCCTCCGATGAAGTGTGAGTAGTTTACCTCAGACCTATGGGTCCATAGTTAGTAGCTAGATGGCTTCTTATCTCTTTTTGGATCTCAATACAATTTTCTCCCCCTCTCTTGTGGGGTCTATTCGATGTAATCTTCTTTTTGCGGTGTGTTTGTTGAGACCGATGAATAGTGGGTTTATGATCAAGTCTATCTATGAAAAATATTTGAATCTTCTCTGAATTCTTTTATGTATGATTGGTTATCTTTCCAAGTCTCTTCGAATTATCAGTTTGGTTTGGCCTACTAGATTGATCTTTCTTGCAATGGGAGAAGTGCTTAGCTTTGGGTTCAATCTTGCGGTGTCCTTTCCTAGTGAAAGTAGGGGTAGCAAGGCACGTATTGTATTGTTTCCATCGAGGATAACAAGATGGGGTTTTCATCATATTGCATGAGTTTATCCCTCTACATCATGTCATCTTGCTTAAGGCGTTACTCTGTTTTCATTAACTTAATACTCTAGATGCATGCTGGATAGCGGTCGATGAGTGGAGTAATAGTAGTAGATGCAGGCAAGAGTTGGTCTACTTGTCTTGGACGTGATGCCTATATACATGATCATTCCAAGGTATTCTCATAACTATGCTCAATTCTGTCAATTGCTCAACAGTAATTTGTTCACCCACCGTAGAATACTTATGCTCTCGAGAGAAGCCACTAGTGAAACCTATGGCCCCCGGGTCTATCTTCATCATATTAATCTCCCAATACTTAGTTATTTCCTTTGCTTTTTTACTTTGCTTTTATTTTACTTTGCATCTTTATCACAAAAATACCAAAAATATTATCTTATCATATCTATCAGATCTCACTCTCGTAAGTGGCCGTGTAGGGATTGACAACCCCTTATCGTGTTGGTTGCGAGGATTTATTTGTTTTTTGCAGGTGCGAGGGACTGGAGCGTAGCCTCCTACTGGATTGATACCTTGGTTCTCAAAACTGAGGGAAATACTTACGCTACTTTACTGGATCATCCCTTCATCTTCGGGGAAAACCAACGCAGTGCTCAGGAGGCAGCACCACTCGAGATGAACAACATAGGCATACCCTAGGTGAACCAGATATTAGACAGAGATACTATTCATTGCTGCCTGATATGTGCCCCACAACTAATTTAGAACTCAAGTTTCAACATTAATTTGGACCTGTCTTGGATTCTAAGAGGTGAACAGGATGATAAAGTAGCAGGTAATTTTAAGCAATGCATAACATAAGCAGAAACAAAAGAGTGCGACCTCTCTTGTGGACCCGTGTACTCCTCAGGTTCATCTCCTGAGTCAATGATGGCGATGTTGCTGCGGTGGGTGCCGGCGGTAGGGAAGGAGATCTGAGGCGGCGAAAGATGGTCAAGAGTCATGATGTCTGGTTTGGTGGATGCTTCTGTCGATTGAGTAGCTCAGGTGAGGTGGACGACGTCGTGGCAGGAGTAGGACAAACCACACAAAGTTTCCTTCGACACCTACCTATAACTGAAGTAATTCTGTAAGGGCTCATTTGGCTTGCATGATTCTAAAAACACAGGGATAGGAAAAACACCGGAATAGGATAGGAATGCACATGGTAAACAGAGCATTTGTAAACACAGGATTTCTGTCAACTTGGGTGTTTGGTTCACCGGAATTGGAAGAGCAGAGGAATGCAAAGAAACATGGCCAAAATAAAGTGAAACAATATGAAAGCGTGTACAGATAGAATGTTATTCTGCCACTAATGCACTTGGTCTTGTTTTCATGCATAGGATTTTGAAAAGTAGGTCCAGGTGGATATTTTGCTCCATTCCTTTCAACAAAATGCATGAATAATTGAATAGTAGAATGCCATAGGAAAATTTCCTATTGCTATGTTTTTTCCGTTGAACCAAAATAGCCCTAATGGATCGACATGAATGTAGAGTAATTGTTGGGGAATGTAGTAATTTCAAAAATATTCATACACACACGCAAGATCATGGTGATGCATAGCAACGAGAGGGAAGAGTATCGTCCACGTACCCTCGTAGACTGAATGCTGAAGCGTTAGCACAACGCGGTTGATGTAGTCGTACGTATTCACGATCCGACCGATCCAAGTACCGAATGCACGACACCTCCGAGTTCTGCACACGTTCAACTCGACGACGTCCCGCGACCTCCGATCCAGCAAAGCTTCACAGGAGAGTTTCATCACCACAATGGCGTGGTGACGGTGATGATGATGCTACCGACATAGGGCTTCACCTAAGCACCGCTACGATATGATCGAGGTGGATTATGTTGGAGGGGGGCACCGCACACGGCTAAGAGATAAATGATCAATTGTTGTGTCTCCAAGGGGTGCCCCCTCCCCGTATATAAAGGAGTGGAGGAGGGGGATGGCCGGCCCTCTCTATGGCGCGCCCTAGGGGAGTCCTACTCCCACCGGGAGTAGGACTCCCCCTTTCTTAGTAGAACTAGGAGCCCTTCCAAGTAGTAGGAGTAGGAGAGAAGGAAAGGGAAAAGAGAAGAGAAGGAAGGATGGGGAACCACCCCTCCCCCTAGTCCAATTCGGACTAAGAATTGGGGGGGGGCGTGCAACCTCTCCTCTCTCTTTCCCCTAAAGCCCAATAAGGCCCATACACTCCCCGGCGAATTCCCGTAACTCTCCGGTACTCCGAAAAATACCCGAATCACTCGGAACCTTTCCGATGTTCGAATATAGTCGTCCAATATATCGATCTTTACGTCTCGACCATTTCGAGACTCCTCGTCATGTCCCCGATCTCATCCGGGACTCCGAACTACCTTCGGTACATCAAAACACATAAACTCATAATACAAATCATCACCGAACGTTAAGCGTGCGGACCCTACGGGTTCGAGAACTATGTAGACATGACCGAGACACGTCTCCGGTCAATAACCAATAGCGGAACCTGGATGCTCATATTGGCTCCTACATATTCTATGAAGATCTTTATAGGTCAAACCGCATAACAACATACATTGTTCCCTTTGTCATCAGTATGTTACTTGCCCGAGATTCGATCGTCGGTATCTCAATACCTAGTTCAATCTCGTTACCGACAAGTCTCTTTACTCGTTCTGTAATACATCATCCCGCAACTAACTCATTAGTTACAATGCTTGCAAGGCTTATAGTGATGTGTATTACCGAGTGGGCCCAGAGATACCTCTCCGACGATCGGAGTGACAAATCCTGATCTCGAAATACGCCAACTCAACAAGTACCTTCGAAGACACCTGTAGAGCACCTTTATAATCACCCAGTTACGTTGTGACATTTGGTAGCACACAAAGTGTTCCTCCGGTAAACGGGAGTTGCATAGTCTCATTGTCATAGGAACATGTATAAGTCATGAAGAAAGCAATAGCAACATACTAAACGATCAAGTGCTAAGCTAACGGAATGGGTCAAGTCAATCATATCATTCTCCTAATGATGTGATCCCGTTAATCAAATGACAACTCATGTCTACGGCTAGGAAACATAACCATCTTTGATCAACGAGCTAGTCAAGTAGAGGCATACTAGTGACACTCTGTTTGTCTATGTATTCACACATGTATTATGTTTCCGGTTAATACAATTCTAGCATGAATAATAAACATTTATCATGATATAAGGAAATAAATAATAACTTTATTATTGCCTCTAGGGCATATTTCCTTCAGTCTCCCACTTGCACCAGAGTCAATAATCTAGTTCACATCGCCATGTGATTTAACACCAATAGTTCACATCACCATGTGATTAACACCCATAGTTCATATCGTCATGTGACCAACACCCAAAGGGTTTACTAGAGTCAATAATCTAGTTCACATCACTATGTGATTAACACCCAAAGAGTACTAAGGTGTGATCATGTTTTTCTTGTGAGAGAAGTTCAGTCTACGGGTCTGCCACATTCAGATCCGTATGTATTTTGCAAATTTTTATGTCAACAATGCTCTGCACAGAGCTACTCTAGCTAATTGCTCCCACTTTCAAAATGTATCCAAATTGAGACTTAGAGTCATCTGGATCAGTGTCAAAATTTGCATCGACGCAACCCTTTACGACGAACCTTTTGTAACCTCCATAATCGAGAAACATATACTTATTCCACTAAGGATAATTTTCACCAATGTCCAGTGATCTACTCCTAGATCACTATTGTACTCCCTTGCTAAACTCAGTGTAGGGTATACAATAGATCTGGTACACATCATGGCATACTTTATAGAAACTATGGCCGAGGCATAGGGAATGACTTTCATTCTCTTTCTATCTTCTGCCGTGGTCAGGCTTTGAGTCTTAGTCAATTTCACACCTTGTAACACAGGTAAGAACTCTTTCTTTGACTGTTCCATTTGAACTACTTCAAAATCTTGTCAAGGTATGTACTCATTGAAAAAACTTATCAAGCGTCTTGATCTATCTCTATAGATCTTGATGCTCAATATGTAAGTAGCTTCACCGAGGTCTTTATTTGAAAAACTCCTTTCAAATACTCCTTTATGCTTTCCAGAAAATTCTACATTATTTCTGATCAACAATATGTCATACACATATATTTATCAGAAATGCTGTAGTGCTCCCACTCATTTTCTTGTAAATACAGGCTTCACCACAAGTCTGTATAAAACTATATGCTTTGATCAACTCATCAAAGCATATATTCCAACTCTGAGATGCTTGCACCAGTCCATAGATGGATCGCTGGAGCTTGCACATTTTGTTAGGACCTTTAGGATCGACAAAACCTTCTGGTTGCATCATATACAACTCTTCTTTAAGAAATCCATTAAGGAATGTAGTTTTGACATCCATGTGCCAGATTTCATAAAATGTGGCAATTTGCTAACATGATTCAGGCAGACTTGAGCATCGCTACGAGTGAGAAAATCTCATCGTAGTCAACTCCTTGAACTTTGTCAAAACCTTTTTCGACAAGTCTAGCTTTGTAGATAGTAACACTACTATCAGCGTCCGTCTTTCTCTTGAAGATCCATTTATTTTCTATGGCTTTCCGATCATCGGGCAAGTCAACCAAAGTCCACACTTTGTTCTCATACATGGATCCCATCTCAGATTTCATGGCCTCAAGCCATTTCACAGAATCTAGGCTCATCATCGCTTCCTCATAGTTCGTAGGTTCGTCATGGTCAATTAACGTGACCTCTAGAACAGGATTACCGTACCACTCTAGTGCGGATCTCACTCTTGTTGACCTACGAGGTTCGGTAGTAACTTGATCTGAAGTTACATGATCATCATCATTAGCTTCCTCACTAATTGGTGGAGGAATCACAGAAACAGATTTCTGTGATGAACTACTTTCCAATAAGGGAGCATGTACAATTACCTCATCAAGTTCTACTTTCCTCCCACTCACTTCTTTTGAGAGAAACTCCTTCTCTAGAAAGGATCCATTCTCAGCAACAAATATCTTGCCTTCGGATCTGTGATAGAAGGTGTACCCAATAGTTACTTTTGGGTATCCTATGAAGACGCACTTCTCTGACTTGGGTTTGAGCTTATCAAGATGAAACTTTTTCACATAATCATCGCAACCCCAAACTTTAAGAAACGACAACTTAGGTTTCTTGCTAAACCACAGTTCATACGGTGTCGTCTCAACGGATTTAGATGGTGCCCTTTTTAATGTGAATGTAGCTGTCTCTAATGCCTAACCCAAAAATGATAGTGGTAAATCGGCAAGAGACATCATAGATTGCACTATATCAAATAAAGTATGGTTACGACGTTCGGACACACCATTACAGTGTGGTGTTCCAGGTGGCATGAGTTTGTGAAACTATTCCACATTGTTTTAATTGAAGACCAAACTCGCAACTCAAATATTCGCCTCTGCGATCAGATTGTAGAAACTTTATTTTCTTGTAATGATGATTTTCCACTTCACTCTGAAATTCTTTAAACTTTTCAAATGTGTCATACTTATGTTTCTTCAAGTCGATATACCCATATCTGCTCAAATCATCTGTGAAGGTCAGAAAATAACGATCCCTGCCGCGAGCCTCAACACTCATCGGACCTCATACATTAGTATGTATTATATCCAATAAGTCAGTTGCTCGCTCCATTGTTCTGGAGAACGGAGTCTTAGTCATCTTTGCCCATGAGGCATGGCATCAACTGATTCATAATCAAGTGATTCCAAAAGCCCATCAGCATGGATTTTCTTCATGCGCTTTACACCAATATGACCTAAACGGCAGTGCCGCAAATAAGTTGCACTATCATTATTAACTTTGCATCTTTTGGCTTCAATATTATGAATATGTGTATCACTACGATCGAGATTCAACAAACCATTTTTATTGGGTGTATAACCATAGCAGGTTTTATTCATGTAAACCAAATAACAATTATTCTCTAACTTAAATGAATAACCGTATTGCAATAAACATGATCAAATCATATCCATGCTCACCGCAAACACCAAATAACACTTATTTAGGTTCAACACTAATCCCAAAAGTATAGGGAGTGTGCGATGATGATCATATCATTCTTGGAACTTGTAACATCCCAAATTTTCAATTTGGAATGTTATACATTAGATCATCATTGCATATCCTATTTTATTGCTTTTGGCCTGATCTAGAAATTCTACGCAACTCAAGGACCCACGGAGAGAGTTGGGGATTTCGTTATTTTCATATTTGGTTTTTTCTCAAATTTTGAAAATAGGATCATTTGATTTTATTTATTTTATCTTCAATTATTTCACTTATAAAAATAAGTGACAGGGAATAAAATGACTTTTCCAAAATAAAGAAATATTGAGGATTTAATAAAAAATCAAATAAGATTTTATTTTGGAGTTTTCCGCTGTTTTATTTGAATTTAGGAAAAATGCGCTTTTTTCAAATTTGCATTTAGGCCCCAAATAAATGTTCACTTTGTCCGGCTTGATTTTAGAAGCCGGGGAAAATTTATTTCGGGATTTTTGGAGTCTGTTTAGTATTTCTTTTCTTTCTTTTTCTGCACGTCAAATTATTAAAAAAACGAACCGACCTAACCGGGCCGTGTCCGACTAGGACACTAGGCCCGACCGGCCTTTAAAGCCGCGAGGGCCCGAGCCAGCCCCAGCCCGAACCCCTAGCCGCCGCCTCGCCCCGCCTCGATCTGCACGCCGCCGCCACCGCGCGATCCGCCGCCGCCGACCGCCCGCCTCTCGCCGGATCCGCCGCCGCCGCCGACCGCCCGCCTCTCGCCGGATCCGCCGCCGCCGCCGCCTCTCGCCGGAGCCGCCCGAGGTAGCCGCCGTTGCCTCGGTTTTCGTGAAGAAAACTGAACGGTTTTTCTGAAAATCTAGATCCTTTTTTTAGATCTGGTTCGGTTTATTTTCGTAGGTTTAGTTATTTAGCGAACTGCCGCTTTTTCGTTCGTTTTTACGAACGGTTTTCGTCGTTTAGCCGCAGACAGTGAACGTTCGTTCGTTAGCCTGTTCGTTGTTTTTCTTTTTCTCAGATTTTCCGCGATTATTTCTGATCGCGATTTCTGATCTGATTTTTGTTTTAGTTTAACTTTTCGTTCGTTTATCGGAATCAGGCGATTCAAGCGCCTGGAGTTTCGTCTCGAAACCCTCTTTCCGTTTAACCAACTCAAACAAGTTTTTGCATCTGTAAAATTTGACTTAGATCCAGATTAGTAAATGAAGTTTGTTTCTTTTGCTGTTTGCTTTCCGTTGCTTCGTTTGATTTGATTCTTTTTGCAAACCGGAGTTCTTAAGTTGAACTTTCTGGTTAGATTTCTTTTTTGAGTTTTACCCCTGCATTAGATGAGTACTTATTGTGTGCTTGTTTGTTTGCGATAGAGTACCCGGAGTGCACCGCTTGCTACTTTGAATCTCTAGGTTTCACGGATCATCAGCAAGGCAAGTAACACTTTGATCATACCACTTACTACCCAGTTTTATTGCATTAGATCAATCCTCAAACATTGCATGATTAGGATATAATTAATTTGTGGGTTTGGAAGTAGATGAGGTAGCACCTATTTCCTCTTCTATTATCAAACCCTTGGGAGTTACTTCTACGTTTACTTATTTTGACATGCTATGCTAGTAGACATGGATTGGGTGAGTGTATCCATGACAGATGTGAGATTTTTAAATTAATGGTTTATTTAAGGTGGCAACTTTAATACACATCTGGGTGGATTGAGGCACCTGGGTTTTCCAGCGATTGCCTGTGTTTTTTCTTTATGGACCGCCACCCAGGCTCAAAGGGATCATGAGATTATTCATACTAGAAACTTCTGTGTGCAGCCACAAGCTACTATGGGCTCTAGCATAGTTGATTAAGTCATGTGAACTCTTACAGTGGTAGACTAGCAGATGTAGGGGAAAGTAGGTGTAATGGTCTACCCGATCGTAAGGTGCTAGCACTTCTGAAAGACTATGTCTCGGTCATCCGTTTCTCAAACATCTTGTAGTGCGAGAGGAGACCGAGTCTTGTGGGGAAAAGTGCACAAACCTCTGTAGAGTGTATAAACTAATCATGGTTAGCCGTGTCCCCGGTTATGGACAACTTGAATATCTGGTTCTTGGATTATCATGTGAATCTCATCATGTGACTCTAATTTATTTTGTTGGGATTTTAATGATGATTCTTAATTGGGATTGAGAGGGTGTCTACACTCTCAATGTGCAACAACTACCATGATGGTTAAATAAAATTTATTCCTTTGCAGTAGGGAAAAACTGGCTTTACGCAAAACTTTAACCATAGAGCTTTCCACCAGCCAAATATGCATTTAGTATAGCCTATTCTATTCACTATTCTCTATGTGTTACATTGCCAGCATATTCCATGTGCTGACCCGTTTTCGGGCTGCAACATTCATGTTGCAGACTTTTCAGACGACGAGTAAGGTGCCTTTAGGTCGTGGTTCTATACTAAGTGATGCCGTTGGAGTTGATGGACTCACTTATCTTCCAAGCCTTCCGCTGTTATCGTTATTAGATGGCCTTAAGCCATATTTATTGTAATAAGTTCTCTTTTGAGACATTCGATGTAATAAGTGTGTGATTGCTACTCTGTTATTAATCCTTCAAGTATTGTGCGTGTCAGCATTACTGATCCAGGGGTGACAGTAAAACACAGAGACTTGACCATCTGAGGTCGGGTCGCTACAAGATGGTATCAGAGCACACGCTGACTGTAGGACACGACCACTAAGCTAAAAGCCCTAGATCACTACTCACTCTTCCCACTTCTGACTCCTCATCTTTTCTACTCTTTTAGGATGGCGGATGCAAGGAACAAGTTCATGCAGACGGATGAAGACACATCCTTTGGACACCACCTGAAGGAAGTCAATAAGTACCTGAACATCGGAGTACCAAGCTTCACCGGGACCTACAATGCCACTTTACCTGAAGAGGAGCGCTGGATGATTCAAGTTCAAGTTCCAGGAAGGATGTTCATGCCAGTCACCGCGCCCATAGAGTTTTCCTTTGATGCACCTACCTGGAGTCTAGGAAAGAGCATGGCAGCCCACATCGCCAAGGGACGCATTGGAGAAGTTTACCACAAGGATCTCAAGGATACTATCTACCAGATTTGTGGGCGCCGAGGTGAGCACTTGGAAATGATCAGCACTAAGAAGGATAGATCAATCACAGCTTTTATCCAGGAGTTAAACCAGCACACTCGACGTCAGGAGAAACATATGTGCGCAGACATGATAGATCTGAAGAAGGTGACGACAAGAATTATGGAACTGGAGGAAGAACTCAAGGCTACATGTGAAGATTATCAGGAGGAAATCGTCATACTAGTGGAGAAGAATGACGACCTGATCAAGAAGATCGGAATATTCATGGGAGACCCTACACCAGTAGAAGAAGACGAAGAACCCAAGGAGATTCGCCTGGAAGACTACATCATCATCGACGATACCGACTCTGACCTGAGCGATGATGACTATGTTGACGAAGCTGGAGTAGATATCATGGAGTCTGCAACCGAAGAATATTTATAGTAGACCACCCCATCAGTAGTAGTATTCCACCATGTAAATAGAGTAGTCCGAGCAATTTTGCGATAGTTAGGCCGATTGTATGCCCTTGTTTGATTGAATGAAGTGATTTTGTTTGCATTTGCCTCATGAGCTTATGGGTAGTGTTTTCTCTCTAGACCTCTCTCTATTCTTAAATCTCATCTTTTCTAAACCCATCAGATGCCTCCGAGACATGACAATGGATTTGCATTTCCACCGGAGCTCACTCAGTTGATCCAGCAGCAGAATACGTTGATGCAGTTGCTAGTCCAGAATCAGAATCAGGGGAACAACAACAACAACAACCCTCCACCACCGCCACCACCTGTTGATCACTTAACCCATTTTCTTAGGCTGAATCCGCTGGTGTTCTCTAGTAGCACCGAGCCTATAGTAGCAGATAATTGGCTCCGCAAGATTGGAAGGGAGTTAACCACTACAGGATGTACTGATGCTGAGAAGGTGCGCTTTGCCGCACATCAGTTGGATGGACCAGCAACATCATGGTGGGAGAATTACACTGTCACCTATCCTATAGCCACGGTGACATGGGATCAATTTCAGCAGGCTTTTCGTACTGCCCATGTTTCAACAAGAGCTATGGCCATGAAGAAGCGTGAGTTTCGCAACTTGCGCCAAGGAGGACGGACCGTTGGCCAGTATGTGGATGACTTTAGTAAGCTAGCACGTTATGCCCCAGATGACGTTGCTACAAATGCAGCTAAGTAGGAGAAGTTTCTGGAAGGACTGAATGATGAGCTGAGCATGCAGTTGATGGTAGCAACTTTCAACAACTACCAGGAGTTGGTAGATCATGCTCTCATGATTGAAGGGAAGCAGCAGCAGATTGAGAACCGCAAGAGGAAGTATGGACAAGGGAAGTACAACTCTGGAGCTCAGCAGAAGCCACGTTTTACCCCGAAATCAGGAGGACATTTCCAGCATGCCCATGGAGGAGGTAGCTCACACAATCATAACGGCCCCAAGAATGGTAATGGGAATGGAGGAAGCAAAGGCTAGAACCATACCGACCCATCAACACCAGCCAAGAGAGACCTGACCCAAGTCACTTGCTATAAGTGCCAGAAGACTGGACATTACGCCAATGAATGTCCTGAAGCCCAGAATGGAAATGGTAATGGAAGCTCAGGGAAGAAGTCGAACCCTTTCAACAGGGGGCAGGTGAACCACGTTAATGTGGAGGAGGTTGAAGCCCAGCCAGATGCAGTAATAGGTAAGTTTTTGGTTAAGTCATTTACTGCAATCATTCTTTTCGATACTGGTGCATCGCATTCATACATACACGGGGATTTGTGGATAAGTATAAACTACCCACCAAAGTTCTTAGAACACCTATGTTGCTAAGCTCACCAGGAGCGGAGTATATGGTCAGTCAAGGATGTTTTCAAGTGCCATTGAGTATAGGTAGGCACGTTTTCCCCTCCGATTTAATCATTTTGGAATCACAAGGTTTGGATGTAATTCTGGGTATGGATTGGCTATCGATGTATGGGGGAAACATCGATTGCGCCAGTAAGTCGATTTTGCTTACCACCCCAGAAGGAAGAAGGATCAAGTATGTATCGTGGCATGTGCCGAATACGACTCAAGTAAATTCCCTAACAGGAGTTGTATAGGAGGAAGTACCGGTGGTAAAGGATTTTTCGGATGTATTTCCAGAAGAGTTGTCAGGCATGCCACCGGATAGGGACATTGAGTTTTTGATTGAGCTTTTGCCAGGCACAGGACCAATATCTAAGAGACCGTATAGAATGCCTGCAAAAGATTTAGAGGAGATTTAGAAGCAGATTAAGGAGTTACTGGATAAGGGATATATTCGCCCAAGTTCGTCACCTTGGGGATCACCAGTACTTCTAGTGGAAAAGAAGGATGGATCGTTAAGGATGGTTGTTGATTATCGAGGATTGAATGAAGTAACAATAAAGAACAAGTACCCACTGCCCATGATCAATGATCTGTTTGACCAGTTGCAAGGAGCAAAGGTATTTTCCAAGATCGATTTGCAATCAGGATACCACCAGTTGAAGATTCGAGAGCAGGATATACCTAAGACAGCTATTACCACCAGGTACTGGCTGTATGAGTATACCATTATGTCCTTTGGTCTGACTAACGCACCTGCATATTTCATGAACATGATGAACAAAGTGTTTATGGAGTTTTTGGATAAGTTTGTCATAGTGTTCATCGATGATATACTAGTTTTCTCGAAGAATGAAGAAGAACATAAAGAACATTTGCGTTTGGTACTTGGTAAGCTCAGAGAACATCAGTTATATGCCAAGTTTAGCAAATGTGAGTTTTGGTTGAAGGAAGTTGGATTCCTCGGACATGTTATATCCGGAGAAGGAATAGCAGTAGATCCCACGAAGGTTGTCACTGTGACAAATTGGGAAGCCCCAACAACAGTTGGAGAGATCCGGAGTTTTCTTGGACTTGCAGGATACTACAGGAGATTTATAGAGAATTTCTCAAAAATTGCAAAACCTATGATGGAGTTGTTGAAGAAGGATACCAAATTCAAATGGACTGAGGAATGTGAGGCCAGTTTCCAGGAGTTGAAGAAACGTTTGGTTTCCTCGCCAATGTTGATTCTGCCAGATCAGCGCAAGGATGACGAGGTGTATTGTGATGCTTCACGTTGAGGACTTGGAGCAGTGCTTATGCAGGAGGGAATAGTTGTTTCGTATGCTTCCTGACAGCTTAAGCCCCATGAGTTGAATTATGCTACACATGATTTGGAGTTAGCAGCCGTAGTGCATGCATTGAAGACTTGGAGACATTTTCTCATTGGAAACCATTGTGAGGTGTACACGGATCACAAGAGTTTGAAGTACATTTTCACGCAGAAGGAGCTGAATCTCAGGCAAAGGAGATGGTTGGAGATCATCAAGGATTATGATATGAGACTGCATTATCACCTCGGAAAGGCTAACGTAGTAGCCGATGCGTTGAGCCGCAAGAGCCATGTCAACACGCTAATGACGGGAGAATTACCAAAGGAGTTAGCCGATGATCTTCATGAGCTATGTTTGGAGATAGTTCTGAGAGGCTATGTAGCAGCATTGGAGATTCAGTCTACTTTGATGGATAAGATCTGAGAAGCTCAGAAGACCGATATGGAGATTGCCTCTATAAAGGAGAAGTTGAGAAAAGGAACAGCTAAAGGATTTCGTGAGGATGAGCACGATACCTTATGGTTTGAGGACCGCGTTTATGTGCCTAATGATCCGGAGATCAGGAAGCTGATTCTGCAAGAAGACCATGATTCACCATACTCGATTCACCCAGGAAATACAAAGATGTATTTGGATTTGAAGGATACTTTCTGGTGGACAGGAATGAAGAAGGATATTGCAGAGTATGTAGCAGTTTGTGATGTATGTCAGAGAGTAAAGGCAGAGCATCAGAAGCCAGCAGGATTGCTACAACCATTGCCGATACTCGAATGGAAGTGGGATAAGCTAGGCATGGATTTTATCACAGGATTACCCAGGACTCGTTCAGGCTATGACTCAATTTGGGTTGTAGTCAATCGTTTGACGAAGGTAGCTCATTTCAACCCAGTAAAGACCACTTACAGCAGTGCCAAGTTGGCTAAGATATACATGACCATGATCGTATGTCTACATGGAGTTCCGAGGAGCATTGTATTAGATAGAGGAACACAATTTACCTCAAAGTTCTGGAATCGGTTGCATGAAACTTTGGGTACTAGACTAGAGTTTGGTACAGCTTTTCATCCGTAGACAGATGGACAGACCGAGAGAGTCAATCAGATCTTGGAGGATATGTTGAGAGCTTGTGCGCTAGATTATGGATCTAGTTGGGACGACAATTTGACATATGCAGAGTTCTCTTACAACAACAGTTATCAATCCAGTTTGAAGATGGCCCCTTTTGAAGCCTTGTACGGAAGAAGGTGCAGAACACCATTGTCGTGGTACGAAGTTGGAGACCGCAGTTGTTTGGACCAGATTTGATTAAGGAGTCTGAACAAATAGTGAAATTGATTCGCGATAGGCGCAAGGTAGCCCAGTCCAGGCAGAAGAGCTATGCATATTCTAAACGCAAGGAGACGGTTTATGAAGTCGGAGACAGAGTTTATCTTCGTGTATCCCCGCTTCGAAGAGTTAAGCGCTTTGGAGTTAAGGGAAAGTTAACGCCACATTTTGTGGAACCATACAAAGTTTTGGAACGTATGGGAGAAGTTGCTTATAAGTTGGAATTGCCCGAAGAATTGTCAGGAGTTCATGATGTGTTCCATGTTTCCCAGTTAAAGAAGTGCCACGCAGAGATGGCTGATATACCGCGGAGAGATACAGTGCTGGTGGAAGCCATTCAGTTGGATAGTGATTTGACCTATGAGGAGAAACCAGTCAAGATTCTCGAATATGCCAGCCGAGTAACCCGCAACAAGGTTATCAAGTTTTCTAAAGTTCAGTGGAGCCACCACACCGAGGATGAAGCCACCTGGGAGCGAGAAGAAGATTTGCTGAAGGACCACCCTCACCTATTTTCTAGCCAACCCGAATCTCGAGGGCGAGATTCATCTTAAGGGGGGTAGGTTTGTAACATCCCAAATTTTCAATTTGGAATGTTATTCATTAGATCATCATTGCATATCATATTTTATTGCTTTTGGCCTGATCCAGAAATTCTACGCAACGCAAGGACCCATGGAGAGAGTTGGGGATTTCGTTATTTTCATATTTGGGTTTTTCTCAAATTTAGAAAATAGGATAATTTGATTTTATTTATTTTATCTTCAATTATTTCACTTATAAAAATAAGTGAGAGGGAATAAAATGACTTTCCCAAAATAAAGAAATATTGAGGATTTAATAAAAAAATAAAATAAGATTTTATTTTGGAGTTTTCCATTGTTTTATTTCAATTTAGGAAAAATGCGCGGTTTTCAAAATTGCAATTAGGCCCCAAATAAATGTTCACTTTGTCCGACTTGATTTTAGAAGTCGGGGAAAATTTATTTCGGAATTTTTGGAGTCCGTTATTATTTCTTTTCTTTCTTTTTCTGCACATCAAATTATTAAAAAAAAACCGAACCGACCTAACCGGGCCGTGTCCGACTGGGACACTAGGCCCGGTCGGCCTTTAAAGCCGTGAGGGCCCGAGCCAGCCGCAGCCGCCCCAGCCCGAAACCCTAGCCGCCGCCTCGCCCCGCCTCGATCTGTGCGCCGCCGCCGCCGAGTGATCCGCCGACGCAGCCCGCCTGCCTCTCGCCGGATCTGCCGCCGCCGCCTCTCGCCGGAGCCACCCGAGGTAGCCGTCATTGCCTTGGTTTTCGCGAAGAAAACCAATCGTTTTTTTGAAAACCTAGATCCGATTCGGTTTATTTTCGTAGGTTTAGTTATTTAGCGAACGACCACTTTTTCGTTCGTTTTTACGAACAGTTTTCGTCATTTAGCCGCAGATAGCGAACATTCGTTCGTTAGCCTGTTCATCGTTTTTCTTTTCTCGGATTTTCCGCGATTATTTCTGATCGCGATTTCTGATCCGATTTTAGTTTTAGTTTAACTTCTCGCTCGTTTATCGGAATCAGGTGATTCAAGCGCCTGGAGTTTCGTCTCGAAACCCTCTTTCCGTTTAACCAACTCAAACAAGTTTTTGCATCTGTAAAATTTGACTTAGATCCAGATTAGTAAACGAAGTTTGTTTCTTTTGCCATTTGCTTTCCGTTGCTTCGTTTGATTTGATTCTTTTTGCAAACCGGAGTTCTTAAGTTGAACTTTCTGGTTAGATTTCTTTTTTGAGTTTTACCCCTGCATTAGATGAGTACTTATTGTGTGCTTGTTTGTTTGCGATAGAGTACCCGGAGTGCGCCGCTTGCTACTTTGAACCTCTAGGTTTAACGGATCATCAGCAAGGCAAGTAACACTTTGATCATACCTCTTACCACCCAGTTTTATTGCATTAGATCAATCCTCAAACATTGCATGATTAGGATCTAATTAATTTGTGGGTTGGGAAGTAGATGAGGTAGCACCTATTTCCTCTTCTATTATCAAACCCTTGGGAGTTACTTCTACATTTGCTTATTTTGACATGCTATGCTAGTAGACGTGGATTGGGTGAGTGTATCCATGACAGATGTGAGATTGTTAAATTAATGGTTTATTTAAGGTGGCAACTTTAATACACATCTAGGTGGATTGAGGCACCTGGGTTTTCCAGCGATTGCCTGTGTTTTTTCTTTATGGACCGCCACCCAGGCTCAAAGGGATCATGAGATTATTCATACTAGAAACTTCTGTGTGCAGCCACAAGCTACTATGGGCTCTAGCATAGTTGATTAAGTCATGCGAACTCTTACAATGGTAGACTAGCAGATGTAGGGGAAAGTAGGTGTAATGGTCTACCCGTTCGTAAGGTGCTAGCGCTTCTGAAAGACTATGTCTCGGTCATCCATTTCTCAAACATCTTGTAGTGCGAGAATCCCAATGGAGGAGATCGAGTCTTGTGGGGAAAAGTGCACAAACCTCTGCAGAGTGTATAAACTAATCATGGTTAGCCGTGTCCCCGGTTATGGACAACTTGAGTATCTAGTTCTTGGATTATCATTTGAATCTCATCATGTGACTCTAATTTATTTTGTTGGGATTTTAATGATGATGCTTAATTGGGATTGAGAGTGTGTCTACACTCTCAATGTGCAACAACTACCATGATTGTTAAATACAATTTATTCCTTTGCAGTAGGAAAAACTGGCTTTACACAAAACTGTAACCATGGAGCTTTCCATTAGCCAAATATGCATGTAGTATAGCCTATTTTGTTCACTATTCTCTATGTCTTACATTGCCAGCATATTCCATGTGCTGACCCGTTTTCGGGCTGCAACGTTCATGTTGCAGACTTTTCAGACGACGAGTAAGGTGCCTTTAAGTCGTGGTTCTATACTCAGTGATGTCGTTGGAGTTTATGGACTCACTTATCTTCCAAGCCTTCCGCTATTATCGTTATTAGATGGCCTTAAGTCATATTTATTGTAATAAGTTCTCTTTTGAGACATTCGATGTAATAAGTGTGTGATTGCTACTCTATTATAAATCCTTCAAGTATTGTGCGTGTCAGCATTACTGATCCGGGGATGACACTAAATCACAGAGACTTGACCATCTGAGGTCGGGTCGCTACAGAACTACTTCCAACACACATTGTTACTTCACCCTTAACTAGTCTCTGTTCATTCTGCAACTCCCGTTTCAAGTTACTACTCTTAGCAACTAAACTAGTGTCAAATACCGAGGGGTTGCTATAAACACTAGTAAAGTACACATCAATAACATGTATATCCAATATACCTTTGTTCACTTTGCCATCCTTCTTATTCGCCAAATACTTGGGGCAGTTCCACTTCCAGTGACTAGTCCCTTTGTAGTAAGAGCACTTAGTCTCAGGCTTAGGTCCAGACGTGGGCTTCTTCACTTGAGCAGCAACTTGCGTGCCGTTCTTCTTGAAGTTCCCCTTCTTTCCCTTTGCCCTTTTTCTTGAAACTAGTGGTCTTGTTAACCATCAACACTTGATGCTTTTCTTGATTTCTACCTTCGTCGATTTCAGCATCACGAAGAGCTTGGGAATTGTTTCCGTTATCCCTTGCATATTATAGTTAATCACGAAGTTCTAGCAACTTGGTGATAGTGACTAGAGAACTCTGTCAATCACTATCTTATCTAGAAGATTAACTCCCACCTGATTCAAGTGATTGTAGTACTCTGACAATCTGAGCACATGCTTACTGGTTGAGCTATTCTCCTCCATCTTGTAGGCAAAGTAATGTCAGAGGTCTCATACCTCTCGACACAGGCATGAGTATGAAATACCAATTTCAACTCTTGGAACATCTTATAAGCTCCGTGGCATTCAAAACATTTTTGAAGTCTCGGTTCTAAGCCGTAAAGAATGGTGCACTAAACTATCAAGTAGTTATCATACTGAGCTTTTGTAAAAACGTTCAAAATGTCTGCATCTGCTCGTGCAATAGTTCTGTCACCTAGAAGTGCATCAAGGACATAATACTTCTGTGCAGCAATGAGGATAATCCTCAGATCACGGAGCTAGTCCGCATCTTTGCTACTAACATCTTTCAACTTATTTTTCTCTAGGAACATATCAAAAATAAAACAGGGGATCTAAACGCGAGCTATTGATCTACAACACAGATATGCTAATACTACCAGGATTAAGTTCATGATAAATTAAAATTCAATTAATCATATTACTTAAGAACTCCCACTTAGATAGACATCCCTCTAGTCATCTAAATGATCATGTGATCCAAATCGACTAAACCATGTCCGATCATCACGTGAGATGGAGTAGTTTTCAATGGTGAACATCATTATGTTGATCATATCTACTATATGATTCACGCTCCACCTTCTGGTCTACAGTGTTCCGAGGCCATATCTGCATATGCTAGGCTCGTCAAGTTTAACCTGAGTATTCTGTGTGTGCAAAACTGGCTTGCACCCGCTGTAGATGAACGTAGAGCTTATCACACCCGATGATCACGTGGTGTCTCGGCACGACGAACTTTGGCAACGGTGGATACTCAGGGAGAACAATTTTATATTGAAATTTAGTGAGAGATCATCTTATAAAGCTACCGCCGAACTAAGCAAAATAAGATGTATAAAAGATAAACATCACATGCAATCAAAAATATCTGACATGATATGGCCATTATCATCTTGTGCCTTTGATCTCTCCAAAGTACTGTCATGATCTCCGTTGTTACCGGCATGACACCATGATCTCCATCATCTTGATCTTTTATCAACGTGTCGTCACATGGTCGTCTCACCAGCTATTGCTTTTGCAACTATTGCTATCGCATAGCAATAAAGTAAAGCAATTACATGGCACTTGCATCTTATGCAATAAAGAAACAACCATAAGGCTTCTGACAGTTGCCGATAACTTCAACAAAACATGATCGTCTCATACAACAATTTATATCTCATCACGTCTTGACCATATCACATCACAACATGCCCTGCAAAAACAAGTTAGACGTCCTCTACTTTGTTGTTGCAAGTTTTACGTGGCTGCTACGGGCTAAGCAAGAACCATTCTTACCTACGCATCAAAACCACAATGATAGTTCATCAAGTTAGTGTTGTATTAACCTTCTCAAGGACCGGGCGTAGCCACACTCGGTTCAACTAAAGTTGGAGAAACTAACACCCGCCGGCCACCTGTGTGCAAAGCACGTCAGTAGAACCAGTCTCGCTTAAGCGTACGCGTAATGTCAGTCCGGACCGCTTCATCCAACAATACTGCCGAACCAAAGTGTGACATGCTGGTAAGCAGTATGACTTGTATCGCCCACAACTCACTTGTGTTCTACTCATGCATATAACATCTATGCATAAAACCTGGCTCTGATGCTACTGTTGGGGAACGTAGTAATTTCAAAAAATTCCTCCGCACACGCAGGATCATGGTGATGCAGAGCAACGAGAGGGAAGAGTATCGTCCACGTACCCTCGTAGACCGAATGCGGAAACGTTAGCACAACGTGGTTGATGTAGTCGTATGTCTTCACGATCCGACTGATCCAAGTACCGAACGCACGGCAGCTCCGAGTTTTGCACACGTTCAACTCGATGACGTCCCGCGAGCTCTGATCCAGCAAAGCTTCATAGGAGAGTTTCGTCCGGGTGTGGTGACAGTGATAATGATGCTACCGACGCAGGGCTTCGCCTAAGCACCGCTACGATATGATCAAGGTGGATTATGGTAGAGGGGGCACCGCACACGGCTAAGAGATCAATGATCAATTGTTGTGTCTCCAAGGGGTGCCCCCCTCCCCGTATATAAAGGAGTGGAGGGGGGAAGGCCGGCCCTCTTTATGGCGCGCCCTAGGGAGTCCTACTCCCACCGGGACTAGGATTCCCCCTTTCCTAGTAGAACTAGGAGCCCTTCCAAGTAGTAGGAGTAGGAGAGAAGGAAAGGGAAAAGAGAAGAGAAGGAAGGATGGGGCACCGCCCCTCCCCCTAGTCCAATTCGGACTAAGCATTGGGGGGCATGCAGCCTCCCCTCTCTCTTTCCCCTAAAGCCCAATAAGGCCCATATACTCCCCGGTGAATTCCCGTAACTCTCGGAACCTTTCCGATGTCCGAATAAAGTCGTCCAATATATCGATCTTTATGGCTTGACCATTTCGAGACTCCTCGCCATGTCCCCGATCTCATACGGGACTCCGAACTACCTTCGGTACATTAAAACACATAAACTCATAATACAAATCGGCACCGAACGTTAAGCGTGCGGACCCTACGGGTTCGAGAACTATGTAGACATGACCGAGACACGTCTCCGGTCAATAACCAATAGCGGAACCGGATGCTCATATTGGCTCCTACATATTCTACGAAGATCTTTATCGGCCAAACCGCATAACAACATACGTTGTTCCCTTTGTCATCGGTATGTTACTTGCCCAAGATTTGATCGTCGGTATCTCAATACCTAGCTCAATCTCCTTACCGGCAAGTCTCTTTACTCATTCCATAATACATCATCCCGCAACTAACTCATTAGTTACAATGCTTGCAAGGCTTATAGTGATGTGTATTACCGAGTGGGCCCAGAGATACCTCTCCGACGATCGGAGTGACAAATCCTGATATCAAAATACGCCAACTCAACAAGTACCTTCAGAGACACCTGTAGATCACCTTTATAATCACCCAGTTACGTTGTGACGTTTGGTAGCACACAAAGTGTTCCTCCGTAAACGGGAGTTGCATAATCTCATAGTCATAGGAACATGTATAAGTCATGAAGAAAGAAATAGCAGCATACTACATGATCAAGTGCTAAGCTAACAGAATGGGTCAAGTCAATCACATCATTCCCCTAATGATGTGATCCCGTTAATCAAATGACAACTCATGTCTATGGCTAGGAAACATAACCATCTTTGATCAACGAGCTAGTCAAGTAGAGGCATACTAGTGACACTCTGTTTCTCTATGTATTCACACATGTATTATGTTTCCGGTTAATACAATTCTAGCATGAATAATAAACATTTATCATGTTATAAGGAAATAAATAATAACTTTGTTATTGCCTCTAGGGCATATTTCCTTCAGTAATATGTGATGCAACAAGTGTACAACCTCTTTGTCATAGTCGTGTCAACCTCAGCATCATTGGGTTGGTCGCTGAAGAAGTTGAGGTAGAGATGGCAGTCGGAGGTGTGGAGGAAGATCTGAGGAATCTGTAGACGGCGTTCAGGGCACTGCTCTATTGTGATGGATCGTTCTGTCGTGGGAGCAGCTCCGGTGAGCCGTAAGAAGTCAAGGCCGAAGCAGCACAAGACATACATCGTTAATCTCAAGTGGGATTCTAATAGCATCTCCAATAGATGATGTAAAATAGATGTAAAATTTACATCACCAAAAACCACCTGACTACAACAGATGAGGTAAAAACCGTTGACTCTAAACTTAACTGTCGAAACTGAAATTTACTGTGGAATCTGAATGTTACTGTCAAAACTGAATGCAATGGTAGCAGATAGGCACTTGACATGTAGTTTAGGGAGGGCCTGCAGTTCATCTTCAACCTGCACCCCCCTGAGCTGCCAGCCACCACCGTCCGAACCGCCAGCCACCGCGCCGCCTCGCCGCCCAGAAACAACTCCCCACCACCGGTCCGCCGCCACCCCCGCCACCCCCCCAGCCCCCCCCCCCCCCCCCCCCCCCCCTTTTTTCCCCCCCCCCCCCCCCCCCCGCCACCCCCCCACCCCCCCCCCCCCCCGCACCAAGCTTTTTCTGCGCCGATCCCCGCACCACCGCGCCCCTACCGCCGGCGACCACCGCCCCCTACCCTGAACCCTAAGATAGATAGTGGGATACCTCTCTAGTGAGCCCCCTCCCCGCTGCGGGTGGTTCTTCCTTAACTCCGGAGAGCCCCCCACCCCTAAAAATCGACTGACCCAAAAGTTGATTCAGTCGACTGAAGTGTAGCTAAATGAGAGCAGAGCAGCAACACGAGCGAGGGGGAGAGCAGCAGCAGCATGAGCGAGTGAGCGAGAGCCGGAGCAGGAGCAGCAGCAGCAGCTGGGCGAGCGAGCAACAGCCGGAGACGCAGCGTGAGCGAGCGAGCGAGCGAGAGCCGGAGTAGCAGCAACAAATCCGGCTGGTATGGACGCCGCCGCCGATTGGCCTCGCATTGGGTGAGAGCCACCATGGAGATGTCGCCCGCGGCGCCGGCTTCGAGGTAGCCACTCCATGGGGGTGCGGGATGGAGCACCGTCGGCGCCGGGAGGTCGAGTTCGGGAGAAGGTGCGATGTGATGAGTGTACAACCTCTTTGGTGGTGCCGAGTAGGCCTCGGCTTCGTCCGAGGAGTCGGTGAGGATGCTGCGGTTCCGGTGGAGCGGGTTAAGGCGGCGCTGTGGGGATGGAGCAGCCACGATAGATGAGGTGATCATCGGAGCAGCTCCTTGAAGGTGGAGGACGGGGCGGCTGAACCGACGGGACGACGAGATGGACGACGGATCCTCATCCGGGGAGGTGGATGAGGGAAGTCGAGCTGTTGCGGTGGACGACGTCGTTAGGGAAGAGGCTCTGGCTGGGCAGTGGTGAGGTGGCGGACAGAGGAGGGTGGGGTTTCGCGGCTGGAGCGGAGAGGTTATGGCAGCCTGGGATTTCGAATGGCGAAAAGGAGGCGATGGGAGGGGGAACCATGCCTTAGGGACGCGCTTGTCCAAAATGTAGGGTGTGTTACAAAAGTACCCCCACCGATTTGAACTAGTGGCGCTTTCGGCTCAGGGTTAGAAGGGGGATTTCATGTGTCAGGATTTGGCAGCTGGAGGGAGTTTTCGCGCGCGTTGTAATTTCGGGATAGCAAGGCGCGGGTTGTGAAGGCACCAGTTTTGGGAGCACGATATCTGAATTTTCGGGATATAACAAGGCGCGGGTTGAATTTTAGGGACAAGCCTAATGTGTAATATTGTACTTGTACGTACCAAATCAATTCGCACTTCCCTCAACAAAAAAAACTAGAAAAAATAAAACTATTCAGACCACACAAAGAGAGAGTCTTGTCCCGTTTTACTATACAAATGCTATTCAAAGCTACTCATACCAACATGTTATGTCCAATTAATTCTTTTTGTTGGTTGTATAATGCATGTAACCTACTCATACTAACATTTTAGTGCATTCCAAATGTCTATACTACCGCTGATATTCGAACTAAATTTGAATTCGTTTCTCTATTTCAATAAGAATCTACAATCATGATTGTTGCCAACTTCAACCATCATTCGTGTATTACCTTAACAACACACCACATGATTACTATAGAGATAAATATGAACTATGTGTACTATATGAACTCGAATTCAATTTTTTGAATACACTTGATGTTGATTCAAAATAATAGTACATTTGATGTACTAACTATATATTCATAATCTAAACCATGTTCCATACGTGCACCGTATTTATCACAGAAAGTATAGTGCCCGCCCCCTACATTATGACAAGTATTTAGCCCTGAGCTGTAAAAGCCACACATTAGCCCAAATTATAATCAATGTTCTACATTATGACATCTTCAAGTATCCGTATCCACTTTTTTATAATGAATTATGATCTTTGTTTGTCTTTTACATCTTCACGATCCTCTTCTCTTTGTAGCTAGCTAGCGCTAACTTTCTATCGTGCATGCACACGCCCTCCCCCTCTCACCCTCCCTCAGTGTCCCCTCCATCGCGCACGTTCGTTATTTCTCTTTAGGTCGTTCACCCGCGGTGTGTGTAGCCCCCCCGGCTCCTTCTTTCCGGCACACACTGGTCGACATACCTCTCTAGCCAAGTGTGCCTACCACAAACACATACTTCTCCTCTTCTCTTCTCACCGTCCATGCCCCTATGTCCAATATGGTTCCACGCAGGTGCACACTCCCGCCCCTCTTTTCATCGATCTCATACTCGCACACTCCTCCCCCCTCGACATGGTAGGCCTCTCGCACCACCTCCTAGTTGGACCCCTCTCCCCTTGTGTTGGGGATATTACTACTGGGCGTAAACCAGCCTATCTGGGCCGGGTTAACTTCGTCAGTAGTTAAGTATGTTAAAGCCCGAGAAGGCAGATGAGGGCTCAAGGCCCATGGTCGGTTCAAGGCCTGTAGCCGTAAACTGGCGTTGATAGTTAACTTGTATTATAAGTTAGGAATAAGTAGAGACCAAACCGAACACATCTATGAGCCGGTATTGGGACTCTGTGAACCGACAGGCGTCACTCGTGTATATAAGGGGACGACCCGGCGGCGGTTCAAGGACAACAGACAACAACTCGAGACATAGGCGAAGCTTGTTTGCTCCCTAGTCATCAAAACCCCATCAATTCCATCACAACTAGACGTAGGCTTTTACCTTCATCGAACGGGCCGAACTAGTATAAACTCTCTTGCGTCCCTGTGTCCGCTTTAACCCCTTCAAGCTAACCCGTCGCGATGGCTCCATGACTAAGTCCTTTCTCTAGGACATCTGCCGTGACAAAACCACGACAGTTGGCGCCCACCGTGGGGCTATCGCACGATGGTTTCAGGTTCTTGGAGGGCCGCTTTGAAGGACTCGAGGGCTACGCTGTAGGCCGGATGACTAAGAGTCGTCGCGGCAAGCTCTACATCGACGACGCAGGCTAGGGCCCCGAGGCCGGCTCAGTTGAGTATGGGTACCGGGTCCCCTTTGGTGGCATTCACGTTTTCATTGGCAAGATCGGTGAACTAGGCCCTGAGCCAGACATCTGCACCGACCTCGTCGAGACGGCTCAGCGTGCGCGATCCGCCCGGGTTAAACCAGCCATGAAGCGTGCCTTCGTGGGAGTCATTCATGGAGGAAGTTATGAGGATGGATCGGAATCTCGTGGCGAGACCGTCGTTTGTTCCGATGACGAGTCATCGACCGGAGAAACCGAATCTCTTTATCAGCTACAAGATGGCCGGATTGGGGGCTGTTCCGATGGTGACAGTATTCCAGACCCCTCTGATCTGCCCAACCGAGTCGGAATATTCATGGCCGGCACACAAGCAGCTCTTCATTCTTCGACCGCTGCGGCAACAACCTCTGGTTCAGCAGCGGCGACGGCTGCCGGGGCAGGAGGCCCTGTGCGCCCGTCGGCTCAAGTTCTATCAGAGCTATTTGATGCATTGGCTGTGCTTATGGCGGAAGCTAATCCGGCGGATCAGGACGTCCACAGCGCGGAGATTGCAAAAGTAAAGGAACAGATCACCCAGGCCAAGGCGGATCTGGCAGCTGAGGACACCAGGATGGCCACAGAGCGGGCCGCTCTAGACGCACAAGCCTACAGGCTCATGTTGGACCAGAGCGCGTCGCATGAAGTCATGAGGAGGAAGTATCGATCCTGTTTGCCTCCGATTTTCGAGGCCAGAGACCTTTTCAACACCCCGGGAGCAGGAGCCGGTAATCCGCTGGAGGGAAACTGGGCGGAAGCTCCTGGGACCGGTGAGCCGGTTCAGCCTCGTCGGATGGACCCGCCTCGTCAAAACACCATTATACCTCAGGTTGTTTTAACACCTCCGGGTCACTACTCCAACCCAATGGACAATCTCGTCGCCGCTGCTGCACGGCTGGAGGCCATTCCAATTGAAGGTGACTCGCCGCAGGCAGTAGAGACGCGACGGGTCAAGGAGCTTCTAAGGACAGCTTTGGTCCAACAGGAAGCATATTCGTACAGCCGCGACCGGATCCACTCGACCCCCCGTCAGAGCCGGAGCTATAGCAGACATATGGATGAACCGGCAGTGTCGAGTAATGAACGACATGGAGCACCCCGTGGCAACAACCCGACGGGTGGTGCTGATAACGCTCAGGAAGTGGTGGACCGGGCCCGAGCGCGCAGGGAGGCCGAGTTAGCCGCACAGCATCAGGCTCGGCAGCTCACGCCGGTTCGTCCAACTATCTCAATCGAACCTGGTGTTACTTCTAGTTCTTTGGGGGTGCCTTTCCTTGTCCCCGCTTTACGCAATGTGCGCCTACCCAAGGATTTCAAAGGCCCGCGCAAAGTACCAAATTACACGGCGGATCAACCTCCAGAATCCTAGGTGGAGAGCTATGAGATGGCCATGGAGAAGCTTGATGTGGATGACGCGGCGTGTGCAAAATACTTCACCATGATGCTTGAAGGAACGGCCCGTACTTGGTTAAAAAGCTTGCCGGCTAATTCTATCAGTTCATGGGCCCAATTACGAGCCCGGTTTATCAGCAATTTCAAGGATACATGTAAATAGCCTATGTCGATAGTGGACTTAGCTGCCTATGTCCAGGAGGAAGGAGAATTAACGACTCATTGGGTGCGCCGGGTTTCACAAGTGTTGCATTCATCAGACCGCATCAACGCTGACACCGCAGTATTAACCCTAGAAGGCAACTGCCGGTTTGGGCCCCTAAAGCTGAAGTTGGGACGGATGAAGCGTCATTGCACTGACATGGGGACCCTCATGGCTGCTTTGGTAAAGTATGCTGATTCTGATAGTACCAAGGATCCCGAATCTGATGATGACAAGGCAGGGAAGGGAAAGAGGAACAACAACTCCAAAGGTCAGCAGCATCACTAGGCAGGCAATGGTGGTGGAGGCAAGCTTAAAGTGGATGGTAACATGGACTTTGTGGCTAATACCAACACGCAGGACAATGGCCAGCGACGCAAGGGTAAACCAAAAAATCGCAATGGGGCACCCAACCCTAACCCGGACCGCCTAAACTATCTACTGAGCCAGCCCTGTCCAAGACATGGGACGAAGGAGGCGCCAGCAAACCACCTTTGGAAGGATTGCTTCATTATGAAGGAGTTCAAGAATTCTAATGCTTTCCGGTATGATCACGGCTCCGGCGGTGGCTCAGGGTCCGGGCCGGCTTACGGTGGAGGAAATTCCGGTTCAGGATTTAATGGTAATCCGGGCGGACATAATGATCAAAATAGTCAGAACAACCAGGGTGGTTGCAACCAACAGCAGCAACAGTCAGCTTACCAGAGCAACCCAAAGCAGTTGAGTAGTGGGAAGTACCATGTCTTCACCACTAGCTTGGACAAGCGAGACTGGAAGGTTCAGAGGCGGGCGGTCAACTCTGTTGAACCGGCCATACCCTGTTACCTACGCTGGTCTGAACAGCCAATCATATGGAGCAGAGAGGATCACCCTCCCCAGGTTGATAATCCGGGTCAGTTGGCTCTGGTGGTGGCGCCTCAGGTGGGAGGTTACAAGTTCACCAAAGTGCTCATGGATGGAGGGAGCAGCATTAATATCTTGTACTATGAGACCTTCCATCGTATGGGACTAACAGATAAAAATCTCAAACCGTCTAATACGGTGTTCCACGGTGTAGTACCTGGCAAATCAGCATATCCTGTGGGTAAGATAGCTCTGGAAGTGGCCTTTGGGGATGATCATGATTCCAGGTCGGAGACATTGACGTTTGAAGTGGTGAAAATCCAAAGTCCATATCACGCCCTGTTTGGGCGACCGGCCTACGCCAAGTTTATGGCATGGCCCTGTTATGTGTATTTGCAGCTCAAGATGCCGGGTCACAAGGGGACAATAACGGTTCACGGAAGCCACAAAATCGCCTTGGAGTGCGAGGAAGGAGATGCGGCCTATGCAGAGTCGGTTTGTGCCACCGAGGAGCTGAAGTATTATAAGGACAATGTTGATCCGGCGGACATGACTCCATTAAAGAAGCCAACTACGGAGCATGATCCGGCCCTGAAGTTCAAATCGGCAGCAGAAACTAAGCTTGTTGACTTTGTACCTGGCGATTCGTCCAAGCAGTTCAGCATCAGTGCCAATTTGGATCCGAAATAGGAAAGCGCGCTCATCAAGTTCATCCGTGAGAATCGGGACATTTTTGCATGGAAGCCCTCTGACATGCCAGGTGTACCGAGGCAATTCGCTGAGCACACCCTTAATGTGGATCCTAAATACAAACCGGTTCCTCCTGAGTGGCTGGATCCTAATTCACCGCCGGTTTAACGAAGAAAGACGCAAGGCGATTGGAGAAGAGGTAGCTAGGCTCTTAGCAGCTGGCTTTATTGTTGAAGTTTTTCACCCTGAGTGGCTTGCCAATCCGGTGCTGGTCCTTAAGAAAAATGGCACCTGGCACATGTGTGTGGATTACACAGATCTTAATAAGGCTTGTCCAGCAGATCCTTTTGCCCTCCCCCGTATTGATCAAATTATTGATGCTACGGCGGGTTGTGAGCTTTTAAGTTTTTTGGATGCATATTCTGGTTATCATGAGATCAAAATGGTGTTGGAAATATGCCCTAGAGGCAATAATAAATTGATTATTATTATTATATTTCCTTGTTCATGATAATCGTTTATTATCCATGCTAGAATTGTATTGATAGGAAACTCAGTTACATGTGTGGATACATAGACAACACCATGTCCCTAGTAAGCCTCTAGTTGACTAGCTCGTTGATCAATTGATGGTTACGGTTTCCTGACCATGGACATTGGATGTCGTTGATGACGGGATCACATCATTAGGAGAATGATGTGATGGACAAGACCCAATCCTAAGCATAGCACAAAGATCGTGTAGTTCGTATGCTAAAGTTTTTCTAATGTCAAGTATCATTTCCTTAGACCATGAGATTGTGCAACTTCTGAATACCGTAGGAGTGCTTTGGGTGTGCCAAACGTCACAACGTAACTGGGTGGCTATAAAGGTACACTACAGGTATCTCCGAAAGTGTCTGTTGGGTTGGCACGAATCGAGACTGGGATTTGTCACTCCGTGTGACGGAGAGGTATCTCTGGGCCCACTCGGTAGGAAATCATCATAATGTGCACAATGTGATCAAGGAGTTGATCACGAGATGATGTGTTACGGAACGAGTAAAAGAGACTTGCCAGTAACGAGATTGAACAAGGTATCGGGATACCGACGATCGAATCTCGGGCAAGTATCGTACCGCTAGACAAAGGGAATTATATACAGGATTGATTAAGTCCTTGACATCGTGGTTCATCCGATGAGATCATCGTGGAGCATGTGGGAGCCAACATGGGTATCCAGATCCCGCTGTTGGTTATTGACCGGAGAGGTGTCTCGGTCATGTCTGCATGTTTCCCGAACCCGTAGGGTCTACACACTTAAGGTTCGATGACGCTAGGGTTATAGGGAATAGATATACGTGGTTACCGAATGTTGTTTGGAGTCCGGGATGAGATCCCGGACGTCACGAGGAGTTCCGGAATGGTCCGGAGGTAAAGATTTATATATGGGAAGTCATCATACGATCACCGGAATAATTCGGGGGTTACCGGTATTGTACCGGGACCACCGGAGGGGTTCCGGGGGTCCACCGGGAGGGTCCACCTGCCCCGGAGGGCCCTATGGGCTGTATGTGGAGAGGGACCAGCCCCTTAGTGGGCTGGGCGCCTCCCCCCTTAGGGCCCATGCGCCTAGGGTTTGGGGGAACCCTAAAGGGGGGGCGCCCCCCTTGCCTTGGGGGCAAGGCAACCCCCCTTGGCCGCCGCCCCCTCCTCAGATTGGATCTGAGGGGGCCGGCCCCCCTCTCCCTTGCCCCTATATATATGTGGGGGGTGGGAGGGCAGCCGCACCCAAGTCTTGGCGCAGCCCTTCCCCTCTCCCAAGTCCTCCTCTTCTCCCGTGGTGCTTGGCGAAGCCCTGCAGGATTGCCACGCTCCTCCACCACCACCACGCCGTCGTGCTACTGCTGGATGGAGTCTTCCCCAACCTCTCCTTCTCCCCTTGCTGGATCAAGGCATAGGAGACGTCACCGGGCTGTACGTGTGTTGAACGCGGAGGTGCCGTCCGTTCGGCACTAGGATCTCCGGTGATTTGGATCACGACGAGTACGACTCCATCAACCCCATTCAATTGAACGCTTCCGCTTAGCGATCTACAAGGGTATGTAGATGCACTCTCCTTCCCCTCGTTTCTGGTTTCTCCATAGATAGATCTTGGTGACACGTAGGAAAATTTTGAATTTCTGCTACATTCCCCAAAAAATGGCAGTAAGGACCAGGAGAAGACGGCGTTCATAACTCCCTTTGGAGCCTTCTGCTATGTGTCTATGCCCTTTGGGCTCAAGAGTGCCCAGGCAACTTATCAACGGTGTGTGCAAAATAGTCTTCACAAACAGATTGGCCGTAATGTACATGCTTACGTGGATGATATCATGGTTAAATCCAGGGAGAAGGAGACTCTGACTGATGATCTGAAGGAAACCTTTGATAACCTGAGGACATACAAGATGATGCTTAATCCGGACAAGTGCGTCTTTGGTGTACCGGCGGGCAAGTTATTGGGTTTTCTGGTGTCCAATAGGGGAATTGAGGCTAATCCGGAGAAGATCACAGCCATCACCTCCCTGGCTAAACCGAAGTGTATCAATGATGTTCAACGCCTGGCAGGCCGGATTGCCGCGTTAAGCCGGTTTATCAGTCGTCTTGGTGAGAAGGTAATCCCTTTGTATCAGATGTTGAAGAAGACGGATCAGTTTGTCTGGAGTTCTGCTGCTGATGAAGCATTTGAGGACTTAAAGCGGCAATTGGCCAATCCGCCTGTGCTCGCCGCTCCCATTGACAAGGAGCCGTTACTGCTATATGTTGCTGCTAATGCTCGGGCGGTCAGCGTAGCTATTGTGGTGGAGCGAAAGGAGGCAGGTAAGGAACATCGGGTTCAACGTCCAGTCTATTATATCAGCGAGGTACTCATTGAGTCCAAGCAAAGGTACCCGCATTGGCAGAAGCTGGTGTATGGAGTTTTTATGGCAAGCCGGAAGCTTAAACAATACTTCCAAGGGCACCCAATTACGGTGGTCAGTTCTACTCCTTTGGGGGATATCATCCAGAACCGGGAAGCAACTGGCCGGATTGCCAAGTGGGCTATAGAGCTTGGGCCGCATGGTTTGAAGTATGTGCCTCGGACGGCGGTTAAGTCTCAAGCACTTGTTGATTTCATCAATGATTGGACGGAAATGCAAGCACCTGAAGAAAAGCCGGATCACACATATTGGACCATCCATTTTGACGGATCCAGGCAATTGGAAGGTTCGGGGGCTGGAGTCGTATTAACTTCCCCACGAGGTGATAAGTTTTGTTACGTTCTTCTCTTAATGTTCCCTTGTACTAACAATGCAGCTGAGTATGAAGCCTTGCTCCATGGTCTCCGGATGGCTAAGGAGATGAATCTAAGTCGAGTTAAGTGTTTCGGTGACTCGGACCTCGTGGCTCAGCAAGTGTCTGGCACTTGGGACTCCAAGGACCCACTCATGGCAGCATATCGTCGTGAGGTGGATATTGTTGCAGGTCATTTTAAAGGCTATCAGGTGGACCACGTGGACCGGCGGAAAAATGAAGCGGCGGACGCTTTAAGCCAGCTGGGTTCTCAGCGCAAACCGGTCCCGCCCAATGTTTTTCTGGATGTGCTGCACAACCCGTCGGTCAAGATCCCTGGTGAAGCGGATTTGGCTATTCCTGATCTGGAGGCTCAATTGGTGGCAGCTCTTCATGTTATTCTGGATTGGACGCTTCCTTACCTAGCGTACAAGAACCGGGGCGAGTTACCAGAGGATGAGACTCTGGCCCGACAGATAATCCGGCGATCCAAGTCCATGACTATTATCAACGGCGAGTTGCATCATTGCAGTGTATCAGGGGTGTTTCAACACTGTGTGTCTCCTGAAGAAGTCCGTGAAATTTTGCGTGAGATCCATGAAGGAGATTGTGGTCACCACGCCGGTTCAAAATCTCTGGTGGCTAAAGCGTTTCGCCATGGCTTATATTGGTTAACTGCTCATGCTGATGCGGAGGATCTGGTCAGACGATGTGATGGTTGCCAAAGGTTTTCAAGACGTACTCATGTACCGGCTCAAGAATTGAGAATGATTCCAATTACTTGGCCGTTTGCGACTTGGGGGATGGATATGGTTGGGCCTTTCAAAAGGTCCAAAGATAAGAAGACCCACCTCCTGGTGGCGGTTGATAAGTTTACAAAGTGGGTGGAGGCAGAACCTGTTAGCAAGTGTGATGCGGCCACAGCGGTTCAGTTCATCAAAAAAGTGATTTTCCGGTTTGGCTTTCCACACAGTATCATCACAGATAATGGTACCAATTTGTCCAAAGGTGCCATGAAGGAGTTCTGTGAACGGGAGCACATCCGGCTCGACGTCTCATTGGTGGCACATCCACAGTCCAATGGTCAAGCAGAAAGGGCTAATCAAGAGATCTTGAGAGGCATCAAGCCCCGGCTTATGGTTCCTTTGCAGAGAACACCGGGTTGTTGGGTAGAAGAGTTACCATCTGTGTTATGGAGCATCAATACTACACCCAACAGATCAACAGGATACACACCGTTCTTCATGGTTTACGGAGCAGAGGCGGTTCTCCCCAGTGATATCCGTCATGATTCACCCCGTCTGGCGGCTTATGTTGAAGCGGACAATGAGACAGCACGGCAAGACGCTTTGGACCTATTGGATGAAGAACGTGACATAGCAGCTGCCAGCTCAGCGATTTACCAACAGGATCTTCGTCGTTATCACAGTCGCCAAGTCAGAACCAGAACCTTTCAGGAAGGAGATTTGGTGCTTCGGCTCATCCAAGATCAGGCTGATATGCATAAGCTATCCCCACCTTGGGAGGGGCCTTTCGTGGTCAGCAAGAATCTGCACAATGGATCATACTATCTGATCGATATTCGAGAGCATAAGAACTCACGTACATCAGAGGAGGAGACCAACAGGCCGTGGAACATAGCTCATCTTCGGCCTTACTATACCTGAGCCATTGGCTCTACTTATGTACATATTACGACGATGTATATATTATGATTAAATATAATAAACCGGAACCTCAGCTAAAGCGGGGCATCTGTTCTTTTACATCATGTGTGGTTACACGGAGTTGTTCTAAAGCGGCCTCCGGTTTACCCCTTGAGTTAGCTTTTTAAAAGCATCATGTTATATCACTTGGGGGTTTGGTCGTGTCCGAACCAATACAATACCTCTTGATAGGCGAGAGCCACCAGATCACTTGGGGACTTGGTCACGTCTGAACTAGTCATGCCTCTTGATCGGCCTAAGGCCACAGAATCACTTGGGGGCTTGGTCGAACCCGAACCATTGCCATGCTACTTGATCGGCATAAATGCCACGGTTTCATTTGGGGACCTGGCTGACTAGAACCATAGTTACACCTATCGGGAGCTTGGTCGTGTTCGGCCATGGTAACGCCATCTGATCAGCTCAAATAAGCCTTTTTTTTGCAAACGGTTTTGTCATTGCCTTTGCTTCACACTTTTCTTTGGAAGATATTTCTTTCTTTTTATTGCGTTTTTTAAACTGACAAAGTTTTCAACCGGTTCACACTGTCAATTGACGGAACACGGTCCATTTTTAATCCGGCGACTATTTGCTGGTTTGATTTTTTTTGTTATCATCCTATTACGGAGTAACACGGTGTTTTACAACCCGGCACGGTTTACATGGTAAACCGGCATTATATATATACAGGAGCTGCTATCTCCTCCAAACAGTGTGGGTTTATAATCCTCCGCTTTAAGATTGGCTAAGCCAATTTCATGTCCAACGATGGCAGGTATTATGTATCTCAAAGATTTGATCATATGCTTAAATTTCAGATATTTTGATTTTATATATGCAGACATCATATTCTGCCTGACGGTACAACCGCGGTGGCACTTTAAGATTTTTTATTGCAGAAAGTACTTTGGAAAGTTCATCACCCAAAGGAAGAGCAAGTTGCAGTAATTATGCACGAAGGCATACCAACATCAAAAGTATCGGCTAGCCTATTACAAGGCAACACGGTGCCCACAATAAGATCATTGTTTTTCGCAAGGGAGAAGCAGTTTTAAACCGGCTTCCGGTTCAAGCTTGGTCACCAGCCTGGCCTGATGGTTGTGGGTCATCCCGCGCCGCTTCAGCTTCAGTTTCTCTACCCAACGGCTGGAAATCAACAGTTGTCCAGTCGATTCCCATTAATGCTTGAAAGACAGCTTCATCATGGATCAGCAACGACGGGTCAATATCGGGAGCGTAAGTATGCTTACGGATTGGAGGGATCAGATTTTCCGCTTCATGAATTGGTGCAGGTATTCGCTTGTTTTGATTGTCGTATTGGGCTTGATAACGAGACAAGTCGGCTTCTTCAGCCAATTGACAAGCTAGCGGACGCACCTCCCGGTTTATCGCTCACAGATCCGCTTCACTAAACTCCGACACGTCTTCCTTCAAGCTGGGATAGCCCTGAGCCGCTTCAATAGGATCAAAATCCGGCACCCAAGCTTTTGCCCGGATTAAGGCATTGATCGCACCGGTTCGAGCAGCAGATTTCTTCAGCTCTTCAACCCGGGCAGGAAGCACCGACAGTTTCATCAGAGTGTCCTGAATCAAAGTGGGCACCGGCTTGTCGTGGGATGCAGTACAGATGATCCGCTGTGCACCAGTGTACAGTTGTTCGACCAACGTGTAGGCGGCTTTCAATTTCTTCCGCACATCTGACCCCAAGTGACCAATGCGTGTCCCTGAAATATCATAAAGGGTTAACAAACCGGCAGCTCTGTAGGACGGCAGAATCAATTCAGAAGTCAAACTGGCTTACCAAAGATAGCAGTGGTCATGGCATGCACGTGCCGCTTTATGCTGGCCAGTTCATCCACCACCGGTTTGAGTGCAGCCTCGGCATCTTCTGCTCGTTTGATTAAAGCGGATTTTTCAGTGGCCCAATCCGCCCGCTTCTTCTTGAAGCTCTCCTTAAGCTGTTCCATGGCGCTTAAAGCGCTGGTTAATTCCTCTTTTGCTTTGGAGGTTTCAGCTTGTTGGGATTTCAGATTATCTTGGAGGTCAGCGACTTGGCTTTCTTTCGTCTTCAGCTCAGCCTGCATGCAGACATTTATATGATTCAGCAAAGCGGTACAAGGATTGAAGTACCAACCACATAACAAGTTATGCACTTGGCACTTGGGGGCTAATGCATATTCGATCTTCATATTTTAATTGCTTGCAAAGTCCCAAGATCAATACAAATATTCAACTTGGCACTTGGGGGCTAATGGCTATTTGCTCGTATATATTCTGATGCGGCGATCTCAATTACTTAAAGTCCCGGTTTAACTACGCTAAGTTGAACCGGCCCTTGGGGACTACATCAGCGACTTTCAAAGCATTAAGATTTATATTAGTAAGTCCCGGTTTGAAAGAAGATTACAAACCGGCCCTCGGGGGCTAGGAGCATCAACAAGAATTGAAATATACAAGCAGGAAAGAGCATATGGAAGTTGCCTCATATTTATCTTTCATCATATTAACCAGACCGGCTTCATAGTCACGACTGGTATAAAGCCGGTTCAGGTAGCTGGAATGGATATCTTAGGCGTTCAGGGCAGTGTAAGTCGCCAGATCAGCATTCCACTTGCCTTTTCCAAAGGCAGCAAATTCTTCCTTGGCAGAATGTTTGGACAAAGCGACAGGATTGCTTGGTTCTGTATGGCCAATGCCAGTAATGACAACCTCATCATCCTTGGTATCGCCGGTTTCCACTGGGGCTGTTGGCTTGTCAGTAGGCTTTGTTGGACCGGTGGATTTCTCAATCCGGATGGAGCTTGTGGGCTGATTGACAGGACTTGAGGTATCAATAGGTCTTTCTTCAGCAATAAGATCGTCGTCTTGCTACGGCGGATCATTGGGCATATCCTCAGGAATAGCCGCTTCAAGATCTGGTGTTTTGCCCGGTTCAAGGACGGCATCCTCTTCAGCCGCTTTGTCCAGACGAGCCTTCTTGCTTGGCCTAGGCTTGGCCCTGAAAGAATAACAAAATTAAATACAGCATATGTTCCAAGGCGATGTGCTGCAAATATTAGGATAAGTATAGTTTACCCAAGCACCGTTTTGAGCGGTGGCAGCTGAGTAGCCGATGACTCACCAGAGGATGAGTGGGAAGTAACCTGGTAATCGGAGTTAGATGGATTAAGAGGTTGACAAGCACTGACAAGCAAATTAGAGACCTCTGAACGGCGTTTCCGAACCGGACTGTTCGGTAAACCGGCGGAGGTAACTACCTGGCCACTATGCCGGGTTGTGCGACGAGCTTCGTGCTGTTGGGTCTTCATAAGAAATTTGGGATCCAAATAAGCAAGAGGATGAGAAAATTTAACTTTCCGGTTTGCCTGACGGATTTTTAGTGAAGGCAAAGGTTCTGAATCGGAAGAGAGAATAACTACCTCTGCAGCATCAGCATGGCTGGCTTCGGCATCATCCTGACAAATATCATCATCAATAAGACGCATGAAGAATAAGTCAGGTGAGTCAAGCCCAACCTCAAGGTCCGGATTATCCACATCATCATCAAGGGCCGGGTTAGAGGATGCAGTGGTTCTTTTCCTGTGGGCAGTCTTCTTCACAGCTTTAGTCTTTTGCCGGGTTGCTCTTTCCGGTTTGTCTGGTTTTTCTGGTTTCTCCTGCGGCAGTTTCTTGCTCCAAAACGGATCATTGCGCTGGTTACACAGACACTGATATTAAACAATGACCAGATATATCAATAGCAGATTTAGCAAAAAGGAAAATCAAACTCTTACAACTGGCGGTTTGTTGGTGGCACAGAAGGGAAGCAGGCCGGTTTTAGCACAGATGTGTTCCGGTTCATTCAGCATCTTATTCACAGCCTCTGTGATTTCTTAATCGGTGAGCTGGATGTTGGAATGTCGCAGTGGGTCATCAACGCTACCAGTATACTCGCACATCAAACCGGAGCGCTGACTAAGGGGCAGTATGCTCCATGATATCCAACAGCGGGCGAGGTCAACCCCTGTTAAACCGTTGGCCATAAAGGCTCTGAGCTTCGACAGTTGAGGAGCATATTTGCTTCTCTCCTGGGCTGTCAACCTTTGCGGAAAAGGGTGTGTATTGCTGAGCCGTTCCGGACGAAAGCCAGGCAAGGGATTTTTCACCAGCAGGGGAGGTGTCTTTGCAGTAGAACCATGTTTGATTCCACTCTTTGGGGTGGCTGTGCAGTTTGGCGTGAGGGTATGTGACCTTTTTCCTTTTCCGAATCGCCACGCCACCCAACTCCGTATTGGAGCCATCAGTAAACTCAGTATGGCGGTTTAGATGGAAACAGTCTCTGAACAATTCCACTGTGGGCTCCTCTTGAAAGAACGCCTCACAGAGCACTTGGAAGTGACACATGTTTGTAACAGAGTTGGGGCCAGTATCTTGTGGATGGAGTTGAAAATCGGCTAAAACGTCCCGGTAAAATTTAGAACCGGACGGCTTAAAGCCCCGGGCTAAGTGATCTACGAAAACAATGACCTCTCCTTCTTGAGGTGTGGGAGGGAATTCTTTGCTAGGAGCCCTCCAATGGATGGTATCTTTGCTGCCTAAGGCGCCGATCAGGACTAAATCATCCAGTTGAGCCTCTGTGACGCGAGAAGGAACCCAGTTGCACTCATATACTTGCTTGGCCATGATGAAATCTACAAGGTAGATGATCCCGGTTCAAAAATGCATTGATTAAGGTACATTGGTATGGGCAATGTTAAACCGGAGACAGATCTATCTAAACCGGAGTTTTATGAAGCAACAACAACTGGCGGTTCAACAAGGGGACTAATGGTATATACCGGTTTGGCAATTTTTCTACAAAGTTAAACCTCCTGGTCTAAACATTGAAGCAGATGAGTAAGTTTACAGAAACAGATTTCACAAGACTTCTCTACAGCAACGGATCTGAAGCAAGTTCAGAAAAGAAGGAAAATATTCAAGGTTCAAAAAAGAACAGTACTGAATCAATGGGCAGAGATACATATAGATCTATGGTCTTGAGGCATGAAACTGAAGGCGGATGCTAAAACCTACCGCTACACAGAGCAAGGATTCACAGACGCATCTAGGAGCTATCGTATGAACATGGAACAGGTGATGAACACTAGAAGAACATGAAACCCTAGAACAGATCTGTGTTGAAAAGAACAGAAGACTTACCGGAGATGAGAAAGACGCGGAAGGTTGCCGCGGTACTCTGGTGCGCCCAGGTTGATGCAGCGGCCAAGGTTGAAGCAGAGGTTGACGGTGGCGGCGGAGCTCCGAAGCTGGGCGACGCGAGGAAGACGAAGCAGAAGGGAACGGAGGGGAAAAAGAAATGACCCTTCGGTCCTATTTATAAGGCAAGGGACAGGAGTCAGGCGCGAAAATCAAGGGACCGAGGGTTTGGAAACGAAGATGTCGCCTTAATTGTCGCAGACCTGTTAAAGTCCTTTATAACAGGTGATGTCACGCCGGTTTACAACGACCAGAGAAGATGATATCACGGCGATTCAACAAACTACAAGAAGATATTGAAGATGAAGATTTTTGCTAAAGGATTGACATGAACATGTTCAAATCAATCTGGGGCCTAATGTTGGGGATATTACTAGTAGGCGTAAACCGGCCTATCTGGGCCGGGTTAACTTCGTCAGTAGTTAAGTATGTTAAAGCCCGAGAAGGCAGATGAGGGCTCAAGGCCCATGGTCGGTTCAAGGCCTGTAGCTATAAACCGGCGTTGATAGTTAACTTGTATTATAAGTTAGGAATAAGTAGAGACCAAACCGGACACATCTATGAGCCGGTATTGGGACTCTGTGAACCGACGGGCGTCACTCGTGTATATAAGGGGACGACCCGGCGGCGGTTCAAGGACAACAGACAACAACTCGAGACATAGGCGAAGCTTGTTTGCTCCCTAGTCATCAAAACCCCATCAATTCCATCACAACTAGACGTAGGATTTTACCTTCATCGAAGGGGCCGAACTAGTATAAACTCTCTTGCGTCCCTGTGTCCGCTTTAACCCCTTCAAGCTAACCCGTCGCGATGGCTCCACGACTAAGTCCTTTCTCTAGGACATCTGCCGTGACAAAACCACGACACCTTGTCTGTCTAGACCTTATTTGCTTCTAACACATGCATGCATGTATATGTACCGATCTCCCTACATATAGCCAGGTTGACTATAATTCGTTTTCCCCACGTGCAGATAGACTTACCTCACTAGTTATGTCTCTCCCTTTTTCGGACACACGACGGTTGATCTTCCTATGTAGTTATGTATGCTTACCACAACCATATCGTCTCCCCTCATCATCCTTGCATACCTCCCGACCCGTCTCTCACACGCACGTGCATAGACAGACAGACATCCCCCGCCCTCTCTTATTGATATTGCACTCGTACCCTCCGTTTGTCTAGCAGGCCTCTCCCACCATTTGTGAGACGCCACTCCACCACCAACCCTCTAACGGTCTACCTTTGTATTTCTCCCAGCCTTATTCTTCTGCTACACATATCCATGGATGTCGATCGATCTCCCTCAATACATAGCTAGATCCATCTCCTTCCCCACACATATACTAGTCGATCGGTCTCTGCCCCCCCCCCCCACACACACCGATAGTCGAACGTTGTAGGTAGGTATCCATGCCACAGAGAAAAACTGCACCTCTGCCCTCTCAAATTCCTGTAGGGCAGCCGCCCTGTATCTTTGACATGGGCAAACACAAATTCGATGGCACTCTTTATCGATCGTGCAGCCACACACTTCATCTCTGTTTCTGATTCTATCAATATCTCACGTCCATGACTCCGTTTCACACACATTGCATATGTTATGTTTTTTGTTTGGGATATTATAGACACATTGCCTCTGTTTCGCACAAACCGTCTCTCTCACACCCACCCACATACGTACATGCACCTAAAGAAGAGGTGCACATAGGACGCATGTACTCACGTCTCGTTCCCGGCCACACCCGCATGGGTACACGGTGGAGTTCGTTCCTGTACGAAATGGCAGCCCACGTGATAATTTGATGTGTGTAGCGGTTGTTTACTCGAAGGAGGGTCGGGTACCACGCCTAGATGGAACAAAGTTCGACTTGACGCATTAGTATTAAATAAATTTATATATTCCTCAATGCCACATACAAAATATAAAATGATTGCCGTGGGGAAAATGGAAAAAAATCCGCTCCACTATATAGAACGGAGCCTGCCTTCCGGGGTTTGTCTATCGTCACACCATCTCACACAAGGCGGCGGTGGCCTCTCTCTCTCACCGTTGGTTAGTGATCCGGCCGCATCCCATCCGTCGGCAAAAAGGGAGGATGTGCATCGTTTGTTCGTTCGACGACGTTGAGGCAACACATCCCGATCTGTGGTCCCCGCCGTTCTCTGTGACCAAGCTCCGGCGTGGTAGGGCCTTCGCCACTTGCTCGCTGCTGCAGTATGGGCAGATCCCGTCCGCCGTCGCCCTCCTAGTAACATCCCAATGACCCTCAGGTACAACTTCCTCTGGCCTTGCTCCACTTCCCATCTTCCCGCATTGCTGCATGTGGATCTTCTTTAGTTGTTTGCTTAAAATGTATCTCGGCCGGCGTACTTTCCATCTTGCAATCTCGTCCTCAAACCATTTTTGGTAAACCACCATGCTGCTATCTTTCCCTTATTACATGGAATATGCTTCTTTTTTGTTGGTGTATGTGTCTTCAACTCGTGTTATTGGGTAGTAATTGTTTCCTTTCTACCTCCTTTTGCAAACAGGGCTATCCATTTTCACCTTGTTGCTATTGCGACCTTTTTGTGAACTGCATAAATCACTTTTTTCTTAAGAGTGTTTTGTGCAGTTCCGCCAAAATGTCACATGAGCAACGTTTTTACATTTCTGTGGGACTGCGGAAAGGGAGATTGGTTTTGCTATCCTCCTCATCCAACTCTGTGCCTAATCTTCTCCAACAAGTAGTTAGTCCTAAAGAGAGATCGCAGAGGTGATCGGCTTCTATTTGTGTGTGTTATGTTTCATCATCTAGTTCCACTATTATTGTAATCACACTGACTGGATATCTTTTCAAATAGGGATGGTCTGCTCGAGTTTAGTGGAGCTGCAAAAATGATTGTATTGTGGTGTCCTCCAAACACCTCTTTTTTGGCTACAGAGCTGGGTGAAACTAGCTGTCAAGCAATGAACACTGTGCCCAGGAAATGGAGCCATGCCTACGAACAACATCGATCAATTATATATTTTTCTTCAGTTGTGATGTGAATATTGGCGCTGCTCTGTGAACCATTGATATGCATTAGTATCCATGGTAGTTTCATTTGTATTGATGGAATGTTGTAACAAGATAATCTTGAGGCAAGAGGACACATGAATCCTAAGTTGAAACCTTTTTTTCCTGCGGGAACCAAAGTTGAAACCTTCATAGCATCATAGTACAATGTCATTAAAATTAGGCGTACATTTAAACAAATCCTGAAGGATTGATACCAATGCCAGAAACAATTCAACTTCATTTCGCCAACATGTGGGACATCCTTCATCTGGCTCCACCTGCCATGCAACAATATTGAGTGCACAACTGCAGGGAAAGATTCACCCCGGTCATTGCGCCGCAGTAGTAATGACTAGTGAGCAGTGAAATCACAGAGCCCCACCTTCGCCATAGTAAGTTGCTCGGACGAAGCAACCATCATTTATCTGTTCCTTGAATCCACTGGTACTCCCATATTCCCAAAGTAATAAGTTGGTGGGGCGAAGCAACCATCACTTCAACTTTCCCACAGTAAGTACTAGTACCTCCTTTTTTTACTCTAGCAACACAGCAACTGAATAAAAAATTGAAACCAACCAATGAACTACTACTAATGGTGAACATTTTCTAGTATCATGTACTTCGTCTGTCCATGTATATAGGGCTTAATGTCTTTTCTGAGACTAACTTTGGCCCTATTTGGATCCATGGGTTAGAGTTAGTTTGAGCTAGTTGGGGCTCAAATAGCCCTAAAGTATCCAAGCATGAGGGTTAAATTGGAGCAAGTTGCACCGAACCCACCAAAAAAAACTATCCTACCCAAGAGGTGCTAATTGGAGATAGTTCTCATTGGGCCCACTGGAAAATCACTTTTCTCTCTCCATCAAGTGCATTTATTGTCAATCTAACCCTGTCACCCAAACACATCCTTGGCTACAGTTAGTTCAGGGTTAGTCATGAGTTAGTCTAACCTCTAGCTAAGTTAAAGTATCCAAACAGGAGCAGTATAGGACATGCAAGTTGCTCAAAGCATATAGTCAAATTCGTATGTGAAAGGATCTTTTTTTAAACGGAACGTGAAAGGATCTTTGAATGATATAATTTTTAAATTATATAAAATCTTAGTCAAAGGCATCCTCGAAGAATACATTAGGCCCTATATAAAATCTTATCAATAGTCAAAACCAAGTGTTCTAAACGAGTTCAAAACGAGAAACCGGACCCACTCACGGCACGACACGCCTGTTTCGTTTGGTCCGTCGGTCAAAGTGCAAGACAAGTTTGTGCGCATGCATGTGTTATTCACGTGCATTCTGCGGCCAAGTGTGTGTGCATGCATGTGTTTAGAGTAACATAAGCAAACTTGTCTTGGTCAAATACATGTCGAGTGTGTGCGCATGCATGTGTTATTCACGTGCATTCTGCGGCCAAGTGTGTGTGCATGCATGTGTTGTGTGCTCCATGTTGTGCGCGTATGTGCATGAGTTGGATCGGCATGAGTTAGTGCGTTGGCGTGTGTACATGCGTGGCTGCATGCGTCATGTATATGCGTGGCTTCTTGCGTGGTTATCAATATAAACTATAAAACATCTTCAACTTAGCATCCTAATGTATCGTCTCTAGTGGTTAGCGAAGAGTTCATGTTCTTTTATTTGTTTATAGGTGGGCAGGCGGCAAAAAACAGGGGAAACGCGCAAGGTTCCTTGAAGATGCTCCATCGCGAGGTTCCTTGCTCCTTCTCGGTCGTCGGGAATCTATGTTCTTGAATTCTTTTTTTTACGTGAGCTTTGTTCATCCTTTTGCCAACACGTGAGACATCTAGCATCAAGGTACATGTGTTATGCAAGAAAATGGAGATTATCAGATAAGCAGTGCGTAAGTCAGTCGTGCACTTCGTTGGCACCTACTACTACGCAATATTTTCTCTCCTCAATGGCACGTGAATAGTGCACGTACTCAATGTCGGAGCACGGATGGGGGGTAGCCATGACATGGCCAGCCCTTTTTTGGAGAGAGTACGTACTAAATAACTTTGATGTGTCTCGTCAACTCACAGAATGATGAGAAGCTTGCTTGCTATGCCTTCTCCCTCGCCAACGCATGCACGGTGCCTCGCAACACGAGGATAAACTTTTGCTTACAAGCGGTGGACGTGCTGCAGTTCATTTGGTGTCAGATTGCCAGAAGTACTACTGTAGTACCATCATTATTGTTTGACTTCTGGAAGAGGTGAAGAGCCAAGCGCAAGGTCACCTACTAACCTTAGGCTAGGCATAGTGGGAGTAACATAAGTAGGGGTACCTCATTTTTTATTCTAGAAACAACCACACGCGAATATTGCACGGTAGCAACACAGCAACTGAATCAAAAAATCGAAACCAACCAATGAACTACTACTACTGGTGAGTGTTTGCTAGTATCATGTACTCCGTCTGTCCATGTATATAGGGCTTAATGCGTTTTCTGAGACTAACTTTGGCCTTGTTTGGATCCTTGGGTTAGAGTTAGTTTGAGCTAGTTGTGGCTCAAATAGCCCTAAAGTATCCAAACATGAGGGTTAAATTAGAGCAAGTTGCCCCAAACCCATAAAAAAAAACAATCCCACCCAAGAGTCGGTAACATGTGATGAGTTAACCGACCTCAATAGACGGCGAAAACGCCAGCCCGCCGCACTTTGTTCATCCTTTTGCCAACACACGGGACATCTCGCATCAAGGTGCATGTGTCATGCAAGAAAATGGAGATAAGCAGTGCGTAAGTGAGTCGTGCACTATGATGGCACCTAGTGCTATGCAATATTTTTCCTCCTCGATGGCACGTGAATAGTGCATGTACTCAATGAATGAGCACGGGATGGTAGCCATGGACATGGTCGGCCCTTTTTGGAGAGAGTACTAAATACTACTACGTATTAACTTTGATGTGTCCCGTCAACTCGCAGAACGATGCGAAGCACACAATCAGACTACCCATAGTGGGAGTAACATCTACATCTACACTCATAAAAAACAAAGTTGGTGATGTGTAGTGACCAGACCTCAAACAGTCTGATCTCTGTGCTCCGGTGTCATCCCTGGATCAGTAATGCTAACACCACACAGTACTCGGAGGATTTATAGCAGAGTAGCAATCACACACTTATTACATCGAGTGTCTCAAAAGAGAACTTATTACAATAAATATGGCTTAAGGCCATCTAATAATAATAACAGCGGAAGGCTTAGAGGATAAGTGAGTCCATCAACTCCAACGGCATCACTGAGTATAGAACCACGACCTAAAACTCCTTAATCATCGTCTGAAAAGTCTGCAACATTAACGTTGCATCCCGAAAACGGGTCAGCACATGGAATATGCTGGCAAGGTAACACATAGAGAGTAATGGAATGCAACAGCTATACTATATGCATATTTGGCTGGTGGAAAGCTCTATGGTTACAGTTTTGCATAAAGCCAATTTTTCCCTACTTCAAAAGGAATAAATTTAATTACTATCATGGTGGTTGTTAAACATTGAGAATGGTTGACAGCATTCTCAATCCCAATTAAGCATCATCATTAACCCAACAACATTAATTTTAGAGTAACATGTTGAGATTCACATGATAATCCATATACTAGATACTCAAGATGTCCATAACTGGGGACACGGCTAATCATGATTAGTTTGTTACACTCTGCAGAGGTTTGCGCACTTTTCCCCACAAGACTAGATCGCCTCCGTTGGATTTCTCGCACTACATGGTGTTTGAGAAACGGATGACCGAGACACAGTCTTTCAGAAGCGCTAGCACCTTACGATGGATAGACCAGTACACCTACTTTCCCCTACATCTGCTAGTCTACCCTATAAGAGTTCGCACGACTTAATCAACTATGCCAGAGCCCATAATGGCTTGTGGCTGCACACGGAAGTTTCTAGTTTGAAAAATCTCATGATCCCTTTGAGCCTGGGTGGCGGTCCAAAAGAAAACAGGCATGTCCTGGAATACCCAGGTGCCTCAGTCCACCCAGATGTGTATTTAAGTTGCCACCTTAGATAAACCATTAATTATCAATCTCACATCTGTCATGGATTTCACTCACCCAATCGACGTCTACTAGCATAGCATGGCATAATAAGCAAACGTAGAAGTAACTCCCAAAGGTTTGATAATAAACAGGTAATAGGTACTACCTCATCTACTTCCCATCCCACAGTTTAATTAGATCCTAATCATGCAATGTGTGAAGATTGATCTAATGCAAAAAAACTGGGTTGTAGAAAAGGTATGATCAAAGTGTTACTTGCCTTGCTGATGATCCGTGAAACCTAACGATTCGAAGTAACAGGCGGCGCACTCCGGGTACTCTATCGTAGGCAAACAAACAAGCATACAATAAGTACTCATCTAATGCACACGTAAAACTCAAATAAGAGATCTAACCAGAAAGTTCAACTTAAGAACTCCGGTTGGCAAAAGGAATCAAATCGAACGAAGCAAAGAAAGTCAAACGGCGAAAGAACAACTTCGTTCTAGTAATCTGAACCTAAGTCAAATTTTATAGTAGCAAAAACTTGTTTAAGTTGATTATTCGGATAGAGGGTTTCGAGACGAAACTCCAGGCGCTTGAATCGCCTGATTCCGATAAACGAGCGAAAAGAAAAACTAGAACGAAAATCGGATTAGAAATCGTGATCAGAAAATAACCGCGGAAAAATCCGACGAAAAAGAAAAACGACGAACGGATTTTTTTTAAAAACGGCACGGAAAACGAGGCGGCGGCGAACCTCGGGCGGCGGGTCGCGACGGCGGCGGCGCAGCGCGGCGGCGGCGGCGGCGGGGCTGGGGCTGGGCGCGGCTAGGGTTTCGGGGCGGCTGGGCCTTCGGGCTGGCTTGCCCCGGCTTATAAAGGCCCCGGCCAGGCGGAGTCCTGGCCGAGTACGGCCCATAGTCGGTTCCGTTTTTTAAATAATTACGCTCGAAAGAAAAGAAAATAAAAAGAAATACTAAACGGACTCCAAAAATCCCGAAATAAATTTTCCTGGGCTTCTAAAACAAGCCCGACAAAGTGAACATTTATTTGGGCCCTAAATGCAATTTTGAAAAACGCGCATTTTTCCTAATTCAAATAAAAACAACAGAAAAACTCCGAAATAAAAATATTTGATTTTTTATTAAATCCTCAATATTTCTATATTTTGGGAAAGTCATTTTATTCCCTCTCTCATATTTTTGTAATAGAAATAATTGATGATAAAATAAATAAAATCAAATGATCCTATTCTCAAAATTTGAGAAAAACTCAAATATGAAAATAACGAAATCCCCAACTCTCTCCGTGGGTCCTTGAGTTGCTTAGAATTTTCTAGGATCAAAACCCAAAGCAAATAAAATATGATATGCATGATGATCTAATGTATAACATTCCAAATTGAAAATTTGGGATGTTACAAACCTACCCCCCTTAAGATGAATTGCGCCCTCGAGATTCGGGTTGGCTAGAAAATAGGTGAGGGTGGTCTTTGAGCAAATCTTCCTCTCGTTCCCAGGTGGCTTCATCCTCCGTGTGGTGGCTCCACTGAACCTTGCAAAACTTGATAACTTTGCTGCGAGTAACTTGGCTGGCAAACTCGAGGATCTTAACTGGCTTCTCCTCATAGGTCAAATCGTTATCCAACTGAATAGTTTCCAAAGGCACTGTGTCTCTCAATGGTATGTCAGCCATCTCCGCGTGACACTTCTTTAACTGAGAAACGTGGAACACATCATGAATTCCTGATAATCCTTCGGGCAATTTCAACATGTAGACCACTTCTCCCATACGCTCCAAAATTCGATATGGTCCTACAAATCGTGGCGCTAACTTCCCTTTAACTCCAAAACGCTTTGTTCCCCGAAGTGGAGATACTCGAAGATAAGCTCTGTCTCCAACTTCGTAAACTGTCTCCTTGCGTTTAGAATCTGCATAACTCTTCTGTCTGGACTGGCTACCTTGAGCCTATCGCGAATCAACTTCACTTTCTGTTCAGACTCCTTAAACAAGTCAGGTCCAAACAACTGGCGGTCTCCGACTTCGTCCCACGACAGCGGTGTCCTGCACCTTCTTCCGTACAAAGCTTCGAAAGGGGCCATCTTCAAACTGGTTTGGTAACTGTTGTTGTAAGAGAACTCTACATATGGCAAATTATCGTCCCAACTAGATCCATAATCTAGCGCACAAGCTCTCAGCATATCCTCCAAAATCTGATTGACTCTCTCGGTCTGTCCATCTGTCTGTGGATGAAAAGCTGTACTGAATTCTAGCCTGGTTCCCAAAGTTTCGTGCAACTGCTTCCAGAACTTTGAGGTAAACTGGGTTCCTCTATCTGATACGATACTCCTCGGAACTCCATGCAGACATACTATTCTGGTCACGTATATTTTTGCCAACTTAACACTGGTACAAGTGGTCTTTACTGGGATGAAATGAGCTACTTTCGTCAATCGATCGACTACAACCCAAATCGAGTCATAGCCTGAATGAGTCCTGGGCAATCCCGTGATAAAATCCATGCCTAACTTATCCCACTTCCATTCGGGTATCGGCAATGGTTGTAACAATCCTGCTGGCTTCTGATGCTCTGCCTTTACTCTCTGGCATACATCACAAACTGCTACATACTCTGCTATTTCTTTCTTCATTCCGGTCCACCAGAAAATATCCTTCAAATCCAGATACATCTTGGTATTCCCTGGGTGAATCGAATAGGGTGAATCATGGGCCTCTTGCAGAATTAACTTCCTAATCTCCGGGTCATTGGGCACATAGACACGGTCTTCAAACCATAGGGTATCGTGCTCATCCTCGCGAAATCCTTTAGCTTTTCCTTCTTTCATTTTCTCCTTTATGGAAGCAATCTCCTTGTCAGTCTTCTGAGCTTCCCTAATTCTGTCCATCAAAGTTGACTGAATTTCCAACGTTGCTCCATAGCCTCTCAGAACTATTTCCAAACATAGTTCACGAAGATTTTCTGCTAACTCCTTGGGTATTTCTCCCGTCATTAACGTATTGACATGGCTCTTGCGGCTTAATGCATCAGCTACTACATTAGCCTTCCTGGCATGATAATGTAATTTCATATCATAATCCTTGATGAGCTCCAACCATCTCCTTTGTCTGAGGTTCAACTCCTTCTGTGTGAAAATGTACTTCAAACTCTTATGATCCGTGTACACCTCACAATGATTTCCGATGAGGAAATGTCTCCATGTCTTCAAGGCATGCACTACGGCTGCTAACTCCAAATCATGCGTAGCGTAATTCAACTCATGGGGCTTCAGTTGTCTTGAGGCATATGAAACAACTCTCCCTTCCCGCATAAGCACTGCTCCAAGTCCTCGACGTGAAGCGTCGCAATACACCTCATAATCCTTGGTCTGATCTGGCAAAATCAACACTGGTGAGGTAACCAAGCGTTTCTTCAACTCCTGGAAACTAGCCTCACACTGCTCAGTCCATTTGAACTTGGTATCTTTCTTCAACTTAATGGCACTTGAAAACATCCTTCACTGCCCATGTACTCTGCTCCTGGTGAGCTTACTAGCATAGGTGTTTTGAGAACCCTAGTGGGTAGGCTATACTTTTCCACAAATCCCCTTGATATGTATGAATGCGATGCACCAGTATCAAAAAGAATGAGTGCAGTAAATGACTTAACCAAAAACTTACCTATTACTGCATCGGGCTGAGCTTGAACCTCCTCCACATTAATGTGGTTCACATGTCCCCTGTTGAAAGGGTTCGGCTTCTTTCCAGAGCTTCCATTGCCGTTTTGGCCTTCAGGACATTCATTGGCATAATGTCCGGTCTTGGAAGACTTGAAACAGGTGACTTGACTCAGATCTCTCTTGGCCGGGGGTGATGGGGTGCTGCGGTTCTGGCCATTGCTTCCTCCATTCCCATTACCATTCTTGGTGCCATTGTGATTGTGCGAGATACCTACTCCATGGGTATGCTGAAAATGTCCTCCCGGTCTAGGGGTAAAACGTGGCTTCTGCTGAGCTCCTGAATTATACTTTCCTTGTCCATACTTCCTCTTGCGGTTCTTAATTTGCTGCTGCTTCCCTTCAATCATAAGAGCACGGTCTACCAACTCCTGGTAGTTGTTGAAGGTGGCTACCATCAACTGCATACTCAACTCATCATTCAGTCCTTCCAGGAACTTCTCCTGCTTAGCTGCATCCGTAGCAACGTCGTCTGGGGCATAACGTGCTAGCTTACTAAACTCCTCCACATACTGGCCAACTGTCCGTCCTCCTTGGCGCAAGTTACGAAACTCACGCTTCTTCATGGCCATTGCTCCTGCTGAAACATGGGCAGTACGGAAAGCCTGATGAAACTGGTCCCATGTGACAGTGTCGACTGGGAAGGTGGCTGTAAAATTCTCCCACCATGATGCTGCGGGTCCTTCTAACTGATGTGCGGCAAACTTCACCTTCTCCGCATCTGTGCATCCTGCTGTGGTCAACTCCCTAGCTGTCTTGCGGAGCCAATCATCTGCTACTATCGGCTCGGTGCTACTGGAAAACACCGGCGGATTCAGCCTAAGAAAACAGGCTAAGTGGTCAACAGGTGGTGGTGGTGGTGGTGGGTTGTTGTTGTTGTTCCCCTGATTCTGATTCTTGACTAGCAACTGCATCAAGGTGTTCTACTGCTGGATCAACTGGGTGAGCTCCGGCGGAAAGGCAAATCCGGGGTCACGTCTCGGAGGCATCTGAGGGTTCAGAAAAGATGAGATATAAGAATAGAGGGGGTCTAAAGAGAAAACACTACCCATATGCACATGAGGCAAAAGCAAACAATTCACTTCATTCAAACAAACAAAGGCATACAATCGATCTAACTATCGCAAGGTGCTCAGACTACTATATTTACATGGTGGACTACTACCACTGATGAGGTGGTCTACTAGAAATATTCTACGGTTGTTGACTCCATAATATCTGCTCCTACTTCATCAACATAATCATCATTGCTACTATCTGAGTCGGTGCCGTCAATGATGATGTAGTCTTCCGGGCTAATCTCCTTGGGTTCTTCGTCTTCATCTACTGGTGTCGGGCCTCCCATAAATACCGCTAGCTTCATAGTTAGCTCGGCATTCTTATCCACCAATACTTCAATTTCTTCTTCATAATCTTCACATGTAGCCTTGAGTTCTTCCTCCAGTTCCTTGATTCTAGTCTTAGTCTTCTTTAGGTCTATCATGTCAGCGCACATCTGATTCTCCTGTCGTCGAATGTGCTGATTTAACTCCTGGATAAAAGCTGCGATTGATCTATCCTTCATGGTGCTAATCATCTCCAAGTGTTCATCTCGGCGCCCACAAATCTGGTATATAGTATCCTTAAGATCCTTGTGGTAGACTTCTCCAATGCGTCCCATGGCGATGTGAGCTGCCATACTCTTTCCTAGACTCCAAGTTGGTGCATCAAAAGAAAACTCTATGGGCTCAGTGACTGGCATGAACGTCCTTCCTGGGATTTGAACTTGAATCATCCAGCGCTCTTCTTCAGGTAAAGTGGCGTTGTAGGTTCCCGTGAAGCTTGGTACTCCTATGTTCAGGTATCTAGTGACTTCCTTCAAGTGGCGTCCAAAGGGTGTATCTTCATCCGGTTGGGTGAACTTGTTCCTTGCATCCGCCATCCTAAAGAGTAGAAAAGATGAGAGGTCAGAAGAGAAGAGAGTGAGTAGTGATCTAGGTCTTTAGCTTAGTGGTCGTGTCCTACAGTCAGCGTGTGCTCTGATACCATCTCTGTAGCGACCAGACCTCAAACAGTCTGATCTCTGTGCTCCGGTGTCATCCCTGGATCAGTAATGCTGACACCACACAGTACTCGGAGGATTTATAGCAGAGTAGCAATCACACACTTATTACATCGAGTGTCTCAAAAGAGAACTTATTACAATAAATATGGCTTAAGGCCATCTAATAATAATAACAGCGGAAGGCTTAGAGGATAAGTGAGTCCATCAACTCCAACGGCATCACTGAGTATAGAACCACGACCTAAAACTCCTTAATCATCGTCTGAAAAGTCTGCAACATTAACGTTGCAGCCCGAAAACGGGTCAGCACATGGAATATGCTGGCAAGGTAACACATAGAGAGTAATGGAATGCAACAGCTATACTATATGCATATTTGGCTGGTGGAAAGCTCTATGGTTACAGTTTTGCATAAAGCCAATTTTTCCCTACTTCAAAAGGAATAAATTTAATTACTATCATGGTGGTTGTTAAACATTGAGAATGGTTGACAGCATTCTCAATCCCAATTAAGCATCATCATTAACCCAACAACATTAATTTTAGAGTAACATGTTGAGATTCACATGATAATCCAGATACTAGATACTCAAGATGTCCATAAACGGGGACTCGGCTAATCATGATTAGTTTGTTACACTCTGCAGAGGTTTGCGCACTTTTCCCCACAAGACTCGATCGCCTCCGTTGGATTTCTCGCACTACATGGTGTTTGAGAAACGGATGACCGAGACACAGTCTTTCAGAAGCGCTAGCACCTTACGATGGATAGACCGGTACACCTACTTTCCCCTACATCTGCTAGTCTACCCTGTAAGAGTTCGCACAACTTAATCAACTATGCCAGAGCCCATAATGGCTTGTGGATACACACGGAAGTTTCTAGTTTGAAAAATCTCATGATCCCTTTGAGCCTGGGTGGCGGTCCAAAAGAAAACAGGCAGGTCCTGGAATACCCAGGTGCCTCAATCCATCCAGATGTGTGTTTAAGTTGCCACCTTAGATAAACCATTAATTATCAATCTCACATCTGTCATGGATTTCACTCATCCAATCCACGTCTACTAGCATAACATGGCATAATAAGCAAACGTAGAAGTAAACTCCCAAAGGTTTGATAATAAACAGGTAATAGGTACTACCTCATCTACTTCCCATCCCACAGTTTAATTAGATCCTAATCATGCAATGTGTGAAGATTGATCTAATGCAAAAAAACTGGGTTGTAGAAAAGGTATGATCAAAGTGTTACTTGCCTTGCTGATGATCCGTGAAACCTAACGATTCGAAGTAACAGGCGGCGCACTCCGGGTACTCTATCGCAGGCTAACAAACAAGCATACAATAAGTACTCATCTAATGCACAGGTAAAACTCAAATAAGAGATCTAACCAGAAGGTTCAACTTAAGAACTCCGGTTGGCAAAAGGAATCAAATCGAACGAAGCAAAGAAAGTCAAACGGCGAAAGAACAACTTCGTTCTAGTAATCTGAACCTAAGTCAAATTTTACAGTAGCAAAAACTTGTTTAAGTTGATTATTCGGATAGAGGGTTTCGAGACGAAACTCCAGGCGCTTGAATCGCCTGATTCCGATAAACGAGCGAAAAGAAAAACTAAAACGAAAATCGGATCAGAAATCGCGATCAGAAAATAACCGCGGAAAAATCCGACGAAAAAGAAAAACGACAAACGGTTTTTTTTTAAAAAACGGCACGGAAAACGAGGCGGCGGCGAACCTCGAGCGGCGGGTCGTGACGGCGGCGGCGTTGGCGGCGGCGGGGCTGGGCGTGGCTAGGGTTTCGGGGCGGCTGGGCCTTCGGGCTGGCTTGCCCCAGCTTATAAAGGCCCCGGCCAGGCGGAGTCCTGGCCGAGTACGGCCCATAGTCGGTTCCGTTTTTTTAAATAATTATGCTCGGAAGAAAAAGAAATAAAAAGAAATACTAAACGGACTCCAAATATCCCGAAATAAATTTTCCTGGGCTTCTAAAATCAAGACCGACAAAGTGAACATTTATTTGGGCCCTAAATGCAATTTTGAAAAACGCGCATTTTTCCTAATTCAAATAAAAATAACAAAAAAACTCCGAAATAAAACTATTTGATTTTTTATTAAATCCTCAATATTTCTATATTTTGGGAAAGTCATTTTATTCCCTCTCTCATATTTTTGTAATAGAAATAATTGATGATAAAATAAATAAAATCAAATGATCCTATTCTCAAAATTTGAGAAAAACTCAAATATGAAAATAACGAAATCCCCAACTCTCTCCGTGGGTCCTTGAGTTGCTTAGAATTTTCTAGGATCAAAACCCAAAGCAAATAAAATATGATATGCATGATGATCTAATGTATAACATTCCAAATTGAAAAATTTGGGATGTTACATGATGATGGTGTGCCTGCCATCCTGCAATATAGGCCGTCTGATTTATATCTGACGGATAGGAAGGAAACTATGGCAATTTTGCAAAGAGGTACCCACACACCTCTCCACATTTGCAAATAAGGCCTTCCCTCGTTCATCCTTTTCTCTCACATGATAAACTAGTCATACAAATGCATCTTGATGTTACGTGCAACGCACATGCATCTTGCTAGTAGGTAGTAACATCACACATGTCTAGATAAAGTAGATGGCGTGGCAAGCAATAAATGAAGAAAGAGAGGAAAGTAGTAACAGCACACATATCAAGGCAAGATGTGTCTATAGCCTAATAACTGAAGTGTTGCATGTTACCACACATATGCTACCCCCTCAGACTGTTACTATAGAGGTAGTACTAACATAGACTAGTAACATGAGTAACATGAGCATGTTACTAGTCTATGTTACTACCCATTGTGGCTAGCCTGAGGGTGGTGTCTACAATAGTATTCCTCGGCTCGCACCTCTTGCATCATGGTGGTCGAGCTTGGAGTCATTCATTTGGTACACGTGGCATCTCAGATCTGGACACAAGGTGACGTACACCGTCAAGGTCCACGGTCAAGGGGGTCAGGGCAGACGCGACCTCTCATTGCGTCCGCCATTTGAAGTGGCGCGCCGGCCCAGGGCGCCAGCCGCTGCACTCCCAGTTGTACCTGTCTTGTCGCCGCATTCAAAAACCTACATTTAAAACCGTATGGAATGCGAGAATCCAACTCCGGCCACACACGTCCATTCAGGAGCAGGACGCCAGCCAAGCTCCTCCTTCCACCATTTTTTCCACTCCTTCGGCGGCATCCGACAAGCAGGAAGAGTAGTTCTCCGGCCTAAAAGCCATCTGGGTGGCCCGCTGAGCCCGACAGTTACGAGCGAGGCAACTTGCTTCTCCACCTACCTCGCCTAGCCTGTCGGTGGTAGTTGCCACACTAAGCCAGCGCGTGGTTCCGCAGCTAGCCTCTACAATACAGCTCAAGGAAGAGTGCCGACTTGCTCCACGCCGGCTTGTCGGGGAGCATGGCCGCACGAACATCATCGCTGCCCTCGATGCCGCTGCGTCGTACATCGCCTCTAGTGTCTGCGACCGCGCCATCCGCCATCGACGCGCTCGTAGCCGCGACATGTAGGCAGAGAAAGTGGCTGCCGCGGATGTCGACGAGGTGATGCGGCTACGCGGATGTCGATGAGGTGACGGGAAGCACGTCCCCGCCCGCCGCCATCATCGAGGAGAAGTAGAACACGGGAGGCCACCGCCGATTGTATCCCATGAAGGCCACCGCCGAGGCGACACCGGTGAATACAGTCGGTGTGTTGCACGATTCTTCTTCTGCTGTATGCTGGAGGAGGACAAAGAGATCGGGCGGCGACCATTTAGATTAGGTATTTTAATTCTACCAGGTTGGTTGTAATGGGAGTATTATAAGTAGTATCATGCATGCCAACTAGTAGTAGGAAAATTTGATGAGGTGGCGTAGAATTAAATGAAGAAAGAGAGAGTTGAGTATCATATTATGAAACCGTATGGAATTAAGACCTCTTCCAATGCAAATTTGCTTAGATGAGGTGCTACGTGCATTAAATGGCTTAGAAATTCAATTCTCCAATGCATAGTAGGTGCTTAGTTTGTTGTTGCTAAGCTTGCTTCATTTAATTAGCTATAGACTCAAAACTATCTTTCCACCATTTCTTCCTGGGGTCACCAAACTAGTCTCTCTCTTCTTAATTAACTTGCCACATCATATTTTATGCCTACGTGGCAGGCTTAGTAGCTATACATGGTGGAGCACTGGGAGAGGCCAAGGCTGGTCATAGTGGGGAGTAACTTATAGTACTGTAAGGCCCCTCGCAATGATCCACCTTGTACAAGTGCTAAGGCTGCCATGTAGGCAAAAAAATCTAATGGCAAGGTAATTAAGAGGAGAGAGATGAGTGTGGTGACCCCAGGAAGAAACAATGCCAAGCGCGGAACCTAGGCAAAACACTTAAATGGAAGAATCCCACCAATGCATGAAGAACTTTAGTTGCAAAATCATTAAATGAAGGATACTTAGCACCAACAAGTTAAGCACCTATGCATTTGGGATCTTTAGTTGCTAAAGTATTTAATATGCTTAGCACCTCATGTAAGCACCAATGCATTGGAACCAGCCTAACATATTACTATGTTACTCTAAAGATCTCTCTCCTCATTAACTACATACCACATAAGCAAAATTTCCTTGGAGTGCGCTATGTTTCTAGTACCTAAGTTACTCCCACTATGAGGCGGCCGACGAGCCGACGAGGTAGCCTGACGACCCCTTGATCTTGAAAGGCACCCGCATGATCTCCTCTCCTCGTAGGGAAGGTCGGGGTCCATTGGCTACATCTCCGACGACATCCACGGCTTCCGACGGTGTCAATGTGATTTCATTATTGTAAATAATTAGTCAATTCCTAGTCAACACTCAAAACCACCTAAACTCTAACATGAGAACACTAAAACCGCTCAAGGGGGTGATATACCCGGTTTTAGATATTTGAGGGTAAAAATCATACCAAAATTGACTTTGGGTGGTTATTTGTCCATCAACTTACATTTGAGGGTGAAAAATATACTCCACTTCATTCAATGGTCTGCTGGTCAGAGTATTCTTTTTCGATTTATAACATGTGGGACCGAGTGTGAGCGAACCGACCTCAATCGACGGCAAAATCGCCTGCCGGACACACTTTGAGAGAGACGAGGAGCAAGAAACGATACGGGTTGGTCGTGTCATGCAAGAAAATGGCTGGTCTCATGTTTAAAACTTGTTGTACTATAGTAGAGGTATATGTAGATGTAGATGTAGTGTAGACGTAGATGCATATGTAGATGTACATGTACATGTTGAGATGTAGAGATAAGTGAGACTCACCAACGTAGGCCGAGTACGTGCACTGAATCACCCACAAAAAAAGGAGTACGTGCACAAATAGAAAAATTTCACGCACGGACGCATGTACTCTATGCCTCATACCCTAACACACACGCATGGGTACACGGTGGACCTCATTTCTGGATGAAGAGGCAGCTCACGTGATAATTTGACGCGTTTGGTAGTTGTTCACATAGTGGAGGGTCGGGAACCACTCGTGGACGAATGGAAGTTCGACCATAACGCGGTGGCGTGTTTGTTTTAATTTTTTTTCAATGGAACGTACGTAGTTTTTTTCTTGAATGGCACGTGCATCGTGCACATACTCAATGATGGAGCACGGGATGGGATGGTAGCCATGGACATGGTCGGCTCTTTTTGGAGACTACTACACTGGTACTTTGATTTACATTTAAAAAAACTACTACTTTGATGTGTCATGTCAACTCGCAGAACAATGAGAAGCTTGCTTACTATGCCCTCTACATAGCCCACACTTTATACGGCTAGTTATAGTGGGCACTTAGCGCACTCCAAGAAAATTTTGCTTATGTGGAAAATAGTTAATGAGAAGTGGTGACATAATATGTTACTGTAACATATCGTTACCCAAGACAAGATGAGTCTACAAGGTAATAAATTAAGCCATCATAACATTACTGTACTACTCCCTCCTTTCCGGTTTATAGGGCTCCCTCCTTTCCGGTTTATACGGCTCAATTCGAAAATCTCACCAACCAAGGTAGATGATGAGTGGTGGAATACTTTTTGTAATTTGCAAAAGCACCCAATTAATGCTCTTGTTTGCCTCAAAAATTTATGTTTACCATTGTATTAATTGCAATGCATGCATGCATAAAGTACACTCATTGGTCAATTTTCTCTTAGACTACCCGTAGTGAGAGTAACATAGGTAGTAACATCACACATATCTAGATAGAATAGATGATGTGGCAAACAATAAATGAAGAAAGAGTGGCATCTGGTAACATAGCTAGTTACTACTAGTATGAGTAACATCACAGAAATCAAGGCAAAATGAATCTATAGCCTAATAAATGAAGTGTTGCATGTTATCACACATATGTTACTCCCCACTATAGAGGTAGTAACATAGAGTAGTAACATGGGCATGTTACTACTCTATGTTACTACCCATTATGTCTAGTCTTAATACTTGCATGCAACTATTTAATGCACCTTGAAATCTAAACTTATGATGGGGAACAACCAAATTGATCCTTATAAAATGGAAAAATAAGATTTTGAGATAAGCCCTATAAACCAGAAAGGAGGGAGTACTAACATAGACTAGTGTCATATGCATTAAACTACTACTCCCTCTGTTCCTAAATATAAGTCTTTCTAGAGATTTCACTATGGAGTACATACGGAGTTTAGAGTGTAGGTTCACTCATTTTGCTTCGTATGTAGTCTCTTATTGCAATATCTAAAAAGACTTATATTTAGGAACAGAGGGAGTAGTGAGTATGGGAGCACATGATATTTCCTCGTCCGGACCAATCCCAAGTTGGATTCTCACCTTCTTGGCCCAACAAAAACCCCTCCCCCATCCCACGCGTGCTTCCCGCCCGGCGCCAGCTGAGCCCGCCGCTCCACATTGATGGCAAGTCAGGGCGACACGACCTCTCACTGCTTCCGCCGTTTAAGCGGCACACTGATCGAGGGCACCGCCCGCTGCACGCCCGACATTTCATACTACACAGTGGAGAGTAACTTTAGAGCAAGTACTACAATTAGATGACCTAAGGATTTAAATATAGTATTTGTGCTTAGTTGAAGGAGAGAGAAGAGAAGCGGGTTGTAAACTTGTAGCCGGTTGTAGCAGGAGCTCCAACATACTTTGTGAGACAAAAGGTGGGGCCATTATTAATGATATAGTATTATACTAAAGGGACTAACTATTGTACTAGCAGGCTATTAGGTTGGTTCTAGATGGTGTGTCAACTTCATATAGCCGGAATTTTGATATACTATTAACCATGCTCTAAGTGTTGTGTGAGTGGGACTAAAGTTTAGTCCCATACTGCTAGGTGAGTGTGAGTTGCACCACTTTATAATGTGGTCTATTCTAGCATTTGCATGAGCATGATAATAGGAAACCTACACGCGCGCTCTTCGGGAATGAGGCTGTCCAAGGACAAAAGCTATCCACGTTGTCTATATTTTTGTTGGTCGGAAAATTTATTAAGTCATTAATTAATAATTAATGGACGCCTTAATTACTCAGCAGTTTCTGATTCTTTTAAGTGGGGCTATTATTGACTTGGACGTGGGGTTTGGGCCAAAGGCCTACTATTATACTTGGTCTTTACTCGCATGACCGACCTGATAGGCTCTCCCCTACCCGCCGTTGTATCATATGGTTTCGCACCGTTCCAGATCTTAGTGCCACCATGCAATTCTTCTCCAGCCCTCCTTCCGGCGTGCACCCCAAGAAGGGGCAGCAGTCCTCTGAACCCCGCCTTTCGTGATCCTATACGGGAGAGGGGCGATCAGGTTTATGGGGAGCACACTCCTGTGACTGCTGCCAGCGATGACTTCCTCGACGACAGCCTTCTTCCCTGACCTCGGTAACCTCTTCATCAACGACATGAGTGACAACATCAACTACAGCGGTTCTGCTCCCGCTGTACAATATGTGATTCTGTCCTCCTGGTTTAGTCCGCATCATTACTTTGATCTTTGTGATTGTCGTCATGATCTATTTACTGTTGATTCAGATTAAATCTCATAATAAATTGCTCATATATTCAACAATCCAATCCAAAAACCTAATTATAGGAAATTTCTTCCGAGTGGTTTTGCTGCGCTTTTGAAGCCGCCTACTTTTAAGGGGGTGCAATATAAAAGGTGGCGCACAAGAGCAGTATATTGGTTTCAGATCATGTACTGCTATGATGCCACTAAGGGTAAGCCTGAGGGCGATCTGAATCCTACACAGTAGGAAGCTTTTGAGAACATGGATACCCTCTTCAAAGCCGCCCTGCTGAGTGTTCTTGACGATTCCATTGTGGATTCATATACTCCCTCCGTTCCTGAATATAGGGTGTATAGTTTTTGGCACGGAAATTAAAGAACACACATGGAGGGAAAATTTCACAAGTTTTGGGCGATATTACACCTGACTAACGGACATGAGAAAATAGAGGAGCTTGCCTGATATAAAAAATGTAATCAAATCCATAAAAAATTATCCAAACGAGTTGTGCATCGAAATACACCTTATATTTCGGGTTTCTTCTTAAAAATCTATACACCTTATATCAAGGAATGGAGGGAGTATGTCGTTTGACAGTGGCAAAGACATGTGGGTTGCGCTCGAGGCCATGTTTGGGGCCTCGGGTGCTGGCAACAAGTTGTACGTCATGGAGCAATTTTGTGACTACAAGATGACTAATGAGTGCTCTGTTGTTCAGCAGACTCATAAGATACAGTCACTCGCTAAGGAACTTGAGTACTTTAAATGTGTGTTGCCGGACAAATTTGTTGCTGGGACCATCATTGCCAAGCTTCCACCTTCGTGGAACGATTCTGCTACTTCTCTGAAAAACAAGAGACATGAGTTTTCCGTTTCGGATCTCATTAGCACTCTTGAATTTGAAGAGAATGCGAGAGCAAAAGACAAATGTGCTCGGGTCGCTGAGGGAGCTTCTAGTGCCCACATGCTACACGAGAAGAACTTCCAGCCCAACCAGCCCCAAAACAACAAGAACAAATCTCAAGGGAAAGGCAAGTTCGATGCAAAGAACAAGCTGTCACATTCTACCAACTTCAAGAAGAATTCTCATAACGGGAAGGGATACAAACCTCAATTTTGGTAGCACCGCACAAAATTTATATGGCTGCATCTACCTGTTGTCAGCTAACCTCATGGTGCTCTAGGTATTCCTACATTCATAACTAGCTGCAATGACCACCGCAAGATGAAATAAGCTTATTCGTACGTTGACTTGCTGATTGCAGTGCGGAACGATCCTGTCATGTGTGGAGTAGCAAACAAGCAGTGCAGCCGAAGGTGGAAATCAACCAAGGACTGATGAAATTATATATAATCTTCCTCAGGCAGGTCAGTATCCCCTTCGTCCAGATGATCATTGTCGGTTTCAAAACCGGCGGATCTCGGGTAGGGGGTCCCGAACTATGCGTCTAAGGCGGACGGTAACAGGAGGCAGGGGACAGGATGTTTTACCCAGGTTCGGGCCCTCTTGATGGAGGTAAAACCCTGCGTCTTGCTTGATTTATTCTTGATGATATGAGTATTACAAGAGTTGATCTACCACGATATCGGAGAGGCTAAACCCTAGAAGCTTGCCTATGGTATGATTGCATGTTGTCCTACGGACTAAAACCCTCCGGTTTATATAGACACCGGAAAGGGCTAGGGTTACACAAGGTCGGTTACAAAGGAGGAGATATACATATTCGTATTGCCTAGCTTTCCTTCCATGCCAAGTAGAGTCCCATCCGGACATGAGACGAAGTCTTCAATCTTGTACCTTCATAGTCCAACAGTCTGGCCAAAGGATATAATCTGGCTGTCCGGAGACCCCCTAATCCAGGACTCCCTCAGTAGCCCCTGAACCAGGCTTCAATGACGATGAGTCCGGCGCGTAGTATTATCTTCGGCATTGCAAGGCGGGTTCCTCCTCCGAATACACCACACAAGAATTTGAATATAAGGATAGTGTCCAACCCTGCAAAATAAGTTCCACATACCACCATATAGAGAATAATATTTCCACAAATCTAATCTGCTGACACGTTTTGGCAACATGACATTATGCCATGGCCCGGTGATTATTCGAACCGTTTCCTTTAACTAGCCCTGCACATAACGCGAGGCAGTTTTTTGACACGTCTTGTCAAAGCAGAGATCGCGTCCCCCTTATTACGGGATTCTCATCAATACGGGCGTGGGTAACCCAACCGTGCCTAGGACTCCTAGATTTTAGGCAAGTCCCAAACAGCCACGACGAGGACGCTTTTATTTACCCTCTTTATAAAGGGTCGAGGTTTTTACTTTTTTCCTCCCGTGCTCAACCGAATCCTTCCCCCGCCTCGAGTTCTAACACCCAAAGCCCAGGTCAGGTGCTTCCGACCTTCAATCATGTCCGGATCCAGCCTCCAGGGCCGGTGGATGCCCTCCTCCATCATGGAAGAAGATATAGAGAAGTTGAGGGAGGCAAGATACTTGACCGCCGAAGTCTCGCATCAGCTGCCCGCCCGAGGGCAGGTCGTCCCTACTCCCGAGCCCAACGAAGATGTCGTGTTCATCTCCCACTTCCTCTGAGGACTAGGCCTCACTCTGGATCCCTTCGTAAGGGGTTCGATGTTCTATTACGGGCTTGATTTCCATGATCTAGCCCCGGATTCCTTTCTCCACATCTCGGCATTTATTGTCGTATGTGAGGCCTTCCTCCGCATTACCCCTCACTTCGGCCTGTGGCTCAAGACCTTTGATGTGAAGCCGAAGACAGTCGAGGGGCAGTATGCAATGTGCGGTGGTGCATTAATAAGCAAGATTGCTGGAGCTCCGTAGCCAAAAGGTTCCTTTCCAGAGGTGTTCGGATTATGGCAAAGGGAGTGGTTCTACATCACTGCTCCCAGAAGTGCCAAGTGGGTAGCTCCCCCCGCCTTTCACTCGGGCCCTCCACCACAACTGATGTCATGGATCAGCAGGGGGCTGAGCTGGGGTCCAGCCAAGGATGTGCCCATACTGTAGAGCCGCATCCGGGATCTCTTCGAGGGAGATTTTAGTTTGGTTATGGTAGTGCAAGTCATGCTAGTTCGTCAAGTCCAGCCTTGCAAATGCCGTCCCCTCTGTTTATGGGAATTCAACCTGGAAGGACACCATGCTATTCAGAATTTCCTTGGCCTAATGCACGAGGAGATGTACAAGTCATTCTTCGTACCCCAGATAGAGTGTCTGGACACCTCCGAGGACGTGGGCCTGAGCAGCAACCGCACCGCGGCCCAAGTAAGTAACCCTGTAGCTGAACACACTGTCTTTCTTTTATCAGGACATCATTCTAAAGGATCGCTCTTTGACCAGGACTGGATAGCAAAGGCGAAGATGATCCGGTGTTCGGCTCCCCTTCCCGAAGGCTTGGACAATCCGGTACTGGAAAAGATGCACCTTGCCTGTTGCCCGCAAAGGAAGATGAAGGGGGGAATAAAGAGGGCCAAAGCGGGCCTCCACCGCTATCTGTTCCAACCGAGGGAACGAGCGCCTCCGTGAGGGAGGATAGCCAAGAGAAGGAGTTTGACATTCCTTCGCCCCGGGGGAGGAAGAGGACTACCTCTGATGATCCGGAAACCAAGGTTTCCAAACGGGAGAAGAAAACTCCACCAGAGGATCGCGTCTTGGAGGGTGCTTTTGCCGCACAAAGTTCATGTGGGGATCAGCCCTCTAACGAGTCATAAGTGATCAAAATTTACTTAATAGTAGAGATATCCTACCTTACTTCTGAGGAAAATAACTGAAGCGTTTATCTTGCAGTTCGGATCTTAGCCCTTCTCAACAGAGCTCGTCTTCAGGGGACCTTCTTCCGGAGATGATGGAGAGCGAAACGCCTCCCCCGGACTCCCCCGCTCAAGAAGCGGGCGACCTTGAAGTATCGTCACGGAGGGCCTCTCCGGATCCGGTGAGGCCAGAAGATAATCCTATAGTCACCCGAAGTCCCCAGCATCCGGCTCTTGAAGAGGGCAGACAAAAGAGTTCGGCGCCGTCTGGTATGCGGTCGGACGCACTGAGGGATTTGCTGAAGCGAGCGACCATCTCAGAAGAACACCGTACGTTGATGGGTACGGTGATGGAAAGGATTTCGTCCGCCGAAAGCGGGTTGCATGACACCTTTATGAGTGTACTAACGGGCTTTGAGGTACGTAAAATGATATACCTTTGTGATGGTACCGCACATTTTTAGGTGTGCCCGGTGTAGATAGTAGCCCCTGAGACTCTGTTGTCACCGAGAACGGTGACAAATAGAGGATCATAGTCCTAGGTAATAACCATACCGCCTTTATGTGCAGGTGGTGGAAGCTCCGGTGGCTAGCCGGACTCATGAGTTTGCCAAACTAAAGCGGCAACTGGATGTGGCGGATGCCGACATCGAGCTTGTTAACAAGCGCCTTGACGAGGCGCAGGGTAAGTGATATTTTCTGGTGAATGTCACATAGTAAGAGCAGCATGATGCCAGTATCTTTAGTATGTTGTGACTGCAGATGGAGCTACCACCGTGGAGATACTTCGGGCAGAAATTGCCCGAGCCAAAGAACAAGCAAGGAGTAGTAATGCGGCTGCTTTGAAGGCGACCGAAGAGTTAAGAGCCGAGAAGGTCGCGCATTGCGAGAGCAAAGAGAAAATGGCCAAGATGGCGATAGAGTTAAAAGATACTGCCGATCGTTGTCAGGTCCTTGAAGAAGAAAACCGAACGAAGGCGACGGACCTCGAAAAGGCCACGATGGCGACCAAAGACACCCGCTCTGCCATGAGAGCGAAGAAGGAGGAGCTGCGTGAAGCCAGTGATATTGTGGCTGGGAAGCCCTTTTTGCTGCGGAGGAAGTTCGTAGATCTGCGGTACACCCCTCTAGATCGGCTGTGGAGTTCGGCAGACGCATATCTAGATTTGACGGCGAGTGCTGTCGATGCGGCCGAATACTTCCGAGATCAAACAGATCATGAAGCGGACAAGCTATTCTGGTCGCATTTTAACGTTCCAGAGCGTCCGCTTCCACTAACCGATCAGCTTGCCGAATGGGCCAAACTCAATAGATTGTCCGGACTTGCCATGATGTCCGTCGTAGATCATCTATGGCCGGAAAAACCGAAGCCGAACAGCTATTTCAGCTTAGTGCAGCAGTTCCTTGGTGCGGTGCCGCGCATCAATGCGATGAAGAGGTTGGCATGCATAGAAGGCTCGCGAATGGCCCTTGCCCGTGTCAAAGCATACTGGGCGGAAATGGATGCTACCACTGTTGCGGCGCAGGGTTCGGCCATAGGCCGAGTGGCTGCCGAGCACTATTTTGAAGGAGTTCTTGAGGGTGCTCGTTTGATAGAGGCCCAGTGCTCGAAGAATATTATGTTTGAGTGACATGTATTCCCATTGTAAAAACAATGTTTTATTAATTTTACCAAGGCTGTATTTGTACTTTTGCCCGAAAGTATTGTGATGCCTCCTGTGTGGCCGTTTTATGTATACATGTATATAACCTGAAAGATTGCAGTCGTCGGCTTCAGCCCCCACGCATATAATGCGGGGGTGTTCGCAGAAGACGCGTATTCACACTTAATCCAACGTCTTGGTCCTACTAAGGAGGTGAGAGCGCAGCGAACTAGGCAACCGGACTATAATGCTTTAACACTTTCACTTAGCCATAGGAGTTTGACAGTGGGGCTACTATATAGCCCCTGGTGGCGCCGCACTCACCCGAGTTCGGGGTGCGTACATGCCCGGTCGGGAAACGGCCCTTAGTTAGGGCGAGGAATTCTAGGATTCCGATAGGTCATCAAGTGGTTGACCAGTCTCGCGCTATATCATGACAGTCAGTTTTCGGCTTTCTCTACTGAGGTGCTCGTCCGGATGAACCAGGGCACAATCGCAGTAGTTCTCCTGGTGCCACCTTAGCCGATAGAGCGGAACGTAAGGCAGCAAAACACAGGAGCCGGGCAAACCCAACATTTGACCAAAGACATGATTCGGAGCTGATGCATATAAGGCCAAACTCGCGACACCGAACACTCCCTAAGGTATTCGGTCTTTATGGTGTAAACCGGGCCTAAACAGTGCCCTTTGTAAGAAGCCCCTAGTGTCCAGGTACGTGCATTGTTCTGACGTGGCCACATGCCAAGACGTCAGCATCCTTCTCAATTGTACTGAGAATCCGAGGGATGTGTATCAACAAGAGATAGTAAAAAAGGTTGACGCAGGGTCTTAATCTAAAAAGAATCCTTGGAACGGGTCACTGCTGCACGTCTGCGCCTGTGTATCCGTTGTGCCGTATCCTAGACGGGTGTAGCACGATTGTCATCTGTAAAAGAGAGGAACTTAGGTGAAAAGTTGTCGTGCAAAAAGGTGGGTTTGAAGAAACCATTTACAGTTCAAGATGAGTAAAAATTGCCACTTGTCTGCGTGCATTGAGCCCCTTGTATTTGTAATAGGGGTGTGGCCATTAAACCTGTATGAATTTAATATAGCTGCGCCGGACTCATCTAACCGTGTCCGTGGTCTTGACGACCTATCGAATGCTTTAGTTGGTGAGGCCGTTTTAGTGTGCGGCTGCCAAGGCAGCCGCACTCTCTTCGGCGCGCAGGGATCGCTCAATATTTCCATTTACTGTAATGATGCCACATGGACCGGGCATCTTAAGTGTGAGGGAAGCGTAATGCGGTATTGCATTAAAGCGAGCGAAAGCTTTGCATCCAAGTAGTGCTTGATAGCCACTTTGGAACGGAGCAATGTGGAAGGTTAAATTTTCGCTACGGAAGTTATCGGGGAAGCCGAATATAACATCTAGTAGCAGGGAGCCCGTGCAATGAGCCCCTGGGCCTGGCGTTACTCCTCTAAAGGTAGTATTGTTGTGGCAAATTTTTGTTGGGTCTAGCCCCATTTTGCGGATGGTGTCCTGATATATCAGGTTTAAGCTGCTCACAATCCTGCCGCACGTAGTTCGGCCAGGATCCTCCTGACAAGGAGAGAGACCTTAATGAGTTCAGTATGTCGCCGAAGGGCGAGTGCTGGAAAATATCCGCGAAGGTAAACTCCATTATCGGCACCCAATCGGATTCGATAGGGACGGGCGCAGGCGGTTCAGAGTCCGTGGCCAGAGAAGGATCCCACAGTTTGGTAACACGGCTCTCGTGAAGGGTAAGGTCAATATTCGGCTTGATCGCCGCTGAGGGTACGGCCTCCATGACGGGGTCCATCCACTCGTCCATGGATGGCGCAACTGGCTCTGAATGGAGGCTCGGAGCGGCTACCGGTGCGATCTCCTGAATATGGTCCGATGGTAGAGCTAAATCGTACTCATCGTGACCGTGCGGCGCACTAGACAGGGGCTCGAATCCGTCGAAGATCAAGTCTCCGTGGATATCGTTCGTATAGTTTAAGCTTCCAAACCTGACCTGATGGCCAGGGGCGCAACTTTCAATCTGCTCCAGATGGCCAAGCGAGTTGGCCCGCAGTGCGAAGCCACCGAACACAAAGATCTGTCCGGGGAGAAAAGTCTCACCCTGGATTGCATTGCTATCGATGATCGTAGGAGCCATCATGCCTAACGGCGATGACACAGAGGAACTCTCAATGAAAGCACCAATGTCGGTGTCAAAACCGGCGGATCTCGGGTAGGGGGTCCCGAACTATGCGTCTAAGGCGGATGGTAACAGGAGGCAGGGGACACGATGTTTTACCCAGGTTCAGGCCCTCTTGATGGAGGTAAAACCCTACGTCCTGCTTGATTTATTCTTGATGATATGAGTATTACAAGATTTGATCTACCACGAGATCGGAGAGGCTAAACCCTAGAAGCTAGCCAATGGTATTATTGTATGTTGTCCTACGGACTAAAACCCTCCGGTTTATATAGACACCGGAAAGGGCTAGGGTTACACAAGGTCGGTTACAAAGGAGAAGATATACATATCCGTATGGCCTAGCTTGCCTTCCACGCCAAGTAGAGTCCCATCCGGACACAAGACGAAGTCTTCAATCTTGTACCTTCATAGTCCAACAGTCCGGCCAAAGGATATAATCCGGCTGTCCGGAGACCTCCTAATCCAGGACTCCCTCAATCGTGTTTTGTGATGCCGAGCTATTGATGCCGAGCTATTGTTTTCCTATCTTTTCAGATTCAGGTCAATGAAGATGATTTCATGGGAATTGCACAATATGGACTCATGTTGAGTCATCTCTATTGCCTCATGTGTTTGCTACAAATGTGTCTGCATCATTGCAAGATGAGGCAACTAGCTAGCTATGGAGTTGCCAACATGCTCAAAGTGCTCGCAACATTGAGAAGAAACAAGCATGCCCAGGAAATTAATGTGTGCACGGAGAGGCCCTTTGCTCAGAGAAGCATCGACCGGTTTTTTCTATTTCCACACCTTCTCACAGCTTTGTATTGGTTATAGTATGGTGAATCATTGAGATGCATAAACATGTTGAACTTTTGTTCTTCTGAATGTTAGTATGCATACCGTATCTTCTGAAGCTTAGTTTAATGTGAATGTTGACTAGCCTGTGAACCTTTACAATCTAGTAAGTATATTGTAGGCATGTTATTTGACACCTCACTTTGCCATGCTACACGACCAGTGTGAGTGTCTGCATCCAGTACCACATCCTCTAATTTGGTGGATGCCAAGTTGAAAAAGGTTACTGATGAGTAGCCATAAGCTGGAGGCATCTCTTTTTTCTTTCGAATGGGCAATAAGCTGGAGAGTGTCTCGGGCTTCCTCTAGTGTTAAGGCCCTCCAGTACGAAACACGGGCAGTCGACTGGGCCGATACAAAATCCTATCCATATTAAAGTCCATTTGTTTTTGTTTTTTGCGAGGAGAATCCCATATTTCTTGAAGAGGGGGCGGTCCCAGAAAAACCCTCCTTCCTCCTCGCTTCCACTTATACTACAGCTTGTTGGACTCTCCCACTTCCGTCGCCCCCCAATTCCCCCCGCTCTCCATCTTCCTCACCCGTCCAGAAAACCCCCGCTCACCTTCTTCCTCACTCGTACAAAACACCTGCTCCTCTTCTTCCACTCCTATAGAAAACCCCAGCCCTCCTTCTTCCCCACTCGCACAGCCACTAGGCTCGTCTCGGGCTACTCTGCTCAAACCCGTGAGCTCACGCAACGCCCATAAGGAAAATGGAGTCGGCTGGCCCCAGCGCCAAGAAGATGAGGCTCCCGCCAGCGAGGACGCCGGTTGTAGATCCCGCACCCGGCAGCGCGGGGAGAAGCGGCGAGCCCCCCCGGATATGAGGAATCGGTAGAATCTCTGGTGGACCGCATCAGCGATCTCCTGGACATCATCCTTGAGGAGATCATCTCGCTTCTCTGCACCAAGGATTGCTGTCGCACACAAGTCCTCTCAACTCGGTGGCGCCCTCTATGGCGCATCGCGCCCCTCAATCTCGACTGTCATCAGATATTTGTCCTTCCTGAATTTGATCTCCTCAGAGCCATCGTCTCCTCTCACTAGCAGGGTCTTCTTCAATGCCTCTGCATCCTGACACGCTACCTGCTATCCATACCCGGCACGGTGGATGCTTGGCTGACATCCCCTAAATTCGGAAAACTCCAGCAGTTTGAGTTCTACCATTACCACGAAAGTTTCATACCACGAGCACGCCAAGAATTCATGCCCACACCATCATTGTCCATCTTGCAGTTTTCCTCCTCTCTCCACACCGCCACCTTCGCCCGGTGCCATCTACCTGACGATCTGGTACAAATGGTTCGACTCCCACTACTAAAAAAACTTTCGCTTGTGGTGGTGTATCTGTCGGAGGCCTCACTGCACAACATCATCCACTCCAGTTTCCCTGCCCTGGAGCGCTTGCTGATTGTTTTGGGAATAGAAACCCCTATTAGTTGTCTCCAAATGAAGTCGCCTCACCTTAAAAGCATTGGAATTTGTTTTGAAGGACAGTAGCTCATCATCAAAGATGCCCCTTCACTTCAAAGGTTGATCCTTGATAATTGTTACAGACCTTCGTAAATAATTGTTGTCTCTGCGCCCAAACTGGATACCTTAGGTGTAATTTGTGATCCATTTAATGATCACAGGAAGATGGTGTTTGGCTCCTCACCTTTTCAGGTACCGTATATTATCATCTACACATTTGTAATCATAAGCTGCATTTTTCATTTGTGCGCATAAGTTTTATATCATCTTGGAGTACACTTTGGGTACTAATATTATGGTATATGCTCAATGAAGAGTTCATCCATGGATAGCCTATCAATGCTGCTGGATTCTGCCAAGATCTTATATATCAGAATTTGTAGTTTTGATCTGAACATAATTATTGGCTTGTTGCGATGCTTTCGATCTCTGGAGAATTTATATATAGAGGTGATGATTTCATGCACATTGAAAGCCTGTATATATTGTACTAGAATTAACCATTCAGTTGTCGCTCTTTCGACATACTCTTTTTTCAGACCTTAACTGTTTTCAATCTGCATGTCTACTTAGGTACTGCGACCACATGGAGAAAAATGTATAACCAATCAGTGGCGTAATAAGCACCGGGATTTTCTCGGTTCTCATGAAATTCGTTTGAGGACAATAACGATGGAAGGATATGCATCCAACCAGGCAAACAGAAGCTTTGTCACATTCTTCCCGTTGAATGCGAGGTCACTATTGTCCATGAGGCTTAAGTTTTACCGCAAGAGATTTCTCACGGAAGGACACGTTGAACAGAAAAAAAGAAGTTTCAGGTGGATAAATGGGCTTCTAAAGATGGTCGGCTTCTATTTACAACAAGTTGTTGTCATCCTGAAATAATTTTTTTGCATGGGATGTTGCTTTTATGGATCAGACTGGTCCATTTGTTTGTGACTGTGAAAAAGAGTGGTTGGGTTAGATGTTACTGCCATGTTCAATCTCGGTTTGTCTAAAAATTTGATGAACAATTAATCCTTGGGCTTTTTGTATCATTTGTAAGCTTGAGTTGCATGTTGTTGCCCTCGTCCCCCCCCCCCCCTGCCACTACACTACTGCATCTTCCATGGCTGCTGTTCGTTCCTGTCCGAGGCCTCACCGTCGTTCTCTGCCTTGGTTCGCTAGTTGTGCCCACCGCCGTCTGGCGTTGTCAACATGGTCAACAACCAAGAGGAGTCAGGAGATGACTGTACGTGGAGAGGCTGACAGTAGGGACCCACCAGGGTCATTGCATTACGCAAGTAGGTGTCTCGTTATTACAAACCCAAAAAAATACTTCCTCCTAATTGTTTGACAACTAGGTCCATGCCATTGTCAATGTAGTCAATAAACAAGAAAATTACACAACGAGTGGATAACACCAGGGACCCAGCAGCTTGCCCAGTTGTTTTTTAGTTTTAGAGACGGAGCTCAACTGCGCGTTGTGCGGGGGTTGTGGCCCGTCTAGCCCACGCTTACGCTTTTCTTTAAGCACATGACGAGCCTAGTTAATATCTTTTTTCTTTCTGAAAATGGCTAGCCCAGTTCTTTTTTTTGAAGAGTACCAAAACCGAGGCCTACTTGCTTTTCTCAGTCCTGCTGGGCTGCAAATCTTTCAAGACAAGGAGGGATGTAAGTAGTAAGAAATGGGCTTCCCTAGAAAATAGGCTATAAGTTCTAAGAAATGGGCTGTTAATTTTTAAACCAAAGCCAACCGGCAATTACATTAAAATATCATTTTTTCTAGATTTCTCTACTCTCTACTCTTATAAAAACCAAAGCCAGCTGGCAATTACATTAAAATCGTCTTTTCTCCCACAAGATAAACTACTCATACAAATGCATCTTCATGTTCCGTGCAACCCATGGGCATCTTGCTAGTTAAGATTTTAAATTTCATTCATTTTTTGTGGAGAATTATTTTTTGAATTTTATTTTGATATATATTTTTTAAAATTATTTTTAACGTGCCTCAAAATTTCATGATTAAAAGAGTTCGGACCCCACCGAAATATGCAAAATTTTGTTGAATCTTTTAGCAGTGCCCAGAATATATGGTCGGTAATGCTAATAAAAATAATATGGGCTTCAAATATCCTTAAGAATTAGCAAATGGGCTGTAAATTATTGCAAATAATGGCAAATGGCTTGTATGATGTTTGTCACAGATTTGGAGGCTAACTTCTGGGCCTACTAGGTTGACGATGACGATGTCCTAAATTTTTTTGACACATACGCAAGGCTTTGTCAACTTAGTCAACACAGAGCAGTGACTGTTCGATGTCCATCCAACGGCCGCTGTGCTTCTTCATTCTCTGATCTTCCTGCTCCAGCTGCCCAAACCAGCGCCTACGGGACTACCTGCTCCCTCCTCCCATGGATGGTTGTGCTGCGGCCAGGCCATCCCTCTACCCACCCGCACATCTTGTTATTTTCTGGCGATGTCAGCCTCACCCTGCAGCCGACCAGTCAGCGCTCGTACTCCCCTCAGCATGGGCATCCGCTGTGGTGGCTTCACCGGCTCCGGGTCGTTCCCTTCCTAGGCCTCGCCCTCATCCACTGCGTTTGTGCTCTGGGCACGGCGAGGTCAACATGGCCAACATACAATAGCCATCGGAAGAGGCTAACAGTAGGGGCCCACACAAGGAAATGCCTCCTTATTACGCGCAAAATAATGATTTGTCCACCTGATAGCCGGGACCCACCGGAAGGGCCTCTGTATTTCGCGAAAAAACGTTCCCTCCGCTGACAGGTCGGACCCACTGAAAGGATCGAGAAGAGGTGTCTAGAGGGGGGTGAATAGACTCTAATCAAGAAAAGTTGCAGTTTTTAATTCTTTAGGTTCATGTGGAGTATTAACAAAAGTTTAAACATTCACAATACATATCAAGCAAGCATGCAAGCATACAAAGAGTATATGAGCAGCGGAAAGTAAAGCATACAAGTTGCAAGAATGTAAAGAGAAGGGATTGGAGTGTGCAAACGCAATTTGGAGACACGGTGATTTTTTATCCGTGGTTCCGATAGGTGGTGCTATCGTACATCCATGTTGATGGAGACTTCAACCCACGAAGGGTAACGGTTGCGCGAGTCCACGGAGGGCTACACCCACGAAGGGTCCACGAAGAAGAAACCTTGTCTATCCCACCATGGCCGTCACCCACGAAGGACTTGCCTCACTAGGGTAGATCTTCACGAAGTAGGCGATCGCCTTGCCCTTGCAAACTCCTTGGTTCAACTCCACAATCTTGTCGGAGGCTCCCAAGTGACACCTAGCCAATCTAGGAGACACCACTCTCCAAGAAGTAACAAATGGTGTGTTGATGATGAACTCCTTGCCCTTGTGCTTCAAATGATAGTCTCCCCAACACTCAGCTCTCTCTCATAGGATTGGATTTGGTAGAAAGAAGATTTGAGTGAAAAGCAACTTGGGAAAGGCTAGGGATCAAGATTTATGTGGTTGGAATGAAATATCTTAACCTCAACACAAGTGTAGGCGGTTCTCTCTCAGAAAATATGTACTGGAAGTGTAGGCATGTTCTGATGGCTCTCTCCATGAATGAAGAGTGGGTGGAGGGGTATTTATAGCCTCCACACAAAATCTAACCATTACACACAAATCACCAAACTCGGTGGGACCGATTCAGAGAACTTGATCAGACCGATTTGGTTCATAATGTGACCGTTAGGTGTTTCGGTGGGACCGACTGGATCAACTCGGTGGGGCCGATGTGCTAGGGTTAGGGTAAATCCAAAACTTGGTTTGACCGATTACTCAAGCTCGGTGGGACCGATTTGGGTAATAAGCGAAACAGAGAGTTGGCCAAGCAAACTCGGTGGGGTCGATTGCATACCTTGGTGGGACCGAAAATATTGCAATAAGTAACAGAGAGTTTGCAAGCCCATCTCGGTGAGACCGAGATCCCATCGGTGAGACCAAACTGATTAGGGTTTCTGGCAGTGGCTATGTCAACTGAACTCGGTGGCTCCGGATAGAAAGAATCGGTGGGGCTGAGATTGACTTTTGGTTTGGGAAAAATTTGGAAGTGAGAAAGTGGTTGAGGGCTTTGGAGCATATCACTAAGCACTTTGAGCAAGCAAGCCATTAAGCAACACCTCATCCCTTCTTAATAGTACTGGCTTTCCTATGGACTCAATGTCATCTTGGATCACTAAAATAGAAAATGTAGAGTCCTGAGCTTTGAGCTTGAGCCAATCCTTTGTCCTTAGCATATTGAAGGGGTTCCACATCCTCTAGTCCATGCCACTCCATTGTTGAACTTGTATGAAACATACTAGGTAGAAACATTAGTCCAACGAGAGATATGTTGACATTAATTACCAAAATCACCCAGGTAGCACTTGTGCTTTCAATCTTCCCCTTTTCGGTAATTGATGACAACATACATCAAAGCTTTAGATAAAGATATAGAGAACAACAAGTAAAGCTTCGGAAAGACATGTAACATGCAAAGGCTCCCCCTATATGTATGCAATCATATAAATATGAAACATAGGAGCATGTGAATGCATAAGCATGACAGAGTAAGCCATGTGTTACATGTATCTTGGCTATATGCATCAGAGTGAAATATGTAAATATAGGAAATGTGCCTTCATGCTCATGAGTCCTTCTTGCAAACAATATGTACATCAGCAAGAGATCCTCATGCACATGACTGTGATGCATATACTTACCTTGTGGTCTTGAGTTGGCTTAGAAGGGAATGGACCTGAGTAAACAAGGTTAGATAACACAGATACATCTACTAGCCTGAGCAAACAAAAGAACCACAGAGGTACCAAGACTGGGATGACATGTAGAGTGTGAGTACTGATTACTCCATTGGATATAGACATGTCCCCAAAGGTAAAGATGTGCAATAGAATCAGAGATCTCCTCCCCTTAGATTTCTTGCTCCCCCTGAATCTTGAATGGGATATTAGGAGAAGATCGGGAACAGAAAATCAGAGCAAAAGAAAAGACAACAGAGCTAATGCAAGCAATCAAATATGAACATGTATTTCCCCTCTTAAAGACATGTAACTTCTCTCCTCTTGAACACCAAGCATCTAGGGTTTTCGTACTCTCTTCCCCTTGAGTGTTCTCTCCCCCTATAGAAATGATTAAGCATAGAGCTTTGATGTGATCTCTCTCTCCCCCCTTAACATCAATTTCCAAGAAGGGATCTTCTGGATTTTTGTTTTATTGTAGAAGGGTTTGGTCCTTGAGTCACAAAGCAAGTCGAATGTGATGCTGGTAGAGGACAGGAGTCATTGAGTGGAGCTGGAGAAAAAAATGAATGCAGGAATAAGTGGCAAGTTGTCTTTCCTGTAGTGAAATCAGTAGCACCAAGTTGTTTGCTTCGGTGGCACCGAGCGAATTCGGTTGGGCCAAAGGAAACAAACCGGTGTGACCGAGTCCATCACAGAGAGAACACTTCTTTCCTCAGCTCACTAGGCACTTAAGATCTCACAAGGATTTTCAAGGAATTTGCTAAAAGATTTGCAATGAATTGGATGCAGAAAATGCAGAATAACAAGAAAGAAAAGAAATAAAAAGATCTAGATGAAGTTCTTTTGAAAGGGGAAAACACATATGCATGAGACAAATGCAAGAGAAAGCACAAGAGAACTTCATCTAGAATTGGGCGGTGACAAAGTCACCTATGTTAGAGTATATTGACTTAGGAGTCAAGTGAGGTCACTTGATCTTTGGTCATACTCATCGTTTAAGCTCAAAAATGGGGTTACCATTTTTCGTTTAAGCATCTTGATATATTCACATCTTGTTGAATTGCTTTAACCCATGACTTGGAGTAAAGCTTCTCTAAGATGGAATAACATACCTTGGGTGGTGGTGTTGATCTTGATCATGTAGTTGAACTTGTGTGGGTTGCTCAAGGTTGATGTAGCTCATCAAAAGTTGGGAGCACCACTTTGGAATTTTGAGTTCATCTTCCTACATGGGTTAGCTTTGCACGGAAGAGCACTTGTGTATCCAAAATGACAAGCATAAATTTTAATGTAGAATGTGTCAAAGGATATGTTTGAAGATTTTCGTGCTCCCTTGTCTTCAACCACCATTATGTAGAGACTTGATGATGTAGAGATTGCTCAATATGTGAGTGAGTTGAAATCTCATGGATTTAGATTCATCCAAGTACCTACAAGGGTTAGATAGCATGCAAGGGTGCAAAAATATCCAAGACATATAGATAGCATCATGAAAGAAATATCAAGGGTTAGTCAAAGGCTCATGCCTTGCATATATCCAAATGGAGTTCCTACTCCAAGTTTGAAGCATCAATGATGTTCAATTCACCTCTCAAACGGCAAAAGACTTTCTCATCAGGTGGTTTGGTAAATATATCCACTAATTGCTTATCGGTGCGAACATGCTTAAGATCAATGTCCCCTTTGGCAACATGATCTCGAATGAAATGATGACGAACTTCAATATGCTTAGTTCGAGAATGTTGCACGGGATTGTGAGCAATCTTAATAGCACTTTCATTGTCACAAAGCAATGGAACATGTTTCACATATATCCCATAATCTTTAAGAGTTTGGGTCATCCAAAGTAATTGAGCACAACATGATCCAGCAGCAATGTATTCTGCTTCGGCGGTGGATAAGGATACCGAGTTTTGTTTCTTGGAGGACCAAGACACAAGAGATCTACCAAGAAATTGAGAAGTACCCGAAGTGGACTTTCTATCAACCTTATCTCCGGCATAGTCCGAATCGGAGTAACCAACAAGATCGAATAGGATACCAAATGCCAAAAATTGGTGTGTGTATTAAGTATCTCACTATCCTTTTCACAGCCTTAAGAGGAAACTCTTTAGGGGCCGCTTGATATCGTGCACACATGCATACACTTAGCATAATATCAGGACGAGAGGCACATAGATATAACAATGAACCAATCATAGAGCGGTGTCGGGGGACTAATCCACGAACACCTATGGGACCGGCGGACCGAGTCCCTTTCGGTTCGGCGGGGGGGGAGGTCGTGCAAAGAGCGGATCGAGGCGAAGCACACGAGCAGTTTACCCAGGTTCGGGCCGCACGGATGCGTAAAACCCTACTCCTGCTTTGTGGTTTGTATTGAGTTCTTGCTCGGGAGCGCCGAGTGCTACAGTACACACCAGCAGCTAACGAGACCGGGCGTGAGTGTTCTGTTTTCCCGAACCCCCCTCTACGTTGCGCATGGGCCTCCTTTTATATGCTCAAGGGGTCACCGACAGGCGGCAACGGAGACAAAGGGTAAAAATGAAAAAGGTGATGCGGTAGGTACAGCTACCTGCTACAGTGTATCATACCTAACCCTGACGGGAGGGGACAAGGGCCTTAAATGCCCGTCTGCGTCGCCTAAACAGTGTAAAAGGGACCGTCAGGGACACCACCGCTCGCCACGATGGCAATCTTGTCAGCGCCGCTTGCCACCGCTCACCGCTGGCTGCACAGCCGCCCGCCACGCACGCCTGGAAGGGTCCCAGAGCGACACGTTGGTGGATGTGCTGGAGCGCGGGCACAGAGTGGTGGCTTGCCGCGGCAAGAGCCTTGCCGCGGTCGTTGTCTTGTCGCGTCCGGGAGCTTGTCGCTCACCGGGCCTTGTCGGGACGTGTGGCGCGCCGCGGCAAGTTCCTTGAGATGCCTTGGGCGGCCTTCCCGGCAAGCTCCTCTTGCCGGGGTCTTGAGGTGCCTTGGTTGGCCTTCCCGGCAAGCTCCTCTTGCCGGGGTCTTGACTTGGATACTTTGTTCTTGAATGGCTCCAAAGGAACCACGGAGGACCTTGGCGGTCACCCGGCAAGCCTTGCCGCGGGATGCTGCGACTGCCCGTGCACAAGTTCGGGATACTAGGGTACCCCTACTCTAGTACACCGACAGGAGCCCCCGGGCCTGGGCCATACACGGTGCCGAGCGCTGTTGGGACAGGCCCAAAACAGGGCACGGGCACGCGCGGCCTAGGTTACGCCGTATCTCTCTCCGCATCCGCCGCGCCCTCCCCGAACGGCACGCGTTGAATGCGGCATCGTGGGAGAGATCGTGGGGGTTTTCTTTATTCGGAAATGCGGAACATCCGCCCCCTCCCTCTTTATAAGCAGAGGAAACAGGGGTAGTTCGCCCATTTGCCAGTTGCTGCTTCAATCTCGGAAATCTCCCCTGCTCCCTTGTCTTCCCAAAGTCGAAAGAGAGCAGCGCTCCGCCCCCCATCGCCACCAGCACCACCAACGCCGTCGACCTCCTCCACCACTTCTGCCATGGCTCCAAAAGCCGACAAGGGGAAGGTTGTGAAGTCGACCGAGGCGCAGCGGCTTGCGGCGCTGCGGAAGGAGCGGGCAGTCTTCCCCCGCAAGCTCGCCGCAAAGGAGCTGAGGGAGAACTACTACCTCTTCTGGTCGACGGAGACGCGGGCGCACCCGCGCACGAAGGTACTTCCCGCCGCCGCTTGGAAGAAGGCTCCGAACAGATACCCTTTCTTTGCCTTGTTCTTCTACTGCGGGCTCTGCCCGCCCTTCTCTGAATTCTTCTGCGATATCATGAACACCTACGGGTTCCACCTCCTTGACTTCACGCCCAATGCCGTTCTGACCATGGCAGTTTTCGCGCATCTCTGCGAAAACTTTGTCGGAGTCCATCCCAATGTAGCCCTCTTTCGCCATTTCTTTATACCCCGGGTAGAGAGAGGAAAGCCTTTATCCGGCGGAATCGCCTGGATCTCAAGGGCCGGCAAGAAGGAAACTTATCTGGAGGGAGAGTTCCGCGGCAAGTGGGAGGAATGGAGAGCAGACTGGTGCTGGATTGACGAGGAGAACCCGCAGCCGTTTACCACCCGGCGCCAAACCCCAGTAGCACGCGGCAGCGACTGGAGTGACGTGGCCCCGGAAGACGACAGGCTGAAGATTGCTGTCACCCGGATCCTACGCCTCAGGCTTGCCGGGCTCACTGTAGGCGCTGTTGGCGCAGATTTCCTTCGCCGCCGCATCGCCCCTCTGCAGGAAGGAGGAAGACCCGCCTGGGAGTTCAAGAATGCGGCGGATATCATGAGGCTGCGGCCGGGCCTCAACTTCAACTTCACTGTTCTGGAGCTCAACGCGATGCTCCAGGAGCTGTTCAAGTATGACCCCCAACATCCCGAAGTCTTCAGGTTGCCGGGGGGTGTCGTTCCGCTGTGCAACAATTCCTCGCTCGACCGCATCCGGGCAATGATGCCGCAGTGCGACTCGCACGGGATTGTCCCAACTTGGCAAGAGCCTGCGGACGACGTCGTGCAGCAATTCTTCGATGGCTTGGTAGAAGTGGCGATCCGTCCCGATGAGAAGGACAGCCTTACCCGCGACACCACCGATGAGGAGATGACACGCATCGCCACCAGGCTGGAAGAGGCGGTGGCAGCCGCAGCCGCGGGCGAATTTGGATTCACCGTGGAGGAGGCAGACGCAGCAGAGGCGGGAAGCCGTGCCGAGCGAGAGGAGCGCGTCGGCGAGAAAGAACTTGCCGGGCATGGCGCCGGGTCGAGCGAGCCCGCCAAGGATACGAGCGGCTCGCTGGAGATCAACTCGTCTTCCACCTCATCTTCGGACACCTCGCCGCAAGCAGAGCCTCCATCTCCACCAAGAAGGCGTCTCCGCAAGGCCGGGGACGTAGCGGAGCGGCAAGCGAGTCAACAGCCGCCGCGCCGTGCGACACGCTCCACCGCGGCAAGCAATGTTGCCCCGGGAGCACTTCACGTTGCGACGGTAACTAGAGCGGGGCCCTCCCGGACCACCGCTTCTGCTCCTGCCGCTTCTCACGCCGCGGCGGCAGCCGGAGCGGGGTCGTCTCAGACCACCGCCACTGTTCCCGCCAAGCGGCCAAGGGAAACCTCTCCTCCGCCTCCTCGCGCCGGACTTGAGCCGGACTTCGACTTCTCCGCGTTCAGCTCCGACGAGGAAGAAGAAGAAGAGTAAGATTCTCTTGTTGTACTTGCAGTTCTTCAATCCTTGCTGTTTTGTCTTGTGTCTCATTTGCTTTACTCTGAACTTGTTCCTTTTTAGGACTCTGGCCCAGAGAGCAGCGAAGAGGGCCAAGGTCCCGGTGATTGTCATCGAGGACGAGCCCACCGTGATAGCAGGGGGTGCGCCCGAGACAACCTTGCCGGACCCGGCAACTTTTCTCCAGAGCAGCCCCCAGCGTAAGTATATGGTTCGATTTCCGCTGTGAGGTGCGCATGGATACTCTGTCTTTGCTGATATCTGACTGCTGGCTTGTGTAGGAGCAGAGCAGCCCCACCCGGAGCCAAGGGAGAGTCCGCCGGCAAGGGAGAATTATTCGGTAAGGGAGAGGTCTCCGGCAAGGGGGAGTTCTCCGGCTAGGGACAGCACCAGCGGCCCCCCGGCGGCGGAGACCACAACTGCAGAACCCGGTACAGGTAATCCTTTCGCTGCAAGACTTCCCTTGGGTTCTTCTTCTTTTGATGTTCTTGGGTTTTTGCTTGACTCTTCTCCCTTTTCCGGCAATCAGACCCATCTGTTGCGGAGCAGATGGAGACCGAGGTTGCCGCCGGCGACGAGGCCGCCAAAGCTGCCGCCGCAGCAGCTGGCGGGGGGTCTGGCGATCGCACTGACGGCCCTGAGGCCGCAGGAGCGCCAGGCGCTGCATCGACCGCCGCCCCGTCCGCCGCTACCGCAGCGCCAGGCTCCGAAGAGCCCCAGCCAGGCGTCTACTTGAAGGCCGGCGATGGCGTCTTCATCAACCTCCCCTGGGTGTCAAGCTCCAGGGCGCCGGTCGAGGGAGAGAGCTTCGACGGAGAAGTGCTCGCCTCCGCTGGGCTGACGCTGGTTGATGCGCCGAGCAGCAGCAGCGGCGAGCCTGAGGAGGAGCGGCTGCTGCGGAAGCTGTTGTCGCTCTACCGCGCGCGGCAAGCCAAGCTGGAATCCCGTGAGGCGCTTGTCGCGAAGGCGGGAGCGGACATCGAGAAGCGCGCCGAGGAGCTCCAGGGTCTCAACCAGGAAGCTCTCCGGTCCCTGGCAGAGGAGCGGGAGCAGCTCGCCGAAGCACAGAAGGCCTTCCTCCTCGAGAAGGCTGAAGTCAGAGAGCAACAGCGGCTTGCCGCTGAGAAGCTGTCTGCGCAGGAAGGTGAGCTGGCACAGCGGAAGATCAACCTTGACGCCCACGAGGAGGAGCTTGCCGCGCGCGAGCGAACATTCGGTGGAGCCCTCAAGCAAGCGGAGGATGCTGCCGCAGCCACCGAAGCCGCCAAGAAGGAGCTGGAGGCGAAGGTGGCGCAGCTGGAGGCCGATCTCGCTGAGAAGGGCAAAGAGCTCAGCGCCGCCAAGGACTCCAACGCAGATCTTGAGTTGAAGCTGACTACTTTGACCAAGACGCTGGACGGCGCCAAGGAGCAGGAGGTGGCCTTGAAGGAGGAGATCAAGGCCGACAAGGCGCTGCTGGAGAGTGCTGCCGCCGCCCAGAATGCCTTCAAGGAGACTGTGGAGCACTGGTCGGAGAGTCTTGTGAATGTTGCCGCAGACATTGACAGGGAGCTGGCGCAGCTGGGGATGGAGGACCTCGGGTATCCCTCCGACGAGAACCTCCAACCCAGCGCCAAGCTCATCTTGTTCTTCAAAGGCGTGGCGACGGCCCTCCAGCAACTCTGGGAGAGGATCCCAAGGCAGCTGGCCGACGAGTCGCGCAAGATCTGCGCGGGAGCTCTTCAAAAAGTGTTGGTGAAGGTGGCCTTCCGCAATCCGGGCCTCAACCTCACCAACGTCCTTAGGACCCTGCCGCCGGATGCTGATCTGGAGGCGCTCAAGACCCTTGTCGCACCCATTGTGGACAAGGTGAGCGGGATCAAGAGGATCGAAGGCGATCGCATAGACTAGGCCGCCTGTTTCTTCTTTCCTTGTCGTTGTTTATCATGTTATGAAAACAATCCGTTAGAGCCGCGACAAGCTATCTTGTAATATAGCTCTATTCTGGGTAATGATTGCAATGTTATTCCCTTTACTTGATTCCTCCCTTTGTATGTTTTTGCCCTACGCTTTTAGGGAACTTGCCAGTGCAGGCACCTTAGCCGCGAGCGCTGAGTGCGGAACGTCAGCAGCCTGCTGGCGGTGCCGTTACCGACAAGAAACCTTGTCGCAACTAGTCGCAGCTCACTTAAGTTGTTGAGCGGACTCGAAACAAAGTAAGGGCGCAACTAGCTACGAGTTGGTTCCTCCGCGCACAGGTTTTCCATACAAAGTGCGGTCGTTCAAGGGAGATAACTAAAAAATTTAAAAAAAATCTGATTGCTCAAACTTTGGCATCTTAGCTTTTCTGTTGTTTGCTTCCCGGCAAGGCGAAACTTTCTTGAACGACGCCTGGTCCATACCATTATGTTCTCCTTTCCCCCCCGGCAAACTTGTGGGCGAGGGAACCTTCCTTTCCTTGAGAAAAAAGAAAGAAGAGAAAATCAAGATATGGAGCCTTACGGCTCGTTATTGCTTACCGGGGAGTAGGTGCTGCACAAAGTGTGAGATAACACATGCAAAAAATAGAAAGCATGAAATTGACAAGATGTGCGGAGCACATGAGCTTTACTTATGCACGGGGTCTGCGCCCGGCTTTGTACAAAGGATTACATGCAGCAGCGGCAAGACTTGTACAAAAGGTGGTTGCCAGAACAGGTTCCGGCAACCGCGCCTTACGAGGAAAACTTACGAAGATGCTCAATGTTCCAGGAGTTGCTCATCGGAATGGCATCTTCGGTCTCAAGGCGGACAACGCCAGGCCTAGTGACTCGTTTCACCCGGTAAGGGCCTTCCCACTTCGGCGTCAACTTGTTGGAATTCTTGGCGGACTGAACACGCCGAAGAACAAGGTCGCCTTCCTCGAAACTTCTGGCATTAACTTTGCGGCTATGGTAGCGGCGCAAAGCTTGCTGGTAGCGAGCAGCTCGCACAACAGCCTGAAGACGGTCTTCCTCAAGGAGCAGCGCGTCATCTTGTCGCAGCTGCTCTTGGTCAAGCTCATCATAAGCGAGCACTTGAGGTGACCCGTATACGAGTTCTGTGGGGAGAACTGCCTCTGCTCCATATACTAGAGCGAAAGGTGTCTGGCCAGTGGCTCGATTTGGCGTCGTCCTGATCGACCAAAGAGCCACCGGCAGCTCCTCGATCTAGTTTTTTCCGCACTTGTGCAGCCTGTCGAAAGTTCTGGTCTTGAGCCCTCGTAGCACTTCAGCATTTTCCCTCTCCGCTTGACCGTTGCTTCTCGGGTGAGCAACAGAAGCGAAGCAGACCTTGGCGCCAAGATCTTGGACGTACTGCATGAAGGTGCGGCTCGTGAATTGCGTACCGTTGTCGGTGATTATCCTGTTAGGGATCCCGAAGCGGCAAACAATCGAAACGAAGAACTTGACTGCTGACTGTGCTGTCACCTTCCTCACTGGTTCCACTTCCGGCCACTTTGTGAACTTGTCGATTGCAACGTACAAGTACTCAAAGCCCCCGATTGCTCGGGGAAAGGGGCCGAGGATGTCGAGCCCCCACACCGAAAATGGCCAGGATAAAGGGATTGTCTGGAGAGCTTGAGCTGGTTGGTGTATCTGCTTGGAATGGAACTGGCATGCTTCACACTTGGTTACTTGTGCAGTTGCATCCTGGAGGGCTGTCGGCCAAAAGAAACCTTGCCGGAATGCTTTGCCAGCAAGTGCTCTTGCGCCAATGTGGTGACCACATATGCCTCCATGTATCTCTGCCAACAGCTTTTGTCCGTCTTCCCGGTGAATACACTTCAATTTCACACCGTTGAGTCTTCTTCTGTACAGTGTCTTGTCGACAAACTGGTACATACTTGACTGCCGGGCTACTCTTTCCGCTTCTTCTTGCTCTTCGGGAAGTTCTCCTGTCTGAAGGAAACGGACAATCTGCTGCGCCCATGCTGGAGCTTGTGGCTCGACAACAAGGACTAAAGGAAAATCTGCTGCTGCGGGAACATCCGCTTCTACGGCGAGAACCTGCGGCTCTGCCGGAGCTTGACGTTCCCCGGCAAGCTTGCCGGAGCAAAACTTGTCGGGAGCTTGTGCTTCAACGGAACAAACCCTAGGGCTTGCCGGAGCAGACTGCTCCTCAGCACTCTTGGCGTTGATCCCAGCTGCTGCGGGAACATCCGCTTCTACGGCGAGAACCTGCGGCTCTGCCGGAGCTTGACGTTCCCCGACAAGCTTGCTGGAGCAAAACTTATCGGGAGCCTCTGCTTCAACGGAACAAACCCTAGGTCTTGCCAGAGCAGAATGCTCCTCAGCGCTCTTGGTGTTGATCTTGGAGACCTTCTTGGTGGCGGCTTCGGGAAGCTCTGCCGGAAAATAGTCACCAGAAATCAATTTCCTCTTCTTGCTCTGTTGTTCGTGAAGAACTTGGCGCTAATCTCGACGAGCTCGTGGATCTGATGACGCGGTGGAGTCTCTATCGAGGTGGATCCGGCGAGTCGGCGATCTTGGCCTTCGGGGCGGAGAGTGCACAGTAGTTGCACCCCCACCGGTCTTGTCGCCACCGGCTCGTGCCTGGCTGACTTGCCGCGGCTGCGACGTGCTCGGCTGCCACTGAGTGTCGCCGTTGGCGAAGCCGATGAGATTCTGAATGGTGGTCCTCCAGTCGTCGATCTTGTCTGCTGTTGGAGGGTAGTCTAGGAGCAGTTGAGCTCGCGCCAAAGCTTCTGCTGCAGTGGCGGGTGGTGGTGGCGAACGGTGCGAGGAGCGGGATATGCTCGGACTTCTAACTATGTTAGAAGGAGCAGTATCCCGTCCAGGCGACCGTGTCTCGCTCGCGCCAGCAGGTTGGCGTGCATGGTGGTCTTGAGCACTCCGAGATCCACCAGCTCGATCTTGGTCCAGCAAACGCATGGTACTGTGAGCACCGTGACGCCGCCGGTCCCGTGCCTCATGAGGTGGGCGCGGTGCATGTACGGACACCGAGGTCTTGGAGTGCGCCCGGTCGTTGTGGAGGCCAGCTACGCCGCCGATGGGCAGCGCAGCCTTGTCCTTGGACCTGGCAGCACCGTGAGCTCCCTCATCGACGCCCGTTCTTCCGCCGGCGTCCGCCCCATCAGCCGTTTGCTCCGGTGGTAGCGGGGCGGACGGAGCAGCCGCCTCCGAAGCCTTCTTCTTCGGCGGCATGTCGATGAAGATGATGGAGATCTAGCTCGTATGAACGCCGGATCTGGTTCACACAACCTCAACTCCCCCTACCTGGTGCGCCAAAGATGTCGGGGGACTAATCCACGAACACCTATGGGACCGGCAGACCGAGTCCCTTTCGGTTCGGCGGGGGCGGAGGTCGTGCAAAGAGCGGATCGAGGCGAAGCACACGAGCAGTTTACCCAGGTTCGGGCCGCACGGATGCGTAAAACCCTACTCCTGCTTTGTGGTTTGTATTGAGTTCTTGCTCGGGAGCGCCGAGTGCTACAGTACACACCAGCAGCTAACGAGACCGATCGTGAGTGTTCTGTTTTCCCGAACCCCCCTCTACGTTGCGCATGGGCCTCCTTTTATATGCTCAAGGGGTCACCGACAGGCGGCAACGGAGACAAAGGGTAAAAATGAAAAAGGTGATGCGGTAGGTACAGCTACCTGCTAAAGTGTATCATACCTAACCCTGACGGGAGGGGACAAGGGCCTTAAATGCCCGTCTGCGTCGCCTAAACAGTGTAAAAGGGACCGTCAGGGACACCACCGCTCGCCACGATGGCAATCTTGTCAGCGCCGCTTGCCACCGCTCACCGCTGGCTGCACAGCCGCCCGCCACGCACGCCTGGAAGGGTCCCAGAGCGACACGTTGGTGGATGTGCTAGAGCGCGGGCACAGAGTGGTGGCTTCCCGCGGCAAGCGCCTTGCCGCGGTCGTTGTCTTGTTGCGTCCGGGAGCTTGTCGCTCACCGGGCCTTGTCGGGACGTGTGGCGCGCCGCGGCAAGTTCCTTGAGATGCCTTGGGCGGCCTTCCCGGCAAGCTCCTCTTGCCGGGGTCTTGAGGTGCCTTGGTTGGCCTTCCCGGCAAGCTCCTCTTGCCGGGGTCTTGACTTGGATACTTTGTTCTTGAATGGCTCCAAAGGAACCACGGAGGACCTTGGCGGTCACCCGGCAAGCCTTGCCGCGGGATGCTGCGACTGCCCGTGCACAAGTTCGGGATACTAGGGTACCCCTACTCTAGTACACCGACAAGCGGTAAACATTTTGATCAACCGGTTCACCATCTTTGGTCAAATCAAGATGTCCACTAGTAGGCATGGGTGTAGACATACCTTTGCATTCTTGCATATTGAACTTCTTGAATAAGTCCTTGGTGTACTTTGTTTGAGAGACAAAGGTACCTTCCTTAGTTTGCTTGATTTGCAAACCAAGAAAGAATTTGAGTTCACTCATCATAGACATCTCAAACTTCTCCGACATTAGCTTTCCAAACTTCTCACTAAAATGAGGGTTAGTTGAACCCAATATAATTTCATCAACATAAATTTGGCACACAAATAGTTCTCCATTAACCATTTTAGTAAAAAGAGTAGAATCAATTTTACCAATTTCAAAGGCTTTTTGAATAAGAAACTTGGTCAAGCATTTATACCACACTCTAGGGGCTTGTTTAAGACCATAAAGGGCTTTGTGAATTTTGTAAACATGATTAGGTTTCTTAGGATTGACAAAGCCGGGAGGTTGCTTAACGTAAACTTCCTCCTCAATTTCACCATTTAGAAAAGCACTTTTAATTTCCATTTGGTACAAGGTGATATCATGGTGATTAGCATAAGGAAGTAAGATGCGAATGGACTCAAGTCTAGCAACGGGAGCATATGTCTCACCATAGTCCATACCTTCGACTTGAGTGTAGCCTTGGGCGACTAGGCGAGCTTTGTTGCGGACGACTTGACCATCTTCATCTTGCTTGTTGCGAAACACCCATTTGGTACCAATGATGTTGTGGTTGTTGTCGGGCTTCTCGACCAATGTCCACACTTGATTTCTCTCTAAGCTGTGTAGCTCTTCATGCATTGTGTTAATCCAATCCGGATCTTCCAATGCTTCTTCAACCTTCATAGGTTCAATGCTAGAGATGAATGAGTAATGTTCACAAAAGTTAGCCAAACGAGTTTTAGAGCGAGTGATTCTCCCGGTTTGGATATCATTGTAGATTTTCTCGACGGGGTGATCTTTAGCGATTCTTGCTCAAACTTGTGTAAGCTTTGGCTAGGCTCAGGGTGGAACATCCTCTTCATCTTGATCTTCTTCTTGGCCTTCTTCATTGTTGACGTTGTCATTCTCTTGTCATGGTGGAGAAGGAGGTTGTTGATGTTCATCTTGGTGTACTTCCTTGTTTTCTTCGTCTTGGTGTGCCCCACTTGTGGATGCTTCCGTATCAATTCTTGGTTCACCTTGTCGTGAGGTGGAAGCTTCCACTTGGATGGACGAGGTGCTCTCCTTCACCTTCGTTGGATGAATCTTGCCAATAGACAAGTCTTGGATTGCTTCTGAAGGGTCTTTGTCCCCTACATCAATTGGCAATTGCTCGGTGAGGAGCTCGTATGTTGTCTTGCCGAGTAGCTTGTGAAGATACAAGTGATTTGTTGCATGAAAAGTTGTCTCAACCGCTTCCACCCAATAGTGTTTTGGAGTCTTGTACTCATCAAGCATTGTTCTTGCCATCTCAATAAGAGTCCGGTTCTTCCTCTCAACAACTCCATTTTGCTGAGGTGTGTACGTAGCTGAGAACTCATGTCAAGAAAGGTATCCACATTTGCGTTCTTGAACTCCATTCCGTTGTCGCTCCGAACCTTCTTGATTTTCACGTCAAATTGATTTTGGGCCTTCCTAGCGAAGTTTTTGAAGATCTTTTGGACCTGCGATTTGTCATCAAGAAGGGTCTAGATACTGAGAGTAAATTGTACCCAAGAGATTCAACAAGCATGACATTTTGTATGGAGCTATCATGTGAGATGGCCACCATACCTAGGCCAACCACCTTACCCTTTGAGTTATCAACAAAGGTGACATACTTTTGAGGGTCGTCGTTTTCAGCAAGCTCACGGAACATATCTTTATCTCCGGTCATATGATTAGTACATCCACTATCAAGGACCCATTCCTTTCCTCTGGCCATGTAGCCGTGAAAATTTGCCATAAGACCAAAGTGTCTCATCGCATCATCAAGATCATAGTCACTATCATCATCCTCATCATAGTATCCATGTTCAACATCATCTTGTGATTGATCAACTCCTAGAGAGGGTAATTCATTAGATAAATGATCATTTCTATGGTTACCTTTATGAGTTCTAATAGCTTTGGAAATGATATTGTTAATGATCCCAACATCTCCTATGGCACGCATGAGATTGGTAAGCTCAAATAGACAATCACCAAAGCTAGGATCACTAGAATTCATCTTACTCAAGGCAATAGACTTATGAAGGGTTACGTCTAAATTTTTCAAGGAATAATTTGGAAATCGTTCCTCAAGAAATCTCCATATAGTATAGGCACAATCAAGAATAGGCAAACTAGCAATCAAATTTTTGGGCAAACCTCTAAGGATAAGATTGATAGTTCTAAGATTGCGAATCATGTCAAGATCCTCTTCGGGTGTAGGATGCAAAGGATCAATATGAGGTGCACAAGGACTAGTAATGTACTTGTTCAAATGATATTCATTGAAAATCTCAAGAATTTCATTTTTTCACTCATAGAAGAACTCTCCATCAAGAATAGGCACTCTACGTCTAAGACTCCCCAAAGTAGACACATCCATCTTCCCCAAAGGTGTTTAAACCAAGGCAATGGAGACCAATGCTCTGATACCAATTGAAAGGATCAAGAAGAGGTGTCTAGAGGGGGTGAATAGACTCTAATAAATAAAAGTTGCAGTTTTTAATTCTTTAGGTTCATGTGGAGTATTAGCACAAGTTTAAACATACACAATACAAATCAAGCAAGCATGCAAGCATACAAAGAGTATATGAGCAGCGAAAAGTAAAGCATGCAAGTTGCAAGAATGTAAAGAGAAGGGATTGGAGTGTGCAAACGCAATTTGGAGACACGGTGATTTTTTATCCGTGGTTCCGATAGGTGGTGCTATCGTACATCCACGTTGATGGAGGCTTCAACCCACGAACGGTAACGGTTGCGCGAGTCCATGGAGGGATCCACCCACGAAGGGTCCATGAAGAAGAAACCTTGTCTATCCCACCATGGTCGTCGCCCACGAAGGACTTGCCTCACTAGGGTAGATCTTCATGAAGTAGGCGATCTCCTTGTCCTTCCGAACTCCTTGGTTCAACTCCACAATCTTGTCGGAGGCTCCCAAGTGACACCTAGCCAATCTAGGAGACACCACTCTCCAAAAGGTAATAGATGGTGTGTTGATGATGAACTCCTTGCTCTTGTGCTTCAAATAATAGTCTCCCCAAGACTCAACTCTCTCTCATAGGATTGGATTTGGTAGAAAGAAGATTTGAGTGGAAAGCAACTTGGGGAAGGCTAGAGATCAAGATTTATGTGGTTGGAATGGAATATCTTAACCTCAACACAAGTGTAGGCGGTTCTCTCTTAGAAAATATGTATTGGAAGTGTAGGCATGTTCTGATGGCTCTCTCCACGAATGAAGAGTGGGTGGAGGGGTATTTATAGCCTCCACACAAAATCTAACCGTTACACACAAATCACCAAACTCGGTGGGACCGATTCAGAGAACTCGGTCAGACCAATTTGGTTCATAATGTGATCGTTAGGTGTTTCGGTGGGACCGACTGGATCAACTTGGTGGGACCAATGTGCTAGGGTTAGGGTAAATCCAAAACTCGGTTTGACCGATTACTCAAACTCGGTGGGACCGATTTGGGTAATAAGCAAAACAGAGAGTTTCCCAAGCAAACTCGGTGGGGCCGATTGCATACCTCGGTGGGACCAAAAATATTGCAATACGTAACAGAGAGTTTGCAAGCCCATCTCAGTGAGATTGAGATCCCATCGGTGAGACCAAACTGATTAGGGTTTCTGGCAGTGGCTATGTCAACTGAACTCGGTGGATCCGGATAGAAAGAATCGGTGGGGCCGAGTTTGACTTTTGGTTTGGGACAAATTTGGAAGTGAGAAAGTCGTTGAGGGCTTTGGAGCATATCGCTAGGCACTTTGAGCAAGCAAGCCATTAAGCAACACCTCATCCCTTCTTAATAGTACTGGCTTTCCTATGGACTCAATGTCATCTTGGATCACTAAAATAGAAAATGTAGAGTCCTGAGCTTTGAGCTTGAGCCACTCCTTTGTCCTTAGCATATTGAAGGGGTTCCACATCCTCTAGTCCATTCCACTCCATTTTGAACTTTTCTGAAACATACTAGGTAGAAACATTAGTCCAACAAGAGATATGTTGACATTAATTACCAAAATCACCCAGGGAGCACTTGTGCTTTCACCCACCAGCTATATCTTCGCATGCAAGGAAGTGCCTCCTTATTACGCACAAAAAAATGAATACCCCCTGCTAGCTGGGACCCACCATAGGGGGAGGCTGACTTGTGGGCCTACTAAGATGACGGGGACAGAGGGCTTTGTCAACTTAGTCAATATGAACGATTCTAGCTCCAGTGACCGTACGATGTCCATCCAATGACCGTAGTGCTTCTTCAACCTCTAGTCTTCTTACTCCAGCCGCCCAAACAAGCGCCGGCCGTGCTGCCTACTCCTGCCTCCTGTGTCCGGATGTGCTGCCACCGCTGGCCATGCCATCCCTCTATACTCACCCACACCTCCTATTATTCTCCGGCAACGGCAGCCTCACACCGCAGCCGAAGCAGTCAACCCACGTACTCCCCTCCATGTGGGCATCCACTGCCGCATCTTCGCCAGCTCCGCGTCGTCCCCTTCCTAGGCCTCGCCGTCGTGGCCCGCCCTGGTGCTCTCAGTGCGGCGTGGTCAAGGAACGACTTCCATCGGAAGAGTACTGTATGTGGAGAGGCTGACAGCTGGATTCACGGCAGCAGCAAGGAAGTGCCTCCTTATTACATGAAAAATAATTATTCCTCCACCTGACAGCAGGGACCCACCAGACGGGCCACCGTATTTCGCGGAAAAAACGTTTCCCCCCTGACTACTGGGACCCACCAGCTACATCTTCGCACGGAAGGAAGTGCCTGACAGTTAGGACCCACCTGGTCGAAGCGTGCGTAGCGTTGTCATTCTAGTCGCGAATGTGTATGTACATACTGGCCGGTGTAGAAGTGCGCACGTGTCGTAGTAGAGACGTGCACGTGTCGTAGTAGAGGCGCGCACGTGTCGTAGTAGAGGCGCACATGTAGCATGTACACGTACGTACTGCCAGGGTGCAAGAAAGTAAATATGTCCACGTACGTACATATGGGCGGGGTCTCGAACGCCTACGCGTGCATATGTACGGCCAGGGCTCATGTACATGGCTGGGTTGGAACGGAGAAACTGCGTCGTCATCGTGTTCATGGGGAGGCAATGGAATGCGTCATGTTCATCGGGAGGCAACGGAACGCGTGCTGTTCATCGGGAGCCAACCGGCTTGGAAGGAACAGCCGATGAAAACGAGGCCCGGCGTATCGCAGAACAGACGAAACGGCCTTGTGTTCGACCGGCCATGGTCGAAACAGGATCCTGTTCATCGGGAGAGGTCTGGCGTACCGCAAAACGGTGGAAACTGGGTCCTGTTGATCAGGAGGGGTGTGGCGTACCAAAAAATGGAGGAAGCGGACTTGTGTTGGAGCGCTACGGTCGAAATGGAGGTCCTGTTCATCGGGAGGGGTGTGGCATAACGCAAAACGGGACTCCACGGGATACTGTTCATCTCCACTATCGACCTCCTCCAGCCTCCCCGGGCTACTATTCATAAACCGTCGCCTCCTCCAGACTCCACCTGCGACTGTTCATCCACGGGCTCCTGTTCATCCAGCCTCCACCGTGCGCTCTTGCACCGGCTACTGTTCAACCAGCCCTCTCCACGGGGTCCTGTTCAACCACCCCTCCACGGGCTACTGTTCATCCAGCCCTCCACCGGCTAATGTTCAACCGACCCTCCAAGGGGTCCTATTCATCTAGCACTCCACGTGGTCCTATTCATCCAGCACTCCACGGTGTCCTGTTCATCCACCGGCTAGATCAATTGGGGTACTGTTCATCCAGCGGCAACAGCCTCTACTACCACGGGGTCCTGTTCATCCAACCCCCCACCGGGAATTGTTCATCCAACCCCCCCACCCCCTGCAACAACACTCATTGTTCATCCAGACGCAACATCGATTGGCTTCAGTTAGAAGCAGTAGCAAAGGAATCACTCGGGTTCAATTAACAGCAAGGGATCGATCAATCGCTCGGGTTCAATAATGCGTAGCCTGCAGTGCAATCGCTCGGGTTCAGTTAGAGCCCAACGCCTCGCACCCACGTGCGTACATGTACGAGAGAAACGCGCATCGCACGGCCCCCGACCACCCACCGTAACCGGGAACTCCCCGATATTTTCCTTGCCCTCGCTTCTACCATGTTTTTTTCGTCATGGACGGCCCAAAGAATGTCATGCAGCTGCGTCTCCGGCCCGCCTAGGACGAAAAGCCCATTTTCTGTCATGATTTTTTGTCATAGAAGTAGGAGCCCACCACATCTATGATGATACTGGGTTTTTTTACAATTATCATCATAGAAGTGTCATAAGCATGACAGAATTATTTTTCGTTCGGCCCAAAATGTCATAGATGTGTCTTTTTTTGTAGATTTCTTCCCAACTTGTGCAAAACCATGTATTTGTGTCATCATAGGTTCTTTCGGAGAAATCACCTATACCGAAATATGAAAGCTGAATTTGATGGTACAGCAAAGGTAGATATGAGACCAATACCCTATGATGGGGAGGTGGTCCACAACATGGCTAAACAAATTAATGTTGTGCTTGACAAGAAGCACGCTTTAACGGTGAAACAAACACCCAAGGGTCAAGTGTTTAAGAAGAAATCAATGTTCTAGAAATTACCTTACTGGGAGATTCTACATGTACGCCACTGCATCGATGTCATGCACGTAGAGAAGAACGTATGTGAAAGCATCCTTGGTACTCTGCTAAATATTAAATGTAAAACAAAGGATGGTGGTGGTGCACAGCTCGATATGCTTGCTGATCAATCAAAACGTAAGAGTGAAGCATAAGATGATGACAAATTCATCAAAGCTCGCTAGAGTTACAATTTTAGTACAAAAGAAGCAACACAATTCTTCACCTATTTGTTGTCAGTTAAGACACCCTCTTCCTACTCTGCAAACATCAGAAGTCTTGTGGATGTGAGCTCAGGTAAAATGAAGTTGGGACACATGAAGTCACATGATTGCCATGTAATGTTGACACAAATCCTCCCGGTGGCCATCAGGAATCTGATGGACAACGATATAAGAAACACACTCATTGAGCTCTATGATTTCTTCAACCAACTATGGCAGAAAGTTGTAGATCCTGAAGAGTTGTATCATATGCAAGAGGATATTGCAAGAATATTGTCCAACCTAGAGATGTTTTTCCCACCATCATTCTTTGATGTCATGGTCCATCTCACTGTGCACCTTGTCGATGAGATAAAGTACGGTGGTCCTATGTTTCTTCGCAAAAGGTATCCCTTCGAGTGGTTCATGGGAATACTGAAGCGCAATTTTCGAAACCGAAACAATCCCGAGGAAAGCATCCTACAAGGTTATACGGCGGAGGAGGGGGTTGAGTTTTTCATCGAATACATGAAACAAAGACCTATTGGTTTGCCCCTCTCTCGCCATGAGGGAAGGCTGAAAGGTAAGCCGGTCCTTGCTGGCACACAAATGGCTGCACCCGGAGAATTGGCAGAGAAAGCCCATTTGAAGGTACTGCTTAACAGCCCAGTTCTCAGCGCTTATGTCGAAGAACACTTGGCGGAGATACGCCAAAGCTTCTTACCGATGGTGCCTTTATCAGATGTGGAGATGAAGGAGCGCACTAAGAACTATGCCGAACGGCTGAAGAATCGTCTGGCACAAGGATCCATCGATGACATTGCTACGTGGTTGGCACAAAAGCCATCACCTATGGTCTTGACGTACCAAGCATGTGACATAAATGGATACACGTTCTACACTAACGAACATGATGAGAAGACCTCATATCAAAACAGCTATATTCGAATAGAATGCTTGACTGTAGATGAAGTTGATAAAAGGGTATACTATGCAACCATCAAAGAGATTTGGGAGCTTAACTATGTGAAAGTTAAGGTGGCATTATTCTGGTGCGCATGGATCCCTCTTGGTCATGTAAAGGTTGATGATTACAGGAAGACCAGTGCTAACAGGACAACGATGGAATATCACGCGGACCCGTTCATTCTTGCCAACGATGCTACCCAAATTTTCTATGCGGAAGACCCCTTGCAAAAGAACTACCATGTAGTGATGCATGGGAAGAGGAGGGTACTAGGTGTCGAGGATGTTGCCGATGAGGACGAGTATGATGAATTTGCTGAGTTGCCAGCCAAGGGACCACGCAACCATCTAACAGAGAAGCGTAAAATCATCAAGAAAACCAAGTTAATTTGGGGTCAACGTAATTATCCCAGTTTCCCCATGTACATGGAATTAAGTCGTAAGATTAGTCTTTATGCCTACCTTGCATCTTAATTCGTTCAATTTAGGACTGGCCTGTGTACTCAATTTGTGAGTTATGTTTGATTTTCTGTTGATGTAAGAACCGTTAATATGTTGACCTTGATATGCTGTCAGCTCAGGCAATGAATACGAATTGTTTATTATTATTATTATTATATCATAGAGGTAGCACACTCAATTGATCTCACTCCAGTATGTGTGAACAAAAGATATGCAATATGGTTTGCGAATAGCACACGTGTCGGTGTACTAGAGTAGGGGTACCCTAGTATCCCGAACTTGTGCACGGGCAGTCGCAGCATCCCGCGGCAAGGCTTGCCGGGTGACCGCCAAGGTCCTCCGTGGTTCCTTTGGAGCCGTTCAAAGACAAAGTATCCAAGCCAAGGCATCTCAAGGAACTGGACAAGACCCCGCCAAGAGGAGCTTGCCGGGAAGGCCAACCAAGGCATCTCAAGGAACTTGGCACGACGCGCCACGCGTCCCAGCAAGGCCCGGTGAGCGACAAGCTCCCGGACGCGACAAGACAACGACCGCGGCAAGGCGCTTGCCGCGGCAAGCCACCACTCTCTGTCCGCGCTCCAGCACATCCACCAACATGTCGCTCTGGGACCCTTCCAGGCGTACGTGGCGGGAGGCGGTGCAGCCAGCGGTGCGCGGTGGCAAGCGGCGCTGACAAGATTGCCATCGTGGCAAGCGGTGGCGTCCCTGACGATCCCTTTTGCACTATTTAGGTGACACAGACGGGCATTTAATGCCCGTGTCCCCTGCCGTCAGGGTTAGGTATGATACACTGTAGCAGGTAGCTGTACCAACTGCAGCACCTTTCCATTTTTACCCTTGTCTACGTTGCCACCTGTCGGTGACCCCTTGAGCATATAAAAGGAGGCCCATGCGCAACGTAGAAAGGGGGGAGGAAGAACACTCACGCTCGGTCTCGTTAGCTGCTGGGGTGTACTGTAGCACTCCGCGCTCCCGAGCAAGAACTCAATACAAACCACAAAGCAGGAGTAGGGTTTTACGCATCCGTGCGGCCCGAACCTGGGTAAGCCGCTCGTGTGCTTCCCCTCGATCCGCTCTTCGTGCGACCCTCGCCCCCGCCGAACCGAAAGGGACTCGGTCCGCCGGTCCCATAGGTGCCCGTGGATCAGTACCCCGGCATCTTTGGCGCGGTTGCCGGAACCTGTTCCGGCAACCACCTTTTGTACAAGTCTTGTCGTTGTTGCATGTAATCCTTTGTACAAAGCCGGGCGCAGACCCCGTGCATAAGTAAAGCTCATGTGCTCCACACATCTTGTCAATTTCATGCTTTTTGTTTTTTGCATATGTGATCTGACACTTTGTGCAGCACCTACTCCCCGGTAAGCAATAACGAGCCGTAAGGCTCCATATCTTTATTTTCTCCTCTTTCTTTTTTCTCAAGGAAAGGAAGGTTCCCTCGCCCACAAGTTTGCCGGGGGGAAAGGAGAAGATAATGGTATGGACCAGGCGTCGTTCAAGAAAGTTTTGCCTTATCGGGAAGCAAACAACAGAAAAGCTAAGTTGCCAAAGCTTGAGCAGTCAGATTTTTTAAATTTTTAAGTTATCTCCCTTGAACGACCGCACTTTGTATGGAAAACCTGTGCGCGGAGGAACCAACTCGCAGCTAGTTGCGCCCTTACTTTGTTTCGAGTCCGCTCAACAACTTAAGTGAGCTGCGACTAGTTGCGACAAGGTTTCTTGTCGGTAGTGGCACCGCCAGCAGGCTGCTAACGTCCCGCACTCAGCGCTCGCGGCTAAGGTGCCTACACCGGCAAGTTCCCTAAAAGCGTAGGGCAAAAACATACAAAGGGAGGAATCAAGTAAAGGGAATAACATTGCAATCATTACCCAGAATAGAGTTATATTACAAGGTAGCTTGTCACAGCTCTAACAGATTGTTCTCATAACATGACCAGCAGCGACAAGAAAAGAAGAAAATGGGCGGCCTAGTCTACGTGATCGCCCTCAATCCTCTTGATCCCGCTCACCTTATCCACAATGGGTGCGACAAGGGTCTTGAGCATCTCCAGATCAGCATCCGGCGGCAGGGTCTTGAGGACGTTGGTGAGGTTGAGGCCCGGGTTGCGGAAGGCCACCTTTACCAACACCTTTTGAAGAGCTCCCGCGCAGATCTTGCGTGACTCGTCGGCCAGCTGCTTTGGGATCTTCTCCCGGAGTCGCTGGAGGGCCGTCGCCGCGCCTTTAAAGAACAAGGTGAGCTTGGCGCTGGGTTGGAGGTTCTCATCAGAGGGATACCCGAGATCCTCCACCCCCAGCTGCGCCAGCTCCCTGTCGATATCTGCGACAGCACTCACGAGACCCTCCGTCCAGTGCTCCACTTTCTCCAGCGTCTTGGTCAAAGTGGTCAGCTTCAACTCAAGATCTGCGTTGGAGTCCTTGGCGGCGCTAAGCTCTTTGCCCTTCTCGGCGAGACGAGCCTGCAGCTCTGAGTTGCTGTGGGCGTCCTTCTCCCGCTCACGCTTGAGCACGGCAAGCTCTTCACCACCCGCCTTGAGATCGGCCTCCAGCTGTGCCACCTTTGTCTCCAGCTCCTTCTTGGCGGCCTCGGCAACTGCGGCAGCATCCTCTGCTTGCTTAAGGGCTCCGCCGAATTCTTGCTCACGCGCGGCAAGCTCCTCCTCGTGGCTGTCGAGGTTAACTTTCCGCTGCGCCAGCTCGCCCTCCTGCGCAAACAGCTTCTCAGCGGCAAGCCGCTGTTGCTCTTCAACTTCGGCCTTCTCGAGGAAGAAGGCCTTCTGCTCTTCGGTGAGCTGCTCCCGCTCCTCTGCCAGGGACCGGAGAGCTTCCTGGTTGAGACCCCGGAGCACTTTCGCGCGCTTCTTGATGTCCGCTCCCGCCTTCGCGACAAGCGCCTCACGGGATTCCAGCTTGGCTTGCCGCGCGCGGTAGAGCGACAACAGCTTCCGCAGCAGCCGCTCCTCCTCAGGCTCGCCGCTGCTGCTGCTCGGCGCATCAACTAGCGTCAGCCCAGCGGAGGCGAGCACTTCTCCATCAAAGCTCTCTCCCTCGACCGCCGCCCTGGAGCTTGACGCCCAGGGAAGGTTGATGAAGACGCCATCGCCGGCCTTCAAGTAGATGCTTGGCTGGGGCTCTTCGGAGCCTGGCGCTGCGGTAGCGGCGGACGGGTCGGTGGTCGACGCAGCGCCTGGCGCTCCTGCGGCCTCAGGGCCGTCAGTGCGATCGCCAGACCCCCCGCCAGCTGCTGCGGCGGCAGCTTTGGCGGCCTCGTCGCCGGCGGGATCATCAGCGCCGGCTGCTTTTTCAGTGGCAGCGGCGTCGTCGGCAGCAACCTCGGTCTCCATCGGCTCCGCAGCAGATGGGTCTGATTGCCGGAAAAGGGGAGAAAAGTCAAGCAAATACCCAAGAAGAAGAAGAACCCAAGGAAAGCTTTGAAGAGAAGATTACCTCTACTGGGTTCAGCAGTCGTAGTCTCCGTCGCCGGGGGAACGCTGGTGCTGTTCCTTGCCGGAGAACTCTCACTTGCCGGAGGACTCTCCCTTGGCGTTTCGGGGGCGGCCTCCGGGCGCTCCTGGTGGGGCTGCTCTGCTCCTACACAAACCAACAGTCAGATGTCAGTAAAGAAAGAGTATCCATGCGCGCCTAACAGCGGCAAGTAAACCATATACTTACGCTGGGGGCTACTCTGGAGAACAGTTGCCGGGTCCGGCAAGGTTGTCTCGGGCGCACCCCCTGCTGTCGCGGTGGGATCGTCCTCGATGACAATCACCGGGACCTTGGCTCTCTTCGCTGCTCTCTGGGCCAGAGTCCTGAAAAGGAATAAGTTCAGAGTAAAGCAAATGAGATACAAAACAAAACAGCAAGAATTGAAGAACTACAAGTACAACAAGAGAATCTTACTCTTCTTCTTCCTCGTCGGAGCTGAACGCGGAGAAGTCGAAGTCCGGCCCACGTCCAGCACGAGGAGGCGGAGGAGTAGTTTCCCTTGGCCGCTTGGTGGGAACAGTGGCGGTGGCCTGAGACGACCCCGCTCCAGTTGCCGCAGCAGCATGAGGTGCTCCCGCTGCAACAGTGCTTGCCACGGTGGAACGCGTCACGCGGCGCGGCGACTGTTCACTCGCCTGCCGCCTCGCTACGTCCCTGGCCATGCGGAGATGCCTTCTTGGTGGGGATGGAGGCTCTGCTTGCGGCGAGCTGCCTGAAGATGAGGAGGAAGAGGAGTTGATCTCCAGTGAGCCGCTCGTATCCTTGGCAGGCTCGCTCGACTCGGCGTTATGCCCGGCAAGCACTTTCTCGCCGGCGGGCTCCCCTCGCTCGGCAGGGCTTGCCGCCTCTGCTGCATCTGCCTCCTCTACGGTGAATCCAAATTCGCCCGCGGCTGCGGCTGCCGCCGCCTCTTCCAGCCTGGTGGCGATGCGTGTCATCTCCGCATCGGTGGTGTCGCAGGTGAGCCTATCCTTTTCATCGGAGCAGACCGGCACTTCTACCAAGCCGTCAAAGAACTGCTGCACGACGTCGTCTGCAGGCTCTTGCCAAGTTGGGACAATCCCATGCGAATCGCACTGCGGCATCATTGCACGGATGCGGTTGAGCGCGGAGTTGTTGCACAGCGGAACGACACCCTGCGGCAACCTGAACACTTCAGGATGTTGAGGGTCGTACTTGAACAGCTCCTGGAGCATCGCGTTGAGCTCCAAAACAGTGAAGTTGAAGTTGAGGCCCGGACGCAGCCTCATGATATCCGCCGCATTCTTGAATTCCCAGGTGGGTCTCCCCCGTTCCTGTAGGGGGGCGATGCGGCGGCGAAGAAAATCCGCGCCAACAGCGCCTACAGTGAGCCCGGCAAGCCTGAGGCATAGGATCCGGGTGACGGCAATCTTAAGCCTATCATCTTCCGGGGCCACGTCACTCCAATCGCTGCCGCGTGCTACTGGGGCTTGGCGCCGGGCGGTAAACGGCTGCGGGTTCTCCTCGACAATCCAGCACCAGTCTGCTCTCCATTCCTCCCACTTGCCACGGAACTCTCCCTCCAGATAAGTGTCCTTCTTGCCGGCCCTCGAGATCCAGGCGATTCCGCCGGATAAAGGCTCTCCTCTCTCTACTCGAGGCATAAAGAAGTGGCGAAAAAGGGCTACATTGGGATGGACTCCGACAAAGTTTTCGCAGAGATGTGCGAAAACTACCATGGTCAGAACGGCATTGGGGGTGAAGTCAAGGAGGTGGAATCCGTAGGTGTTCATGATATCGCAGAAAAATTCAGAGAAGGGCGGGCAGAGCCCGCAGTAGAAGAACAAGGCGAAGAAAGGATATCCGTTTGGAGCCATTTTCCAAGCGGCGGCTGGAAGTACCTTCGTGCGCGGATGCGCTCGCGTCTCCGTCGACTAGAAGAGGTAGTAATTCTCCCTCAGCTCCCTCGCGGCGAGCTTGGGGGGAAGACTGCCCGCTCCTTTCGCAGTGCCGCAAGCCGCTGCGCCTCGGTCGACTTCACAACCTTCCCCTTGTCGGCTCTCGGAGCCTTGGCGGAAGTGGTGGAGGAGGTCGACAGCGTTGGTGGTGCTGGTGGCGATGGGGGGCGGGGCGCTGCTCTTTTTCAGCTTTGGGAAGACGAGGGAGCGGCGGAGGCTTCCAAGATTGGAGTAGCAACCGGCGAATGGGCGAACTGCCCCTGTTTCCCCTGCTTATAAGGAGGGAGGGGGCGGACATTCCGTATTTCCGAATAAAGAAACCACCCACGATCTCTCCCACGACACCACATTCAACGCATGCCGTTCGGGGAGGGCGCGGTGGATACGGAGAGAGATACGGCGTAACCCAGGCCGCGCGTGCCCGTGCCCTGTTTTGGGCCTGGCCCAACAGCGCTCGGCACCGTGTATGGCCCAGGCCCGGGGGCTCCTGTTGGTGTACTAGAGTAGGGGTACCCTAGTATCCCGAACTTGTGCACGAGCAGTCGCAGCATCCCGTGGCAAGGCTTGCCGGGTGACCGCCAAGGTCCTCCGTGGTTCCTTTGGAGCCGTTCAAAGACAAAGTATCCAAGCCAAGGCATCTCAAGGAACTGGACAAGACCCCGTCAAGAGGAGCTTGCCGGGAAGGCCAACCAAGGCATCTCAAGGAACTTGGCACGACGCGCCACGCGTCCCGGCAAGGCCCGGTGAGCGACAAGCTCCCGGACGCGACAAGACAACGACCGCGGCAAGGCGCTTGCCGCGGCAAGCCACCACTCTCTGTCCGCGCTCCAGCACATCCACCAACGTGTCGCTCTGGGACCCTTCCAGGCGTACGTGGCGGGAGGCTGTGCAGCCAGCGGTGCGCGGTGGCAAGCGGCGCTGACAAGATTGCCATCGTGGCAAGCGGTGGCGTCCCTGACGATCCCTTTTGCACTATTTAGGCGACACAGACGGGCATTTAATGCCCTTGTCCCCTGCCGTTAGGGTTAGGTATGATACACTGTAGCAGGTAGCTGTACCAACCGCAGCACCTTTCCATTTTTACCCTTGTCTACGTTGCCACCTGTCGGTGACCCCTTGAGCATATAAAAGGAGGCCCATGCGCAACGTAGAAAGGGGGGGAGGAAGAACACTCACGCTCGGTCTCGTTAGCTGCTGGGGTGTACTGTAGCACTCCGCGCTCCCGAGCAAGAACTCAATACAAACCACAAAGCAGGAGTAGGGTTTTACGCATCCGTGCGGCCCGAACCTGGGTAAGCCGCTCGTGTGCTTCGCCTCGATCCGCTCTTCATGCGAGCCTCGCCCCCTCCGAACCGAAAGGGACTCGGTCCGCCGGTCCCATAGGTGCCCGTGGATCAGTACCCCGGCAACACGGTTCGTTCATGAGAGTCGTGTGACGACCAAACCCCGCGTGCGATCTTAGTTGTGCTTTCTGATTTCCCAGAACCCAAACCCCACGGATTGTACATCTGCACCGTTGGATGCTCCCAGATCGAACGGCAATCCTCATCCCTTTCGATAGCAAATGCAGTTCCGGTTGTTATTTTATTTTTATGCACAAAATGCACGTTAAACTCAAAAGATGTCTTAAAACGATACCTGAAATGCGCCAGAAAATCAAACCTGTGGTATAATGGTGATTGCGTACCGTGGAAAAATTTTATGAGGCCAAACGATGAAGTCATGGGCCACTGGAGTTTGAGTTGACACGTCTCCTTTTGGAAACAATGATCCTCATGTCACATGCTTCAGTTTGGAAGGAGCGGTCATCAAAACTTCTGCCAAAATTTACCATTTTTTTCCCATGGGGTCGTGAAAGCACGCCATGGGCACACATCGATTTTGATGATGTCCGGACTCCATCTGAATTTCCTACAATTAAAATACCCACTAGGCCTACGCCAGTGGACGCACCTCATGGCGGAAATGTTTGAAACTTCTCCCCGCTTCTCAGAAAAATGGATGAAAACTCACAAAGCAACGCACAAATGATTTGTACACCTTCCTTGCTAAGGCTGGCCATAGTGGGGGTATCATAGCCGGTATCATGCACTCGGGAATAGCAAATATGATGATGTGGCAAGGAATTAAAGAAGGGAGAGTGGATTAGAGTAACATAGGTAGATACTGTAACATAATAAATGATATACTACTTTGTGTCATGCATGGCCATAAATACGGTCATCTATGATGCTACTCTATGATACTATGCACTATGAAGGTACGTAGTATCATACACTAGTATCATATGCACTATGGTAGTATATGATACTCCCCACAATAAGGTTGGCCATAGTGGTGGTATCATAGCCGGTATCATGCACTCGTAAATAGCAAGTATGCCGATGTGGCAAAGAATTAAAGATAGAGAGGGTTAGAGTAACATATAGGTAGATACCGTATCTTATTAAATGTGATGCTAATTTGTGTCATGCATGGCAATAAATATGATCATCTATGATACTACTCTATTATACTATGCACTATAATTAAAGGTAGTAGCATACACTAGTATCATACATATGCATGATACTAGTATATGATACTCTCCACTATGAGTAGCCTAAGTATAGCCTAACTAAAACACCCACATGTAGTTATAGTAGGGTCTTGACTTTATATGCACTAAATGCAAGGTAAGTGCAAAAATGACTTAAACATAGCAGACGAGACCTGAAATGGGCTAGAAAGTCAAACCAAGGGTATATCCGTGATTGTTTACCATGATTTTTTTCGAGGCGGAACGATGTAGTCACTGACGATTTGGAGTCCGAAGTGTCGCATCTCCTTTTCGAAACTATGATCATTCTTGTGAGATGCTCCGGTATGGAAGGTGCGAGCACCAAAACTGGTGCCAAACTTTACCAAAAAAATTCATGCGATCGTGAGAGCACGCTACAGTGACATAATGATTTTTCGTTATTTCCGGACTCTATATGCATTTCATGTAATTAAAATACCAACAAGGCCTATGCATCTAGCCTCACCCTGCGACCGAACTGTTTGAAGTTTTTTCCCGTTTCTGGGACAATGAATGAAAACTCGGAAAGCGACACAAAAATGATGTTGCTAACACCCACATCAAGTTGCGACTATATATATATATATGTGTGTGTGTGCAAAAAATGACTCAAATATAGCAAACGAGATCTCAAATGCACCAAAAAATCGAACCATAGGGTACAATCATGATTTCTTACCGTGGAAAAAATTGGAGGCAAAACGATAAACTCATGTTTTCATTCAAACGAAAATATGTTGTTAGTTCATGTAAATGTTTTCAAATAGCACATGGTTCACTCACAAAAGCCGTGTGCCTACTAAACCATGGCCGATGCCCCCCTACCACGCGCGCTATCTGAGTCATGCGTTCTGATTGGCCAGAACCCAAACCCCACGGATCGTACGTCTACACCGTTGGATTCTCCTTGATCGAACGGGAATCCTCATCCCTTTCGACAGCACATGCAGTTCCGATTGTGATTTCATTTATCCACAAATTGCATGTTAAATTGAAAAAAATGTCTTAAATATAGCAAACAATACCTGAAATGCGTTAGAAAATCAAACTCGTAGTATAATGGTGATTGCGTACCGTGGATTTTTTTGGGCCAAACGATGAAGTCACCAACCACTGGAGTTTGAATTGACACATCCCCTTTTGGAAACCATGGTCCTTCATGTGGGATTCTCTGGTTTGGAAGGAGCGATCATCAAAACTTGTGCCAAACTTTACCAAAAAATTTCCCCAGGGTCGTGAGAGCACGCCATGGGCACACACCGATTTTGATGATGTCTGGACTCCATCTGAATTCCCTGTAATTAAAATACCAAATAGGCCTACGCCGGTGGCTGCACCTCGCGGCCGAAATGTTTGAAACTTCTCCCCGTTTCTCGGACAATGGATCAAAACTCACAAAGTGACACACAAATGATTTGTACACCTTCTTTGCTAACTAACACCCAGATGTAGTTGTAGAATGGTTTTGAATTTATATAGCAGACGAGACCTGAAATGGGCCAGAAAATCAAACCTAGGGTATATATGTGATTGTTTACCGTGAAATAAATTCGAGGCGGAACGATGTAGTCACTGACGATTGGAGTCCAAAGTGTCGCGTCTCCTTTTGGAAACTATGATCCTTCTTGTGAGATGCTCCGATTTGGAAGGTGTGAGCATAAAAACTTGTGCCAAACTTTATCAAAAAAATTCCATGGGATCCTGAGAGCACGCCACGGTGACACACCGATTTTCGTTATTTTCGTACTCTATATGCATTTCCTATAATTAGAATACCAACAAGGCCTACGCCTCTGGCCGCACCCTACGGCCGAACTGGTTGAAAATTTTCCTGTTTCTCGAACAATGAATGAAATCTCCCAAAGCGACACACAAATGATCTTGCTAGCTGGCACCCACGTGTAGTTGCGACTATAGCAAATGACTCAAATATAGCAAATGATACCTCGAATGCACCAGAAAATCGAACCATTGGGTACAATGGTGATTTCTTACCGTGGAAAACAATTTGGAGGTGAAATGATGAACTCTTGTTTTCATTCAAACGAAAATATGTTGTTAGTTCACGTAAATGTTTTCAAATAGCACACGGTCCACTCACGAAAGATGTGTGCCTACCAAACCGTGGCTGATGCCCCCCTTGCTGCGCGCGTGATCTGAGTCGTGCGTTCTGATTGGCCAAAACCCAAACCCCACGGATCATACGTCTGCACCGTTGGATGCTCGCAGATCAAACGGCAATCCTCATCCCTTTCGACAGCAAATGCAACCCAGCTACGATTTGATTTATATGCCAAAATGCACGGTAAATGCCAAAAATGTCTTAAATATAGCAACGAGACCTGAAATGCGCTAGAAAATCAACCCCGTGGTATAATGGTCATTGCTTAACATCGGAAAAATTTAGAGGCGAAACGATGGACTCATGTCTTCATTTCGAAATTACTACGTCCTCATTTCAAACGAAATTATTCTCTTTGTGCACACAAGCGCGTAGATGCAACCGTTTGCATAGGCCTTTCCGTGCAGTGACCGAGGATATTTTTTCACTCTTTTCACCTAGGCCGCCAACACTCCCCACCGCCCACCCGCGTTTCACTCAACTAGTCCACCCAATCTCCATCGCCAGCTCCCCCCTCCCCCAGATCCATAGTAGAACCCTCTCCAGCAACGGCGTGCTCACCCCGGCCGTGTGCCCGCTCCTTGGCATCAACCCTACCTCCACTTCCGTTCCCAACATGGGGCTGCCCGCGCCTCGCCGTCTTCGTTTGCTCGCCAGCCACCCTCGAGCATATCGATCATGTAACGCTCGCCTCTCCTGTGGTCCGGCCGGGTTTGGATTAAGAAACCTGTTAGTTACTGCTCTCCATCACGGTGAGGCATATTTCCTTGCAACCCCTCTTCCTATTTCATTCCGTATGTTCCCAAATTGGCTATAAGATAATGGAAAACGTATATATGTTCGTTATCTACCTTCCTAACTAGTACATATAAGTTGTATTTGTTCTAATAAGTTACTGCCAATTTACAGATCGAGGGCGCCCGAGTCACACAAACTTAACTTTTATAAATTATTGCATGAAATGTTTAGATAGCTTGATACCAACTTGTTAGTTTTATGCTTACCCTCCTTTCCTGAGTTTCACATGTGTTCTCTGTAGATGTCGAGTAGTAGTGACAACACTCACGCTCCATGCGATGTATCTTCATCTGATTCCGACAACCCTAGGTCTTCAGCAGATGGTGAGGGATCAAGTAATCTTGAACGGGATAGAGCTGCAGCAATTACCCTTCCGGTCAGGACACGGAGGAATGCTCCAAGGAAGCCCACACACCAGTCTAAAGGTGTATATGAAGTAACGAGATCGATTTAAAGTCTTATGCTCCAACTAAACCATATAAAGCACGCACGAGGTTCAGGAGTGTGTGTGGATTTGTTGGCAGCGCAAGGCTCAACATTAATCTGTCAGGGTTTCGGAAGGCTGACACGGAAACACGGCAAAGGATAGTCCGGGAGATCATGGATCACTTCAACGTTCCTTAGCAGTGGAGAATGCAGGTGGAACACGCTGCACTAAAGAAGGCTAGGGATGCTTGGAGAAACTGGAAGCACGTGTTGTACAAGAAGTACTTGAGTGAAGGCAAGGACCCAATCCCCGCATACCCCCAAATTACAAAGGCAGAAGGGGCAGAATTCAAAAGGGTTAGGGCAACTACAAAGTTTGCTGAGAAGAGTGCCAAGCAATCGGAACTTCAGAAGAGGAACACACAGCCCCACCGTATGGGTGTGGCAGGATACTACAGCATGAAACTGATATGGGACCAGGAGGACAAAGAAGCACTAGCGGCGGGTGGGAAACTGGCCTTTAGTGAAATCAGGAGCGAATGCGCTAGAGACTACTTGCGGGCACATGTAAGGAGGCGCGGTGGCGGAACTTATTACTTTGAAAACTCACATGACGAAGAACTGTATCGCGTGATGTTAAAGGCTTCCAAGATCTCTGGAAGGTTCTACAGGAACTCAGGGCCATGTGACATTCTGTCTGATGCTTTGGAAACAAGAGAGCCCCCTGGCCGTGCAAGGGGTACAGGTGTTAATGTCTCGCACAAGAAGGCTTTCACACTCAGCAAAGAAGAGAGGCTCGGCATGAAAAAAGCGAGGAGTGAAATGAAGCAGAATGAATTGTATGAAAGTTTGAGGAAGGACATGTATCCGGCTGTTCCAAAGTATATTGAGGAGTCAATGATGATGCAGAAGACTCTAACACTGACAGATAGCCAGCAGATGGGAGGGGGCGGGCACAGAGGATGCTGGTTATTGCACGACAACACCGCACAAGAGTAGTTGTGCATCGGATGACCCCAATGACACTGAGACTGCAGCTGCTCAAGATGATGTTGTATATGATCTATCTGGAATGAAAGACAGACTAAAGGGTGTGCTTACACATTATGAAGGTACATTAAAATGTGCAACAGCCTGGGTTTGCCCGCCCTTCTTGGAAGAGGGCCTCTTGTTGGACAATGTGCCATTGAAGTCGGGTTGTGTGAAGTGCTACGTGACTTTCAATCGTGCTTACACATTATGAAGGTACATTAAAATGTGCAACAGCCTGGGTTTGCCCACCATTCTTGGAAGAGGGCCTCTTGTTGGACAATGTGCCATTGAAGCCAGGCTGTGTGAAGTGCTACGTGACTGAAGTAAAGCCCGGATTCAATGAATTTGCACTGAAGAATGTCCTAGGAGACTTTGATGAGGAAAGGACCTTGGGAGAAGCACTGTTACATCACATCCAGTGGCCACGAAAGGAAATAGAGTTCATGGATGAGATCCCTGAAGCCCCGCCAAGAGCAATCAATGTTTCCCCTCAATCGGTGATGCTCTCCTTGCCACAGCAGCTCTCGCGTGCTTCCCCCAAAGAACCTAATACTCGTAATCCGACGGCTGATGCATTAACTTGTGATCAGCCGGCCCAACATTGTGTCGTACAGGCCATGTCATCGTCCGCCCTAGAGCAGCCAGTGGCAAGGCCTACAACTATTGAAGACGCACCACCGGTTCAGATGCCGGCCGCTGAAGCAGCGGGGGAAGACCCAGCTGCAGGACATGCTCAGTAAACCAACCTGGTGGAACAGACTGCTAAGCATTCTGATGCTTCGGAACCGCCTGCTAAGCAGTTTGTAGGTCTAGAACTAACTACTCATCAGTCCGTCGGTCCACAGCCACGTGATCAGCATACCAATGTGTCAGCACTTCCTGCTCAGCAAACCAACGCGTTGGCACGGCCTCCTCAGCACACCGATAAGTTGGCACCACCTACGTAGAAACCCGACATAGATTCAATGCATGGTCAGCAGTCCGATGCCTCTGCTCCTACAGCCCAGCAGCCTGTCACAGCAGCACCGCCAGCTCAGCGGTCCGGCATAGCTAAACCATCTGCTAAGCAGTCCATCGAAGCTTCACCGTCTGCTCGGCAGTCTACCTTTCAGCCAACCAGATGTTCTACCAGAAATGCTTCAAGTACCAAGAAGGAAGCGGCCAAAAGTCTGCACCCGCGAGGAAGCACGCTGAGAGAGCGAAGAGTAAAGAGAATGATTGCCTCTTACTTAAAGCACTCATCACCCAGAACCAAATTAACAGCAGGTTGTTCAAATCGGGGAGTAATATTATTTCTGACGGCATGGATGATGAAGAAATAGCTTTTTAGCTTACTAAAAATAAAGCAGACGTACTTGAAGCACGCAATTACGTTGATGGTCAGCCATTTCCTGTTGGCGAATACTTTGATGAGTGTAGCTCCAGTTGCCACGAGTTACATAAATATTGCATGGATCAAATGCCATCAGGTAATCATGTTCTGCTAGTCCACTACAAGAGAGATCATTTTCGACACGATGTTGGTTCCATTAGTGTGGGTTTCGAGGACTTACATCTCTTCTTCAACTTCAACGAGCTCGATTCCACTCTTATTAGATGCCTAATTTTGTAAGTACTTAACAAACTCTGATCAACTTCTCCATACAAGGTCGTAAATGATAAATAGCATACTACATTTTATTCCTCATAGGGGATTGAACGCGCAGAGAAGAAAAAGGAAGAGTGTGTATTTCATAGATCCTGCATTAGCAAATGGCACAACATTAGATGGTAAGGACCTACAGGATTGGGCCATTAACACGGTCGTCCGTATCTTTGAAAACACGTCCCATGCAGAATCATTTCTCTTGCCATATCATGAACGGTAATTCAAGTAAACAACGACGCATGCACTAGTTGCCTTTCAGATTTTGACATAATTTGTAAGTTCATGGCCTTCTTAATATGTAGCATCACTGGATATTGGTATTCATTGTTCCAAACAAGAACACATTTTACTACATGGATTCTCTCAGACAGTCAACAAACGCTCAGGATCTGATGCATCTTCAGCAATTCATGGATAGGTATTGAATTCTATGATGTTGAAATTAATTTGCATTCATAGCTGGTTCAATAATTGATGTTGTCAAAATTCATCTTCATTTGCAGTGTGCTCGCATTGTAGAAAACTAAACTAGGGAACCCGTTCAAGAGGGAACTACCTCTGCAGCACGAGATCGTTTCTCCAGTAATACACTGAAATCCGTTATTTTTGGAAATTGTATCCAATAGTCTGCAAATACCTTTTCTTACACTAGTCAAATGTTCAAGCTTCTAAATAAACCTCTTTCTATTTCTGTCCAAAGAAAAAATACATCTAACACTGGTTAGGTTGTTCCTGACAGGACAAATACATGACTAATTCTGTCAAAAAAAATCAGTGTCCTCGGCAACAAGCAGGGACCAACCTTTGTGGATACTATGTTTGTAGACACATGATCTCCATCTACAAATCTGCTAATAGTTGTGAAGATGCTCGCGAATTAGTACTAGTAAGTCTATCTTAATTATTATCTTCTACTCCACTCATCTGGTGTAACGCCCAAGATACGGCTATATCTCCCACATGTTGAGGCACGACTTAGAGGCATAACCGCATTTTGGTTTTGTCGCAAGAAGGGTCATCTTCACACAATCCCATGTAATGAACAAGGAAGGGATAAATAGTTGGCTTACAATCTCCACGTCACACAATGATCAAATAATTCATACATCATTCAGAGTACACACATAGTCTGACTACGGACAAATCCAAATGAAAAGAAGACAACCCCAAATGCTAAAGCACGATCGTCCCAACTGGGCACCACTACTGATCATCCGGAAATGAAACATAGTAACGGCCAAGGTCCTCGTCGAAATCCCACTTGAGTTCGGTTGCATCACTTGCACTGGTATCATCGGCACCTGCAACTGTTTGGTAGTATCCGTGAGTCACAAGGACTCAGCAATCTCAAAACCCACGAGATCAAGACTATTTAAGCTTATGGGTAGGATGTGGTTATGAGGTGGAGTTGCAGCAAGCGGTAAGCAAATATGGTGGCTAACATATGAGTACAGGAGTAAGATGAGAAACTACGCAACGGTCGTAAGCTAGAAGCGATCAAGAAGTGATCCTGAACTACTTATGTTCAAACATAACCCAACCGTGTTCACTTCCTGGACTCCGTCGGAAAGAGATCGTGGTTACACACGCAGTTGATGCATTTTAATTAAGTCAAGTGTCAAGTTCTCTACATCCGGATATTAACAAATTCCCATCTGCCACATAACCGCGGGCATGGCTCGAAAGTTTATAGCCTGCAGGAGTGTCCCAATTTAGCCCATGACAAGCTCTCATGATCAACGAAGGATATTCCTTCTCCCGGAACGACCCGATCAGTCTCGGAATCCCGGTTACAAGACATCTCGATAGTGGTAAAACAAGACCAGCAAGACCGCCTGAATGTGCTGACAAATCCCGATAGGAGTTGCACATATCTCGTTCTTAGGGCACATCGGATGAGACATCCTACGCGTAAAACCAACCCTCAAGTTTCCCTGAGGTGGCCCCGCAGTCTACTCGGTTCGGACCAACACTCAGAGGAGCACTGGCCCGGGGGTTGAATTAAGATGATCCTCGGGTTAATTACTACCTAGGCAAAATTTTAGTTGTTATTAGGCAAATGTTAAAACCAAGGTTGGGCCTTGCTAGAGGAGTTTTATTCAAAGCGAACTGTCAAGGGGGTCCCATAACCCCAACCGCGTAAGGAACGCAAAATCAAGGAACATAACACCGGTATGATGGAAACTAGGGCGGCAAGAGTGGAACAGAACACCGAGCAAAAGGCCAAGCCTTCCACCCTTTGCCAAGTATATAGATGCATTCAATATATAAGAGATATTGTGATATCCCAACATATCCATGTTCCAACATGGAACAACCTGCAAGGCACCTACAACTAGCAACGCTATAAGAGGGGCTGAGCAAAAGCGGTAACATAGCCAGACAATGGTTTGTTAGGAAGGTGGGTTAGAGGCTTGACATGGAAATATGGGAGGCATGGTAAACAAGTGGTAGGTAGCGCGACATAGCGATAGAGAGAACAACTAGCAAGCAAAGATAGAAGTGATATTGAGGGTATTGGTCATCTTGCCTGCAAAGTTCTCAGGGTTGTGGAAAGCTTGATCCTCGTAAACGTACTCAACAGGTTCCTCGTAAACGTACTCAACAGGTTCCTCGTTCACGAACTCGTCTCCCGGCTCTACCCAAAGCAAGAAAACAAGCAACGGAACAACAATCAATCACAGTGCAATACATATGGGTACTCCGGAAGGGAAAAGATGATCAACGCATCAACTTGGCAAATCAAGCATGCCGCTGGAAATATTGAGTGATTTTGGTTGAAATCGATATAAGGATCACCGAAAACGGATGCACGGCTTGCAAATGACGAGCAAAACAAGAACGATGCAAAACTGCGCTAAACAGCATCATAGCACCTAAAATGCAACATGAAACTATGATACAACACTCCAACATAGCAACAAAGCACATGGCGGTAAAGTGCAAGTGAAGCTCTACAAATCATGAACACTGAGCTCCTGCTAGAACTCACTAGAACAAGCCTAAAATAGCATGGCAAAAGTGCAAATGATAACAGCTTCACAGACTTAGTGAAAAAAACTAAACATAGCATAATCAGCATCAGGTAGCAATGTTTAGAGCTAGAAAAAAACATGCTACATGAACATATCATGGCAAACAAAGGTATGGAATTCTAGTACTAAAGGCAAAGGAAAAAAGTCCCTTACTGAACTTTAGTCAAAGATGCATAGAAAAGATGGTAGCATCAATGCAAACATAGCAAGTGATATGAACAGTTTCAGACTTAGTAGAAAAACATGGCATGGCAGAAACTGATTCATGCTAGGAACTTTGCAAGCTCATGCCACTCACCATAAAGAATTTCATGGAATCACAAGGTATCCAACAGTAAGAAGACACAATTATGAAGCTAAACACGGCAAGAGCAAGTTCATAGGGAGCATGGATCACTAGCAAAACACATGGCAAAAATGAACTTCATGTTAACAATTTGCCAGCAACAATATTTAGCAAAAGTAGAGCATGCTAAGGACAAGCTACAATACTCCATAATTACAAACAGAGGCATGAATGGATAGAGCATAACCATATCTTCAAAACACTCTTACTGAACCTCATCAAAATATGCATGGATCTACTTGTGGCAACAAGTCAACATAGCAACATATTGTAACAGGAAAAGACAACAAAAATACTAAGTGTCTGAAATCAGCAACATCATATAGCCTACTTTGCATGCTTGTGCTAGTCACCACAGAGCTCATAAAAATACAAGGCTTGCACCACTGTAAATATGGCATGGAGATGCTCCAAAAAATGTAGACATGGTGCTCAAAGGATGCACACACAAAATGCTATGAAAATGAAAAATCAGCAAGTTATGATGGAGTCCAGCAGACAACATCATACAGCACTTCTGCAACGATGATTAGGGCATCAATATGGACAGTAACATGCATTAAAATGACACTATCATGAAGAGCATCACGAGACGAACATTTCGATATACCATATACGCGAATCGGAGCTATGAGCATGGAGATATGACATGTCAAAGAGGTGCACATCATATGAAAATCCTGGGACTTAGCCAAAATACAGGCAATGTGAGCGCACAATAGTAATATCACGCTCGGAAGAGGGATTAGATGGTGGCTCACCATGAGCCAAGCCCAGGACGCTGGAGAGGTAGGCCGGGGCAAGCGGGCCAGCGGAGCTGGGCTGGCGCGGGCTTCGGCCCATGAGGAGACCGAGCGGAGGCGAGGCGCTCGTGAAGACGAGCGGCGATGGCGTGGCCAGGAGCTCGGCTCTGGCAACATGGCGGCGGGGCGGCGCCGGAGAGACTCGGGGAGGGCGGATCCGGCGGAGGACGAAGGACGGCTACTCCGATGGCGCAGTGGCGCATTGGCGGCGGAGGCGAGGAGTGGCGATGGCGCGACACCGGCGTGGAGGCGGGTGGCGGCGCGGCAGAGGGTGATGGTGATGGGTCGGCGGCGGCGGCGCGCGGGGAACGGCGGCGAGCAGAGGGCGATGCACGCGGGAGGCACAGGCGAGGAAGGAAGGCGGCTTGGGCCGGAGGGCCGGATCTGGGCCTGTGGCGGGCCGATGCAGTGGGCGGCAGTGCTCGCTGACGTGGTGGCACGCGATACGTCGGGGGCGGCGGCGCACACACGTTCGGCCGTCGCGGACGCGTCCGGTGGCGGCGGGAGAGGGGGAGCTAGGGTTTCACCCATGATTTGAGGAGGGGGCATATATATAGGTAGAGGGAGCTAGGAGAGTCCAAATGAGATGCGGTTTTCGCCCACACGATCGTGATCCAATGACGAAGATCATGGAGGGAGTTTAGATGGGCTAGTGGGCTGTTTTTGAGGGTGTTGGGCTGCAATGAGAGAGGGGCATTTGCGGTTACCCGGTTAACCGTTGGGGCATTAAACGACCTCCAAATGGAACAAAATTTTACAGATGGCCTACCGGTGATGTACCAAGGCCACTCGACAAATCTTGGCCCATTCCGAGAACATTTTTCTCCCACTCACGAAACGAGATCTGAGGGGTGCAACGGGTGCATGTGGGAGTGTCGGATTCCGAACCGGACAACGGGGAAAAGACCGGATGCATGAGACGAACACGAATGCAAATGAGATGCACATGATGACATGAGATGAAATGCATGACAAAAACAAAATGCAAAACGAAGAAAAAAACCAACCATGAAGGATATAACATATCACACAGCCGGAAATGGCAAGAGTTGGAGTTACAATTATGGAATGTTACATCTGGGGCGTTACATATGGCACATTCTGATCATAAAAATATGGTAGCTCATCTTAGAACCAAGGAACCCTGAACCGCTCCCCGCTGGTGAATTACTGATGGTTCAGGGATTTATCGGTGACTTCTTCCTGAATCACTACATCAATCCCACTGGTGATAATGAATATTTCAGCATGCCTTCTCCTGAAACATTGAGTAAGAGTTAGCCGGTAAACATATACTCATGGATCCATTGTTTTCCATCTCATGAGGTCTTCGTATTTTGTTCACTATGATTAATTATGTAATGCATATGTGTGTCAACAAATCATTAGAATTTAGCTACCATATGTTCAATTGCAATTGTTACGAAATCTAATGAATGTTCTTCCTGTGGACACATTTGTTCAACTGAATATTGTGGTGAATTTGCTTTTTGCATGCCGATTCAAAATGGGATATTTTTGTTTTAACCTGTCAATTGCTCTGCACATGGTTCAACTAAATGAGTGTGTGCGATCCACATCAGAAAGCATACGTCAATCGTAGCGGAACCGTCGGTAATACACATCAGATCGCGAACGATTTGCAGCACTACTACGTGTGCGTAGGGGCTCCGGAACCGTTTGTGATATCACATTATCGCACACGAGAGCTCAGAGTAAACCGTGCCCAATGTAAAATACAATCCCATGCATACATTTTTATGGAAACGTCTGGGATCCCAAACGAAAAGCATGCATCACTCTTGCCGCAAGCATCAGTGATACACAAGAAATCACAAACGGTCTACAGCACTTGTATGTGTGCGAAGGGGCTCCTGAACCGTTTTTCATAGAACATTATCGCACATGGTAATTGTTGGGAAATGTGTGCGATGGAGTCTTACATGGTAGACTGGTTACGCAGAAAACTCATGTGCGATGGGGAACATATCGCACATAGTTTATATGTTGTCATGTGTGCCTTATATACTGTTTCCCAAACGGTTCATTTCGACACACCGTTTGGTTACACTGCATCATTAGAAATGTTTAATCACCGATCCCACATGTGCAAAAGAATTTAGTGTGCTGCATCGTACACGATTACATTTTGCAAGGCCTCTGGATCATGGCTCCATATCCCCAACGGTTTCTGGGTCAAGTGGGAAGGACCCCCCTATTGCAGTCACTCACTTAGCTACGGTCCCAAATGTCGCCATGGAAAGGGGTTAAAACCGTTTGTATAGCACCTCGTTGTACCAGTGTATGTGTGATAGAGCGTATTATATCATGGGGTTTGGATGCATCGACGAAGTTTGCACCAACTCTCGAGGTGAGAAAGGGCAATGCACGGTACCAAAGAAGAGGCTAGCAAATTGCGGAAAGGTAAGAGCGCGTACAATCCATGGACTCACATTAGTCATAAAGAACTCACATACTTATTGCGGAAGTCTATTAGCCCTCGAAGCAAAGTACTACTACGCATGCCCCTAGGGGGAGGTTGGTAGGACTTAGCCATCGCGTGCCCCCGACCTCCAGGCAAAGAAACACAATCATAATAAATCATGCTCCAACTTCTTAGCATTACTAGAGATTACGTGCATGCTTCGGGAATCACAGACCTTAACACCAATTTCTTACTAAACCACAATCATTCACTAGTACCTCCCACATATTACCATCTCTATATGGCAAAACTATTGCAATGAGTCAAATATATCATATTCAGTGATATACAAGTTTTATGTAGGATTTTATGACTAACCATGTGAATGACCGATTCCTGTTGACTTTCTAAATAGATATAAATAAACCATGAGAGTTTAATTCTCTTCAAAAGACTTGCCGACGCTTTAATAAATATAAGTGAAGCAAAAGAGCATTCTACAAATGACGGTTTTCCTATGTAGAAAAACAGGCATCCAAACTTCAAATGATATAAGTGAAGCACATGAAGCATTCTATACATCCATACTCAAAATACTTGCCGATGCTCTAATAAATATAAGTGACGCAAAAGAGCATTCTACAAATGACGGTTTTCCTATGTAGAAAAACAGGCATCCAAACTTCAAATGATATAAGTGAAGCACATGAAGCATTATATACATCCATACTCAAAATACTTGCCGACGCTCTAATAAATATAAGTGAAGCAAAAGAGCATTCTAAAAATGACGGTTTTCCTATGTAGAAAAATAGGCATCCAAACTTCAAATGATATAAGTGAAGCACATGAAGCATTCTATAAAGCCATACTCAAAAGATATAAGCTAGTGAAGTGAAAAGAGCATTCTATAAATTAACCAAGGATATCTCATACTAGCCTTGCGTATTATTAAAAGAAAAAGAAAAAACACATGACGCTCCAAGAATATACGCATATCATGTGAACAAAACAAAAACTGAAGCATACCGACAATTGACGAAGAAAGATGACATGCCTTTTGGGGCATCCCCAAGCTTAGACGCTTGAGTCTCCTTGAATATTTACTTGGGGTGCCTTGGGCATCCCCAAGCTTGAACTCTTGCCTCTCCTTATTCTCCTCATATCGATACCTCCTCGATCATCGAACACTTTGTCCACATAAAACTTAACCAAACTTTTTATTAGAGGGGTAGTACATATAACATCAAATCTCATCATGTCCTGTTGTAACGTTATTGTATAATTGCAATCAAACATTACCCACTGTATGTTATCACAATTCTATGGCTCCCAAGTCAATGGGGCTTAACAAGATTTCAAACATAAGCAAATAAAGAAACTATAATAGCAATCCATGAAAACAGGACAGTCTTTAAAGATGCAGATCGTACATATACTTCTGTAACTGAAACAATTCTGAAAAATTAGGAAATAATAAAAAAATTGCATAGAAGTACCATGTAAAAGTTTCAGAAACTTTTGTCGTTCCAGTAAAAAATGTAAATTCACGAACTATAGCCAAAGTTTCTGTTTTTGCACTACACATACCAAACAAGCGATTTAAACACCCTAAAGATAAATCTTTGCACATTATTTTTATAGTACAATGGATTTGTACAATGGGGTATGTTATGTCCATTTTGCATCATGTTTTCTTACTGTTATTTATAAAAAAATATCCATAATAATGCTTTCTGGAGTAATTATAATGTCTTTTCTCTCATAATATGCAAGGTATACACAACGAGGGAGAATTCTGGCAGCTGGAAATCTGGACCTGGAAAAGCTACGTCATGCTACCTATTTTGCACAATTCCAAACAAGCTGAAACTTTATGGAGATTTTTTATCAAATATATGAAGAATATTGGAGCAAATAACTACCAGAGGGGGCCCACTGATGCGTCTCCAAGGTATCTACTTTTCCTAACGCTTTTCCTCCTGTTTTGGAGTCTAATTTGCATGATTTGAATGAAACTAACCCCATACTGACGTTGTTTTCAGCAGAACTACCATGGTGTTATTTTTGTGCAGAAATAAAAGTTCTTGGAATGGAACGAAACTTTGCGAGGATTTTTTATATCAATAATAAGAATTTCTGGAGCCAAGACCCACCAGAGGGGGGCACCTGGGTGAGCACAACCCACCAGGGCGCGGCCCCTCTCCTGGCATGCCCAGGTGGGTTGTGCCCACCTGGTGGCCCCGCAAACCTTGAAACTGACGCTATAAATCCTTTTATGCCAGAAAAAAAACAGGGAGAAAGAATTACCGCGATCCATGAGACGAAGCCGCCACCACCTCATGTTCTTCCTCGGGTGGCCAGATCTGGAGTTTGTTTGGGGCTCCGGAGAGGGGGATCTTCATTCTTCGTCATCACCAACCCTTCTCCATCGCCAATTCCATGATGCTCCCCACTGGGAGTGAGTAATTCCTTCGTAGGATCGATGGTCGGTGAGGAGTTGGATGATATTCATCATGTAATCGAGTTAGTTTTATTAGGGATTGACCCCTAGTATCCACTATGTCCCTGGATTGGTGTTGCTATGACTTTGCCATGCTTAATGCTTGTGACTTTGGGCCCGGGTGCCATGATTTCAGATCTGAACCGCTTATGTTATCACCATTATATCCATATTCTAGATCCGATCTTGCAAGTTATAGTCACCTACTACGTGTTATGATCCAGAAACCCCGTAGTGACAATAGCCGGGACCACTCCCGGTGATGATCGTAGTTTGAGGAGTTCATGTATTCACTATGTGTTAATGCTTTGTCCTGGTTCTCTATTAAAAGGAGGCCTTAATATCCCTTAGTTTCCAATATGGACCCCGCTGCCACGGGAGGGTAGGACAAAATATGTCATGCAAGTTCTTTCCATAAGCACATATCACTATTTATGGAATACATGCCTACATTATATCGACGAACTGGACCTAGTGTCGTATCGCCCTAGGTTATAACAGTCTCATGATGAATATCACCCAACAAGTCACTGATCCAATGCCTATGAATTTATCCTATATTGTTTTTGCTAAGTTACTACTGCTATCATCATTGTTACACTTGCTAAAAAACTATTGCTATACTATCCTACTACTATGCTACTGATCACATTGCTGCAGATAATTGATCTCCAGGTGTGGTTGAATTAACAACTCAGCTGCTAATACCTTCAAATATTCTTTGGCTCCCATTGTGTCAAATCTATAAATTTGGGTTGAATAGTCTACCTTCGAGAACGGTTGTGATACCCTATACTTGTTGGTTATCACCCACCAGGTGGGCCCAACCCACTTGGGCGCGCCAGGGAGCCCAGGCATGCCCTGGTGGGTTGTGCTCACCCAGGCCCACCTCCAGTGCCCATCTTCTAGTATATAAGTCATTTTGACCTAGAAAAAATAAGGAGATGGCTTTCGGGACAGAGTGCCGTTGTCTCGAGGCGGAACTTGGGCAGGAGCACTTTTGCCCTCTGGCGGAGCGATTCCGTCGGGGGGACTTCCCTCCCGGAGGGGGAAATAATTGAAGGAAATATGCCCTACATGCAATAATAAAGTTGTTATTTATATTTCCTTATATCATGATAAATGTTGATTATTCATGCTAGAATTGTATTAAACGGAAACTTAGTACATGTGTGAATACATAGACAAACAGAGTGTCCCTAGTATGCCTCTACTTGACTAGCTCGTTAATCAAAGATGGTTAAGTTTCCTAGCCATGGACATGTGTTGTCATTTGATGAACAGGATCACATCATTAGAGAATGATGTGATGGACTAGACCCATCCATTAGCTTAGCACCATGATCGTTTAGTTTATTGCTATTGCTTTCTTCATGACTTATACATGTTCCAATCACTATGAGATTATGCAACTCCCGGATACCGGAGGAACACTTAGTGTGCTATCAAATGTCACAACGTAAGTGGGTGATTATAAAGATGCTCTACAGGTGTCTCCGATGGTGTTTGTTGAGTTGGCATAGATCAAGATTAGGATTTGTCACTCCGATTGTCGGAGAGTTATCTTTGGGCCCTCTCGGTAATGCACATCACTATAAGCCTTGCAAGCAATGTGACTAATAAGTTAGTTACTGGATGATGCACTACGAAATGAGTAAAGAGACTTGTCGGTAACGATATTGAACTAGGTATGATGATATCGATGATTGAATTTCGGGCAAGTAACATACCGATCACAAAGGGAACAGCATATGTTGTTGTGTGGTTTGACCAATAAAGATCTTCGTAGAATATGTAGGAACCAATATGAGCATCCAGGTTCCCCTATTGGTTATTGACCGGAGAAGTGTCTCGGTCATGTCTACATAGTTCTCGAACCCATAGGGTCCGCACGCTTAACGTCCGATGACGATTGGTATTATGAACTTATGTGATTTGATGTACCGAAGGTTGTTCGGAGTCCCGGATGAGATCACAGACATGACGAGGAGTCTCGAAATGGTTGAGACATAAAGATTGATATATTGGACCATGTTGTTCGGACACCAGAAGTGTTCAGGAGAGTTTCCGATAAAACCGGAGTGCCGAAGGGTTACCCGGAACCCCCCCTCCCTGGAAGTTAATGGGCCACCATGGGCCTTAGAGGAGAGAGGGCTGGCCAAGAGGTGCCCCCCAGTCCGAAGTGGACAAGGGGTGGGGGCGGCGCCCCCCCTCCTTCCTTCTCTCCCCTTCCTCCTTCCTTCCCCTCCTTGTTGGACTAGGAAAGGGGGGAACCTGCTCCTAGTAGGAGTAAGATCCCCCCCTTGGGCGCGCCCCTTGAGGCCGGCTGGCCCCCTCCTCCCCTCCTTTATATACGGGGGAGGGGGCACCCCACAGACACACAAGTTGATTTCTTAGCCGTGTGTGGTGCCCCCCTCCACAGATTTCCACCTCGGTCATATTGTCGTAGTGCATAGGCGAAGCCCGACGTCGGTAACTTCATCATCATCGTCACCACGCCGTCGTGCTGACAAAACTCTCCCTCGTCCTCGGCTGGATCTAGAGTTCGAGGGATGTCACTGAGCTGAACGTGTGCAGATCGCGGAGGTGTCCTGCGTTCGGTACTTGATCGGTTGGATCACGAAGACGTTCGACTACATCAACCGTATTACTAAACGCTTCCACTTTCAGTCTACGAGGGTACGTGGACACACTCCCCCTCTCATTGCTATGCTTCTCCTAGATAGATCTTGTGTGATCGTAGGATTTTTTTTTGAAATACTATGTTCCCCAACAGTGGCATCCGAGCCAGGTCTATGCATAGATGTTATATGCACGAGTAGAGCACAAAGAGTTGTGGGCGATAATAGTCATACTACTTACCAGCATGTCATACTTTGATTCGGCGGTATTGTTGGATGAAGCGGCCCAGACCGACATTACATGACCGCGTTCATGAGACTGGTTCTACCGCCGTGCTTCGCACACATGTGGCTAGTGGGTGTATGTTTCTCCAGCTTTAGTTGAATCGAGTGTGACTACGCCCGGTCCTTGTTGAAGGTTAAAACAGTACACTTGACGAAAAATCATTGTGGTTTTTGATGCGTAGGTAAGAGCTGTTCTCGCTAAGCCCGTAGCAGCCACGTAAAACTTGCAACAACAAAGTAGAGGACATCTAACTTGTTTTTGCAGGGCATGTTGTGATGTGATATGGTCAAGACGTGATTATATAAATTGTCCTATGAGATGATCATGTTTTGTAACACAGTTATTGGCAACTGGCAGGAGCCATATGGTTGTCTCTTTATTGTATGAAATGCATTCGCCATGTAATTGCTTTACTTTATCACTAAGCGGTAGCGATAGTCTTAGAAGCAATAGTTGGCGAGATGACAAGGATACTTCGATGGATATCAAGGTGTCAAGCCGGTGACGATGGTGATCATGACGGTGCTTTGGAGATGGAGATCAAAGGCACAAGATGATAATGGCCATATCATATCACTTATATTGATTGCATGTGATGTTTATCCTTTATGCATCTTATTTTGCTTAGTACGGCGGTAGCATTATAAGATGATCTCTCACTAAATTTCAAGGTATAAGTGTTCTCCCTGAGTATGCACCATTGCTACTGTTCATCATGCCGAGACACCACGTGATGATCGGGTGTGATAAGCTCTACGTTCACATACAACGGGTGCAAGCCAGTTTTGCACACGCAGAATACTCGGGTTAAACTTGACGAGCCTAGCTTATGCAGATATGGCCTTGGAACACTGAGACCGAAAGGTCGAGCGTGAATCATATAGTAGATATGATCAACATAGTGATGTTCACCATTGAAAACTACTCCATCTCATGTGATGATCGGACATGGTTTAGTTGATATGGATCACTTGATCACTTAGATGATTAGAGGGATGTCTATCTAAGTGGGAGTTCTTAAGTAATATGATTAATTGAACTTTAATTTATCATGAACTTAGTACCTGATAGTATTTTGCATGTCTATGTTGTTGTAGATAAATGGTCCGTGTTGTTGTTCCGTTGAATTTTAATGCGTTCCTAGAGAAAGCTAAGTTGAAAGATGATGGTAGCAACTACACGGACTGGATCTATAACTTGAGGATTATCCTCATTGCTGCACAGAAGAATTACGTCCTGGAAGCACCGCTAGGTGCTAGGCCTGCTGCAGATGCTGCTGATGAAGTTAATATCGTCTGGCTTAGAACCGGGACTTCAACGACGTTTTGAACGTCATGGAGCATATGAGATGTTCCAGGAGTTGAAGTTAATATTTCAAGCAAATGCCCGGATTAAGAGATATGAAGTCTCCAATAATTTCTATAGCTGCAAGATGGAGGAGAATAGTTCTGTCAGTGAACATATACTCAGAATGTTTGGGTACCACAACCACTTGACTCAGCTGGGAGTTAATCTTCCAGTTGATAGTGTCATTGACAGAGTTCTTCAATCACTGCCACCAAGCTACAAAAGCTTCGTGATGAACTATAATATGCAAGGGATGGATAAGACAATTCCCGAGCTCTTCGCAATGCTAAAGGTTGCAGAGTTAGAAATCAAGAAGGAACATCAAGTGTAGATGGTCAACAAGACCACTAGTTTCAAGAAAAGGGGCAAAGGGAAGAAGGGGAACTTCAAGAAGAACGGCAAGCAAGTTGCTGCTCAAGTGAAGAAGCCCAAGTCTGGACCTAAGCCCGAGACTGAGTGCTTCTACTACAAAGGGACTTGTCACTGGAAGCGGAATTGCCCCAAGTATTTGGCAGAGAAGAAGGATGGTAAAGTGAAAGGTATATTTGATATACATGTTATTAATGTGTACCTTACTAATGCTCGTAGTAGCGCCTGGGTATTTGATACCGGTTCTGTGGCTAATATTTGCAACTCGAAACAGGGGCTACGGATTAAGAATATTGGCTAAGGACGAGGTGAAGATGCGCGTGCGAAATGGTTTCAAAGTCAATGTGATCACCGTCGGCATGCTACCTCTACATCTACCTTCGGGATTAGTTTTAGACCTAAATAATTGTTATTTGGTGCCAACGTTGAGCATGAACATTATATCTGGATCTTGTTTGATGCGAGATGGTTATTCATTTAGATTAGAGAATAATGGTTGTTCTATTTATATGAGTAATATCTTTTATGGTCATGCACCCTTGATGAGTGGTCTATTTTAACTAAATCTTGATAGTAGTGATACACATGTTCATAGTATTGAAGCCAAAAGATATAAGTTTAATAATGATATTGCAACTTATTTGTGGCACTACCGTTTAGGTATATTGGTATAAAGCGCATGAAGAAACTCCATGTTGATGGGATTTTGGAATCACTTGATTATGAATCACTTGATGCTTGCGAACCATGCCTCATGGGCAAGATGACTAAGACTCCGTTCTCCGGAACAATGGAGCGAGCAACAGACTTGTTGGAAATAATAAATACTGATGTATGCAGTCCGATGAGTGTTGATGTTCACGGCGGGTATCATTATTTTCTAACCTTCACAGATGATTTGAGAAGATATGGATATATCTACTTGATGAAACATAAATCTGAAACATTGGAAAAGTTCAAAGAATTTCAGAATGAAGTGGAAAATCATCATAACAAGAAAATAAAGTTTCTACGATCTGATCGTGGAGGAGAATATTTGAGTTATGAGTCTGGTCTTCATTTGAAACAATGTGGAATAGTTTCGCAACTCATGCCACCCAAAACACCACAGCGTAATGGTGTGTCCAAACGCCATAATCATACTTTATTAGATATGGTGCGATCTATGATGTCTCTTACTGATTTACCGCTATCATTTTGGAGTTATGCTTTAGAGATGGCTGCATTCACATTAAATAGGGCACCATCGAAATCTGTTGACACGACACCATACGAACTATGGTTTGGCAAGAAACCCAAGTTGTCGTTTCTTAAAGTTTGGGGCTGCGATGCTTATATGAAAAAGCTTCAACCTGATAAGCTCGAACCCAAATCTGAGAAATGTGTCTTCATAGGATACCCAAAGGAAACTGTTGGGTACACCTTCTATCACAGATCCGAAGGCAGGATTTTCGTTGCTAAGAATGGATCCTTCCTAGAGAAGGAGTTTCTCTCAAAAGAAGTGAGTGGGGGGAAAGTAGAACTTGATGAGGTAATTGTACCTGCTCCCTTATTGGAAAGTAGTTCATCACAGAAATCAATTCGAGTGATTCCTAAACCAATTAGTGAGGAAGCTAATGATGATGATCATGAAGCTTCAGATCAAGTTACTACCGAACCTCGTAGATCAACCAGAGTAAGATCCCCACCAGAGTGGTACGGTAATCCTGTTTTGGAAGTCATGTTACTTGACCATGACAAACCTACGAACTATGAGGAAGCAATGATGAGCCCAGATTCCGCGATATGGCTTGAGGCCGTGAAATCTGAGATGGGATCCATGTATGAGAACAAAGTGTGGACTTTGGTTGAATTGCCTGATGATCGGCAAGCCATAGATAATAAATGGATCTTCAAGAAGAAGATTGACGCTGACGGTAATATTACTGTCTATAAAGCTTGACTTATTGTGAAAGGTTTTCGACAAGTTCAAGGATTTGACTACGATGAGACCTTCTCACCCATAGCGATGCTTAAGTCCGTCCGAATCATGTTAGCAATTGCCGCATTTTATGATTATGATATTTGTAAAATGGATGTCAAAACTGCATTCCTTAATGGATATCTTAAAGAAGAGTTGTATATGATGCAACCAGAAGATTTTGTCGATCCAAAAGGTGCTAACAAAGTGTGCAAGCTCCAGAAATCCATTTATGGACTGGTGCAAGCCTCTCGGAGTTGGAATATGCGATTTTATAGTGTGATCAAAGCATATGGTTTTATACAGACTTTTGGAGAAGCCTGTATTTACAAGAAAGTGAGTAGGAGCTCTGTAGCATTCCTGACATTATATGTGGATGACCTATTATTGATCGGAAATGATACTGAATTTCTGAATGGCATAAAAGGATACTTGAATAAGAATTTTTCAATGAAAGACCTCGGTGAAGCTGCTTATATATTGGGCATCAAGATCTATAGAGATAGATCAAGACGCTTAATTGGACTTTCATAAAGCACATACCTTGATAAAGTTTTGAAGAAGTTCAAAATGGATCAAGCAAAGAAAGGGTTCTTGCGTGTGTTACAAGGTGTGAAGTTGAGTCAGACTCAATGCCCGACCACTGCAGAAGATAGAGAGAAAATGAAAGTCATTCCCTATGCTTCAGCCATAGGTTCTATCATGTATGCAATGTTGTGTACCAGACCTGATGTGTGCCTTGCTATGAGCTTAGCAAGGAGTTACCAAAGTAATCCAGGAGTGGATCACTGGAAAGTGGTCAAGAACATCCTGAAATACTTGAAAAGGACTAAGAATATGTTTCTCGTTTATGGAGGTGACAAAGAGCTCATCGTAAACGGTTACGTCGATGCAAGCTTTACACTCATCTGGATGACTCTAAGTCACAAACCGGATACGTATTTTTATTGAATAGTGGAGCTGTCAGTTGGTGCAGTTCTAAATAGAGCGTCATGGCGGGATCTATGTGTGAAGCGGAATACATAGCTGCTTCGAAAGCAGCAAATGAAGGAGTCTGGATGAAGGAGTTCATATCCGATCTAGGTGTAATACCTAGTGCATCGGGCTCAATGAAATTTTTTTTGTGACAATACTGGTGCTATTGCCTTGGCAAAGGAATCCAGATTTCACAAGAGAACCAAGCACATCAAGAGACGCTTCAATTCCATCCGTGATCAAGTCAAGGAGGGAGACATAGGGATTTGCGAGATACATACGGATCTGAATGTTGCAGACCCGTTGACTAAGCCTCTCTCACAAGCAAAACATGATCAACACCAAGAGTCCATGGGTGTTAGAATCATTACTATGTAATCTAGATTATTGACTCTAGTGCAAGTGGGAGACTGAAGGAAATATGCCCTACAGGCAATAATAAAGTTGTTATTTATATTTCCTTATATCATGATAAATTTTATTATTCATGCTAGAATTGTATTAAGCGGAAACTTAGTACATGTGTGAATACATAGAAAAACAGAGTGTCCCTAGTATGCCTCTACTTGACTAGCTCGTTAATCAAAGATGGTTAAGTTTCCTAGCCATGGACATGTCGTTTCATTTGATGAATGGGATCACATCATTAGAGAATGATGTGATGGACTAGACCCATCCGTTAGCTTAGCACTATGATTGTTTAGTTTATTGATATTGCTATTGCTTTCTTCATGACTTATACATGTTCCTATGACTATGAGATTATGCAACTCCCGAATACCAAAGGAACACTTAGTGTGCTATCAAACATCACAACGTAACTGGGTGATTATAAAGATGCTCTACAGGTGTCTCCGATGGTGTTTGTTGAGTTGGCATAGATCGAGATTAGGATTTGTCACTCCGATTGTCGGAGAGGTATCTCTGGGCCCTCTCGGTAATGCACATCACTATAAGCCTTGCAAGCAATGTGACTAATGAGTTAGTTACGGGATGATGCACTACGGAATGAGTAAAGATACTTGCAGGTAACGAGACTGAACTAGGTATGCTGATACCGACGATCGAATCTCAAGCAAGTAACATACCGATGACAAAGGGAACAACGTATGTTGTTGTGCGGTTTGACCGATAAAGATCTTCGTAGAAGATGTAGGAACCAATATGAGCATCCATGTTCCGCTGTTGGTTATTGACCGGAGAAGTGTCTCGGTCATGTCTACATAGTTCTCGAACCTGTAGGGTCCGCACGCTTAACGTTGGATGACGATTGTAATTATGAGTTTATGTGATTTGATGTACCAAAGGTTGTTCGGAGTCCCGGATGAGATCACGGACATGACGAGGAGTCTCGAAATGGTTGAGACATAAAGATTGATATATTGGACCATGTTGTTCGGACACCGAATGTGTTCCGGAGAATTTCGGATAAAATCGGAGTGCTGGAGGGTTATCGGAACCCCCCCCCCCGGAAGTTAATGGGCCACCATGGGCCTTAGAGGAGAGAGGGCTGGCCAGGAGGTGGCGTGCGCCCCCAGTCTGAATTGGACAAGGGGTGGGGGCGGCGCCCCCCTTCTTCCTTCTCTCCCCTTCCTGCTTCCTTCCCTTCCTTATTGGACTAGGAAAGGGGGGAACTTGCTCCTAGTAGGAGTAGGATTCCCCCCCCCTTGGGCGCGCCCCTTGAGGTTGGCCGGCCCCCTCCTCCCCTCCTTTATATACGGGGGAGGGGGCACCCCATAGACACACAAGTTGATTTCTTAGCCGTGTGTGGTGCCCCCTCCACAGATTTCCACCTCGGTCATATTGTCGTAGTGCTTAGGCGAAGCCCTGCATCAATAACTTCATCATCACCATCACCACGCCGTCGTGCTGACGCAACTCTCCCTCGGCCTCAGCTGGATCTAGAGTTCGAGGGATGTCACCGAGTTGAACGTGTGGAGATCGTGGAGGTGTCGTGTGTTCGGTACTTGATCAGTTGGATCGTGAAGACGTTCGACTACATCAACCACGTTACTAAACTCTTCCACTTTCGATCTACGAGGGTATGTGGACACACTCTCCCCGCTCATTGCTATGCTTCTCCTAGATAGATCTTGCGTGATCGTAGGAAATTTTTTGAAATACTACGTTCCCCAACAATCATCGTCATCATCATCACCAACAACTCACCCATCTTGGGGAGGGCAATCTCCATCAACATCTTCAACATCACCATCTCATCTCAAACACTAGTTCATCTCTTGTGTTCAATCTTGTTACCGGAACTATAGATTGGTGCTTGTGGGTGACTAGTAGTGTTGATTACATCATGTAGTTGATTACTATATGGTTTATTTGGTGGAAGATTATATGTTCAGATCCAATATGCTATTTAATACCCCTCTGATCTTGAGCATGATTATCATTTGTGAGTAGTTACTTTTGTTCTTGAGGTCATGGGAGAAATCATGTTGCAAGTAATCATGTGAACTTGATATGTGTTCGATATTTTGATAGTATGTATGTTGTGATTCCCATAGTGGTGTCATGTGAACGTCGACTACATGAAACTTCACCATATTCGGGCCTAAGGGAATGCATTGTGGAGTAGCAATTAGATGATGGGTTGCGAGAGTGACACAAGCGTAAACCTCAGTTATGCGCTATTCCGTAAGGGAACGATTGGATCCAAAAGTTTAATGCTATGGTTACAATTTATTCTTACTACTTTTCTCGTAGTTGTGGATGCTTGCGGGAGGGTTAATCATAAATAGGAGGTCTGTTCAAGTAAGAACAGCACCTAAGCACCGGTCCACCCACATATCAAATTATCAAAGTACCGAACATGAATTAAGCCAACATGATGAAAGTGACTAGATGAAAATCACGTGTACCCTCAAGAACGCTTTGCTTATCATAAGAGACCGTTTTGGCCTGTCCTTTACCTCAAAAGGATTGGGCTACCTTGCTACACTTTTGCTACTACTATCTTTACTTGCTCATTACAAATTACCTTGCTATCAAACTACTCTACTACTTATAATTTCAGCACTTGCAGACATTACCTTGCTGAAAACCACTCGTCATTTCCTTCTGCTCCTCATTGGGTTCGACACTCTTACTTATCGAAAAGAGATACAATTGATCCCCTATACTTGTGGGTCATCAAGGCTATTTTCTAGCGCCGTTGCCGGGGAGTGAAGTGCCTTTGGTAAGTGGAATTTGGTAAGGAAACATTTATACAGTGTGCTGAAATTTATTGTCACTTGTTACTATGGAAAACAATCCTTTGAGGGGTTTGTTCGGGGTAACTTCACCTCGACCGGAACCACAATTATCTACCCCTCAACCTACTGCACCTACTGAAAATATTGAATATGAAATTCCTTCGGGTATGATAGAACAACTGCTAGCCAATCCTTATGTAGGAGATGGAACCGAACATCCTGATATGCACTTGATATATGTAGAACAAATTTGTGGATTGTTCAAGCTTGCAGGTTTACCTAGAGATGAAGTTATGAAGAAGGTTTTCCCTTTATCTTTGAAGGGAAAAGCATTGGCATGGTATAGGCTATGCATTGATATTGGATCTTGAAATTGGAATCGATTGAAATTGGAGTTCCACCAAAAAAATTATCCTATGCATCTCGTTCATCATGATTGGAATTATATATATATAATTTTTTGCCTCATGAAGGAGAAAGTATCACTCTAGCTTGGGGGAGGCTTATGTAACGCCCTCGATGCGGCTATATCTCCCACGTGTCGAAGCACGACTTAGAGGCATAACCGCATCGAAAGCAATGTCACAAGTGAGGTAATCTTCACACAACCCATGTGATACATAAGGGAAAGAGATACATAGTTGGCTTACAATCGCCACTTCACACAATACATGAATAAAGCATTACAACATCCAAATACAATCAAGGTCCGATTACGGAACCAAAATAAAAGAAGAACCCCAAATGCGACAAAGGTCCCCGATCGACCCCAACTGGGCTCCACTACTGATCAACTAGAATGAAGCAATGCAAAGAACAAGATCTTCATCGAGCTCCTCCTGAGCTGGGTTGCGTCACCTGCACGGACTCATCGGCACCTGCAAGCTGGTTTTGTAAGTATCTGTGAGCCACGGGAACTCAGCAATCTCGCACCCTCGCGATCAAGACTATTTAAGCTTATGGGTAAGGTAAAGGAATGAGATGGAGCTGCAGCAAGCGACTAGCATATATGGTGGCTAACATACGCAAATGAGAGCGAGAAGAGAAAGCAAAGCACGATCGAGAAACTATGATCAAGAAGTGATCCTAGAACAACCTACGTCAAGCATAACTCCAACACCGTGTTCACTTCCCGGACCCCGCCGAGAAGAGACCATCACGGTTACACACGCGGTTGATGTATTTTAATTAAGGTCAACTTCAGGTTTTCTACAACCGGACATTAACAAATTCCCATCTTCCCATAACCGCGGGCACGGCTTTCGAAAGTTCAAATCCCTGCAGGGGTGTCCCAACTTAGCCCATGACAAGCTCTCACGGTCAATGAAGGAATAGACCTCCTCCCGAGACATTCCGATCAGACTCGGTATCCTGGTTCTTCAAGACATTTCGATAGGTTAAAACAAATCCAGCAACACCGCCCGAATGTGCTGACAAATCCCGATAGGAGCTGCACATATCTCGTTCTCAGGGCACACTCAGATGAGACATCCTACGAGTAAAACCAAACCTCAAGTTGCCCCGAGGTGGCCCCGCAGTCTGCTCGGTCGGACCAACACTCAGAGGAGCACTGGCCCGGGGGGGTTAGAATAAAGATGACCCTTGAGTCTGCAGAACCCAAGGGAAGGTGGTAGGTTGTTAGTGCAAATGGTAAAACCAAGGTTGGGCATTGCTGGAAAAGCTTTAATCAAGGCGAACTATGAAGGGGTTCCCATTATTACCCAACCGCGTAAGGAACGCAAAATCCGGGAACATAACACCGATATGACGGAAACTAGGGCGGCAAGAGTGGAACAAAACACCAGGCATAAGGCCGAGCCTTCCACCCTTTACCAAGTATATAGATGCATTAATTAAATAAGACATATTGTGATATCCCAACAAGTAAACATGTTCCAACAAGGAACAACATCTCCATGTTCCAACAAGGAACAAACTTCAATCTTCACCTGCAACTAACAACGCTATAAGAGAGGTTGAGCAAAGTGGTAACATAGCCAAACAACGGTTTGCTAGGACAAGGTGGGTTAGAGGCTTGGTTCAACAATATAGGAGGCATGAAAAGCAAGTGGTAGGTATCATAGCATAGGCATAGAAAAAGAGCGAGCAACTAGCAAGCAAAGATAGAAGTGATTTCGAGGGTATGATCATCTTGCCTGAAATCCCGCAAGGAAGAAGAACGAGTCCATGAAGAAGACAAACGGATGTAGTCGAACGGGTCCTCACAAACGCGACGTTATCGGAACCAACCCAAAGAAGCAAACACCGGAAAAGAAGCACACAACATAGTAAACAACCACCACAAAGACATGGCATGATGCGCAAACAAGTATGATGCATGTCCGGTTTAAAGAGGGCATGGCATGGCAAATTGCAACAACCAAAACTACAAATTAAGTGGAGCTCAATATGCAACGAGTTGCATATTGGCGGAGCACCACATGACTTATTTAGTTCTCTCTCGTTTATGTACCCAACAAGATTAAATGTTGATTAACATGGCAAGAGGGTGAAGCGAAAGAAAACTATCTATCTAGTCAAGTTTAAATGAGGCCGGAAGCAACGAACAACATTTCCGGAAAACTCCTCATGACCATATATTAGGTTTGGTCCTGTTCTGCCCTAAACCATATTTTTATAGTTATTAAACATGCAAGATGATGCCACCATGTTAAACTAGGCAAAATTCTACCCCATTTACATATAAAGTTTGTTAAAAACGGAGCTACGGTTATATAGTTATGAACTAAACCATTTTAGCATGGCATAGGAGCAAATTTAAACAAACATCATTTTAGACATTTTAAACATCGGTGAAAGTTGCATATTATGAAACTAGATGCAATTCTGAGCATATTTCATATATAAAGTTTTTCCATATGATGCACAGTTTGAGATATATGATATGCATGAAGTTTGAGGGTTTTTCTGCAATTCTGCAATCTCTCGGATAAAAGAAAAAAACACAACAGGAAAAAAACACACATGGGCCGAAACTGGGCAGCCCAACAAGAGAAAAAATCAAGAGGAGGGGGCGCTCGGGGCTGCTCACCCTGGGCCTGGCCCAGTCGGTGGGAGGAGGGAGGCCTGGCGTTGGCTGGATCGAATCGAGGAGGGGAGGCGCGGTCCAGCGAGTAGCGTGCGGGTCAACGCAGGGACGAGGCGAGGTGCTCTGCTCGTTACTGAAGAACGCGCAACAGAAACAATGGCAGGTTCACGGCGATGCAGAAGACGGCGTCGGGGAGGTTCTGGCGACGGGGTCGGCGGGAACCAGCGAGTAGGCGCCGGAGATGGCCGGATCTGGGCGGTGGAGGTCGTCGGGGTACCGTTCTCTGCCGAATCGAAGCGGAGACGGCTCCAGCGGCGCGAGGATGTTCTTCGGCTCGGTGGAGCTGGCCTTGCAGAAGAAACACGGCGGCGCGCGGTGCTTGTCGCAGAAGAGGGCGACTGCAGCGAGGCAGAGGAACGGACGAAGCTCCTGCAGGGCGGGCGTCCATGGCATCCCTGATGGAGGTGGCCACCGGCGGCAGCGCTCCGGCAACGGAGCTTCTCCTTGACGCCGGTGGGGTTGCAGGTGAACTCCTGTACCTGGTACAGGGAGAGAACGAGGGGTGAGGTAGAGAGGAGAGAAGCCAGGGAAGGAAACGGAGAGTGGAAGAGCAGGGAGAGGGGCGACCTGGTCCTGGACGTGGTCGGGTACTCCGGCGAGGTACTTGGCGGGCGACGGGGTCCTCCATGGCGGGTCCTGAGACGGTGATGGAAACGGTGGCCATGGCAGCAGGGGTGACCTCCTGTTGCTCCTGTACCTGGCAAGAGAGAGAGAGAATTTGAGAGAGAGCGAGAGAGACCGAAAGAGACGACAAAGAGATAGGAGGGCAGGGAAGGACGCGTAGCTTTGCTGTGGTTGGGTGACGACGGAGATCAAGGGAGTTGGTCGGGGCCGCTGGTTGGATCTGGCAGGAGAGGAAAACGAGGAGGAACTGGATTGGGGAAGATCCCGATGGGGATTTGGTGGAGTGTGGCGGCGGCTGAGGGGGGGGGGCAAATGACCTAGTTTTAGGGTTTGGACCATATTTAGACTAGGGAGGATATATATATATATATAAGGAAAAGAGGGGGAGTTAGGGGCTAATCCGTCCCTCCGATCGTAATCGGATGGTCAGGAAAAATAGGCTAGGGAGTCCAAATAAGAAAACGGTGATGTTTTGTAGATATTTGGGGATGATCCGGACACAACGGTGACGACTGTGTGGGTCGGGTCCCGGACAGCTTTCGGACGCGCGCGAGGAGGGCCGCTGGCTTTCGAGAGAGGTTAGGTTGGGACTGGCGGATTGTGAAGAGCGGGTTGGTCTGAGAGAAGAGGGGAGAGATGTAGCCCGGCACGGTTTCTGGAGATCGAAAACGTCCGACGTTAGACCGACTATATTGCCGCTATAGTTAACGGTTGGGCTATCAAACGAACTCCGAATGCGATGAAACTTGACAGGCGGTCTATCTACACTATAATAAGACCACACACCAACTTTCATCCCATTCCAAGAACATTTTCCGGCCACTTATAAAATAATATTTCGGACATGCCGCGGGCGCGTGCAAGTGTGTCTGGGCTCAGAACGGACAACGGACGGAACGAGGAGACCGGGACGGATGCAAGTTTCGAAAACATGATGATGCAATGCACATGATGACATGATAAGATGCAACACGCAAGCAAATGACAAGGCAACAACAGCGAATAACTGGAGGACACTTGGCACATCGGTCTCGGGGCGTTACAACACTCCACCACTACGAGAGGATCTCGTCCCGAGATCTAGAATGGCACCGGAGGGAAAACGGAAGAGAAAGAGAAGAGGTAAAACTAAGTTGCTTCTTTGACAAACGAGTAAGACCAAAGAACCTTGAAAAAGGTTAAGCCATTTTGAGAAAAGAAAACAATGGAGATGATCGAAGCTGAACACACTCCGTTAGAAAAGAGGAAACAATGGAGAACAACCTCGGGCAGCACTCTGATTGATAATAAAAGGAATTAAATAAGAACTTGATAAGGTGATAGATCTTGAAAAGAGGGCACGGCACTCTGGTTAAATGGACAATCATGAAAAGAACATAATCTTTGATGAAACGAGATGATTGTTGAAGAAAGCAACATCACAATGCCGCCGGAACAAAAGTAAGAATGAAATGGAATGAACGAAGGGAAACACGATCTTGAGGGAGCACACTTACAACAAATGCTAGAACGGAGTTGTTGGAAAACCAACAACGAAAAGAATAAGCTTGATAAGGTCTTATGGAGTACATCTCAAATTATGAGGTGACAACCTGCCACTCACGGGAAAAGAATTGGATTGATAAGAATAAGGAGACGAGAAACTATTTCACTGGGAGGATAAATGAAAATCTTGGATCATATAATATAACCATTAATAGCATTACTCCTTAGGGAAAGCTTTAGGTGAAATATAACCCAAGATAATTCCAATGACGAGATTGATGGATTTAAAATATCTCATTCATGACAACATGTGAATCATGAAGCATGAATTCCAAATTATCAAGAATGACATAATACCACCTCCAATGATACGTAAGAAAGATTGAACTCCGGATTGCAAGATGAGAATGCTTGAGCTCCTTAGAAATGAATGTTGATGAACACTTCGAGAAGGAATTTAAAGCCTTGATGAACCACCATGTAGAATCTCCATGAAGAACTCCGATACAAAAGAATAACGAAAAGAAAGAGAAGTTGAAAACACAAGGTGAAACCTTGTAATGATTAGATGAAGCTTTGCGACGAGATAGAGTGGAAACTTGGAACTCCGGAAAAGAAAGATGGACAACTTGAATCGAGAATTTGATGAACCTCCAGAATAAGAAATTAAATCAATTGGATGAAACAAGAATAAGAATTACATTATGCTTATCCTTCACCAATTTAATTGATGACAAGCAACGGATTTGGCACACTACTTATTCTCGTAGAGAGGATTAAGCGAGATATAGCGCAAACTTGAGACAGTCTTCAACAAGCCATCGGTAGGATTTGGAAAACAACGAATGAGTTGATATGATAACCATGGAATAGAATCTTGAGCAAACCACCGTAAGAATTGAAAATGAATGAAGAGAAGATAAAGAAACACCGGGAAGAATTAGCAAATGAATGAAGATGATTGAGAGAATTTAGATATATGAGAACGAAGAGATGACGAACTGATTAGAGAGCACTTGAACGATGCACCCGTACGATTGGAGAATGACAACTGAAAGCTGAGAATGAATACACCTGAATTGATGGACTCCGGATAGTCAAACTGAGAAGACTCTTGAATTGCTTCGGATGGGTGAAAAGAATTCTCACGATCAAAACAATTATGAGAGGATGGCAACAAGCTAGAACCATGAGCCTCTGAGAGAACCCATAAGATATGGAGGAAAAACTCTTCTTCGGTCTTCAAATGTTGAGAATGACGACGAGAAACACCACCAAGAATTATTTAGACACTCCGGAAGAATCAAAACGAATAGGTTGAGCCAACAATGAAAAGAATTCGACGGATCTTGGAGAAAACATATGGCAGATGATCGCTCATTCTTACGTCAAACTTCGAAAAGAGAATTTGAGAGTAACTCCGAGAAAATAAGAAGAGTCAGGTAAGATCCTGGGAAAAGACCTGTGGGTTAGGGCCCACTCAAGAGAAACACCATTGAAAGATTTAAAAGAGAGAAAGCACCGGTTGAATTAAATGGCTAGAATGAGATAACAACCTCGAAATAGGTTGAACAGATCTTGGATGACAAGACGAGCCTTCTGAGATATCTTCAGGGCACTGGAACAAATGAATAGCAAGAATTGAATGATTAAGAGGTGCACCGGTATGAGAAGGTATTGAAATGAGGAAAAGATATGATCAACAAAGCTTGTATTGGATCCGCCGGAGAAGAAAAGAATGAAGAATGATGAACTAGTAGAACATCTTCTTGAGAACCACCCGATAAGAACATTGACGAAAAATAATGGAGAGACTTCACATCCATAAGATGGATGCTTGATTAAGACATCTGAGTCCTTGAGGAAAAAGGGGGGGGGGGGGGGAAAAAACAAAGACAGTTTGGAGACGGAAGAAAAGAACACCGTTGAGAAGACCTGATAATTGATCTTGCGGACGTTGAAAAAGAACTGATTCGCTTGAGGAGAAAACACACCGGTTTAAAAAGATAGACATGGCAATCTCGATGATCAAGAAGGATTAGTATTCACATCGGAGTATGAGAACACCATTTGGGGAAGGTATGGAATCAACATTTGACTTCGAAGCAACTCGAATACCACAGCTCAAAACACAACAAGGATTGGCTTGCAAAATAAGCCGGAACAAACATATGATAGAGATTTCGTCCGAAGTTTTCGTGGTGGGGCCTACACGGGCTCAATCGTATAGCACCATCATGTACAAGGCAGTGCACATGACATACGAAGCGTCCCCGAGTCAGCATAGCCAAGGACTCTTTAAGACACAATGAGACCACTGTAAAACCGACCGTGAATAGGCGGACCACTAGACGTCGAACGCCAATTTCAAATCATACATCTGTCGGAAAGATATCCTAAGAGCTACTTGAATTCCCACCTAGGAAACTCCCGAAATTTTCCGGTTATGCAATCAGGTGTTGGGGATACACGGGAAGCATAATATCTCACCCAAATCTAGCAAATCCTACATCCAGTTGTATCCATCCTTCAACACATAACCAAGAAACCTTCGGAAATCGTCTACCTCATCCTTCGAAAAGCATCCGTTATACAAGTTATGGCGATACTCCCGAACTCCCGCCCCAGTACTGGGTGGCGTCGAGGTTATCTCACCAACGAACTGCATAAAAGAGATTTTCGATGTCGGCATACTAAACTCAAGTATTCCAGAACTGGAACGATAAAATTATGACGACAACACCTCAGAGCTCAACTCCCCGGGACACTTCCACAAAACCCCTGACAGGAGGCACCAAGACAATGTTCTCATCATAAAACCATCGGAACGATTCCAAGATACCCGCGTGATCCTAAAAACAATTTAGTGAAATTTGAGAAGAGAAGAGTCAAAACTCTACATCAGGATGCCTTACCAGAGCGATGAGGAGACTGGGAAGTAAAAAGAATTCCTAAACTCTCCGATATATAATTCCTAAATGACTCAAAACATTTTTTTCTAGACACAACTCGGCCGCTAAAAACGATCAAGCAATGGGGCTCCTAAGGTCGGGGAAGGCTCTGATACCAACTTGTAACGCCCTTGATGCGGCTATATCTCCCACGTGTCGAAGCACGACTTAGAGGCATAACCGCATTGAAAGCAATGTCGCAAGTGAGGTAATCTTCACACAACCCATGTAATACATAAGGGAAAGAGATACATAGTTGGCTTACAATCGCCACTTCACACAATACATGAATAAAGAATTACAACATCCAAATACAATCAAGGTCCGACTACGGAACCAAAATAAAAGAAGAACCCCAAATGCGACAAAGGTCCCCGATCGACCCCAACTGGGCTCCACTACTGATCAACTAGAACGAAGCAACGCAAAGGACAAGATCTTCATCGAGCTCCTCCTGAGCTGGGTTGCGTCACCTGCACAGACTCATCGGCACCTGCAAGCTGGTTTTGGAAGTATCTGTGAGCCACAGGGACTCAGCAATCTCGCACCCTCGCGATCAAGACTATTTAAGCTTATGGGTAAGGTAAAGGTATGAGATGGAGCTACAGCAAGCGACTAGCATATATGGTGGCTAACATACGCAAATGAGAGCGAATAGAGAAAGCAAAGCACGATCGAGAAACTATGATCAAGAAGTGATCCTAGAACAACCTACGTCAAGCATAACTCCAACACCGTGTTCACTTCCCGGACTCCGCCGAGAAGAGACCATCACGGTTACACACGCGGTTGATGTATTTTAATTAAGGTCAACTTCAGGTTTTCTACAACCGGACATTAACAAATTCCCATCTTCCCATAACCGCGGGCACGGCTTTCGAAAGTTCAAATCCCTGCAGGGGTGTCCCAACTTAGCCCATGACAAGATCTCACGGTCAACGAAGGAATAGACCTCCTCCCAAGACATTCCGATCAGACTCGGTATCCCGGTTCTTCAAGACATTTCGACAGGTTAAAACAAATCCAGCAACACCGCACGAATGTGCCGACAAATCCCGATAGGAGCTGCACATATCTCGTTCTCAGGGCACACTCAGATGAGACATCCTACGAGTAAAACCAAACCTCAAGTTGCCCCGAGGTGGCCCCGCAGTCTGCTCGGTCGGACCAACACTCAGAGGAGCACTGGCCCGGGGGGGTTAGAATAAAGATGACCCTTGAGTCTGCAGAACCCAAGGGAAGGTGGTAGGTTGTTAGTGCAAATGGTAAAACCAAGGTTGGGCATTGCTAGAAACGCTTTAATCAAGGCGAACTATGAAGGGGTTCCCATTATTACCCAACCGCGTAAGGAACGCAAAATCCGGGAACATAACACCGATATGACGAAAACTAGGGCGGCAAGAGTGGAACAAAACACCAGGCATAAGGCCGAGCCTTCCACCCTTTACCAAGTATATAGATGCATTAATTAAATAAGAGATATTGTGATATACCAACAAGTAAACATGTTCCAACAAGGAACAACATCTCCATGTTCCAACAAGGAACAAACTCAATCTTCACTTGCAACTAACAACGCTATAAGAGGGGTTGAGCAAAGCGGTAACATAGCCAAACAACGGTTTCCTAGGACAAGGTGGGTTAGAGGCTTGGTTCAACAATATAGGAGGCATGAAAAGCAAGTGGTAGGTATCGTAGCATAGGCATAGCAAAAGAGCGAACAACTAGCAAGCAAAGGTAGAAGTGATTTCGAGGGTATGATCATCTTGCCTGAAATCCCGCAAGGAAGAAGAACGAGTCCATGAAGAAGACAAACGGATATAGTCGAACGGGTCCTCACAAACGCGACGTTATCGGAACCAACCCGAAGAAGCAAACACCGGAAAATAAGCACACAACATAGTAAACAACCACCACAAAGACATGGCATGATGCGCAAACAAGTATGATGCATGTCCGGTTTAAAGAGGGCATGGCATGGCAAAGTGCAACAACCAAAACTACAAATTAAGTGGAGCTCAATATGCAACGAGTTGCATATTGACGGAGAACCACATGACTTATTTAGTTCTCTCTCGTTTATGTACCCAACAAGATTAAATGTTGATTAACATGGCAAGAGGGTGAAGCGAAAGAAAACTATCTATCTAGTCAAGTTTAAATGAGGCCGGAAGCAACGAACAACATTTCCGGAAAACTCCTCATGACCATATATTAGGTTTGGTCCTGTTCTGCCCTAAACCATATTTTTATAGTTATTAAACATGCAAGATGATGCCACCATGTTAAACTAGGCAAAATTCTACCCCATTTACATATAAAGTTTGTTAAAACGGAGCTACGGTTATATAGTTATGAATTAAACCATTTTAGCATGGCATAGGAGAAAATTTAAACAAACATCATTTTAGACATTTTAAACATGGGTGAAAGTTGCATATTATGAAACTAGATGCAATTCTGAGCATATTTCATATATAAAGTTTTCCCATATGATGCACAGTTTGAGATATATGACATGCATGTAGTTTGAGGGTTTTTCTGCAATTCTGCAATCTCTGGGATAAAAGAAAAAAAACACAACAGGAAAAAAACACGCATGGGCCGAAACTGGGCAGCCCAACAAGAGAAAAAAATCAAGAGGAGGGGGCGCTTAGGGCTGCTCACCCTGGGCCTGGGCCAGTTGGTGGGAGGAGGGAGGCCTGGCGTTGGCTGGATCGAATCGAGGAGGGGAGGCGCGGTCCAGCGAGTAGCGTGCGGGTCAACGCAGGGACGAGGCGAGGTGCTCTGCTCATTACTGAAGAATGCGCAACAGAAACAGTGGCAGGTTCACGGCGATGCAGAAGACGGCGTCGGGGAGGTTCTGGCGACGGGGTCGGCGGGAACTAGCGAGTAGGCGCCGGAGATGGCCGGATCTGGGCGGTGGAGGTCGTCGGGGTACCGTTCTCTGCTGAATCGAAGCGGAGACGGCTCCAGCGGTGCGAGCATGTTCTTCGGCTCGATGGAGCTGGCCTTGCAGAAGAAACACGGCGGCGCGTGGTGCTCGTCGCAGAAGAGGGTGACTGCAGCGAGGCAGAGGAACGGACGAAGCTCCTGCAGGGCGGGCGTCCATGGCATCCCTGATGGAGGTGGCCACCGGCGACAGCGCTCCGGCAACGGAGCTTCTCCTTGACGCCGGCGGGGTTGCAGGTGAACTCATGTACCTGGTACAGGGAGAGAACGAGGGGTGAGGTAGAGAGGAGAGAAGCCAGGGAAGGAAACGGAGAGTGGAAGAGCAGGGAGAGGGGCGACCTGGTCCTGGACGTGGTCGGGTACTCCGGCGAGGTACTTGGCGGGCGACGTGGTCCTCCATGGCGGGTCCTGAGACAGCGACGGAAACGGTGGCCATGGCAGCAGGGCGACCTCCTGTTGCTCCTGTACCTGGCAAGAGAGAGAGAGAATTTGAGAGAGAGCGAGAGAGACCGAAAGAGACGACGAAGAGTAGGAGGGCAGGGAAGGAGGCGCAGCTTTGCTGTGGTTGGGCGACGGCGGAGATCAAGGGAGTTGGTCGGGGCCGCTGGTTGGATCTGGCAGGAGAGGAAAACGAGGAGGAAATGGATTGGGAAGATCCCGATGGGGATTTTGTGGAGTGTGGCGGCGGCTGAGGGGGGGGGAAATGACCTAGTTTTAGGGTTTGGACCATATTTAGACTAGGGAGGATATATATATATAAGGAAAAGAGGGGGAGTTTAGGGGCTAATCCGTCCCTCCGATCGTAATCGGACGGTCGGGAAAAATAGGCTAGGGAGTCCAAATAAGAAAACGGTGATGTTTTGTAGATTTTTGGGGATGATCCGGACACAACGGTGACGACTGTCCGGGTCGGGTCCGGGACAGCTTTCGGACGCGCGCGAGGAGGGCCGCGGGCTGACGAGAGAGGTTAGGTTGGGTCTGGCGGATTGTGAAGAGCGGGTTGGTCTGAGAGAAGAGGGGAGAGATGCAGCCCGGCACGGTTTCCGGAGACCGAAAACGTCTGACGTTAGACCGGCTATATTGCCTCTATAGTTAACGGTTGGGCTATCAAACGAACTCCGAATGTGATGAAACTTGACAGGCGGTCTATCTACACTATAATAAGACCACACACCAACTTTCATCCCATTCCGAGAACATTTTCCAGCCACTTATAAAATAATATTTCGGACATGCCGCGGGCGCGTGCAAGTGTGTCTGGGCTCAGAACGGACAACGGACGGAATGAGGAGACCGGGACGGATGCAAGTTTCGAAAACATGATGATGCAATGCACATGATGACATGATAAGATGCAACATGCAAGCAAATGACACGGCAACAACAGCGAATAACTGGAGGACACCTGGCACATCGGTCTTGGGGCGTTACAGCTTAAGTCAATGTTATATTCATGCCCCAATCATGAGCTCTCAAGAGAAATTATTATCTAGAATTTTTATGCTCGGCTTTCTCGTAATGATCAAACCATGCTTGATACTTCTTGTGCTGGTTCATTTATGAAGAATATTATTGAATTCCGGTGGGATCTTTTGGAAAGAATTAAACGCAACTCTGGAGATTGGGAACTCGACAAAGGTAAAGAGTCAGGTATTAAACTTAAGTATGATTGTGTTAAACTTTTATGGATACTGATGCTTTTCAAAAGTTTAGCACTAAATATGGACTTGACTCTGAGATAGTAGCCTCGTTTTGTGAATCATTTCCTACTCATGTTGATCTCCCTAAGGAGAAGTGGCTTAAATATCACCCACCTATTAAACAAGAAATCAAAGAACCGGTACCAGTTAAAGAAGAAACTATACTTTACAATGTTGATCCAGTTGTTCCTTTTGCTTATATTGAGAAACCACATTTCCCTGTTAGGATAAAGGAACATGCTAAAGTTTCAACCGTGGTCAACAGAAGCTATATTAGAACACCTAAACCTGATGAACAAATCAAAGTAGAACCTAGTATTGCTATGGTTAAAGATCTCTTGGAAGAAGATATGGATGGGCATGTTATTTACTTCTGTGAAGAAGCTGCTAGAATTGCCAAACCTAATAAAAAGGATAAACATAGACCTGTTGTTAGCATGCCTGTCATCTTAGTTAAAATAGGAGATCACTGTTATCATGGTTTATGTGACATAGGTACTAGTGTGAGTGTTATTCCGTATACCTTACAAGAAATTATGAATGACATAGCACCCGCAGAGATAGAAGACATAGATGTTACTATTAAACTTGCTAATAGAGACACTATTTCACCAATTGGGATTGTTAGAGATGTTGAAGTCTTGTGTGGGAAAATAAAATACCCTACTGATTTTCTTGTTCTTGGTTCCCCACAGGATGACTTTTGTCCCATTATCTTTGGTAGACCTTTCTTGAACACCGTTAATGCTAAGATAGATTGAGAAACAAACTGTCGGTGTTAGTTTTGGTGATGAGTCTCATGAGTTTAATTTTTCCAAGTTTAGTAGAAAGCTTCATGAAAAATAATTTCCTAGTAAGGATGAATTAATTGGTCTTGCTTCTATTGTTGTACCACCTATTGATCCTTTAGAACAATATTTGCTAGACCATGAAAATGATTTTCATATGCATGAAATAAATGAAATAGATAAGATTTTCTTTGAACAACGTCCTCTATTTAAACACAATTTGCCTATTGAAACTCTAGGAGGACCTCCTCCACCTAAAGGTGATCCTATGTTTGAATTAAAACAATTGCTAGACGCTTTGAAATATGCTTATCTTGATGAAAAGAAGATATATCATGTTATTATTAGTGGTAACCTTTCAAAACATGAAGAAGAAAGATTACTGAAAGTTCTAAGGAAGCACCGAGCTGCTATTGGATATACTCTCGATGATTTAAAGGGCATTAGTCCCACTCTATGTCAGCACAAAATTAATATGGAACCTGATGCTAAACCCGTTGTTGATCACCAACGTCGGTTAAATCCGAAGATGAAAGAAGTAGTAAGAACAGAGATACTAAAACTTCTGGAAGCAGGTATAATTTATCCTATAGCTAATAGTAGATGGGTAAGTCATGTTCATTGCGTCCCTAAAAAAGGAGGTATAACTGTTGTTCCTAATGATAAGAATGAACTCATTCCACAAAGAATTGTTACAGGTTATAGAATGGTAATTGATTTTAGAAAATTAAACAAAGCAACTAGAAAAGATCATTACCCTCTGCCTTTTATTGATCAGATTCTTGAAAGATTATATAAGCACACACCCTTCCACTACAAAAAAAAGACACATCCGTGACATTTTGGGCTGAACGAAAAAAAAATTTGTCATATATATGACACTTCTATGACGATAATTGTGACAAAACCCGGTACCATCATAGATGTGGTGGGCTCCTACCTCTATGACAAAAAATCATGACAGAAAATGGGCTTTTCGTCCTGGGCGGGCCGGAGACGCAGCTGCATGACATTCTTTGGGCCGTCCATGACGGAAAAAACCAAGGTAGAAGCGAGGGCGAGGAAAATTTCAGGGAGTTCTTGGTTACGGTGGGAGGTCAGGGGCCGAGCGATGCGCGCTTCTCTCGTACATGTACACGCGTGTGTGCGAGGCGTTGGGCTCTAACTGAACCCGAGTGATTGCACTGCAGGCTACGCGTTACTGAACCCGTGCGATCGATCGATGGTTGTTAACTGAACCCGATCGAGGGATTCCTTCGCTACTGCTGCTAACTGAAGCCGATCGATGCTGCCTCTGGATGAACAGTGAGCGTTGTGGGGGGGGGGGGTTGGATGAACAGTTCCCGGTGGGGGTGGATGAGCAGGACCCCGTGGTGTTGCCTCTGGATGAACAGGACCCCGATCGATCGAGCCGGTTGGGGCTGGATGAACACGACCCCGTGGAGGGCTGGATGAACAGGACCACCCCGTGGAGGGCAGGATGAACAGTAGATGGTGGAGGGCAGGATGAATAGTAGCCCATGGAGGGGTGGTTGAATAGGAGCCCGTGGAGAGAGCTGGTTGAACAGTAGCCGGTGGAGTAGTGTGTGGTGGACGCTGGATGAACAGGAGCCCGTGGATGAACAGTCACAGGTGGAGGCTGGAGGAGGTCGACGGTGGATGAACAGTAGCTCGTGGAGGCTGGAGGGGGTCGACGGTGGAGATGAACAGTATCCCGTGGAGTCCCGTTTTGTGGTACTCCACACCCCTCCCAATGAACAGGACCCCCGTTTCGACCGTAGCGCTCCAACACAAGTCCGTTTCGTCCGTTTTGCGGTACACCACACCCCTCCCGGTCAACAGGACCCCCGTTTCGACCATAGGAGGTCCGTTTCCTCCGTTTTGCGGTACGCCAAACCCCTCCCGATGAACAGGATCCCGTTTCGAACGTGGCCGGTCGAACACAAGGCCGTTTCCTCCGTTCTGCGGTACGCCAGGCCTCGTTTCCATCGCCTGTTCCGTCCAAGCCATCCTGATGAACACAACGCATTCCGTTGCCTCCCCATGAACACGACGCATTCCGTTGCCTCCCCATGAACACGACGCATTCCGTTGCCTCCCCATGAACATGACGACGACGTTGTTTCTCTGTTCCGACCCAGCCATGTACACGAGCCCTGGCCATACGTATGCGCGAGTAGGCGTTCGAGACCCCGCCCGTATGTACACATACATGGCCGTATTTTCTTTCTTGCACCCTGTCCGCCTCTACTATGACACGTGCGCACCTCTACATCCACCAGTATATATGTATGTACACGTTCGCGACCAGAATGACAACGCTACGTGTCGTGGTTTTGTCACGGCAGATGTCCTAGAGAAAGGACTTAGTCGTGGAGCCATCGCTACGGGTTAGCTTGAAGGGGTTAAAGCGGACACAAGGATGCAAGAGAGTTTATACTAGTTCGGCCCCTTCAATGAAGGTAAAAGCCTACGTCTAGTTGTGATGGAATTGATGGGTGTTTCGATGACTAGGGAGCAAATAAGCTTCGCCTATGTCTCGAGTTATTGTCTGTTGTCCTTGAACCGCCGCCGGGTCATCCCCTTATATACATGGGTGACGCCTGTCGGTTTACAGAGTCCCAACACCGGCTCATAGATGTGTCCGATTTGGTCTCTACTTATTCCTTACTTGCAATACAAGTTACATATTGACGCCGGTTTACGGCTACAGGCTCTCAGCCGATTATGGGTCTTGAGCCCTCATCTATCTTCATGGGCTTTAACATGCTTAACTACTGATGAAGTTAATCCGGCCCAGATAGGCCGGTTTACGCCCAGTAGTAATATCCCCAACACTACGTACGCTTTGACCAGGTGGGTCCCGACTGTCAGGCACTTCCTTGCGCGCGAAGATGTAGCTGGTGGGTCCCAGCAGTCAAGGAGGAGAAATACGGTGGCCCATCTGGTGGGTCCCCACTGTCAGGTGGAGGAATAATTATTTTTCATGTAATAAGGAGGCACTTCCTTGCTGCGGCCGTGGACCCAGCTGTCAGCCTCTCCACGTACAGTCCATGTCTGATGGAAGCCGTTCCTTGACCACGTTGACCACGCCGCGCCGAGAGCACTAGGGCGGTGGACGATGGCGAGGCCTAGGAAGGGGACGACACGGAGCCGGGGAAGACGCGGCAGTGGATGCCCACGCGTAGAGGAGTACGAGGGTTCAATGGTTCGCTACGGTGTGAGGCTGCCGTCGCCGCAGAATAACATGAGGTGTGAGTAGAGGGATGGCCTGGCCAGCGGTGGCAGTAGTAGGGGCGGTGAGACCTCCGACGCATCGTAGCCGGCCACGGGAGGCAGGAGCACGAGGCACGACCGGCGCTGGTTTGGGCGGCTGGAGCAAGAAGACCAGAGGTTGAAGAAGCACTACGGTCGTTGGATGGACATAGTACGGTCACTGGAGCTAGAATCATGCATATTGACTAAGTTGACAAAGCCCTCCGTCCCCGTCAACTTAGTAGGCCCACAAGTCAGCCTACCACTATACTGGGTCCCAGCTAACAGGGGGAGTATTTTTTTTGTGCGTAATAAGAAGGCACTTCCTTGCGTGCGAATATATAGCTGGTGGGTCCGAGCTGTCAGCAGCGGTAACATTTTTTTCGCAAAATACAGAGGCCCTTTCGGTGGGTCCCTGATGTCAGGTGGAGGAATCATTATTTTGCGCGTAATAAGGAGGCATTTCCTTGCGTGCGGCCATGGACCCAGCTGTCGGCCTCTCCACGTAAAGTCCACTTCAGATGCATGTCGGTCGTTGACCACGTTGACCAGGCCGCGCCGAGAGCACCAGGGCGGTGGACGACGGCGAGGCCTAGGAAGGGAATGACACGGAGGCAGGGAAGACTCAGTAGTTGTTTCCCACGCGGAGGGGAGTATGACTGTACGAGGGTTTACTGGTTTGTTTGCCGTCGCCGGAGAATAACAGCAGGTGTGGGTGAGTAGAGGGATGGCTAGGCCAGCGATGGGAGTACGGTGGGGTGGTGAGGCCTACGCGGCAGCAGAGCCGGCCGTGGGGAGGAGGGAGCAGGCAGTCCTGTCGGCGCCTGTTTGAGCACCTGGAGCAGGAAGAGCAGAGATTGAAGAAGCATGACGGCCATTGGATGTCCATCCAACAGTCACTGCTTCTTCGTCAACCTTTTTTTAGGAAAGCCTCAAATCTGTGGAAAACAGCATACAGCCCATCTGCCATTATTTCTAATAATTTATAGCCCATTTGCTAATTATTAAGGTTTTTTTGGAGCCCATATTCTTTTTGTTAGCATTACAGCCCATATTGTGGCCACGGTTAAAAAATTATACGAAATTTTGCATATTTCGGTGCGGTCCGAACTGTTTTTAATCCCGAAATTTCGACTCACATTCAAACTGATTTTAAAAATAAATGTATATCAATATAAAATCGAACAAATTCTCCACACATAAAAATTAATGTAATTTCAAATCTCGAAATGAAAAAAAAGATATTTGAAACTAATTGCCGGTTTGATGTGTTTTAAAAATGAACGTCCCATTTCTCATTACTGATGGGCCATTTTCTCGGCCAGCCGAATGAAAGCTCTCCTCGTCTTGAAAGATTTGCAGCCCAACAGGCCTGACAAAGCAACTTACTTGGCAAATCACAAAAAAACTGGGTTGTGGCCGTGGACCCAGCTGTCAGCCTCTCCACATACAGTACTCTTCCGATGGAATGTCGTTGACCACGTTGAACACGCCGCGCTGAGAGCACCAAGGCGGTGGACGACGGCGAGGCCTAGGAAGGGGACGATGCGGAGCCGGGGAAGACGCGGCAGTGAATGCCCACGCGGAGAGGAGTACAAGGGTTCACTGGTTCGGCTGCGGTGTGAGGCTGCCGTCGCCGCAGGGCCTGGCTAGCGGTGGGAGTAGTAGGGGGCGATGAGGCCTCATCGGCAGCACAGCCGGCCACTGGAGGCAGGAGCGGGCGGTCTCCCCGGCGCTCGTTTGGGCGGCTGGTGCAAGAAGAGCAGCGATTGAAGAAGCAGCAGGACCGTTCGATTCAAATCCAACGGTTACTGCTTCTAGAATCGTTTGTTGACTAAGTTGACAAGCCCTGCGTACGCGTCAACTCCCACAGGTCAGCCTCGCAACCGGTGCGCCCCAGATGTCAGTGGGGGAATCATTTTTTCGCGTAATAAGGAGGCAATTGATTGCATGCGGCCAGACCAGCGGAGGGAGTAGGGTGGGCCGGGGAAGCCTGCGCGGCATCACAACGGGCCACAAGAGGAGGGAGCAGGCAGTCCCACCGGTGCTAGTTTAGGCGGCTGGAGCAGGAAGATCAGATATTGAAGAAGCACGCTAGTGTTGGATGGACATCCAACACTAACTACTGCGAGAATCGTGTGTTCACTAACAAAGCCTTGCGTAAACAAGTCAACCTTGAAATCTGTGGCGTGTACAGCCCATTTGCTATTATTTTTAGAATTTTTACTCATTTTCTAATTCATATGGAATTTATTGCAGCCTGTTTTCCATTTTTAGAATTGTTGGCCATTTTCTGGTCAGTACCAGGGTCAAAAAATTAACTAAATATGGGGGAAATTTTGAAAATTCGCAATTTTTTGCTGGGGAACGAAATATTCTTAATCCAAAAATTAATAGCCATACTAAAACAAATTTGAAAATAAATTAGTACTATGTCATGTTAAATCCAATGAAATACGTATAAGATATTAGTGAAGAACAAAAACAAAAAAAGAAACTTATATCCCATTTGCTATAAATTTTTTGGAATTTTCAACCTCTTTTGATATTACTTTTAATAGACATTGACCATACTCTTAAGTCAGGCCGGAATGCATCCCTCCTCGTCTTCAAAGATTTGCAGCCCAGTAATTCAGAGAAAACAAATAGGCCTAGCTTGGGTATTCTTCAAAAAGAAATATTGGGCTACCTATTTTCCCAAAGAACTGGTGCATGAGCATTTAGCTTTATTTCTTTATTTATTTATTTATGTTTAGGGGACCATGAGCATGTACCTGGGCCAGATTCATGTGAGAGCCTCCCTTCCAGTTAATTATGGGCTTCTCTATTGGGCCTTCATCAGTGGGCTGCATGTTATCAATAAGTGGAAAATGTGTTCCGAGTTTCAAAAAAATGTGTTCCGTACGATAAATAGTATGCGCTATGTACGGTACGGGGCACTAAAGGATCGAACCGTGCAACGACTTCCAAAACATTGTGTTTGTCGTTCTAACAACACATTTATTCAACCAACAGACGGAATATACTACTGATTGTACATTGAAAACAGCAGCAGCAACAACCAGGGCTGGGGTTGCAAAAGAAGCAGTAAGCAGGCTAGAAGAGTGAAGACGCAGCTCTCTCTTCCAAACCAAACATTAGCCATCATTACAAAAGGGCTACTAGAAAAGAACAAGTGTATGCATCAAACTAAATAAAGATCCTACTACACCAAGTGTACGCATCTAACTAACTGGCTCAGTTAGACGTTACTATTTAATTTTTTTTCAAAACGGAGGCAAAAGAATTGCCTCGTCGATTAATTAAGAAGAAGAGAATTGCCTGGTTAATCTACGGAAAACCGGGATAAAACCGAAGACGTTACTATTTATTAAGCTGCAGTGGAGTCATAGATGGAGAGGAGTGGGAAACTTCACTGGTTCGGGTGCGCAGCAGCACAGCCGAGGTGCCGCCCACGGGAGACAGGAGCAAGAACAGAGGTTGAAGAAGGAGCACGGCTGTTGGATTAACATCCAATGGTCCAGCTGCTAGAATCATTTGTTGATTAAGTTGACAAAGCCGTGCGTACACGTCTGCTTAGTAGGCCCACAAGTCAGTCACCAAATCTGACGGGTCCCGGCTGTCAACGGGATGAATAATTTTTTTCGCAAAACAAGGAGGCACTTCCTTCCGTGCGAAGATACAGCCGGTGGGTCCCAGCTGTCAGGTGGAGGAAACATTGTTTTTCAGCTTAATAAGGAGGAACTTTCCTTGCGTGCGACAATGGACCTCGTGGGTCCCAGCCGTTAGGCTCTCCATGCAAAGTCCTCTTTTGATGACTCTCTTTTGTTGACCACGCCGCACCGAATGCAGCGAGGCGGTGGACGACGGCGAGGCCCCGGACGGGAATGACTTGGAGATGGGAAAACGCGGCAGTGGAGTCGCAGATTGAGAGGAGGAGAAGGGTTATAACTGGTTCTGTTGCGGCGTGGGGTTGTAGTCTGTGGAGAATAACAGGAGGTGTCGAGGGGTGGAGGGATAGCCAGGCCGGCGGTGGGGTAGCACTTCGCAGCGATGCGTGCTAAGCAGAGCCGCTAGCCACCGGAGGCCGGACCAGGCGATCCCGGCGACGCTGGAGGAAGAAGACGAGAGATTGAAGGTGCATGCCGACCGTTGGATATAAATCCAATAGATGTGGATGACACAATCATTTGTTGACCAAGTTGACAACGCCCTGCGTAGGCTTCGACCTATTGGCCCACATGTCAGCCTGCAAAAATGTGGCATATATTTAACCCATGTTTTCTAGATTGTACAGTCCATTTGCTAGGCTGGGTGAACAAATAATTTCGCATCAATCAGGCCCATTTATATTTTCTAAGAAATCCCAGCCCATTTGCACTTCCTTGAAATACACGTATTAGGTGGGCTCGTTATATATACTCCCTTCGTCCGGAAATACTTGTCATCAAAATGGATAAAAGGGATGTATCTAGATGTATTTTAGTTTTAGATACATCCCTTTTTGTCCATTTTGATGACAAGTATTTTCGGACGGAGGGAGTATAATGTTATGTTGGAAGGAGCAATTAATATCAAAGAATAAACCGGAGAGGCACATTTTTTATATATATAATTAAGAAATTAGTGAGTTATTGCTCAAAATAAAAATGAGCGCATTATTATTAAATTGGTCCTTAAAATCTTCACAAGCTTTTGTACGCAATAACCAGGATTTTCCTTGCCTATGAGTCAAAAACAACCAGGTTTTTCCTTGCCAACTTCCGTTAAACATTTAATTTTATAAGTTTGGATGTTTTTATAATGTATATATAAGTCTCTATAAAATATACGATAATAGTAATAATATAAATATATATAATGTGGTTAGAAGGGAAAACATAAATTGGACACAACATTACTTTTATAAGAGACCTGCGTTTTATACCCCACAGTAGGCATACTAACAAGTTCACACACAAATACAACAAAAAAGGTAAACATTCATATCAAACTTAGGTTCACAGGACACGTTCATATCCATAGCCAACATTCACAATCAACAACTCAAAAGATTCATATATACACAAGCTCAGCATATCTATGCATCTAAATGATTGATAGATCACACGACAATATTCATACATAATTTACAAAAAGATTCAGATATACACATGTTCAATATGTTTATGCATCCAAATGATTGAGATCACAGCCAATATGATCCATGGACGAACTTTAATTACCTAGGGTACAAACTGGTAAATGGTGTTCAATCGGAGGTACTTCTTGCTAAAATTAGTTCTTGTACGAGTAAACTTTAGAGTACATAAGAGGCAGCACAGACAATCTGAACTTTGCGTGTAGGTTTATCCTCAAATAGTGGCCTCGTGCTAAGGGAGGTTTGAGCAACTTGGCCACTACTTTCATCCAGCCAGTTTACTGGGTCATCTTGGTCTTGTATCTCGCCAAAATTCTACATTGAAGAGGAGAAAGGAGGCGGTTGAGAAAATGAACCACCCAAATTTTTTGTGCAGTTCAACTGAAATGGAGCATCCTTGGCGTGCAGACTGATTAAGTGCCAGATGAATATACGCATCAACCAACTTGTCTGGAATCTTTAGACTCCATGCCATATAGTTCGCTACCATATGTGCCGATAACCAAAAGGCACAAGTTGGGACCAAAGACCGGAGTGCGTTTTCTGGCTATGCACCAAGCAATATTTTTGGCGTTCACTCTCCTAACACTTGGAGTTTGACAATTGGTTGATGCCGGTTGATACTCGAATGAATATAGGCACTTCTTGTCAACATCGATGCTTGTCTGAGTGAACTTTGGAGTACATAGCAGCAGCATAAGTACCTATCCATCTGATCATTTTGTCCAGTTCTACTGAAATCACCCGATGTAATGATTTGCCTGCGAGTTCAGGCTCCAAATTACTCCTTTATGAAATCGGCAAACAGTAGCACAATACCAAATTACCAATACATATGACAGGCACAATAATTAGGATAAAGGCCAGTACCAACCTGTGTGAGGTAGCATATCAATTACTATTTCCTTTGACTGGAAGCCGAGATAAGCCAAGTGACTGACAGCAAAGGAAGAAAGCATGCGGAGTTTAGCGACTGACGGGAAAGGACGGAAGCTGTCGAGGCAATGAAGCACCCAAAGTTTTTGTGAGGTTCCGGCAAAATCGAGCATCCCTGTTGGCACATATATTGAGAGAGTGAGATTACTGTAATAGTGGGACTAGTTTATGAAACATACACTAACAAATAGAAGCACCCTCATTATCTTAATGGGTAAAGTTAGCAACATAGTAGTCTTGCTTAAAGAGAGGTATTAGTTTATTTAATCAGTGCCAATTAGCTCAACTCAACACTCAAAGCATTGCCATTTATCATAGGTTGCAAAACTTTAACGTGCAAAGATAAAGGAGTTTCTCATGACAGTAGCACGATACAAATAGAGATGACAGCAAACTAATATGGATGAAGGCCTTAGGCCCATACCAACCTGAGAAAAAAAGCTTATTCATGTAGTCCCATAAGAGATGATAAAGCACTCACTAGAATCACACAATAGTATATATTTTTGTGCACTTTAAATGTATGATTGAAATCACTCTTGTTTACCAGTGCTGAGATTATATCGAAAGATTATCAAGAACTTCTAGCAGAGTTAAAGCACTGGCTGGGATACAGTTCATTGTATTGTCTTGTGTAGTTCCATTTAATGTATGATTGGCACAACATGATCCCTGTTTGCACAAGTAGGAACAAGGTGAAACCTTCATTAGCTTAGTGAGAAAGGATATTAAGACATTAGCATATTACTCAACTAGTAGCATCAAATTCATGATGGACAATACGCAAAACATTGCCTCATTGAACCAATGGCAATAAATTGACATGCAAAACAATAGCACTATTATGTCATGACACTAATAATATCCCCTCCCTGCTCCACCACATGATTCACCTCCATAGACAAACATACACACGTACATGATTCAGCATAGGGTCCTACTAAAGATTTGTTTAACTCCAACAGGAAAATTAGGTAGTAATAAATTAGTGGTACTTAAGTACTCCTAATTAATTAAGTGCACAGCAGAAGTGGAAGGGCTCCCTGGAGGATCGTCTCACATGTAAGGTAGTCGTTGACGGAGCCCTTGAATGGCCTCGACTGAGGCCTCTGGCTTCAACAAGATCGCCTTGGCACTGTTTATTCTTCTTTTTCCTCTTCATGCTATGTTTCTCTTTCTCCTCACTAGTTGGTGAAACCAAGTACATGATTGGCCTTCCAATTCAGAATTGGTTTTGTCAGTGAGGGAGTACAAGTGTACTCGTGAAAAACAGCATTATTTTCTCATGGTAGTCGGAAAATAGAGATGAACACATGCATTAAATATCATTCTTACCTAAAGGAAGGTTATGGCGCCAATATGGATGATGAGGATTGGAACACAGATCTCCCTTTGTGTAGTTCCACCAAAATGAACCAACTGTTCCATTCTGACATTCCAGTTAAACAGCAAAAAAGTCACTTCTTTTAAGAAGAGTTTTGTGCAATGCACCAAAAGGTCACAACAGCAACCAGGTGAATTGGATATCCCTGTTTGCACAAAAAGGCACAGAGGAAACAGTCAAAGTCTCAAACAATTGCAGGCAAAAACATTTGGCTAAACTTGTCATGGCTTATAACAGTGGGTGCACCAGCAGTCCAGCACCATGTACGTAAACAGGGGCATAAAGTGGTGATTCATAGTTTGTTGCCCCGAGAAACAAACATCCAAGAAACATATCTGGGTTGGTCCCATTTTTGTTCACTCTAGCCACCTACTCCTATGTGTGGATAGCAAATCTAGTCCTGGTCATACCACTGTGTACAGCGTTACCCCTATATTTCCCTTTTCAACCAAGAGACCGGTTGAATGACTAGTCTGTACTACTTTTACCCCCTTTCCTTCCTGTTTGTACCAAGTCTGATGTACATACTAAATTCCCCCACCCCCACTTTATTTCTTGTTTGAACCAAGTACTCCCTCCGTCCGGAATTACTTGTCATCAAAATGGATGTGTCTAGAACTAAAATACATCTAGATACATCCATTTCAATGACAAGTATTTTTGGATGGAGGGAGTACAAGATTCGACTCCATGAAGTAGCTTTACCTCTGACAATAGAAGAAAAAAATATGTGACGTTGGACCGTCCGATCGAGAGGGGCTGAGAAGTAGAAAATGATGCACATGCAGCGACGTAGCGAGCTGGGGAAGTAGAGCTAAGGCGGTTTCAAACGAAGATATACCTGAAGGTCGTTGGGATGTGGATAGGTGGGCGGCGGGAGGCCGGATCCACCCACAAGCAATGACGAAGGGATCGAAGGACCTCCCGCGCCGGCGCTCGGCCAGAGATGACGGTGCGGCCGGCAGTGGGTCTCCTCCCTCGCTGTCAACGATGGCCTAAATGCTGCCCCTCCTCCCCTTCACCGGCGGAGGGGGATACGTCCGGATCTGTAACCAGCGGTGAGGATAGAAAGCCAGTGTTTTTTGAAGGGAGAAAGACACTGTTACTACCCCTATCTTGTTTAAATCTGGAGAGGATGAGAGTGTGTGAATAGAGCAACCCTAGCAAGAAAGCGCGGAGGCTCCGGCCTATATATACGTAGTGAGCAACCCTAGCAAGCAAGCAACCCCTATCTTCGTCAACTCATACAAGACCGAGAAATTTGATTACTACAACGCCCTCTCCCTCGCGGACTGAGCTCTGGTGCCTTAACTGCACCTGCCTTTGGCTGCATGACAGGAGGGCCAACCACCTGTTGGGCCCACCTGTCATGGACGCAAAGGCAGGAGCAGTAAGTTGAAGCTTTCGCTATCACTCCCGCACGAGGTGGACGGACATGCAGCAGTGGATTCGATACTGTAGAAGTAGGAGTAACATCATTATTGTTCGTCTTCTCGAAGAGGCGAAGAGCCAAGTGGAACCCGAACGTGGCAGTTGTGAACGCTCGCGTGGTGCGGTTCCTTGGAGTACTAGCCAGGCTCTTGCATGAGACAAAATTGCTATTGTTTAACAATTAAACTCCATTATCCATTGGTTGATACTCATTCTGCATAGGTCCACACGCTTAGCACCGTTTCCTCCTGGGGTCACCAATGTTTATTTGCTAATTAATAGCATTGCATGCAATGAACTAGCCATTGCAAGTCATTAAAAGCATGCACACCTCTCATCTCTTATTGGTTGATATGTCAAGAAACAAGAAACAAGGTAGAAGTTAATGCACCACGCCTAAGTGTTTTGGGACTATTTGGTTTTCGTAAGATGGCTTACACACCTAGACGGAGGGAGTAGTATAGCCCTGTAAACCAGAAAGGAGTATTTGCCTTTCTAGAGATTTCAACAAGTGACTAGACTACACCGTGTGCAGTACTCCCCCCTTCCGGTTTATAGGGCTCAAATCTCAAATCTCATGAACCAAGGCATTTTGCGATTGGAGGAATGTATCTCGTACTTTACAAAACTACCCTAATTAAACTCATGCATTAATTACGTAGTTCTCTTGTTTTCCTCTCTGCCTTGGTCACGGTGCACAATATTGAGCACTCCTATATGACTAGCCGCTCTATCTACATGCAAGACATTTCAAAGCATCTGGGCCCGCGTGCCATCCACCAAATCACAGCGAGGTGCTACAGTCGATACTCACCTGTAACCCCGGTGTGGCCGTCATGACCCGTCATATCACAAAACCCACACCTTTACCAGCAGTGGTAAGGTGGCCTCCAAGTTGGACTGGACGAAGCAACCATCATTTCACGGGAACGCTCGTTCAAGCCCTTTCTTCCCTTTCTTGAAGAAAACCTCACTCCAGGCTACTCACTTCTGCCATTTTTCTTCTGTACCGACAAAGGAAAGGTGGGTGAATCAGTTATGTTGCTATATTTTCATTCCAAGAATCTTCTTTTTGCGAAGCACCGACCGATTCTCACATCCTATTCTTTTCCCGTTTTCATTGTGATTGTGGTTTCCTTTCGATTGCTTTTTGTTTGTCAGTTCATTGATGGATCCTGGAGCACTAGGCAAAGATTTGTCGACGGACAACCCACTGGAGACAGCGATCTCCAGGAAGCGAGCACCGACCAACGAGTTGACCATGTTGGCGGGCCAACTCATGGATACGAAGAACTCCAAGAAACAAGCATTGGACAAAGAGTTGAGGGCGTTGGCGGACGAACTCCTCAAAGGAAGTTGGAAGAACAGCAAGGGCCCCATCGTGCCTACCCTAGGAACTCTGATTGCCACCTATGTGAGGCTCAAGACCGAGTTTGAGGAGATAGTCACTGTTGAGAAGCAGTATTCCCCTGGCAAGGTGATGGCCCCCATCGAGGACGAGGAGATGGCCCCGGAGGGATGAGATCCCCCGGTGAGCTGCACAAGGTAAAAAATAATGGCTTATTACCATAGTTGTGATTTTTGATTGTTTGCAATGTGCTTGCTAATATGTTAGGGTTGTGCAGGTGCCGGTGGACGCCCTTGATGATTCCGATGTCGTGGCCCGTCCTGTTGGCATCGCCCCGGAGATCGATTTCGATGTCGTTGTCCATCCTATGGACATCGCCCCAGAGATCGATTCCGATATCGCGGTCAGTCCTGCGGACATCGCCCCAGAAATCGATTCCCATGTTGTTGTCCATGCTGTGGTCATTGCCCGAGAGATCGATGACAAGAAATAGTTGGTCGCGCTAATCCTTTAGGGTAGTTTGCATTGCCATGTGTTTAATTACCAGAACGATGCGTGTTATCAAACCATCTTAGGGCTAGTGCACTGTCTTGTGTGGGCGGATCTTGCTACTTTTGTTTGATAGTGAATCATGCGATGAATCATGCGAACCCTCTCCGAGTTATGGAAACAGATGTATCCCCACCAGCTTTTGATGTAATATATGGCATGATTAGATGTAAGTTTGAACTGTTTATCATATCAGCAGGGCTTGTTTGATGATTCTTGGTGTTAGTAGGCTAGCTACTGTGCGAGCTATAGTACTTGCAAAACACTCACCGAAGAGAAACGTTGGGGCTGATGAGCTCATGGTACGCTTATACTTATCCCTCGTCGATCGACCAATAGCCCTAGATCCTAAAATTTTAGGCTTAGCAATCGATGACCTAGGCGGGCTAGTTTGGCCTAGTGGGTTTCAGTGATATGACGTGCAACACAAAATCATAGCAGTGCAGAGACGTACTCCCTCCGTTCCAAAATAGATGACCTAGGCGGGCTAGTTTGCCCTAGTGGGTTTCAGTGATATGACGTGGTACAGTGCCATCCAGTCTTCGCGTGTGGTAGCAGTATTGCGGGTATAGTAAGTTTTCTTGAAGAAGTGGAATTCAACAAAGTCATGATGGTTCCTTCGTCCGAACAACTTACAGTGGGAAAGGTTGGGCCTGCGATACGACCGGGGTAGACCAGGATAATTTTGTGCATGGCAGGTGGACCAGGATGGTCGACGTCCCACATGTCGGCGAATGAAAGTATTCTTTCCGATATAGAGGATGAGCAACGAGTATTCACTGTTTATTTTTGATGAAAGCTATTGTCTCCGCTGTTACGACGGAGGAGTGTGAAACACGGCAGCCTAGTGAACTTGGCATGTGCACCACTCCCTCCTTCCTCATGTAATTCCCAAGTTACAGCTTTTTCTCACTTTCTCTCTATCTATTTCCTCTCAAATGTTTTTACCTTTATTTTTTTAAGACACAATTGTTTTTATGCCTTTTTTAGAATTATTTTTTTATACCTAGGAGCACGTGTAGAGACGGGCTCTTGCAGACCCCACTCCTTGACTTTGTCAATGCCTCTCTCTCCTCCACATAAGGAGTACTACTTGCTATGCATGCGGCGGGCAGCTGGCGTCTTGAGGGGCCAGGGCGGTGAGAGCGGGCTCCGGAAGTGGTCTGGACTCTAGCATAATTTTGGTTTTTACAGTATTTCTTTCTCCATTGACAGGTAGGCCCGCATAGATAGATAAAGAACACGAGCTGATGAGGCGCATGCGGACTGTTTGACTGGTCAACCAAACAAATACGGAGCTATATGCTGAGCCAGTGACCGTATAATCACCATATCTCGTATACAATGATAAAAGTGAGCTATCAAGACAAATTCGATGACTGCCAATGCATTTTACTCGGTAATAAATGACCAGGATTGAAGGGGAATCCAAATTTGCTTCGTCTTCTGTCCTTGAGCTCTTGACAAACCAATGCACTATACGGTTGTCCGGCCACTCCACCCCAGAGCTCTCACCAAGCGTCGTTCATGCCACCGCGCCGCACACTAACCGGTAAGGCAGCGATGGCATCCCGCCGCGCCGAGTTCCTCGCCGCCCACGACCGCACACAAAATGGTAGGAAAGCGATGGCATCCCGCCGTGCCGAGTTCATCGCCGCTCGCAACCTCACAACTATGTGGGAGGAATTTGAAGATGCCAAGGACGAATGGGCGGTAGAGCAAGAGGCGGCCAAAGCCGCACAGAGGGAGAGGAAAAGTCAGAAAGCACTCAAGAAAAGAGAGGCCCGTCGCCGCAAGAAACAAAAGGACGCACGCGCTGCTGCAGAGAGGTCGGCGGAGATCCAAGCACGGTGGGGTGTCACCGACAAAGCCGGGAAGGAGAACGACGGCGTCTGGCCAGCATGTGAGAAGTAGTAGTACTAGTAGTTAGTGTGTGTGTGTGTGTGTCTAAGTACGAGCATGTACCAGTACTACTAGTTACTACCGTAGTTTTTAGAGCAAATTACCAGTACATTAGCCTAGACTAAATGGAAAAATTCCTATCCTAAGAATCAAATGGCATCTCTTTCTCTATAGGAATTGAGATGCATGTCATCTCACTTCCTATGATTTTCATATTCCTATCCTATGAACGAAAGGAGGCCTCTGTTGGAGTAACTACTATAGCTAGCAGTACTGCTGGTACAGTAGTTTTCTTCAAGAAGCGGAATTCAACGAAGTCATGATGGTTCCTTCATCCAAGCAACTTCAAAGTGGGAAGTGGGCCTGTGATTTGACGGCTCATTAGTCATTGTTACTGCGGTGCGATGACCTGGGTGACTCCCTTGGAGTTCTACGTGCATGGCAAGTGGACCAGGATGGTCGACGTCCCACATGTTGGCGAACGGAAGTATTCTTTCCGATATCGAGGAGCAAGGAAACCGCGTGGTATAGTATCACTGCTGATTGGTTCGCAAAAAATAGTATCACTGCCGATTTATAATTATTTTTTATTTCTGATGAATGCTAGCGTTTCAACTCTTACAACGAAGGGTGCCAAACACGGCACGTGTTGGATGTCCCACACGTCAGCGAAAGGAGTGGGACATGAACAGCGTGGTAGAGCCCAACGTAAAAAACAACATGGTAGAGCGTCTCCACTTCTTCCACTTCTGGGTCGGAGACCACACGTAGTAGTACTTAGTGGTATGAACGATACAAAGTGCGACCTGGAGACAAAGAGACGTCTAGTTGGAAGGTCTCGGGGCATACACGTAAACAAATATAAAAGTTAATATGTGCCTCCAACTAATATAGTAGTAGTAGAGTACTTAGGCACGTACTCCATAACATCACCGTGCATTGCACGTACAACACTTAGTGGTAGTACGTAGTAAGAGACAAATGCCACCCAAGAGTTCCCTTCTCGACCTACTTTTGGGTGTTTGGTAGAGTGTATGGAGGGTGCATGAGTCCACACTAGTTTAGCACAAATATACTAGAAGCATGCATGAAGAGAGCATGCATGAAGAGGGGTGTTGAGTTGAGCATGCATTAAGAGGGAACAACTATGCTGAGACGAGAATGCAACCAAACACACCCTATATTCCACGCATGTTCATACCATTTGTGCCTTTCTACTTCACTTACTACACTATATTACTCAGGTTCATATGTCCACTCCTGGGTACATGTTCATCTCGTAGTTCCAGTCCCACGTGTTCTTCATATAGATGGAATGATCCTTGCATAACACGTGCACCTTGATGCTAGATGTCTCGCATGTTGGCAAAAGGATGAACAAAGCTCACGTAAAAAAATAGAGTGGAAGAACATAGATTCCGGATGACCGAGAAGGAGCAAGGAACCTCGTGGTGGAGCGTCTGCACTCATAATATTTAATATTATTCAGCGATATAAAATTAACCAATCATCTCCACAGTGGACTGGAAGAGTACGAAACACGCAGCCCAGTGTAGTATCATACTAGTACATGGCTAACCCACGCTATCACCATATTTCTTGGCTTCCGTGCGACACCTATCTCTAGTAATCCAGCAGCCTGTATCGCTTCTCCCTCCTCGTCTCTATCAAAGTGCGGCGGGCTGGCGTTTCTGTCGTCTATTGAGGTCGGTTAACTATCACATGTTAGCGACATGCCAAGAGCATTCTAAAAAAATCCTTTCACGTTCCGTTTTCAAAAAGAAAAAAATCCCTTCACGTACGAATTTGCCTGTATGCTTTGAGCAACTTGCATGTCCTATACTGCTCCTGTTTGATACTCTAACTTAGCTAGAGGTTAGACTAACTCATGACTAACCCTAAACTAACTTCAGCCAAAGAGGTGTTTGGGTGACAGGGTTAGATTGACAATAAATGCACTTCATGGAGAGAGAAAAGTGAGTTTTCAGTGGTCCCAATGAGAACTATCTCCAGTTAGCACCTCTTGGGTGGGATAGTTCTTTTTTGGTGGGTTCGGTGCAACTTGCTCCAATTTAAACCCTCATGCTTGGATAGTTTAGGGCTATTTGAGCCCCAACTAGCTCAAACTAACTCTAACCCATGGATCCAAACAGGGCCTATGGCCAGTCTCGACGCGGAGCAGTCGCGTGCACCAGGAAGCGGCGCTCTCTCGGCCGTCGCGCCACTTCAAAGCCGGCGCCAGTGAGAGGTCGCCTCCGCTCTGGCCGGGCATTAATGCGGCACTGACGCTCCAGGGCGACGCTGCCCGTTTCACGCGGGAAGCGCACACTGGCAAGGGAGTATAGGTTTTTAACCGTTTCAGGTGTAGTACTGGTAGTTTGCAAAACTACTCAATTATTGCACTATGTTTCCTAAGAAATTGTGGTAAAAAAATGTTACTCCACAGCCCGCTTCCGTTCTCCTTCCTCTTCCACCGCCCGCGCACGTCTGTGGGAAGCGACCGGTCAACCCTTATATAGGAGTGCTAGCACAAAAAGATGCATGCATGACCACTAAAATTTCCATATTAAAGCGCCGCTCTGGCGGGAGTATGGCGTATGTTGTTACCAGAGAAGAGGCGGCGGGAGGGGAATGAATGCAGCTACTGTTTGGGTTCGCCTTCCGGCTTAAATACATGCGCAGCATCACGTGTACCCGCGGGTGCACAAATTGTAACATACGTGTCTGCTTAAGTGGGCGTCACGTAACTGGTGTGTGTGAGAGAGAGATTCTGAGAGACAGAGTGCGTGTGTGCGACTCTACTCTTCGGACATGTACTCAACCTTTTGCATCGGGATATAAGTATAATGGTATTTACTTTAGCTAGTGATTTACGTGGCCATGTTAACGTGGTTGTGTCAAAAAAATGTCACTTCCTGCTCGTGATTTGCGTTATATAATTACAAGCAAGATTCTCGTGCATTGCAAGGAACATCAATATGCATTTTTTTACAGAACACCTGTTGTGATTGACCCATGCAGGAGTAATCCCATGTGTAAAAACTAATGATATCTCAAGAATTTTATCGGAAAACTGGTATCTCGAGAATGTCATCGAAAAAATGAAAGATGAGAGATAAGGCGAGGAGGAGTGGAGCGTGGTGGTGACTGGTGGTCGGAATGGGCGGAGGCATGGGGATGGACGGCGTCGGCAGGCGGCAGCGGCCACCATGCATGCTAGATTGTTCCAAAGACTTGTTCCTTTTTTAGTTGCTGATCAATGAGGTTGCAAGAGATAATGATGTGGAGAGAGGTGCCGTTATCTTTTGTAAAATTATCATAGTTTGCTTTCTATCCTCAGATATAGATCATACGGTCTGTATTACAAGATGGCAGGCACACCATCACCACCAACTCGTTTTTTTATAAGGGTACAGATGATAAGTTTGCTGACTACTAAAGTAAAGTGGAATTTGTCCATGTTATGCAAGTAAATAAAGGTGATTGTTTATCATAGGGGTAAGGTTGGATGAAGGGTGGTAGGAACAAATGCTCCGCCTAGAGCATGTGTGTGTGAGATGGAGTCTTAGTGTGTGGGGGGGTGTGTGTGTGTGAGAGAGAGAGAGAGATGGAGTCTTAGTTTGTGTGTGTGTGAGAGAGGGAGAGAGATGGAGTCTTAGTGTGTGTGGGGGGGCGTGCGTGCTTGCGTGTGTGTGTGTGTGTGTTTGTGTGTGTGAGAGAGAGAGATGGAGTCTTAGTGTGTGTGTGTTGGGGGTGCGTGCGTGTGTGTGTGTGTGTCGCGGGGTCCTCTGTGGCGGATGTAATTTAAGTGTGCATGGCTTTCATCATAGAGAGGTGATGTGTATGGCAGAGGCCACCAACGATGGGGTGCGAGAGAGAAAATGCCCGTAGAGAGGGAAGAGAAGGTGTGTGCGCGTGAGAGGAGTCGACTTCAAGAGAACGTGTTTGTTCGAGAGACACCGAGGAAGACTACTATATATCGATGGTGCATGTAGGCGGGAATTAAACTAAGGGATGGTCTTATTGGTTTCGGGGATATAAGGGAAGAGTGAGAGGCGGGTGTCACACCCTGATTTTCATGCCACTACACTAAAGCTAACAATCATGATAAAATGTGGTTTGACAAAATCTTTTGAGTGTTTTGGACCTTGCCTTGATTGGATTTTTGTCTGTTGTTTGCAAGTGCTCTAAAAATCAAATAAATCCTCCAACTCCTATACTTCATCTCCTTGCTCCAAACTCTTAAACCAATGATCATGCCATGTGTATAGGACATCAAAATAATTTCTTGCAAAATAATTTGGCCAAATAGTATTTTCAAAAATTAGTTTTCCAAAAAACCCCTTAATTGAGGTTTGCACTGCAAGTACCAAATTAAGGGCAGTAAAAATCTTTCCAAAAATATATTTGACTCCTATTAGATATAGGATACCCAGAAACCACAAAAATATAATTTTAAAAGTTATTTTCCTATTTTATTTAAAAGCTTTTTCTTAAGGCCAGAAATGGTCTTTAATAGGGAAAAATTATTTTATTGTTTCACAAATATTTGAGAAAAATCAGGGAAACTCAGTGGACATATATTTTCCATATATATGAGTTTAAACACATGGTCATGTTCAAAATATTGGACAAAACCTCCCAAAACCATTTCTGCCCATTTCAAGGATTTGAAATATTTCTACAGGAAATATTCCCCAACAATTCCAAGAAAATTCTAGCATGTCACATATGACATGTTTGATGATCTTGACAAGTCTCATGTCATGGAGAACAGTATAACCCCATGAAACCCTCTCAAAACCACTTCTGTTATTTTTCAAGTTTGAACAACTTTGCACTGTCAAACATGTCCAAATGCTCTAAAACTTGGTGCACATGCTCAAGTGGTGTAATAATGCATCTAGAACAAATGGCACAAGTTGGAGAGAATGTTATCTTGATCAAAGTGCCCCAAAACCCTCTCTGTCCAGAACCAAATTTGAACAAGTTTACATTGGCAACTTTCTCATTTTGATCTCAACTTTTGTGGACATGTTCAAAACCTCAAATGTTGACACTAGAGTAAGTGGTGCATCAAGTAGAATAGATTTGCATGACTAAATCTTGGAAAGTCTATTTCTGTTGATTTCTAGGGTTTACCAAAGTTACATTGGCTACTTTGCCCAAATGAGCTCAAACTTGGTGGAACATCCTACTTCTATGTGCCATTCCATCCTGTTAATTCTCATGGCAAGTGGAATTAATTTTCTTGCCCAAACCAACAACAAACACCTTCTGCCATTTTCCCAAAATCATCATTCTGACCTCTTCCACTAATCTCCATGAGCCCAAGTTTTTACCACAGCTCCTCCTAGCCTTCTCCTACCTCCAGTAACTCTTCCCTGGCCATTTCTCAATGATTGAGGGGTAAAATACCCCCATTTACCTCCCTGGACAGCCCCTCTCTCCCTCTTCTTCTACCTCTCTCCTCTCCTACTGGCTCACCAGGGCACCCAAGGCCACCACCCATTTGTTTACTCCTCCCCTGACCCCCTAGACACTAGTGGCCACGCCCTGGGCGCCAAAAAGATGCCAATGCCAGCCATATGCGTGCCCTGGAGCGCGCTACAGTGCCCCAAGGCACTGTAGCCGCGTCCTGCCCGAGGCTTCTGACCACCTAGGGCCTTCCCCTTGTGTCCCCCGAGGCCACCTCGGCGTCCGGGACACGCAAGACGGTCGGCCCCCTCCTCCTTCTCTCTCCGGCGACCTCTGACACGCGTGCCCGAGTGCCGCTCGCGTCTGCCAGTCGCCGCACTCGTGCGGGACCTACTCGAGCTTGCTCTCCTTCTCCTCTCCCCTAAGAGAGCCATGGACCACGCCCACGAGCACCCCAGGCACGCACCAGAGCGCCCGTTTGGCCTCTGGCGATGCCCCGGGCTGCGGCCGTGAGCTCCGCTCATGGTGCACCTCGGCCTCGTCCTATATGACCCTCCCGACCTCCTTCAAGATCATACTTGCATGAGAAAAACTAGCTTTCCGCAAAAATGCCAAATTAGCAGTAGTGCCTTGCATAATTATTCTGTTATCACCCTTGGGTTGCTTGTGAGTACATTCAAAGTACTCATTGGCTTGCCACTGGTTATTTTATCGGCCAGGCATGAAAGAACAGGAGCAAGATGAAGATTTCTTTGGCGACGAACATGCGAGCTAGGACGCTTCCCAGTCAGAATGCCTGTAGGGTTAAGGCAGATGTCATGGGTCCAAGTTGTCAACGAAGATTTCCGCTGCGATGCTATACTCAAGACTTGACCATAATGGTCCTACTTGTGTAATGCGGTATGTATGGATGTAAGACTCTTGTTATTCAACTTCTGTGTGTTCAGTGAGCATTGATCTCTGGGATCACTGTACACGTGCATTCGGTGATCACGACTTATGAGTCGGGGTCCCCACAGAGCTGGTATCAGAGCCATCCTGACTGTAGGAAGCCTTAGTTAGCATGGTCGCTAGATAGGGTAAAATTATTTATAAAACTATTACTAGTTTTCAAAACTATCTATACTTCTCTTCCCTTCTCAGTTTTTCAAAAACTAAGGTATACTTTCCCCATCGATCTCTTCCCTTCAAAACTATTACAAACGGTCGCTAGCACCCTCAAGCCCCTGACCACGGGATTCCTTGTAATTCTCGTGGATAGCCTAGAAGGAGTACACCTTGCCAAATACTCACCCACCTCTTCTGAACCCAAGATTCGCGACACCACAACAAGACGATGCCAACAGAAGATACGCCTTTGAAGAATGAGGACATGAAGACCCATAGGATGGTGACACCTTTGAATTTGCCCCAGGATGATGCAACCTTGTCCTATGACGATCAGGGTGTAAGATATGCAAGACCATGATAGACATCGCTAATAGAGCAATCATGTCCTTACCGTTGTTGTATCAGCAACCACCGGTGGATGAGAACCTCGCCATTTGGCCCGCCTCACTATAGTGAGTAGGAAAACGGTTCTATTCATCCCCCGCTCTTGGTGTCGATGTTTTCATCAACGTAACCGACATGTTGGACCTCTGCTATGCCTTGTTAATATCATTGCATAAGGGATTACCTACCTGGTACCATCGACGCCTTAGAAGGCAAAAGGGGTCATCATGATTAAGAAGACAACAGAAGACCGAGTCAATGCCTGTTACGAGGAGCCACCTTCACCCCATCACTTCAAAAGGCGAGAAGTTGTTGAAGACTCTTCAGGCTCAACCCAGATCATTTCATCGAACAACTACAAGAGACGTAGCAACACCTGAGGAAAACTCAGAAGACTGCACGAGGCACAAGGCACGACTACTGAGTCCGAGAACCTAGGATGAGTCGTGTACCCCCCTATGCGTAGTCGAGTCCGTATGATGGTTCTAATAGAACCATGACTGTGCGTTGCTTGTTTTTATTTCTCTGTGTTTTGATATAAGTCGCACTTTTGCCCTAGGCAACAAGTACGTGACTATATCACCTTACTTATCTTAATGCCTGTGTTTGGCCCTTTCGGCACTTGTTGTTTGCACTTGCACTATAGAACCCCCTTTAGGCATTCCCCTCCTCTATGCTACTTTTCCCTCTCATCTCTCTCTCCTTAACTGAAGATCGGCAAGACAAGGTACACCAAGGATTCTACCTCGACAACCAACTAGCACTGAAGAACTTTTCTATAGCCTCCTCGACCAAGTAAAACCCTGTAGAGTTATGTTTAACCCCCCCCCCCAGACTAGAAACCCATTCCTAGACCCTTCGAGACTTCACAAGATACCCCAGCTCGAGTCCTTAACCATGTGCTTAACCCACGGAATTGCAAGAGAACCTGTTAAGCCTCCGTACGCTTGCTTATCACTGGGTTCATTATGGAACTAGTGGACATAGTGAACGAGCACATTATCATCCTAAAATAGCACCAGAACTGACGATGCCATAGGAAAGACCAAATTGAGGATATAGGACAATTGGCATCTCAGAAACTGTGCTCAAGGATGGGATGATAAACATTCACTCGCACACTAGAGCCCTTGAAACCCTTACGCCCTACCAAGCCACAACATGGTCGGATCCTGACCTTGGGCTTTGGCTCTAGATCAATAAGACCTTGGCCAATACTCAACCGTGACCACCACCAATGCCTCGGCCCACTTTACGTACCCCATAAACTTTGTGGAGTGCTTGGACAAGTTAGTTGTCATCTTTATTTAATGACATACTTGTCTACCCGAAGACGGAAGAAGAATCACTGAGCTGGTGAAGAAACATTTGAAGACCGCCATGCCAAGGAGGAAGAACTATACCAACCACCATCGCCAAGAAATAAACGTCCGCGTTGAAAACCAGGTGTATCTGCAAGCCACTTCTCTCAATGGGACCAAGCATTTCCATGCCAAGGGAACCCACACCAAGATTCATCAGCCCCCTCCGAGATCACCTCAAGATGAAGAGTAGACGGCTACCAGCTAGAGTTACCACCTGAGTTACCCATTGTGCACAGCGTTTTCCACGCATCACACCCCGGAAGTGTTTCAAACTTCCTAACTCGCCCGATCTCTACGAGGGCATCGACCACCGAGCCATCGACCCCTAGCCCAATCTAACCTACCACAAGCTACCCATTAGCAACCTGGATCAAGAAGAACGTCATACACGAAGCCATATCATCAAGTACTTCAAGTTCAATGGAGCACCATGCGGAAGCAGAAGCATTATGAAGACATGAAGAGTACCGCAGATTTAAGTTTTGTATTCCTTCCCGCGCCTAGTTTGGGAATCTCGGGGACGAGATTCTTGTAAGGGGCGTACGTCTGTCACACCCTGATTTTCATGCCACTGCACTAAAGCTAACAATCATGATAAAATGTGGTTTGACAAAAACTTTTGAGTGTTTTGGACCTTGCCTTGATTGGATTTTTGTCTGTTGTTTGCAAGTGCTCTAAAAATCAAATAAATCCTCCAACTCCTATACTTCATCTCCTTGCTCCAAACTCTTGAACCAATGATCATGCCATGTGTATAGGACATAAAAATAATTTCTTGCAAAATAATTTGGTCAAATAGTATTTTCAAAAATTAGTTTTCCAAAAACCCCCTGAATTGAGGTTTGCACTGCAAGTACCTAATTAAGGGTAGTAAAAATCTTTCCAAAAATATATTTGACTCCTATTAGATATAGGATACCCAGAAACCACAAAAATATAATTTAAAAAGTTATTTTCCTATTTTATTTAAAAGCTTTTTCTTAAGGCCAAAAATGGTCTTTAATAGGGAAAAAATATTGTATTGTTTCAAAAATATTTGAGAAAAATCAGGGAAACTCAGTGGACATATATTTTCCATATATATGAGTTTAAACACATGGTCATGTTCAAAATATTGGACAAAACCTCCCAAAACCATTTCTGCCCATTTCAAGGATTTGAAATATTTCTACAGGAAATATTCCCCAACAATTCCAAGAAAAATCTAGCATGTCACATATGACATGTTTGATGATCTTGACAAGTCTCATGTCATGGAGAACAGTATAACCCCATGAAACCCTCTCAAAACCACTTATGTCCTTTTTCAAGTTTGAACAACTTTGCACTGTCAAACATGAACAAATGCTCTAAACCTTGGTGCACATGCTCAAATGGTGTAATAATGCATCTAGACCAAATGGCACAAGTTGGAGAGAATGTTATCTTGATCAAAGTGCCCCAAAACCCTCTCTGTCCAGAACCAAATTTGAACAAGTTTACATTGGCAACTTTCTCATTTTGATCTCAACTTTTGTGGACATGTTCAAAACCTCAAATGTTGACACTAGACTAAGTGGTGCATCAAGTAGAATAGATTTGCATGACTAAATCTTGGAAAGTCTATTTCTGTTGATTTCTAGGGTTTACCAAAGTTACATTGGCTACTTTGCCCAAATGAGCTCAAACTTGGTGGAACATCCTACTTCTATGTGCCATTCCATCCTGTTAATTCTCATGGCAAGTGGAATTAATTTTCTTGCCCAAACCAACAACAAACACCTTCTGCCATTTTCCCAAAATCATCATTCTGACCTCTTCCACTAATCTCCATGAGCCCAAGTTTTTACCACAGCTCCTCCTAGCCTTCTCCTACCTCCAGTAACTCTTCCCTGGCCATTTCTCAATGATTGAGGGGTAAAATACCCCCATTTACCTCCCTGGACAGCCCCTCTCTCCCTCTTCTTCTACCTCTCTCCTCTCCTACTGGCTCACCAGGGCACCCAAGGCCACCACCCATTTGTTTACTCCTCCCCTGACCCCCTAGACACTAGTGGCCACGCCCTGGGCGCCAAAAAGATGCCAATGCCAGCCATATGCGTGCCCTGGAGCGCGCTACAGTGCACCAGGGCACTGTAGCCGCGTCCTGCCCGAGGCTTCTGACCACCTAGGGCCTTCCCCTTGTGTCCCCCGAGGCCACCTCGGCGTCCGGGACACGCAAGACGGTCGGCCCCCTCCTCCTTCTCTCTCCGGCGACCTCTGACACGCGTGCCCGAGCGCCGCTCGCGTCCGCCAGTCGCCGCACTCGTGCGGGACCTCCTCGAGCTTGCTCTCCTTCTCCTCTCCCCTAAGAGAGCCATGGACCACACCCACGAGCACCCCAGGCACGCACCAGAGCGCCCGTTTGGCCTCTGGCGATGCCCCGGGCTGCGGCCATGAGCTCCGCTCATGGTGCACCTCGGCCTCGTCCTATATGACCCTCCCGACCTCCTTCAAGGTCACCATTCAATTAACCGCCCCCCAAACACTCTCCCAGACCCCTCTCCTCCTCTCCAGAGCCGCTCCGTCGCTTCCCATGGCCGGAGCCGAGCCGCCGTCCATCCCCAAAATTCATGTCGTCCTGACCCTCTCCTTCCCCTTGAACCATACCATAGGACCCCCATGGCCCCAAGGAGCCTCACCCGCACATCTGTCATTCCTCCCTGTGCCTGCCTCGTCATTCCCATCCTCGCCGTTGCCGGTCTCCGCCATGGCCGACGCTCCGCCCAAGTCTGGAGCTTCCCGCGTCCAGTGCAACCACCTATGGGCGCGGTGTGGAACGGGGCATCCGCCCAGACCACCGGCCTGGCCCCGGGCGCAGCGAAGAGGCCGGAATCGTCGCTGGCGCGCTCGCCGTCTATCCCCTGCCTCTGATTGTCGGGAGGAAGAAGGAGGAGGCGGGAGAAGAGAGAGAGTTGGTGCGGGACCCGCAGGTCAGCGACATCGGCAGCGGGCCCCGCCCGTTTAAGTGGAGACGGTTTCCGCTGTTGCCGTCTCCCTCGCGCCGAGGCGTATAGGGATGAACCCGCCTTTGACGCGGCCCCCTGCGCACGTGCGGCCGAGCCGCCGGGCCGGCCAAGTGGCGCCCTGCCACTAAATCTCGCCCGGTGCGCCCAACCGCCGCCCAGATCCGTCCCATTTAGGTAAATCCTTTGTCTTTTTCTTTTTCCAGTCAACTTCAAAAATCCATAAATAATTCAAATTAACTCCAAATTAGATGATACAAATTTCTAGTAGTTTCTAAAATCATTCCCTACCACAGGGTGCTATTGTCACATTTTTACAGAAGCATTTCCTTCACAAATATTTATCAAATCCTATTTTTCCTATTTCTATGATGTACTTTAGAAAATCACAGAGAGCTCAAATTTGATCCAAATGCCATGATTCAAATTCCTAGATGCTTCTAAGTTCATAACTTAGCTTATGAACATTTTTATTAATACTTTATGTCCCACATAAAATAATGAGCCATTTCTTCATATTTGTCAACTTTGCAAATTCATAGGAAATTCATTTGAACTCCAAATCTAGTGAAACCAACTCCCAGATGCCTCTAAAATCATGGTTTGTTAAATGGGTGCCTTTGCTCATTTTTCAAAAATATATTTCTGTACACTTCTTGCAAATCCATAAAACCCTTGATTACATCATATCAAAATGTTTAGAAATATCCACTGACCCAATTCCAATGAAACCACTCTGGTTATTTTTCATATAACCAGAGATGTCCTAGAAAAGTCAAATTAATATTTTTAGAGCACTTTTATTTCCTGCCTTGTTGTGTTGCTTATTATGGTTGCTTTCAACGATAGTTGACGAAGTAGACGAAATGCTTGGAGTTGGACCAGAGATATTTGAAGACCTCGAAGACTTTGTTAAAACAAGCAAGCAGCCCTTTAACCATGATGAACCATTTTACATCATGATGGCATTTTCGTTGCTTCACTGAGTGCATGATATACCTTGAATGGCAACCTTGCTAGGCTTGCCTCCGTTGCATACTCCATTGATACTTGCATTGTTCATGACTCTACCCTTGCTTAGAGTTGTGTTGGTGGGTTGTAGAAATATGCTATAGTAAATGGCTACGCAAAGTGGGTCAGGGTTATGCATGGAAAGAAACAAGTGTGGTTTGACATACTTGCAAACAGCCCAGTGGGTGCCACTAATGCCCCTGGGAGATGATGATGAACTAGGTCACTACTTGGTGGAGAGGTAGTGTACCGAGGCTCGATAAAAGTGTTGTTTACAGAGACGTATTAGATTTAAAATTTGTCGACTGTCCCAACCTTACATGCGCAACCACTCTACCCTTGTATGGGAAAGGGCATTATTGATTACCTAGGCCGATACTAGCTTGGAGCCCGCATTACTAGTGACGGGGGAGAGTTGGTGCTCCCGCTCGGGACGGGGTCGTGCCAGGTAGGGCGGCCATGACTGTTTTCACAGGGCACTGGATACACCGTTGTGTCCCCTCTCAGATGTTACGATCTCGAGTGAGTCTCGTACGTATGATGTACATCGTGAGGATATGGAACAACGAGTGGACTCCTTGTTAGTGTCGTCTAGGGAAAGATAGTGATCGGGTGCTTACCCCGGGTACTTGAGGTACCGCGGGTCGTGGATGACACGAAAGTTCCCCGGATCTTGTGGGTAAAGTGTGCAACCTCTGCAAAGTGTAAAACTATTTGAATAGCCGTGTCCACGGTCAAGGACAGTTGGGTGGTGCTGCTTAGACTACGTCCATATGTTTCTGACAAACAACACGATTTGATAAATCTATTGACGTGATTCGTGAGGAAGTCACGATGATCTTGAGCATGAGCTGTTCATAACTCTCTCTCGATGTTGATGTATGTAACCTCCTGATACTTGTTGCAGACGCATTCGTATCCTTGATAAATGTTGATCATACTTGCATGAGAAAAACTAGCTTTCCGCAAAAATGCCAAATTAGCAGTAGTGCCTTGCATAATTATTCTGTTATCACCCTTGGGTTGCTTGTGAGTACATTCAAAGTACTCATTGGCTTGCCACTGGTTATTTTATCGGCCAGGCATGAAAGAACAGGAGCAAGATGAAGATTTCTTTGGCGACGAACATGCGAGCTAGGACGCTTCCCAGTCAGAATGCCTGTAGGGTTAAGGCAGATGTCATGGGTCCAAGTTGTCAATGAAGATTTCCACTGCGATGCTATACTCAAGACTTGACCATAATGGTCCTACTTGTGTAATGCGGTATGTATGGATGTAAGACTCTTGTTATTCAGCTTCTGTGTGTTCAGTGAGCATTGATCTCTGGGATCACTGTACACGTGCATTCGGTGATCACGACTTATGAGTCGGGGTCCCCATAGTGGGGGGGTAGCTAGAAGGAGATTGTTAAGTGTGAGTGTGTGTTTTACCCATCCAGGCGGAAGTTATGTGCACAAAAGAGGAGAACGATTCGACGTGGCATTAGGATTGAGGGTAATTAACTACGTATGGAGACATAGAGACCTTGAACGTGCATGTGTGAGAGGTATACATGTATACGTGAGATGTGTGTGTGCGCGCGCGCATGATCGAGATAAAAGAAAGAAGACATAAGTCATAAGATCAACGACATGGGAGAGACGGGTCGGTATGACAATATGCATGCATGTGAGAATGCATGGAAGAAGTCCCGACAATTAAGCATGTGTTTTTGTCTTTAAGAGATAGTGGCGTGGGCTGGAGCATGCATCTATGGCGAGCAGAGGGAGTGAGGCGCAATGATTGTGCAAAAGAGACCAACCTATAAGTGCATATGTATGGAGAGACATATATAGTGTGGGTGATAGGAAGCAAGACCCCGTGCGAGAAAGAAATGTTGACGGAGAAACTATAGATAGATACAAAGATGGATATGCTGGCTAGAGGGACATCCACTAGCTTGGGTGTTGGAGATGACCGTCGGATGGTTCAAAGAGTGAAGTTATATATGTGTGTGAGAGGGCACTTGACTGCATGTAGAGAGAAACGTATGTAGTGTGCGTGATAGGAATCAAGAGTGGGGGCGAGAAAGAAGGTTGATAGAGAAATAGATAAATAGAAAGATAAAGATGCTAGCTAGTGTGCGTTAGAGATAGGAGTCGAGTGGATCAGAAGGTTGGGTTATGTGTGTGGGTTTGAGAGAGATAGAGAGAGGGTGCGTGTGAGTCACATACAAACAGATATCAGAGAGAAATGAGATATAGAGAGACGGAGCTTTGTGTCTGCGAGAGAGAAAGATATTTCACAACGAGAGTGATAGTTAGAGAGACATACGAGGGAACGCAAGATATCTCTAGGGAGAGAGGGTGTGTGTGAGCGACATACAAGAGAACAATGGAGAAATATGAGACCCTGGGAGACAGAGTTTGTGTTTGTATGTGAGAAAGAGATATTGAAGAGAAAGAGTCGTAGGTTCTCATATCTAAGGAGCGAAAGACATCTCTGTATGAGGGGTGTGTGAGTGGCACACATGGGAATAGTAGAGAAAAATGAGACCCCGGGAGACAAAGTTTTGTGTTTGTGTGAGAGAAAGAGATTCCACATGGAGAATCATAGTTAGAGACACATACTAGGGAGCGAGATATACTTAGAGAGAGATAGAGTGATGAAGGTCAAGGGAGAGAGTACCGTCAGTGTGTTATGAAGATAAAAGATCATTGTCAACATACAGGTAGCACGAGAGATACCTGAGAGACGATGAACGCGTATAGGTCCAGAGAGATAGTCCTATATAACCATGAGTGATAGTTATATGAGACGAATATCTGGATTAAAGGGGATTCAAATATTTAAACTGGAGATCACGACATCGATAATATCATAACGCAAATTGGTGTATCAAACATGCATAGATTCTTCAATTACAAACAATGCATGGTTTATATGCAATTAATGTCTAAACGGGATTACACTATATGTTGCATGTGTGAAACACATTATACATGTTTGAGAAGTAAAAAAACCCGCATGAAACACACATTAATTGGAGACAGTTAGCGAGGAATGCATACATTGGATTTCAACATAAAGTGGTTTCAAATATTTGAAAATCCAAATTGATGGATACAACCTTATGAATTTGAGATCATGCCATTGAAACCATATTTATGTATAAATGGTGTTGTGCTTTTGAAAGTATATATAAAAAATGATGTATATAGAATGTAATACCAATTGAAAATGGATCCCGCCCGAAAAAAATAGAATACAAACAAGATTCGAATTGAGTTGGCACGGTAAACGTGCACTCTGCAAAATTTGAACGAAGAGGGGAAAGTCGCAGTAACCGCCTGAAACCAAAATCTACGAGATGGAAATCACTACTGCCTATCCCTGCCATGCAAAGCCTATATGCTGGATTTCTATAGGTTTCGATAGGGGTAGGTTTGTAATTTCACCCAAACGTGACATAACCGCCTCTCACCCGGATTCATACACGGTGGGCGCCAAAACACAGTGTGTCCTCGGCCGAAATCGACTCCCTCCCCGATTCATATTCATACACGGTGGGCGCCAAAAACAAACTCTCGTCGGCAAATATTCGGTGTATGCGAGATTACCGTCCTATCCCCAACCGACTAGTGTTGCTGTGATGTAGTAGAAATTTGAAACGGGGGCTAAGTTTGTAAATTTCCTCGCATTTGAGACAAGCGCGCCCTGAATACATGGTTCCCCCCTTCCTCTCTACCTCCCTTTTCCCCATTCGTACTCCGTGGGCGCCAAAACACCCTCTCCACCCCACCCTCCTCCGTCCACCGCCGTCCGCCACCCCATCCACCGCCGTCCTCCCCCACCATGCCGGAGCTGATACCCCGACGCCGCCGTCCATTACAAGAGACCGACCTCTCTCATCCACGGCTTCAGACCGGGATCCTTGCTGTTGGGTAACGTAGCAGAAATTCAAAAATTTCCTACGTGTCACCAAGATCTATCTATGGAGAGACCAGCAATGAGGGGAAGGAGAGTGCATCTACAAACCCTTGTAGATCGCTAAGCGGAAGCGTTCAAGAGAACGGGGTTGAAGGAGTCGTACTCGTCGTGATCCAAATCACCGGAGATCCTAGTGCCGAACGAACGGCACCTCCGCGTTCAACACACATACAGCCCGGTGATGTCTCCCATGCCTTGATCCAGCAAGGAGAGAGGGAGAGGTTGAGGAAGACTCCATCCAGCAGCAGCACAACGGCGTGGTGGTGGTGGAGGAGCGTGGTGATCCAGCAGGGCTTCGCCAAGCACCGCGAGATATGAGGAGAAAGAGAGGTAGGGCTGCGCCAACAAGAGAAGAAACTTCGTCTGTGGGCTGCTCCTTTGCCTCCACTATATATAGGGGGAGAGGGGGGCTGCGCCCCCACCTAGGGTTCCACCCTAGGGGCGGCGGCCAGCCCAGATCCCATCTGGTGGGGCGGCCAAGGGGGGGAGAGGGGAAACTTGCCCCCCAAGCTAGGTGGGGCGCCCCCTCCCCAAACCCTAGGCGCCTTGGGCCCTTGTGGGGGGCGCACCAGCCCACCTGAGGCTGGTCCCCTCCCACACTTGGCCCATACGGCCCTCCGGGGCCGGTGGCCCCACTTGGTGGACCCCGGGACCCTCCTGGTGGTCCCGGTACGTTACCGATAAAACCCAAAACTTTTTCGGCGACCAAAACAGGACTTCCCATATATAAATCTTTACCTCCGGACCATTCCGGAACTCCTCGTGACGTCCGGGATCTCATCCAGGACTCCGAACAACATTCGGTAACCACGTATATCTATTCCCTATAACCCTAGCGTCATCGAACCTTAAGTGTGTAGACCCTACGGGTTCGGAAGTCATGCAGACATGGCCGAGACAACTCTCCGGTCAATAACCAACAGCGGGATCTAGATACCCATGTTGGCTCCCACATGCTCCACGATGATCTCATCGGATGAACCACGATGTCAAGGACTTAATCAATCCCGTATACAATTCCCTTTGTCTATCGGTACGATACTTGCCCGAGATTCGATCGTCGGTATCCCAATACCTTGTTCAATCTCGTTACCGGCAAGTCTCTTTACTCGTTCCGTAACACATCATCCCGTGATCAACTCCTTGGTCACATTGTGCACATGATGATGATGTCCTACCGAGTGGGCCCAGAGATACCTCTCCGTCCACGGAGTGACAAATCCCAGTCTCGATTCGTGCCAACCCAACAGACACTTTCGGAGATACCATAGTGCACCTTTATAGTCACCCAGTTACGTTGTGACGTTTGGTACACCCAAAGTATTCCTACGGTATCCGGGAGTTGCACAATCTCATGGGTCTAAGGAAATGATACTTGACATTAGAAAAGCTTTAGCATGCGAACTACACGATCTAGTGCTATGCTTAGGATTGGGTCTTGTCCATCACATCATTCTTCTAATGATGTGATCCTATTATCAATGACATCCAATGTCCATGGTCAGGAAACCGTAACCATCTATTGATCAACGAGCTAGCCAACTAGAGGCTTACTAGGGACATGGTGTTGTCTATGTATCCACACATGTATCTGAGTTTCCTATCAATACAATTCTAGCATGGATAATAAACGGTTATCATGAACAAGGAAATATAATAATAACTAATTTATTATTGCCTCTAGGGCATATTTCCAACAGTCTCCCACTTGCACTAGAGTCAATAATCCAGTTCACATCGCTATGTGATTAACACTCAAGGTCACATCCCCATGTGACTAACACCCAAAGAGTTTACTAGAGTCAATAATCTAGTTCACATTACCATGTGATTAACACTCGATGAGTTCTGGGTTTGATCATGTTATGCTTGTGAGAGATGTTATAGTCAACGGGTCTGAATCTTTCAGATCCGTGTGTGCTTTACAAATCTCTATGTCATCTCCGAGATGCAGCTACCACGTTCTATTTGGAGCTATTCCAAATAACTGTTCCACTATACGAATCCAGTTTACTACTCAGAAAAATCTGGATTAGTGTCAAAGTTTGCATCGGTGTAACCCTTTACGACGAACTCTTTTACCACCTCCATAATCGAGAAAATTCCTTAGTCCACTAGTTACTAAGGATAACTCTTGTACCCCTTGACTGACTCATGGCAAGGCACACTTCAGGTGTGGTACACAGCATAGCATACTGTAGAGCCTACGTCTAAAGCATAGGGGACGACCTTCGTCCTTTCTCTCTATTCTGCCGCGGTCAGGTTTCGAGTCTTACTCAATGTTCACACCTTATAACACAGCCAAGAACTCCTTCTTTGCCGATCCATTTTGAACTCCTTCAAAATCTTGTCACGGTATGTATTCATTTGAAAGTACTATTAAGCGTTTTGATCTATCCTTATAGATCTTAATGCTCAATACTCAAGTAGCCTAATCCAGGTTTTCCATTGAAAAACACTTTTCAAATAACTCTGCATGCTTTCCAGAAATTCTACATCATTTCCGATCAACAATACGTTAACAACATATACTCATCGGAAATTCTATAGTGCTCCCACTCACTTCTTTGGAAATACAAGTTTCTCATAAACTTTGTATAAACCCAAAATCTTTGATCATCATCAAAGCGTATATTCCAACTCCGAGATGCTTACTCCAGTCCTTAGAAGGATTGCTAGAGCTTTGCATACTTGTTAGCATCTTTCAGGATTGTTAAAACCTTATGGTTGTATCACATACAACCTTTCCTCAAAAAAACGTGAGGAAACAATGGTTTTTGACATCCTATCTGCAAGATTTCATAAATAATGAAGTGACTGCTAATATAATTCCAACAGACTCTTAGCATCGCTACGAGTGAGAAAGTCTCATCGTAGTCAACTCCTTGAACTTGTCGGAAAACATCTTAACGACAAGTCGAGCTTTCTTAATGGTGATACTTACCATCATTGTCCGTCTTCCTTTTTAAAATCCATATGTACCTAACAGCCTTACGACCATCAAGTAGTTCTTCCAAAGTCTACACTTTGTTTTCATATATGGATCCTCTCTCGGATTATATGGCCTCGAGCCATTTTGGAATCCAGGCCCACCATCGTTCTCCATAGCTCGTAGGTTCATTGTTGTCTAGCAACATGACTTCCAAGACAGGATTACGTACCACTCTGAAGTAGTACGCATCCTTGTCATCCCACGAGGTTTGGTAGTGACTTGATCTAAAGTTTCATGATCACTATCATAAGCTTCGACTTCAATTGGTGTAGGTGCCACAGGAACAACTCCCTGTGCCCTGCCACACACTAGTTGAAGAGATGGTTCAATAACCTCATCAAGTCTCCACCATCCTCCCACTCAATTCTTTCGAGAGAAACTTTTCCTCGGGAAAGGACCCAATTCTAGAAACAATCCCTTATTGCTTTCGGATCTGAGACAGGAGGTATACCCAACTGTTTTGGGTGTCCTATGAAGATGCATTTATCCGCTTTGGATTCGAGCTTATCAGCCTGAAACTTTTCACATAAGCGTCGCAGCCCCAAAATTTTAAGAAATGACAGCTTAGGTTTCTCTAAACCATAGTTCATACGGTGTCATCTCATCGGAATTACGTGGTGCCCTATTTAAAGTGAATGTGGTTGTCTCTAATGCCTAACCCATAAACTATCGTGGTAATTCGATAAGAGACATCATGGTATGCATCATATCCAATAGGGTGCAGTTATGATGTTCAGACACACCATCACACTATGGTGTTCCAGGCTGTATTAGTTGTGAAACAATTTCCACAATGTCTTAATTCTGTGCCAAACTCGTAATTCAGATATTCATCTCTATGATCATATCATAGATATTTTATCCTCTTGTCACGACGATCTTTCAACTTCACCCTGAAATTACTTGAACCTATCAATAATTCAGACTCGTGATTCATCAAGTAAATATACTCAACATCTACTCAAATCATCTGTGAAGTAAGAACATAACGATATCCACTACACGCCTCAGCACTCATTGGACTGCACACATCAAAATGTATTACTTCCAACAAGTTGCTTTCTATTTCCATTTTACTGAAAATGAGGCTTTCAGTCATCTTGCCCATGTGGTATGATTTGCATGTCTCAAGTGATTCAAAATCAAGTGAGTCCAAATGGTCCATTTGCATGGAGTTTCTTCATGCATATACACCAATAGACATGGTTCGCATGTCTCAAAGTTTTCAAAAACGAGTGAGCCCAAAGATCCATCAACATGGAGCTTCTTCATGCGTTTTATACCGATATGACTTACGTGGCAGTGCCACAAGTAGGTGGTACTATCATTACTATCTTATATCTTTTGGCATGAACATGTGTATCACTACGATCGAGATTCAATAAACCATTCATTTTAGGTGCAAGACCATTGAAGGTATTATTCAAATAAACAGAGTAACCATTATTCTCCTTAAATGAATAACCGTATCGCGATAGACATAATCCAATCATGTCTATGCTCAACGCAAACACCAAATAACAATTATTTAGGTTTTAATACCAATCTCGATGGTAGAGGGAGCGTACGATATTTGATCAACCTTGGAAATACTTCCAACACATATCGTCATCTCACCTTTTAGCTAGTCTCCGTTTATTCCGTAGCCTTTTGTTTCGAGTTACTAACACTTAGCAACCGAACCGGTATCTAATACCCTGGTGCTACTAGGAGTACTAGTAAAGTACACATTATAATGCATATCCAATATACTTCTGTGGACCTAGCCAGCCTTCTCATCTACCAAGTATCTAGGGTAATTCTGCTCCAGTGGCTGTTCCTCTTATTACAGAAGCACTTAGTCTCGGGTTTGGGTTCAACCTTGGGTTTCTTCACTAGAGCAGCAGCTGATTTGCCGTTTCATGAAGTATCCCTTTTTCCCTTGCCCTTCTTGAAACTAGTGGTTTCACCAACCATCAACAATTGATGCTCCTTCTTGATTTCTACTTTTGTGGTGTCAAACATCGCGAATATCTCAAGGATCATCATATATGTCCCTGATATATTATAGTTCATCACGAAGCTCTAGCAGCTTGGTGGTAATGACTTCGGAGAAACATCACTACCTCATCTGGAAGATCAACTCCCACTCGATTCAAATGATTGTTGTACTCAGACAATCTGAGCACAAGCTCAACAATTGAGCTTTTCTCCCTTAGTTTGCAGGCTAAGAAAATCGTTGGAGGTCTTATACCTCTTGACGTGGGCACGAGCCTGAAATCCCAATTTCAGCCCTCGAAACATCTCATATGTTTCGCGACGTTTCAAAACGTCTTCGGTGCCTCAACTCTAAACCGGTTAACTGAACTATCACGTAGTTATCAAAATGTGTACGTCAGATGTTCGCAACATCCACAGACAACATTCGAGGTTAAGCACACTGAGCGGTGCATTAAGGACATAAGCCTTCTATGAAGCAATGAGGACAATCCTCAGTTTACGGACCTAGTCCACATAATTTCTACTATCAACTTTCAACTAAATTTTCTCTAGGAACATATTTAAACAGTAGAACTGAAGCGCGAGCTACGACATAATTTGCGAAGACCTTTTGACTATGTTCAGGATAATTAAGTTCATCTTATGAACTCCCACTCAGATAGACATCCCTCTAGTCATCTAAGTGATTACATGATCCGAGTCAACTAGGCCGTGCCCGATCATCACGTGAGATGGACTAGTCAACATCGGTGAACATCTTCATGTTGATCGTATCTACCATACGGCTCATGCTCGACCTTTCGGTCTCTTGTGTTCCGAGGCCATGTCTGTACATGCTAGGCTCGTCAAGTTAACCTAAGTGTTTCTCATGTGTTCCGAGGCCATGTCTGTACATGCTAGGCTCGTCAACACCCGTTGTATTCGAACGTAAGAATCTATCACACCCGATCATCACGTGGTGCTTCGAAACGACGAACTTTCGCAACGGTGCACAGTTAGGGGGAACACTTTCTTGAAATTTTAATGAGAGATCATCTTATTTACTACCGTCCTTCTAAGCAAATAAGATGCAAAAACATGATAAACATCACATGCAATCAAAAAGTGACATGATATGGCCAATATCATTTTGCTCCTTTTGATCTCCATCTTCAGGGCTCCATGATCATCGTTGTCACTGGCATGACACAATGATCTCCATCATCATGATCTCCATCATCGTGTCTTCATGAAGTTGTCTCGCCAACTATTACTTCTACTACTACAGCTAACGGTTAGCAATAAAGTAAAGTAATTACATGACATTTATGTTGACACGCAGGTCATAAATAAATTAAGACAACTCCTATGGCTCCTGCCGGTTGTCATACTCATCGACATGCAAGTCATGATTCCTATTACAAGAACATGATCATCTCATACATCACATATATCATTCATCACATCCTTTGGCCATATCACATCACAAAACACTTGCTGCAAAAACAAGTTAGACGTCCTCTAATTGTTGTTGCAAGTTTTTTACGTGGCTGCTATAGGTTTCTAGCAAGAACGTTTCTTACCTACGCCAAAACCACAATGTGAATTGCCAATTTCTATTTACCCTTCATAAGGACCCTGTTCATCGAATCCGATCCGACTAAAGTGGGAGAGACAGACACCCGCCAGGCACCTTATGCAACTAGTGCATGTCAGTCAGTGGAACCGGTCTCACGTAAGCGTACGTGTAAGGTTGGTCCGGGCCGCTTCATCCCACGATGCCGCCGAATCAAGATAATACTAGTAACGGCAAGATAATTGACAATATCGACACCCACAACTACTTTGTGTTCTACTCGTGCATAGTAACTACGCATAGACCTAGCTCATGATGCCACTGTTGGGTAACGTTGCAGAAATTCGAAATTTTCCTACGTGTCACCAAGATCTATCTATGGAAAGACCAGCAACGAGGGGAAGGAGAGTGCATCTACATACCCTTGTAGATCGCTAAGCGGAAGCGTTCAAGAGAACAGGGTTAAAGGAGTCGTACTCGTCGTGATCCAAATCACCGGAGATCCTAGTGCCAAACGGACGGCACCTCCGCGTTCAACACACGTATAGCCCGGTGACATCTCCCATGCCTTGATCCAGCAAGGAGATAGGGAGAGGTTGAGGAAGACTCCATCCAGCAGTAGCACAACGGCGTGGTGGTGGTGGAGGAGCGTGGTGATCCAGCGGGGCTTCGCCAAGCACCGCGAGATATGAGGAGAAAGAGAGGTAGGGCTGCGCCAACAAGAGAAGAAACTTCGTCTGTGGGCTGCTCCTTTGCCTCCACTATATATAGGGGGAGGGGGGGGCTGCGCCCCCACCTAGGGTTCCACCCTAGGGGCGGCGGCCAGCCCAGATCCCATCTGGTGGGGCGGCCAAGGGGGGGAGAGGGGAAACTTGCCCCCCAAGCTAGGTGGGGCGCCCCCTCTGAAGGAAATATGCCCTAGAGGCAATAATAAAGTTATTATTTATTCCCTTATATCATGATAAAAGTTTATTATTCGTGCTAGAATTGTATTAACCGGAAACATAATACATGTGTGAATACATAGACAAACAGAGTGTCACTAGTATGCCTCTACTAGACTAGCTTGTTAATCAAAGATGGTTATGTTTCCTAACCATGGACAAAGAGTTGTCATTTGATTAACAGGATCACATCATTAGTTGAATGATCTGATTGACATGACCCATTCCGTTAGCTTAGCACCCGATCGTTTAGTATGTTGCTATTGCTTTCTTCATAACTTATACATGTTCCTATGACTATGAGATTATGCAACTCCCGTTTGCCGGAGGAACACTTTGTGTGCTACCAAACATCACAACGTAACTGGGTGATTATAAAGGAGCTCTATAGGTGTCTCCAAAGGTACATGTTGGGTTAGCGTATTTTGAGATTAGGATTTGTCACTCCGATTGTCGGAGAGGTATCTCTGGGCCCTCTCGGTAATGCACATCACTTAAGCCTTGCAAGCACTGCAACTAATGAGTTAGTATATGATGTATTACAGAACGAGTAAAGAGACTTGCCGGTAACGAGATTGAACTAGGTATGGGATACCGACGATCGAATCTCGGGCAAGTAACATACCGATGACAAAGGGAACAACGTATGTTGTTATGCGGTCTGACCGATAAAAGATCTTCGTATAATATGTAGGAGCCAATATGAGCATCCAGGTTCCTCTATTGGTTATTGACCGGAGACGTGTCTCGGTCATGTCTACATTGTTCTCGAACCCGTAGGGTCCGCACGCTTAAGGTTACGATGACAGTTATATTATGAGTTTATGCATTTTGATGTACCGAAGGTTGTTCGGAGTCCCGGATGTGATCACGGACATGACGAGGAGTCTCGAAATGGTCGAGACATAAAGATTGATATATTGGAAGCCTATGTTTGGATATCAGAAGTGTTCCGGGTGAAATCGGGATTTTACCGGAGTACCGGGAGGTTACCGGAACCCCCCGGGAGGTATATGGGCCTTAGTGGGCCTTAGTGGAAGAAGAGTAGAGGCGGCCAGGGCTGGGCCGCGCGCCCCTCCACTCCTAGTCCGAATAGGACAAGGAGAGAGGGGGTCGGCGCCCCCTCCTTCTCTCTCTCTCTCTCTTTTCCCACCTCAGGAATCCTATTCCAACTAGGAAAAGGGGGGAGTCCTACTCCCGGAGGGAGTAGGACTCCTCCTGGCGCGCCCTATGATGGCCGGCCGGCCTCCCCCTCTTGAACCTTTATATACGGAGGCAGGGGCACCCCATAGAGACACAAGTTGATCCACGTGATCATATTCTTAGCCGTGTGTGGTGCCCCCTTCCACCATAGTCCTCGATAATATTGTAGCGGTGCTTAGGCGAAGCCCTGCGACGGTAGTACATCAAGATCGTCACCACGCCGTCGTGCTGACGGAACTCTTCCCTGACACTTTGCTGGATCGGAGTCCGGGGATCATCATCGAGCGGAACGTGTGCTAGAACTCGGAGGTGCCGTAGTTTCGGTGCTTGATCGGTCGGGTCGTGGAGACGTACGACTACATCAACCAAACGCTTCCGTTGTCGATCTACAAGGGTACGTAGATCATACTCTCCCCTCTCGTTGCTATGCATCACCATGATCTTGCGTGTGCGTAGGAATTTTTTTTTGAAATTACTACGTTCCCCAACAGTGGCATCCGAGCCTAGGTTTTATATGTTGATGTTTTATGCACGACTAGAACACAAGTGAGTTGTGGGCGATATAAGTCATACTGCTTACCAGCATGTCATACTTTGGTTCGGCGGTATTGTTGGACGAAGCGGCCCGGACCGACATTACGCGTACGCTTACGCGAGACCGGTTCTCCCGACGTGCTTTGCACATAGGTGGCTTGCGGGTGACAGTTTCTCCAACTTTAGTTGAACCGAGTGTGGCTACGCCCGGTCCTTGCGAAGGTTAAAACAGCACCAACTTGACAAACTATCATTGTGGTTTTGATGCGTAGGTAATATTGGTTCTTGCTTAAGCCCGTAGCAGCCACGTAAAACTTGCAACAACAAAGTAGAGGACGTCTAACTTGTTTTTGCAGGGCATGTTGTGATGTGATATGGTCAAGACATGGTTCTAAATTTTATTGTATGAGATGATCATGTTTTGTAACCGAGTTATCGGCAACTGGCAGGAGCCATATGGTTGTCGCTTTATTGTATGCAATGCAATCGCCCTGTAATGCTTTACTTTATCACTAAGCGGTAGCGATAGTCGTAGAAGCATAAGATTGGCGAGACGACAACGATGCTACGATGGAGATCAAGGTGTCGAGCCGGTGACGATGGTGATCACGATGGTGCTTCGAGGATGGAGATCACAAGCACAAGATGATGATGGCCATATCATATCACTTATATTGATTGCATGTGATGTTTATCTTTTATGCATCTTATCTTGCTTTGATTGACAGTAGCATTATAAGACGATCTCTCACTAAATTTCAAGATAAAAGTGTTCTCCCTGAGTATGCACCGTTGCCAAAGTTCGTCGTGCCCAGACACCACGTGATGATCGGGTGTGATAAGCTCTACGTCCATCTACAACGGGTGCAAGCCAGTTTTGCACACGCAGAATACTCAGGTTAAACTTGACGAGCCTAGCATATACAGATATGGCCGCGGAACACGGAGACCGAAAGGTCGAGCGTGAATCAGATAGTAGATATGATCAACATAGTGATGTTCACCAATGAAACTACTCCATCTCACGTGATGATTGGACATGGTTTAGTTGATTTGGATCACGTAATCACTTAGAGGATTAGAGGGATGTCTATCTAAGTGGGAGTTCTTAAGTAATATGATTAATTGAACTTAAATTTATCATGAACTTAGTCCTAGTAGTATTTTGCAAATTATGTTGTAGATCAATAGCTCGCGTTGTTGCTTCCCTGTGTTTATTTTGATATGTTCCTAGAGAAAATTGTGTTGAAATATGTTAGTAGCAATGATGCAGATTGGATCCGTGAGCTGAGGTTTATCCTCATTGCTGCACAGAAGAATTATGTCCTTGATGCACCGCTAGGTGACGGACCTATTGCAGGAGCAGATGCAGACATTATGAACGTTTGGCTAGCTCAATATGATGACTACTTGATAGTTTAGTGCACCATGCTTAATGGCTTAGAATCAGGACTTCAAAGACGTTTTGAATGTCATGGAGCATATGAGATGTTCCAGGAGTTGAAGTTAATATTTCAAGCAAATACCCGAGTTGAGAGATATGAAGTCTCCAACAAGTTCTATAGCCAAAAGATGGAGGAGAATCGCTCAACTAGTGAGCATGTGCTCAGATTGTCTGGGTACTACAATCGCTTGAATCAAGTGGGAGTTAATCTTCCAGATAAGATAGTGATTGACAGAATTCTCTAGTCACCATCACCAAGTTAGTAGAACTTCATGATGAACTATGATATGCAAGGGATAACGGAAACGATTCCCAAGCTCTTCGTAATGCGGAAATTGACGAAGGTAGAAATCGAGAAAAACATCAAGTGTTGATGGTAGACAAGACCACTAGTTTCAAGAAAAGGGCAGAGGGAAGAAGGGGAACTTCAAGAAGAAAAGCAAGCAAGTTGCTGATCAGGAGAAGAAACCCAAGTCTGGACCTAAGCCTGAAACTGAGTGCTTCTACTGCAAGCAGACTGGTCACTGGAAGCGGAACTGCCCCAAGTATTTGGCAGATAAGAAGGATGGCAAGGTGAACAAAGGTATATGTGATATACATGTTATTGATGTGTACCTTACTAGAGCTCGCAGTAGCACCTGGGTATTTGATACTGGTTCTGTTGCTAATATTTGCAACTCGAAACAGGGACTACGGATTAAGCGAACACTGGCAAAGGACGAGGTGACGATGCGCGTGGGAAATGGTTCTAAAGTCGATGTGATCGCGGTCGGCACGCTACCTCTACATCTACCTTCGGGATTAATATTAGACCTAAATAATTGTTATTTGGTGTTAGCGTTGAGCATGAACATTATATCTGGATCTTCTTTAATGCGAGACGGTTATTCATTTAAATCAGAGAATAATGGTTGTTCTATTTATATGAGTAATATCTTTTATGGTCATGCACCTTTGAAGAGTGGTCTATTTTTGATGAATCTCGATAGTAGTAACACACATATTCATAATGTTGAAGCCAAAAGATGCAGAGTTGATAATGATAGTGCAACTTATTTGTGGCACTGCCGTTTAGGTCATATCGGTGTAAAGCGCGTGAAGAAACTCCATACCGATGGACTTTTGGAACCTCTTGATTATGAATCACTTGGTACTTTCGAACCGTGCCTCATGGGCAAGATGACTAAAACACCGTTCTCCGGTACAATGGAGAGAGCAACAGATTTGTTGGAAATCATACATACAGATGTATGTGGTCCGATGAATGTTGAGGCTCGTGGCGGATATCGTTATTTTCTCACCTTCATAGATGATTTAAGCAGATATGGGTATATCTACTTAATGAAGCATAAGTCTGAAACATTTGAAAAGTTCAAAGAATTTCAGAGTGAAGTTGAAAATCATCGTAACAAGAAAATAAAGTTTCTGCGATCTGATCGTGGAGGAGAATATTTGAGTTACGAGTTTGGTCTACATCTGAAACAATGCGGAATAGTTTCGCAACTCACGCCACCCGGAACACCACAGCGTAATGGTGTGTCTGAACGTCGTAATCGTACTTTACTAGATATGGTGCGATCTATGATGTCTCTTACTGATTTACCGCTATCGTTTTGGGGTTATGCTTTAGAGACAGCCGCATTCACGTTAAATAGGGCACCATCAAAATCCGTTGAGACGACACCTTATGAACTATGGTTTGGCAAGAAACCAAAGTTGTCGTTTCTTAAAGTTTGGGGCTGCGATGCTTATGTGAAAAAGCTTCAACCTGATAAGCTCGAACCCAAATTGGAGAAATGTGTCTTCATAGGATACCCAAAGGAGACTGTTGGGTACACCTTCTATCACAGATCCGAAGGCAAGACATTCGTTGCTAAGAATGGATCCTTTCTAGAGAAGGAGTTTCTCTCGAAAGAAGTGAGTGGGAGGAAAGTAGAACTTGACGAGGTAATTGTACCTGCTCCCTTATTGGAAAGTAGTGCATCATAGAAAACTGTTTCTGTGACACCTACACCAATTAGTGAGGAAGCTAATGATAATGATCATGAAACTTCAGAACAAGATACTACTGAACCTCGTAGATCAACCAGAGTGAGATCCGCACCAGAGTGGTACGGTAATCCTGTTCTGGAAGTCATGCTACTAGATCATGATGAACCTACGAACTATGAAGAAGCGATGGTGAGCCCAGATTCCGCAAAATGGCTTGAAGCCATGAAATCTGAGATGGGATCCATGTATGAGAACAAAGTATGGACTTTGGTTGACTTGCCCAATGATTGGCAAGCAATTGAGAATAAATGGATCTTCAAGAAGAAGACTGACGCTGACGGTAATATTACTGTCTACAAAGCTCAACTTGTCGCAAAAGGTTTTCGACAAGTTCAAGGGGTTGACTACGATGAGACCTTCTCACCCGTAGTGATGCTTAAGTCTGTCCGAATCATGTTAGCAATTGCCGCATTTTATGATTATGAAATTTGGCAGATGGATGTCAAAACTGCATTCCTGAATGGATTTCTGGAAGAAGAGTTGTATATGATGCAACCGGAAGGTTTTATCGATCCAAAGGGAGCTAACAAAGTGTGCAAGCTCCAGCGATCCATTTATGGACTGGTGCAAGCCTCTCGGAGTTGGAATAAACGCTTTGATAGTGTGATCAAAGCATTTGGTTTTATACAGACTTTTGGAGAAGCCTGTATTTACAAGAAAGTGAGTGGGAGCTCTATAGCATTTCTGATATTATATGTGGATGACATATTACTGATTGGAAATGATATAGAATTTCTAGATAGCATAAAGGGATACTTGAATAAGAGTTTTTCAATGAAAGACCTCGGTGAAGCTGCTTACATATTAGGCATAAAGATCTATAGAGATAGATCAAGACGTTTAATTGGACTTTCACAAAGCACATACCTTGACAAGATTTTCAAGAAGTTCAAAATGGATCAAGCAAAGAAAGGGTTCTTGCCTATGTTACAAGGTGTGAAGTTGAGTCAGACTCAATGCCCGACCACTGCACAAGATAGAGAGAAAATGAAAGATGTTCCCTATGCTTCAGCCATAGGCTCTATCATGTATGCGATGCTGTGTACCAGACCTGATGTGTGCCTTGCTATAAGTCTAGCAGGGAGGTACCAAAGTAATCCAGGAGTGGATCACTGGACAGCGGTCAAGAACATCCTGAAGTACCTGAAAAGGACTAAGGATATGTTTCTCGTATATGGAGGTGACAAAGAGCTAATCGTAAACGATTACATTGATGCAAGCTTTGACACTGATCCAGACGATTCTAAATCGCAAACCGGATACGTGTTTACATTAAACGGTGGAGCTGTCAGTTGGTGCAGTTCTAAACAAAGCGTCGTGGCGGGATCTACGTGTGAAGCGGAATACATAGTTGCTTCGGAAGCAGCGAATGAAGGAGTCTAGATGAAGGAGTTCATATCTGATCTAGGTGTCATACCTAGTGCATCGGGTCCAATGAAAATCTTTTGTGACAATACTGGTGCAATTGCCTTGGCGAAGGAATCCAGATTTCACAAAAGAACCAAGAACATCAAGAGACGCTTCAATTCCATCCGGATCTAGTCCAGGTGGGAGACATAGAGATTTGCAAGATACATACAGATCTGAATGTTGCAGACCCGTTGACTAATCCTCTTCCACGAGCAAAACATGATCAGCACCAAGGCTCCATGGGTGTTAGAATCATTACTGTGTAATCTAGATTATTGACTCTAGTGCAAGTGGGAGACTGAAGGAAATATGCCCTAGAGGCAATAATAAAGTTATTATTTATTTCCTTATATCATGATAAAAGTTTATTATTCATGCTAGAATTGTATTAACCGGAAACATAATACATGTGTGAATACATAGACAAACAGAGTGTCACTAGTATGCCTCTACTAGACTAGCTTGTTAATCAAAGATGGTTATGTTTCCTAACCATGGACAAAGAGTTGTCATTTGATTAACAGGATCACATCATTAGTTGAATGATCTGATTGACATGACCCATTCCGTTAGCTTAGCACCCGATCGTTTAGTATGTTGCTATTGCTTTCTTCATAACTTATACATGTTCCTATGACTATGAGATTATGCAACTCCCGTTTGCCGGAGGAACACTCTGTGTGCTACCAAACGTCACAACGTAACTGGGTGATTATAAAGGAGCTCTACAGGTGTCTCCAAAGGTACATGTTGGGTTGGCGTATTTCAAGATTAGGATTTGTCACTCCGATTGTCGGAGAGGTATCTCTGGGCCCTCTCGGTAATGCACATCACTTAAGCCTTGCAAGCACTGCAACTAATGAGTTAGTTGCGAGATGATGTATTACAGAACGAGTAAAGAGACTTGCCGGTAACGAGATTGAACTAGGTATGGGATACCGATGATCGAATCTCGGGCAAGTAACATACCGATGACAAAGGGAACAACGTATGTTGTTATGCGGTCTGACCGATAAAAGATCTTCGTAGAATATGTAGGAGCCAATATGAGCATCCAGGTTCCTCTATTGGTTATTGACTGGAGACGTGTCTCGGTCATGTCTGCATTGTTCTCGAACCCGTAGGGTCCGCACGCTTAAGGTTACGATGACAGTTATATTATGAGTTTATGCATTTTGATGTACCGAAGGTTGTTCGGAGTCCCGGATGTGATCACGGACATGACGAGGAGTCTCGAAATGGTCGATACATAAAGATTGATATATTGGAAGCCTATGTTTGGATATCAGAAGTGTTCCGGGTGAAATCGGGATTTTACCGGAGTACCGGGAGGTTACCGGAACCCCCCGGGAGGTATATGGGCCTTAGTGGGCCTTAGTGGAAGAGAGGAGAGGTGGCCAGAGATGGGCCGCGCGCCCCTCCCCCCCTTGGTCCGAATTGGACAAGGAGAGGGGGCCGGCCCCCTTCCTCCTCTCTCTCCTCTTTCCCCCCGCTCCACAAATCCTATTCCAACTAGGAAAAGGGGGGAGTCCTACTCCCGGAGGGAGTAGGACTCCTCCTGGCGTGCCCTATGATGGCCGGCCGGCCTCCCCCTCTTGAACCTTTATATACGGAGGCAGGGGCACCCCATAGAGACACAAGTTGATCCACGTGATCATATTCTTAGCCGTGTGTGGTGCCCCCTTCCACCATAGTCCTCGATAATATTGTAGCGGTGCTTAGGCGAAGCCCTGCGACGGTAGTACATCAAGATCGTCACCACGCCGTCGTGCTGACGGAATTCTTCCCCGACACTTTGCTGGATCGGAGTCCGGGGATCGTCATCGAGCTGAACGTGTGCTAGAACTCGGAGGTGTTGTAGTCTCGGTGCTTGATCGGTCGGGCCGTGGAGACGTATGACTACATCAACCAAACGCTTCCGTTGTCGATCTACAAGGGTACGTAGATCATACTCTCCCCTCTCGTTGCTATGCATCACCATGATCTTGCGTGTGCGTAGGAAAATTTTTGAAATTACTACGAAACCCAACACCCTCCCCAAACCCTAGGCGCCTTGGGCCCTTGTGGGTGGGCGCACCAACCCACCTGGGGCTGGTCCCCTCCCACACTTGTCCCATACAGCCCTCCGGGGCCGGTGGCCCCACTTGGTGGACCCCGGGACCCTCCTGGTGGTCCCGGTACGTTATCGATAAAACTCAAAACTTTTCCGGTGACCAAAACAGGACTTCCCATATATAAATCTTTACCTCCGGACCATTCCGGAACTCCTCGTGACGTCCGGGATCTCATCCAGGACTCCGAACAACATTCGGTAACCACGTATATCTATTCCCTATAACCCTAGCGTCATCGAGCCTTAAGTGTGTAGACCCTACGGGTTCGGAAGTCATGCAGACATGGCCGAGACAACTCTCCGGTCAATAACCAACAGCGGGATCTGGATACCCATGTCGGATCCCACATGCTCCACGATGATCTCATCGGATGAACCACGATGTCAAGGACTTAATCAATCCCGTATACAATTCCCTTTGTCTATCGGTACGATACTTGCCCGAGATTCGATCGTCGGTATCCCAATACCTTGTTCAATCTTGTTACTGGCAAGTCTCTTTACTCGTTCCGTAACACATCATCCCATGATCAACTCCTTGGTCACATTGTGCACATTATGATGATGTCCTACCGAGTGGGCCCAGAGATACCTCTCCGTCACACGGAGTGACAAATCCCAGTCTCGATTCGTGCCAACCCAACAGACACTTTCGGAGATACCCGTAGTGCACCTTTATAGCCACCCAGTTACGTTGTGACGTTTGGCACACCCAAAGTATTCCTACGGTATCCGGGAGTTGCACAATCTCATGGTCTAAGGAAATGATACTTGACATTAGAAAAGCTTTAGCATGCGAACTACACGATCTAGTGCTATGCTTAGGATTGGGTCTTGTCCATCACATCATTCTTCTAATGATGTGATCCTATTATCAATGACATCCAATGTCCATGGTCAGGAAACCGTAACCATCTATTGATCAACGAGCTAGCCAACTAGAGGCTTACTAGGGACATGGTGTTGTCTATGTATCCACACATGTATCTGAGTTTCCTATCAATACAATTCTAGCATGGATAATAAACGATTATCATGAACAAGGAAATATAATAATAACTAATTTATTATTGCCTCTAGGGCATATTTCCAACACTTGCATCCCGTCCTCTCGCTTCATCCCCGTCGTCGTCCACCTTGCTGGCGTCGCTCCTACGACTGTCTCGTCCACCGCGCCCCGCCGCCACCGTCTACCATCCTACATATGCTTCCACGCCGCCGACGGCCATCGCTACAGCAGCACCTTCAAATTCTCAGCAGATGCGTACACGGCGCCGCACCAGAGGCGGTACTCTTTCGTATCTGCTCAACTTATTTATCACAGCAAGAAAATAGATCGCCACTGCTTTACTCTGATTTCTTGTCTTGGTTGCGAAGTTGCCTTTGTCCGGTTTGCACCTTCAGATCCGCCATGGCACGCTCAACACCATACTCGCAATGCTTATGGTTTTCCCCTTTTATATTCCACACTAGTTAAATCACAGTAGACTAAATTTCAAAATTGGGTCAGTCGATTTTTCAGAGCTCGCCGGAGTTCGCCGGTGCGATCGAAGGGGCTCGGGTGGGGACGATGGTTGTGGGGGGCGGTGGTGGGGCCTCATAGAACGAAGAAAACTCGACGCGGGTGGGGGCGGGGGTGGGGTGTGACACCCCAAAAATTTGGCCTTGTTTTAATGAATTAAAAAATTTGCCAGGAATTAAAACTTTGATTTTCTGAGCTCCATTTTGATTTTTAAATCATTTCCTTCCCTGTTATGATGAGTTTTTCCCAAAGAGAAAACCTTTCAAATATGTTATTGGACTTGTTTAACCTCTCAAGAAAAACTTTTCTTTTATCAGTATAACTAATTACCTAATTAAATTGCTTGATCTTTATTTTCTTGAAAAATGGTTTTTCAAGGTTATATGGCCATATTTGAACTACAACCATTGGATAAATTCACCTAAAATTCCAACCAAAATTTGGAGATGTCATGTGATGTTTTTAAATCACTTTTATACAAAAATATCTATTATTCATGAAATATTTTGAGCTCTACACTCAATTTTTCTTCTCTGGTCCAGAGTGCATTTTGCACTACAACCCATTTAAATAATTCTTTCTAGTCTCCACCAAAATTATGGGATATTGGTAGTAACATATGATTCAACTTTATGCAAAAACCTAGTGCTGTTCTTTGAAAATTTTGAGTGAACCAACCTCATTTTCATTCTGGTCCAGCCTTGTGATTTCTACTGCAACCCTATTTATTTTTGCTCCAATGATCTTGTGCTTCCTCCTACTTGTAGACAGCCCTACCAAACCCCTAAATCCAGGAGCATGCACCCATTGGATTATTTTTGGTTCATGAAATAATGTCATTTATTTCCTGTCCAGAATTGAAATTCTGCAAAACTTGCACTAGCAAGTTTCTACTTTTGGCAAACTAACCTCACCACCCTCTTGTACATCTAAAGAGACTTCCATCTGGAGTTTTTGACCACTCCAAGACTTGCCTAAGTGCCCTTGGCATTTTGCCAAACACCTTATGGGCAGGATCTGTTTTGGCATGAATTTTTGGTTTGCACTGTGAACCTGATCCCCTGACCAAACCAGCTTGCCCACTGATCTCCTTGCAAGCCCAAACCTAGCCCTGTTTCTACCCAGCCTCAACTGCGACCTCTAGCATGCTTTAGCATTTCGTCGAACACACTCAGTGCGTGCATGGGACGCGCCCAGAGCGCGCGTATTGCACGACCCGTGCGCCGAGCCGACACGCTGGCCCCCACGGTTTTGGCCCGCTCTGCAGCACCACGCCACGCGCTCCCCTTCTCACAGCAACGCGCCAAGCCGCCCTGGCAGCCTACAGCGACGCCGACAGAGCTTTTGGCGGCACACCGGCGTCCGCAGCGCGCCTCTGCCACGGTCGGCGCCACCAAAGCCACCTCCGCTCGCCAGCTCGCCCCTGGAGCAGTGCCCACTCGTCCGCTAGCTCCTGCCGTCATCCCCAGCCACGCCACGTTGCCCTGCAAGCTACAGAGAGGCGGTTCGCCGGAGAGCTTATCCGGCCGCCGCGGAACCGACCTCGACGAGCTATAAAAGGAGGCCCCAAACCCATTCTAGCACACAGGCAACCTTAGAATGCTCCCCTAGTTCTCCCGTGGCAGCCAATCGACCCGGGGGAGGTCTTCTTCCCCACCTCCGGCAACTGCAGCCGCCGCCACTGCCCCGGCCAATTCGGCACCACCAGGGCCTCCCACTCCCCGTTCTCTCCACCAAGAGCTTCCTCATCCTCCCGTGAACACATCCCCCTACTCGATTTCGATCGGGGCTCACTGCGGGAGAATTTTCACTCCGCCCCCGAAGCCTCCTCCGCCGCGAAGCTCGCCGTCGGCAGCTCCCTCCGTCCCCACCGGCCTGGCAACCACCGGGAGGACCGCACTGGAGTGGCGCATCCATCCCCGCCCTCGGGGCCCCGCGAAGAGCTGCCAGTCGCCGGCGACGATCGCCTGAGCTCCGCCTCCGCTCGGGACAGGGGAAGGAGGGGGGAAGAGAGACTAGTCAAACCTGACTAGTGGGACTCCCTGGACCCACTGTCAGCGACCCCGTGCCTGTCCACGTGGGATTAAGTGAAGGCGTAATCCCCCCAGTACGTTTCCCCCGCTCCGAAAGCGTATTCCCCTCCGAAACGTTTTCTTTTCTGTTTTATTTTAAATAACAGATTTTGACCACAACTTTGACTGGCTATAACTTTTTAACTATAACTCCAAATGAGTTGATTCTTTTTCCTACCTTCCTCAAATTTGGTCTAGTTTATTTTAAGATTTATTTGAAAATTTTCCAAACAACTTTTTTGTACTGTTTTTGAAATGTGTGTTAATTCAAATATATTTTAAAATAGGATTTTGGAGAGAGAGAAGAAACTTTCAAAAGTTTTGGAGAGCACCTCACCCCTCCACAACTTAAAGGCAAGCATTCTGAACCCTAGCATAATGTTTTTGGTGTGTTATTTGACACGTTTATAACACCACCTTACTTCGGAGGACTTGTTATTTCATGTGACATGATCATTTGCATGGAAGCATATCAGTGATTTCCTTGCTGTTGGAAATGAATATTATTGTGATGGTAATCATCCTCATGCGCCTTGCATGCATGCCGGAAAGGAATCCGGGAAAGCCTCGGCCTTGGGTAGGCGTGAGCTTGTCGCCGGTCCCCGTCGGGACGGTTATGCCCGGTATGGCATGGAAAGGTACATTGAGTGGTGATTTCTTCGGTTGAAATATTTTTGTTACATGTCATGCAGGGAACTTATAAACCTCCTGAGTCGACCGTAGACCGATTCTTGTTCCAGTAACCCCCATACTTGCTATGTACTACCACTTGTCCCTGCCGCAGGTAGGGTATGGTTCAGTAAGTCGTCAACCCCTTTCAAGCACACACCATACAGAGAGGCCATGGTGGAAGATATCGGTTGTAGCCGGTAGGCATGCCACCTGGTCCGGGGGCATGGGTGTTTCCGGTTGGGACCGAGAGGGGAGGCCACCCCTTAGAGCGCGCGATATAAATTTGATCCCATGCTACGCGAGGTTGTAGCCTCCCCACTTAGAGTTTTGCTTAACAAGTGTCGTGGGTGATTCCAGACACCGGTGAGTTAAGCTGGTGTGTGCAAGTTAGGCGTGTTTTCAACTAAAAGACCGTAGACGGAATTAGTCCCGATGGACTAAAGGAATCCGTTACTCGTGGGTAAAGAGTACACCCTCTGCAGAGATAAAACCTATTCGAATAGCCGTGTCCATGGTTAAGGATTACAGTCTGGGATGGGTCAAGTGTTGGTCTTAGTGTCGGTCTTCGGAGGAGATATTGTTAAACCAAACTTGGATACCGACTGGTTACTTGTGAGGACCATGATTATTATTTTGTGATGGACTAACCCGTTGCATTAATTATATTATTGAGTATCCCTGGGACGGTTCTACCTCCTGGATAATCATTGTGATTATTTATTTTGTAAGCCCTTTATGTGGTGTCGCTGAGACGCCCGACTGTGGCAATGCTTGTTATTTATTTTAAAGCCCTTTATGTGGTGTCGCTGAGACGCCCGACTGTGGCAATGCTTGTTATTTATTTTAAAGCCCTTTATGTGGTGTCGCTCAGACGCCCGACTATGGCATTTCTTTTAAAAGCCCTTTATGTGGTGTCGCTCAGACGCCCGACTGTGGCATTTCTTTTAAAAGCCCTTTATGTGGTGTCGCTCAGACGCCCGACTGTGGCATTTCTTTTAAAGCCCTTTATGTGGTGTCGCTCAGACGCCCGACTGTGGCATTTCTTTTAAAAGCCCTTTATGTGGTGTCGCTTAGATGCCCGACTGCGGCATTTTATTTCCACTCTATTATTGCTTATTCATGTTGCATATAAATAACCTGCTTGCATGCATAAAAGATATTTTATTTGTGACTGACGATGTGATCATAGAATATTTCAGTGCATGATTATCAATTATATTATCCCAGTGTTCAAAATGTTTGCGAGTACATTCAAAGTACTCACTGGCTTGTCCCTGGCTATTGTCTTGGCCAGATTTCTGCATGGAGAGGAGCGTTGCGGTGACAGCCCCGGAACCTAAGCAACGGTGATAGCAGCCTCGCGAAGATAGGAGTTAACCTGGTCAGCTGTTCCCGTGGGAAATGGAGTCCCATACACTGATGATTCACAAACCGCTTCCGCCATCGACCACAAGAAAACCATTTGATGTGCTCATAGGCCACAATGGTCTTGTACTACACATTTTGTACTTTTGCTTGGAATTTCTGTAACAAGTTGGTGCCTCATCAGCTAATAGTAATCCTGGGGCTGGTGAGCACAACGGCCATTTTCTGGAAATTTATGTCCGGAAAACCGGTCGTGACATGGGGGTGGCGGAGGAACAAAGGCAGTGGGGCCGATGGTTCGGCCGGCGGCCCGTGTGGTGTTCTGTATGGGAAGCACAGTATGTTCCTTGTCAGGAAGGGGAGCAGGGACATCTGCAGTCAACAGCAGATAGAGCTGGCCTGTACATGATCGATAGGCTTTCAATTACTAGCGGTAATACAACACCGTAATTTCCAGCCAGTTCCACTTTCCCGATTTATATATCCTGGTTATGGTGTACCCCTGTTATGTACACTATGATCTGCCTAGTTGCTGTGTGCTCTTGTTATCATGGTTTGGCAATAAACTCTCTATACAGTATATTATGAACCTATCATCTGCCAGCTATCCTTACTTCTGGAGCCTATTTTTTGTGTACTTGTGCCATATTATATAAATGCACGCACCATATTACAGCACACATGAGCTCTCTCATCAGAATCCAGTGATAGTACACAAGTGTTTACAGGGGCGCCCCTATATTAGAATATCATCTGCATTACAAAGATAATCTCACAACTATTTATGTTTTCATGGTTCTCAGATATTATACGCAATTGAAGTGAATATCAGAATCCGCGCATCAGAAGAATATTGTGGAACACTGCAATGACTTACAAAATTGGCAGCAAGGCATTGAGTGCCATTCTGGAAGCAATGAAACTCGTATGCTCCCCACATGTTGATTCTTGTTCAGAATATCATCCTAATGACTATTCTAACCTCGAGGAGTCAAAGGCAGATGGCCTGTCCTATTCACCCATCAAGGTGCCTGTTCTAATTTGGCAAGGTTTTATTGATTGCGCGTATCTTGCATATGTTGTCTTGTATTTCTTCTACTTTGTTGCACCGCCATCTGCTTAGTTTACTCATCATATATGTCGAGATGCCATGCCCATCCATTATCAATACATATTCCATCTGTCATCATACCATGTTTTTTCACTCAAATGATGTTCTTGTACATCAGACATCAAAAAGGAAGAGGGTGATTGCCGAACCTGAAGGAGCACCAGCAAAGTCCTTGAAAAACATGGTGGTGCCGGAGAAATCAGATAGCACCCCACTTATATTGGCTGTACAACCAGTGACACAAAACGTAGGACCGACTCCAGCAGACTGTACCCATACTTCACTGGCCACACCACTAGCCCCACCACACATGACCTGCACTCTAGCAAAAGGTATACCGATTTCATTTGCCATAGCACCAGTTGTACCACAGAAAATCCCACTCCAGCAAAAAGTACAGCAAGTCCACCGGCGGAAGACCTATCCCAACTGCAGAGACGGCCAATTCCTGCAGATTGGAACCTCATTCCATTTATTCCCAGTTTAAAAGACAATGCTTTCAATGTTGTTAGGGACTACGTGCATATATTCCCATCATGGGAAGATTATTGTGAAGACAAACACCATTTTCACATCTTCCTGTCCAACTTACATGTAAGTGCTATTATTCATGGTTATTATTTTCCTGTTTTCTGCTGATTAAACACATCAATGATTTACATTACATTGTTGTAACTAGGCGAGGTTCAATCTGGATAGTCATGACGAGCAAAGCTTGCTTGTGCTTTTCAAGGAAGCATTGCAGCAGTATCGGTGTTACCTGAGGAAATCACACTTTGATGGCAAGTCTATAAATGAATTTCCGGTGAAGTCTCCTGTGCTAAATTTAGAAGACATTGAATGGAAAAACCTTGTTATGCACTGGTCTCGTTCCTAGGATGAGGTACTGTCTATGAAATCACATGACAATTTGAACTTCTACTTTTCCGCATGTGCCTTACGGATCTTTTTGTAGGAAATCTGCTCGAAGAAGAATTCCAGTTTGACAAGAACGACAGGATATCGCAAATATGTTGCCCGCTGCTTTGCTCTTGTTAGTACCTGTTGTCCTGTATCACTGTACTTTCATACATACATGGTTCATTATGTGACAGCAGTATGCATGATAGCTTGCTTATCAATTGTTCGCTCCAAATTATTTGATCTGTATGAATGGTTACATTAGTGTAGAATATATCCAATGCCAATGTTTGTTTTAGCTCTGCATTGTTCTTGTAAGTACATGATGTCCTTTATCAGTGTACTTATAATGACAGGTAGTTGTTCATGTACCATCACTCTGCAGCTTATTTACTCTTACCATAAGGTTGGTACTGAAGAAGTTTAGTTGTGCATTGCTCTTGGATGTACCTTTTGCCTGTATCGCAGCACTTACATTTATAGCTACTTGGTTATGTAGCATCACTCTTCATCTTATCTTAAATATTCTCCATTTTTTCGTATATTATCACATCTATATTTACTCTTAACAAAATGTAGAATAAAGGCAATGCTTTTGAAGAAGATTATGTGGTAAACTTCTTGAATTGCGCACCCCCCCATCAGCATGGACAAGGCCTTTATAGAGCCTGTTTTCACCAATAATGTAAGTTTGTCCATCTCAAGCCTTCAAACTTTGTTGTATATATTTGGTTAGGCATGACTGCAACAGCTGTTTATTTTTGGTGTTTGCATCAAATTGCTTGTTTAAAGTTTATTATATGTTGTTCATAAACAAAAGTTTGTCCTTTCTCAATTTAAGTTTTCAGTTGTACAACCAAGTTCCTTCTTCATACCATGTAAATTAAACTATACAGAGCAAGTGATCTTCTTTTGCACTACATGTATGCTTCTGTTCTTCATCCGTAATCCAGTGGTGTGGTGAACCTACCCACTACAGCACAATGTCATATTCTGCAATGTCTTAACTATGAACAATGTCATATCATTCTACTATTATTTAAATCGTCTCTTTATTTGCCAATCTGAAATGGTATAAATTGACAACACACTAACCATTGATACTTATGAGTTCTTGATCTATAATCCAGTGGTGTCGTGAAGCTGCCAACTCCTTCACAATGTCATTTCCTGCCATGTCTTGACCTGAACAATACCATATTGTGTTAATGCAAATTTAAAGTGTGTCACTTTATTCGTCAGTAAGAAATGTGATGAATTGTCAGCACTGATACTTTTATGTGCAAAACCTGTCATCTGTCTGCTTGTTTATCTTTCAGAGTGAGGAAGATATAAGTGTTGAACAAGCGTAGTCTCATCATCTTGCTCAGCTGCTTGCGCTGCAGCTCCCCAGCAGGGCTAACCTTTCCTGAACTCTATTGAAGTGCTGTCGGTTTTGTATATTATTTTGTCGGCGTGTTTATTTGCACTGGTGGCGATCTTTGATGCCCAGTGTATGTAATCTGCTGTCTGCTTGTGCTTTATTATCATAGTGGCGAACTTTGATGCCTAGTGGATGTAATATGCCGTAATTTCTTTATTGTATAGTCTAGGTTTTTTCTTATTCACGATGCTGCAGTTATTTTACTGTATATATATATATCATGTCTTCGCAGTAAACTGGCCAAACCGTAAAATTACGGTACATAATCGGGTCGTCATGCCATCACGATGTAGGTTGGGCCTGAAACGTGTCGAACAGCTCACGGGCCGGCAGCAGCCCGAAATGAACCCCGACCCATGATTGTGCGAATCAAATCACGGGCTTTTAACTGGCCAAAAAATTGTCTCGGTCCTTGTTTGGCCCAATCAGATATCGGCTGCGAGCAAGCCGGATGCAAACCGGGCCGTAGTTAGGCCCAACTATATGACGGGTTTTTAACAGGCTGAAATTAATATAGGGCCGAAATGTTAAACGGGCCCTTAACAGGGCAAAACTAATATCAGGCTGAATTACTAAGTGGGCCTTTAGCAAGTGGGCCCAAAAGCATAGTGTCTAGTTGATGGGCCAAATCCGATATGGTCCATAATTGAGCCCAAAGCCTCTTAAAGGGTCGGACCTGATCTGGCCCATAATTTGGCCGAGAACGTGGTAGGCCTTTAACGGGCCGGATCTCATATGGGCCACTATTAGGCCCGGAGCGTGGCAGGCCAATAATGGACCGGATCAAATATGGGCCGGCATTTGTCCCAAAACATGACAGGCAGTTAATGGGCCGGCCTACTAGGGTCCTCAAAATCTTGTGGGCCTACAGCTGGGCCGGCCCATTAATGTCGGCGAAATCTCATGGGCCTTTAGCTGGGCCGGCCCATTATGATCCGCAAGAATCTTGTGGGCCTTTACCTGGGCCGGCCCATTACGGCACACAAAAATCTTGTGGGCCTTTACCTGGGCCGGCCCATTATGGCCCGCAAAATCTTGTGGGTCTTTAGTTGGGCCAGCCCATTATGGTCTGCAAAATCTCGTGGGCCTTTAGCTGGGCCAGCCCATTATGGTTCGCAAAATCATGTGGGCCTTTAGTTGGGCCGGCCCATTTAAACTTGTTGGGTCGTGCCACCTGTCGACGTATCATAGGCGCCTTCTGTCCAGTGAGTGGATGACATCTGTCCCGACGATGAGCCGACACGCATTTCCTCTAGCCAATGATGATTTTACACGTGGAAAAACCCCATTGGTCGGGGCTATTAACGGGTTACCGGATCCAAAACCCGACCCGATAGCTTAATGGCGTTCTGTTACGGTGGATGCCACATGTCGGTCACCCTTAATGAAAGCACTTCTGTGACGCACGATTTATCGTCATGGAATTGGACACTTCCGTGATGATAATTTTGGTAATGCCATGGAACACTTCTACGACAGCATAGGTATGACTATCTTGATTCTGTCATAAATTTTTCATGGATGTACATGCATGACAAAAAAAGCGACCTACTGTGACAAACACGTATCATCACGGAAGTGTATTTTTTGTAGTGTTCTGCTTCCTTGATGGATATTCTGGTTTTTCACAAATACCTGTTTCTCAACCTGATCAAGAAAAGACCACTTTTACTTGTCCCTTTGGAACTTATGCTTATAGACGTATGCCTTTCGGTTTATGTAATGCACCTGCTACCTTTCAAAGATGTATGACTGCTATATTCTTTGACTTTTGTGAAAAGATTATTGAGGTTTTCATGGATGACTTCTCTGTTTATGGGAAGTCTTTTGATGATTGTTTAAGCAATCTTGATCGAGTTTTGCAGAGATGTGAACAAACAAATCTTGTCTTGAATTGGGAGAAGTGCCACTTTATGGTTAATGAAGGCATTGTCTTGGGTCATAAAATTTCTGAAAGAGGTATTGAAGTGGACAAAGCTAAGGTTGATGCAATTGAGAAAATGCCATGTCCTAAAGATATAAAAGGTATTCGTAGTTTCTTAGGTCATGCTGGTTTCTATAGGAGATTTATTAAAGACTTCTCTAAAATTTCTAGGCCTCTTATGAGTCTTCTGCAAAAGCATATCCCTTTTGTTTTTGATGATGATTGTTTAGAAGCCTTTCAAACACTCAAGAAAGCCTTAATTTCTGCACCAATTGTTCAACCACCTGATTGGAACTTGCCATTTGAAATTATGTGTGATGCTAGTGATTATGTTGTTGGTGCTGTTCTAGGACAAAGAGTTGATAAGAAACTGAATGTTATTCATTATGCTAGTAAAACTCTAGATAGTGCTCAAAGAAATTATGCTACTACTGAAAAGGAATTCTTAGCAGTGGTGTTTGCTTGTGACAAATTTAGACCTTATATTGTTGATTCCAAAGTAACTGTTCACACAGACCATGCTATTATTAAATATCTTTTGGAAAAGAAAGATGCTAAACCTAGACTTATTCAAATGGTTCTCTTGTTACAAGAATTTGATTCACATATCATTGATAGAAAAGGAGCTGAGAACCCAGTAGCTGATAATTTATCTAGGCTTGAAAATTTTCCTGATGACCCACTACCTATTGATGATAGTTTTCCTTATGAGCAGTTAGCTGCAATAAATGTTGCTCATGATACTCCTTGGTATGCTGACTATGTTAATTACATTGTTGCTAAATATTTACCACCTAGCTTTACATAACAACAAAAGAAAAAATTCTTCTATGATTTAAGACATTACTTTTGGGATGACCCACATCTTTATAAAGGAGTAGATGGTATTATTAGACGTTGTGTACCTGAGCATGAACAGGGACAAATCCTACGAAAATGTCACTCCAAAGCTTATGGAGGGCATCATGTTGGAGATAGAATTGCTCACAAGGTATTGCAATCTGGATTTTATTGGCCTGATCTCTTCAAGGATGCCCATAAGTTTGTCTTATCTTTTGATGAATGTCAAAGAATAGGTAATATCAGTAAGCGTCAAGAAATGCCTATGACCTATTCACTTGCTGTTGAACTATTTGATGTTTGGGGATTTGATTACATGGGACCTTTTCCTTCCTCTAGGTATACACATATTTTGGTTGTTGTTGATTATATTACTAAATGGGTAGAAGTTATTCCAACCAGTAGTGCTGAGCACAACACCTCTATTAAAATGCTTAAGGAAGTTATTTTCCCAAGGTTTGGAGTCCCGAGATATTTAATGACTGATGGTGGTTCACATTTTATTCATGGTGCTTTCCGTAAAATGCTTGCCAAGTATGATATTAACCATAGAATTGCATCACCTTATCATCCTCAGTCTAGTGGTCAAGTTGAACTTAGTAATAGAGAAATAAAATTAATTTTGCAAAAGACTAACAATAGGTCCATGTAACACCCACAATGCGGCAATATCTCCCACGTGTCGGGGCACGACTTAGAGGCATAGCCGCATGGTAGGTTTGTCGCAAGAGGGGTAATGTTCACACAATCCCATGTACTGAATAGAAAGGGATAAAGAGTTGGCTTACAATCGCCACTTCACACAATACATAAGTAAATCATACATCATCCAAAATACAATCAAGGTCCGACTACGGAACCAAAATAAAAGAAGACAACCCCAAATGCTAGATCCCTGATCGTCCCAACTGGGCTCCACTATTGATCAACAAGAAACAGAACAACACAACAAACACGATCTTCATCGAGCTCCCACTTGAGCTCAGCTGCGTCATCTGCACTGGTATCATCGGCACCTGCAACTGTTTGGAAGTATCTGTGAGTCACGAGGACTCAGCAATCTCACAACCGCGAGATCAAGACTATTTAAGCTTATGGGTAGGAAAGGGTAGTGAGGTGGAGCTGCAGCAAGCACTAAGCATATATGGTGGCTAACATACGCAAATAAGAGCGAGAAGAGAAGCAACGCAGCGGTCGTGAACTAGAAGGGATCAAGAAGTGATCCTGAAACTACTTACGTTCAAGCATAACACAAGAACCGTGTTCACTTCCCGGACTCCGCAGGAAAAAGACCATCACGGCTACACATGCGGTTGATTTATTTTAATTAAGCTAAGTGTCAAGTTCTCTACAACCAGACATTAACAAATTCCCATCTGCCCATAACCATGGGCACGGCTTACGAAAGTTCAAACCCTGCAGGGGTGTCCCAACTTAGCCCATCACAAGCTCTCACGGTCAACGAAGGATATTCCTTCTCCCGAGAAGACCCGATCAGTCTCGGAATCCCGGTTACAAGACATTTGACAATGGTAAAACAAGACCAGCAAGACCGCCCGATGTGCCGACAATCCCGATAGGAGCTGCACATATCTCGTTCTCAGGGCAACACCGGATGAGACATCCTACGAGTAAAACCAAACCTCAAGTTTCCCCGAGGTGGCCCCGCAGTCTACTCGGTTCGGACCAACACTTAGACAAGCACTGGCCCGGGGGGTTTAAAATAAGAGAAAACTTTGTTTTTGCCACTCTAGTTTTTGCCAACTTTGCTTATGCCACTCTAGAATTTGACATCTCACTTTTGCCACTCTTAGCTTTTGACAATACATCACAAATGCCATTCCGTGGCAAAAACGATAATTTTTCATTTCACTTTTGCCACTCTTAGCTTTTGACATGTATCACAATTGCCACTCTAAAAATTTTGCTTTTGCCACGGAATGGCAAAAGTGATATATTGTCAAAATCTAAGAGTGGCAAAAGTGAAATGTCAAATTCTAGAGTGGCTTAAGCAAAGTTGGCAAAAACTAGAGTGGCAAAAACAAAGTTTTCCCTTAAAATAACGATGACCCTCGGGTTGGCCAACCCGAGGGAAGGGTAGGTGGTGGTGAGGCAAATGGTAAAACCAAGGTTGGTCCTTGCTGGAGGAGTTTTATTCAAAGCGAATTGTCAAGGGGTCCCCATAACACCCAACCGTGTAAGGAACGCAAAATCAAGGAACATAACACCGGTATGACGAAAACTGGGGCGGCAAGAGTGGAACAAAACACCAGGCATAAGGCCGAGCCTTCCACCCTTTACCAAGTATATAGGTGCATTAATTAAAATAAGAGATATTGTGATATCCCAACATATCCATGTTCCAAACATGGAACAAACTTCAGCTTCACCTGCAACTAGCAACGCTATAAGAGGGGCTGAGCGAAAGCGGTAACATAGCCAAACAACGGTTTGCTAGGAAAGGTGGGTTAGAGGCTTGACATGGCAATATGGGAGGCATGATATAGCAAGTGGTAGGTAGCGCGACATAGCCATAGAGCGAACAACTAGCAAGCAGAGATAGGAGTGATTTCGAGGGTATGGTCATCTTGCCTGAGATACCGCAAGGAAGAAGAATGAGTCCATGAAGAAGACAAACAGACGTAGTCGAACGGATCCTCACAACTCCGGAACGAACACCAAAGCTAACGCGAGAAGCAACCCGGAAAGAAGCAAACAACATAGTAAACAACCATCACATAAGCATGACATGATGCACAACCAAGTATGATGCATGTCCGGTTTAAATATGCATGGCATGGCAAAGTGCAACAGACAATACTATAAATTAAGTGGAGCTCAATATGCAACGGGTTGCATATTGATGAAACACCACAACAGTTATTTAGTTCTCTCCCGTTTAGGTACTCAACAATATTAAATGTTGGCTAGCATGGCAAAAGGTCAAGCAGATGAAAACTACCTATCTAGGCAAGTTTAAATGAAGCCGAAAATAACAAACAACAATTCCGAAAAATCCTCATGTGCATATTTATGGATTTGGTATTGTTCTGCCCTAAACCATATTTTAGAGTTGTTAACCATGCAAAGTAAATTCACCATGTTAAACTAAGCATCTATCTACCCCATTTACATATAAAGTTTATTTAAATCCGAGCTACGGTTAATTAGTTATGAATTAAATCATTTTAGCATGGCATAGGAGCAAATTAATGCAAACAGCAGTTTAAACATTTTAGACATGGATGAAAGTTGGACATTATGAAACTAGACACAATTCAAAGCATTTTTCATATATAAATCATTTTAAACCGATGCACCATTTGTGAGTTATGTTATGCATGAACTAGGAGGACTTTTTTGTAAAACTGCAATCTCACGGATAAAAGGAAAATCGTTCTGGAGGAAAAAACATGAAACGGGCCAAAACTGGTCAGCCCAATAGTGCAGGGGAGCTCGGGTGCTGCTCACCATGGGCCAAGGCCCAGTCGGCGGAAGAGGCAGGCCGGCGGGGCGCTGGCTGGGCCTGATCTGGAGGCCAGCAGGCGACCCACGCGCGAGACGGGCGCAGTCAACGCGCGGTCGAGCGCTGTGGCACGCTGCTCGACCTGAAGCAGGGGATGCAGGGGAAGCAGGGTGGCGATGGTGCTGGCGGTCTCCGGTGGGGCGGCGCCGTGATCTGGAGACGGGGATGCAAGACCTTGGCACGACTGCGATGCAAGAAGCAGCAGAAGCAGCAAGCAAAGCGGCTCCATGGACTTGGCGGGGCGACGGGTCAACGCGGGGTCGAGCGGCGCTCGATGCAGAGGCGATGAAGTGGATGTGGCAGGCGCGAGGTTCAGCAGAAGGGCAGCGGCCATGGTGAGGAGGCCAGGGACGAGGAGCTCGAGCTAGGCGTCCATGGCGAACTGAAGGAGATGGCGACCCTGGCTCCTGCAGATGACAGACGCGGCGGGCGCGAGGTTCAACGAGACGGAGACGACCGGATCCTGCAAGGAGGCGTCAAAGAGGACCGAATTTGGGGACACGCTTGCTCCGGCGAGGGTGATGCTCCTCCTGTGGACGCATTAGAGAGAGAGGGAGACGGATGAGACAGAGAGAGCTTCAGCGAAGAGAACGAGGAAGGGAGCAGGGGATGGCCTGATGGTCGAGGTTGCTAGCGGCGGTGTGCTCCGACGAGGTGAGGAGAAGCTCGGGAAGGCTCTTGTCCTCCTGGACGAGAGGAGGCAGGGGCTCCAGTAGCGCGAGGCCCTCGCGCGAGCAGCAGGCTGCTGGCGAGGTGGATCGAGAGGGGTGCTGGTTGGTCCGGTGAAGAAAACGAGGAAGGTGGATGGCGCTGCGGATGGATCGGGGAAGATCCCGAGAAAGTGAGGTGAGGACTGGCGGCGGCGGGTGAGGGGATTTGGTGGATGGGACAATGTCCCTAGATTTTAGGGTTTGCCTATATATATATTTATATATATATATATATATATATATATATATATTAAGTGGGTTTTTCGTTAGGGGTATTCGGACGGTCGAGAAAAAGAGGCTAGGGAGTCCAAATAAGAAAACAGTGATGTTTTGTAGATGTTAGGGGATGATCCGGACTCATCGGTGACGACTGTCCGGGTCGAGTTCAGGGAAGTTTTCGGACGCGCGAGGGGGTCGATGCACTGTGCGGAGAGGGTTAGACGGATAAGGTCAAGTGTGCGATTGGACTGAGAAGAGGAGGAAAGCAACTTGGCAACCGTTTCCGGAGACCGAAAACGTCCAACGATAGACCGGCTATATTGCCGCTATAGTTAACCGTTGGGGCGTCAAACGGACTCCAAATGCGATAAAACTTGACAGACGACCTATTGACAATATAACAACACTGCATGTCAACTTTCAATCTATAAAAGAATAATTTCCGGCCATTTATAAAATTAAAGCCCAAACCAAATCAACAAGGGCGCTACTTTGCACCGGTCGACCGGCCGAGTCGCTCGGCCGGTCCACCCCCGTTCCTTGGATGCGTGCATCCGTAAACGTTGGATCTAGCAGTCATGCAAAACAGAACCCGCTGAGCACATGCAAAAACAGAACCTGCGTCCGCCGCCCGCATGGAACGGGCTTTCATTGCCATGCGTCATAGCTTTGCTCGTTGACTCGCGACGCTCAGCTTCCATGATTGCCCTGTCCACAGTCACAGTTCGTCATGGTCGCCTTGTATCGCCGTGGAAACTTGCTGTCATCGCCTCACGAGCACTCCTTCGTTGCTTTGCTCGTCAACTCGCAATGCCCCAGCTACCGTGAATGCCCCGCCCATCATCGCAACTCGTCGTCGCCGCCATGCATCACTGCCGCAACTCGCCGTCGTTGCCTCACGCAAAAAGCTCGTTTAAGCATGGCCTTTGCTGGTCCCAGCAAACCGTCTTGCCGGTCACAGCTTGCCGTTTTACCAGTTCCAGCAAATCATCTCCCCGATCCCAGCAAAAAAGTCATCGGCCCCAGCAAAAATGATTGTCCGGCAAAAAAAATGGCTTACCATCGTCCAAATGCAGCAAAAAGATCTCACCGGTCGCCGGTCACAAAAAATATTCTCTCTGGTCCCAGCAAAAATGATCTTCGGTTCCAACAACATTGGAAAGGTTCTCACTAGTCCAAGCAAAACAACTCGTCATTTGTAGCAAAATAAGTTTACCGTCGTAGGTTGTAGCAAAAATTCACACTTGCCCTAGCAAACAATTTGCCGGTTGTAGCAAAAAAAGGTTTATTATTGCCGGTAGCATAAAAAAACATGGGTTCTAGCAAAACAACTCGCTGGTTGTAGCAAAAATGCACCACCATCACAGGTCGCAGCAAAAACTCATGCCGGTCCCGGCAGAACGAGTCGCCGGTTGTAGCAAAAATGGCCCGCCATCACATGTCGTAGCAAAAATTTACACCGGTCCCAGCAAAATGACTCGCCGGTTGTAGCTCGATGTCGTGCCGGATGTAACACGTCAACACCTGTAGTAGCAAAAAACGACACCCGTGATAGCAAAAAAGAAAATCGACGCCATCCGTGTCCTTGTGAACAGTTGTAATGTCAACACCAGTAGTCGCAAAACACGACACCGGTTGCAGCAAAAATGCCCGTCGACGCCGTTGGTTCACAAAAATGCCCGTCGACACCGTTGGTGTCCTTGTGAACCGTTGTAGCAAATGTCAACACTAGTAGTTGCAAAGCACGACACCAGTTGCAGCAAAATTGGCCGTCGACACCAGGTGTCCTTGTGAACCGTTGTAGCTAATGTCAACACACCGTCGGTGTCCTTGTGAACCGTTGTAGCTAATGTCAACACCGGTAGTGGCAAAACATGACACCAGTTGCAGCAAAAATCCCATCGCCACCGTCGGTGTCCTCGTGAACGGTTGCAGCAATAGTCAACATGATAGTAGCAAAAAACAACACCGGTTGCAGCAAAAGGCCGCCGCCACCGGCACGGGTCTCGGTTCGTCATCAATGGTTCTCGCAATCGTCAATGCCAATCGTAGCAAAGACTGCCGACAGTTGCAGCAAAAAACTCAGCCGGTTCAGTAAAAAGTTCTGTTCGTCAGATGCATCATTTATTTTTCCTGCGTGGCTCAACTGTGCAACAACTTTTGCCCTAATCTAATTTAGAACACCAAGTCTCAAAACCGATCAGGATTGACCCCCAAGTCTAAATTACAACCCCGTCTCAAAACCGATCAGGATTGACCTGGGATGACCAGTTTTGACTAGTCAACGGGTCCAATCAGCATGCCGCGTTAGATTTTTTTTCAAAATTTCAAGAAAAAGTAAATAAAAATCTGTAAGATCAGGAAAAAATATTTAAAAATCAAAATTCCAAAAAAATTGTTTGCGAAAAAAGCTAGGGAAAATTAAAAAAAATATTTTTTCTGGAAATTATTTTTTCAGGAATTTTCTGGAAATTACTTTCTGGAAATTTTGTTTTTGGGTCTTTTCTGGAAATTATTGTTCTTTTGGAAATTCATTTTTTTATTTTCCCTGTTTTTCGGAAATTTGATTTCTTATTTATTTTCCTGGATTTTCTTCAATTTTACAGATTTTTTTCCTGGAAATTTTGCATTTTTTCTGACATGGCATGCTGACTGGACCTGTTGACTAGTCAAAACTGGTCAACCAGGTCAAAACCGGTCAACAAAGAGGGGAGGATTGAATCCTAGCCAGTTTTGAGAGTTGGGGGTTGTAATTTAAACAGTATTGAAGTTTGGGGTTGTAAATCAGACTAGGGCAAAAGTTTAGGATTCAAATATGAACTTCTCTCTAAAATAAATACATCACTGAGAAAGGTTACAATTTCATTCAACAATTCCAAATAATCTTTAACCTAGCTGATTCATCAGCTACCTTATTCGTTTCTCTGTTAAATTGTTGAAACCTAAAGATAGAAGAATCACAAGCAAGATGATAACAATTCCAAATACTCTTTAACCTAGCTGATTCATCTACCTTATTCGTTACTCTGTTACATTGTTGAAACCTAAAAATAGAAAAATCACAAGCAAGATGATAACAATCCTCCAAAATCAGCGCTGCTTCGCCAGCTCGCCCGGACGATCAATTTCACAGGCTTCTCCAGACCTCTCTTGCTTTGTGGCAGAGAAATGAGAGCTTAAAACTCTGATAGTGTGGATGGTTTTGCGAAAAAGACTGGCTAGCAAAGTCTTGAATTTTTCAAGAAGCTTTCAGCACTCGATGCTCCTAAGAGGATGAAAAATGTCCTACAACATGTTTAAGAGAAAGAGAGATGCACAGACGGGTGGGAAAATCATGGTTCTACTATTCAAAATATACTAACACAGCTCTGTGCACATATCTCATTCTGTCAATGATGGCCTAAGACATTGTATTTAGTTCTTATCTGCAGCAATTGGTGAATTGTCCTATAATGAGCAGAAAGATAGAGGCACCCAAAAAAAGTTAAAAACTGGGGAAATCAATGGCTCAGACATCCAAGGAAGGAATTAGCAGCATTAGCTCTCAAGCCTGGCAGGGCGAAAGCTCTTAGGCGGCATCTGCGAATGTTTTGAGAAACAAGCCTTTGTTCAATCATCATCGCCATTACTTTCCTCAATTTAGAATCAACAACACCGAATACTTATGTCAAGCAAGAAATGTGATCACACACAAAACGCCATGTTTGCATCTGAATCACAGCCACAGGTTCTTATCAAATGTAAAAATCTCTATCAGCACAATGTAGGCATCAGGGCCAAGAAAACAGATAAAATTATTTCAAGAGAGAAGAAAGGATTGCCCTCAGAGACACATTTCGAATCACACACACAGCTGAAACAAGCAGTTGCAAATGGGATATACACCCCACAACAAACCAGAGAGGTATAGATAGAGGGATGTACACTTACAGCAGCAGCAAAGCAGCGGCTGTTAGTGTCATGCGGCACTTCCTGGTCTAGAGTTCTTCACCGAGACAGATAATAACAACAAAAAGGAAAGAAGAACACAAGATTAAGCAATGCTCAGTGGAAAGAGAAGTCGTTTTTGGTTTGAAGGCTCACGGTGACTGATGCCACCACTGCCAAAAACCTATATGAATCATCATCGCATCACTAGAACTAACATGATAATAAATGGAAACAAGAAAGAAATTGGCAGAAGAGAATGAAAGGAACAGGCTTCAGTGTGTGTAACAACATGAATCGATCAACGGCAGACAAGTCCGCCTCACCGAAATCCGCTAAGATCCTTTCGGACCTGAATCATCACCAGCCAACCAATCCAATTCACTTCATACTAACTAAAGAGATAACCAATTTTAAACCATTTATTTGTGAATGTGTCCAAAACACCTCAACGAGACGACAAGAATGCCACCCTCGGACAAGGGACGATGCTTCGGTGCCTTAAGACACCTACCTCTGTGTCCATGACATGTGGGCCCAACAGATGGCTGGCCCACATGCCGGTGACCCAAAGGCAAGTGCCTTTAAGGCACCGAAGCTGCGTCCGGAGGATATTTGGATTATATCCATCTCACAAACAAAGAAATTGCCTCAAAATAGTAAAAAGCTTTGGCACAGAGTGAGTTTGCTTTTGTTTCACACAGAAATCTCGAAAATATGTGTTCTGCATAGTCGTTGGATTGCATATGTGTTAGCTTGAATCGTCTACATCTGATCAAAATAATAAAAAGCTTTGGGACAGAGTGAGACTGCTTTTCTTTCACACAAAAAAATCTCAAAAGATATTAACATATGTGTTTTGTATAGTCGTTGGATTGCGTATGTGTTAGATACGAATCGTATACATCTGATCACTGCATTAAGGACAATAAGCGTAGCCAAATTTACAGTTCAACAGTTGTTTCAACCAAACAGAACAGCCAGTTTTAGTTATTGTAAAAATAGCTGCAGTGGTTAGCGGATCCTAGATATCTTTAATTTGTTATTTTGCACTTCTTGATGCAAGAAAAAATAGGCAGGCCTTCTACTATCAGAACTGGAAAAAACTTGCAAATCCACACACGTAGAAACCAGATCCATTTAGACTCTCAGTGAATGGCCCTGTTTTTCCACATGTAAAGAACCATCGAAAGCAGCCTTGCCAGATCCCCTGCTATGCTCCCCCGTCTCGCCAAATCCTTCCGTCTCATCCTCAGGTCAAAGAAGAAACAAATCAATTCTTCAACGAGAGGAAGAGACTTCGCGAGGAATCACCGAGAGAGGAGAGCACAACAACGCAGATGGTCTGAGCGAAGCACGCTTCCTCCGGCCTAGGATTCGGTGTGGTTAAAGCAAAGTAGTCATCATCGAGCCACAGATCGGTTAGCAAAAGATCGAACTCAAAACCATGGATTCGAGAATTAGATCGGAAACTAGAAAGAACGCAAAACGCAAGATGTTTGACCTACGAGAAAATGCGTGAATCTAATGGAAGAAGCCACATGTCCATAGGTCCTCGCTATGATATAGCACCTCTTCAAAAAGCTCCAGATCCGCTCGGTGGCGATCCGATCTTGAACACGAGAAGAGTGCGGCGAAAGGGCGCAAATCTAAAGAAGAGACAAACTAGAAACGATGTGAAATTTGCAAATAACAGAAACGAAGATGGCACAAACTTGCTCCTGTGTTCGACCGATTAGACGATGGCTCTAGGGGAAGGGAAGGTTGAATCCGGCGGCGCAGACGCGGGGGTTAAAGGAGGGCGTGGCGCTGGGTATTTATACACCTCTTCTAGGGCATATGCTAAAACGGCCGGATTTCAGATAAACCCATCTATAACTCTTGGGCCAGGCCATAGTTTTCGGATGCGGCCCAGTCCCCCAACCATGTGTGTTTCTTAGTCCAGCTCGAAAGAAAAAATATGTCTGTTATAAAAAAAGGTCTAAAAAAAGCTCAAAAGAAAAGTGTGTTTCTTAGTTGTACTCTATTCAGGTTTTTTTACTCTGCGTATAAACTTTGTCTTAAGTCAAACTTTATACGGGCTCACTGTGATTTACCGGTCATTTTAGTATTAATGTGATTACATACAAAAACTGCATTTCAATCGGTGCTTATTGCCTTACCAAAGAATTGATGGTTCTATTTCAAAATTAAATAAGGCGTGGCCCAGTTAAAGGTGGTTCTTAGGGAAAACCAACAGCAAAAAATGAACAAACCCGAAAATGAAGGAGGAGGGATGGGCAAGGTGGATGAAAAAGGGGATGATCGGCATTAGCCTTACGTATTTTTAAGTAGGAGAGATACAAGAGACGTGCATTTTCTCCACACACACACACACAATATGGAAGACGTGCATGTGCATGTGGGTGTCTTTGTTAGAGTCTTTCTAGTGTTAGCATGATACATTTGCTAATAAAATCATTTTGATTTTTTCTTTTGGTGCCACGGAGCATAAATTATTGTGTTCTAGTAGAACCAATTATGTGAATATAACGTGTCTATTTTTGTGTTCTGTTTCTTTTATTAGTTTTGTTTTTTAGTTTGATGCGGAATTCCATAATATGGTGAAGATCTTATTGTTCGATATCCACCACTTCTAGGGGGTATCCCCAGCTCAAGTCCGTTCATCACGCACAATTTCCCTTCTTTTTTAATGGGTCACTTGCCGAAGCATTAGAAAACCTTTATTGGCAATCAAGATCGTGGGATTGAACGAGTGACAATGTACGTGTTCTAGTCCAATTGCAATCTATTTACGAATTGACATCACGACAAAGATGTTCCAGTAATTTTCATTTTAGTTCTTTGTTGTACGAGTTGCCTTGTAATTTCTTGAATCTTGGATACAAAACATTGTACATATAATTATCATCGAGTATGAATAAAGTTGCACCGGTTTAAAAAAGTTGCCGCCTTTGGCGGTGAATAAGAGCCTCACCACCTAAAGAGATTTATTTAGCGCGGACCATTACGAAATGAAGTTTTAAAAAACTCAAAAATCATACTTAATTTGTATTGATGTTATAAATTAGTTAAAAAGAGGGGAAAATATGTGGTGATAGAAAAAAAATCAGAAATGACATACGGAGAGTGTTGGGGACATTTTCCAATTAACATGCTAGCTGCCTTTCGATTCTATGGCGCGGATCATGACGAAAGTTTTGTACCACGTCAGTTTTTCATAAGCATTCTCTATAAGTAGCATCCTGCCGAACACCCTATCCCTTGTTCTCTCGAAGAAAATATGTGGGATGTGCGCTAGTGCGTAGGATGGGGGTCTCAAACACGCGACCTCCTGCAGGAGCGGCGACACTGAAAGATCGTGGATGTGGCCAAGAGGAGGATAAATAGGTGTTTTAAAATAATTATGACTTAGGCTTGAACAAATGTGAAATAAAACTAGTGTTTAATTTGTCAAACACAAAACCTAAAACAACTAGGCTCATTTATGTGCACCAACAACTTATGCTAAGAAAGATAAACAACTAAGTGATAGCAAGATATATAACATGGAACACTATGGCTATCACAAAATAAAGTGCATAAGTAAAGGGCTCAGGTAAGAGATATCCGAGGCACGCAGAGGCGATGATGTATCCTAAAGTTCACACCCTTTGCGAATGCTAATCTCTATTTGGAGCGGTGTGGAGGCACAATGCTCCCAAGAAGCCACTAGGGCCACCGTAATCTCCTCACGCCCTCGCACAATGCAAGCTGACGTGATTCCACTAAGGGACCTTTGAGGGCGGTCATCGAACTCATACACTTTGGCAACACTTGGGGGCGGTCACCAAAACCCGTGCAAATTGCTCGAGGCAATCTCCACAACCTAATTGGAGACCCCGACGATTGCCCGGAGCTATACACCATAATGATTGAGTTCCCAAGCACCACCAACCGTCTAGGCGCCCAAGCATCTAAGAGGAACAAGCTATAGGGTACCAAGCACCCAAAAGTAATAAGCTTCTCAACTTTTCACCTTCATGTATCACCGTGGAGAAATCAAACCGTCGCAACTAACGCAATGGCAAGAACACATGAACTGGTCAAGTCCCTCACTCCGAAATCCCAACAAAGCAACAAAAGCTATTGAAAGATTGTGGATGTCGCTTAGAGGGGGGTGAATAGGTGCTTTAAAATAATTTCGGTTTAGGCTTGAACAAACGTGGAATAAAACTAGCATTTAATTTGTCAAGCACAATATCTAAATCGACTAGGCTCACTTATGTGCACCAACAACTTATGCTAAGCAAGATAAACAACTAGGTGATAGCAAGATATATCATGAAACACTATAGCTATCACAAAGTAAAGTGCATAAGTAAAGGGCTCAGGTAAGAGATAATCGAGGCACGTGGAGACAACGATGTATCTCGAAGTTCACACCCTTGTGGATGTTAATCTCCGTTTTGGAGCGGTGTGGAGCCACAATGCTCCCCAAAAAAGCCACAAGGGCCACCATAATCTCCTCACGCCCTCGCACAATGCAAGATGTCGTGATTCCACTAAGGGACCCTTGAGGGTGGTGACCGAACCCGTACAAATGACAACCCTCAAGGGCGGTCACCAAACCCGTACACTTAGGCAACCCTTGCGCGACACCAACCGTCTAGGGCACCAAAGCACCAAAGAGGGACAAGCTCGGGGGTGCTCAAACACCCAAGAGTAATAAGCTTCTCATCTTCACTTCCAAGTATCACCGTGGAGAACTCAAAACGACGCACCAAATACAATGGCAAGGGCACACGGAGTGCCCAAGTCCTTCCCAATCCCCCCCACTCACACACACAACAACTAATGCTATGGAGGAAAATGAGAGGAAAACGAAGAAGAGAACACGAAGAAATCCAAGATCTAGATCCAAGGGATTCCCCTCACATACACGAGAAAGTGATTGGTGGAAACATAGATCTAGATCTCCTCTCTTTTATCCCTCAAGAGCTAGCAAGAATCATTGGAGGGATTGAGAGATAGCGAGCTCGAAAAAGGTCAACAATGGGGGCAACAAACCCGAAAATGAAGGAGGTGGGATGGGCAAGGTGGATAAAAAAAGGGATGATCACCATAGCCTTACGTATTTTTAAGTAGGTGAGATACAAGAGACATGCATTTTCTCCACACACGGACGTAAAATATGTAAGACATGCATGTGCATGCTGAAGATCGTGGATGTCGCCTAGACGAGGGGTGAATATGCGCTTTAAAATAATTGCGGTTTAGCCTTGAACGAATGTAGAATAAAACTAGCGTTAATTTGTCAAGCACAAAACCTAAAACAACTAGGATCACCTATGTGCACCAGCAACTTATGCTAAGCAAGATAAACGACTAGGTGGTAGCAAGATATATATCATGAAACCCTATGGCTATCACAAACTAAAGTGCATAAGTAAAGGGTTTGGGTAAGAGATAACTGAGACACGCAGAGACGACGATGTATCTCGAAGTTCACACCCTTACGGATGCTAATCGCCGTTTGGAGCGGTGTGCATGCACAATGCTCCCCAAGAAGCCACTAGGGCCACCGTAATATCCTCACGCCCTCGCACAATGCAAGATGTCGTGATTCCACTAAGGGACCCTTGAGGGTGCTCACTGAACCCGTACAAATGGCAACCCTTGGGGGCGGTCACCGAACTCGTACACTTTGGCAACCATTGGGGGCGGTCACCGGAACCATACAAAATTGCTCGGGGCAATCTCCACAACCTGATTGGAGACCCCGACGCTTGCCCAGAGCTTTACACAATAATGATTGAGCTCCGAACGCACCAACCGTCTAGGGCACCAAAACACCCAAGAGGAAGAAGCTCTAGGGTGCCCAAACACCCAAGAGTAATAAGGTTGTCAAGTTTCACCTACGTCGCCTAGAGGGGGTGAATAGGCGCTTTAAAATAATTACGATTTAGGCTTGAACAAATGCGGGATAAAACTAGTGTTTAATTTGTCAAGCACAAAACCTAAAACAACTAGGCTCACGTATGTGCACCAACAACTTATGCTAAGAAAGATAAACAACTAAGTGATAGCAAGATATATAACATGGCACACTATGGCTATCACAAAGTAAAGTGCATAAGTAAAGGGCTCAGGTAAGAGATATCCGAGGCACGCGGAGACGATGATGTATCCCGAAGTTCACACCCTTGCGGATGCTAATCTCCGTTTAAAGCGGCGTGGAGGCACAATGCTCCCAAGAAGCCACTAGGGCCACCGTAATCTCCTCATGCCCTCGCACAATGCAAGATGGTGTGATTCCACTAAGGAACCTTTGAGGGCGGTCACCGAACGTGTACACTTTGGCAACACTTGGGGACGGCCACCAAAACCGCACAAATTGCTCGGGGCAATCGCCACAATCTAATTGGAGACCCCGATGCTTTCCCGAACCTTTACACCACAATGATTGAGCTCCTAAGCACCACAAACCATCTAGGCGCCCAAGCATCCAAGAGGAACAAGCTCTAGGGTACCAAGCACCCAAGAGTAATAAGCGTCTCAATTTTTCACCTCCATGTATCACCGTGGAGAACTCAAACCATCGCAACTAATGCAATGGAAAGAACACATGAAATGGTCAAGTCCCTCACTCCCAAATCCCAACAAAGCAACAAATGCTATTGAAAGATTATCGATGTCGCTTAGAGGGGGTGAATAGGTGCTTTAAAATAATTACGATTTAGGCTTGAATAAACGTGGAATAAAACTAGCATTTAATTTATTAGACACAAAACCTAAATCGACTAGGCTCACCTATGTGCACCAACAACTTATGCTAAGCAAGATAAACAACTAGGTGATAGCAAGATATATATCATGAAACACTATGGCTATCACAAATTAAAGTGCATAAGTAAAGGGCTCGGGTAAGAGATAATCGAGGCACGCGGAGATGACGATGTATCTCGAAGTTCACACCCTTGCGGATGCTAAACCCCGTTTGGAGTGGTGTGGAGGCACAATGCTCCCCAAAAAGCCACTAGGGCCACCGTAATCTCCTCACGCCCTCGCATAATGCAAGATGTCGTGATTCCACTAAGGGACCCTTGAGGGTTGTCACCAAACCCGTACAAATGGCAACCCTCAAGGGCGGTCACCGAACCCATACACTTAGGCAATCCCTTGGGGGCGGTCATCGAAATCCGTACAAATCGTTGGGGGCAATCTCTACAACTTAATTGGAGACCCTGAAGCTTGTCCCGGAGCTTTCCGCCACAATGATTGAGCTGCGGGACACCAACCGTCTAGGGCACCAAAGCATAAAAGAGGAACAAGCTCAGGGGTGCTCAAACACCCAAGAGTATTAAGCTTCTCACCTTCATTTCCAAGTATCACCATGGAGAACTCAAAAAGATGCACCAAATGCAATAGCAAGGGCACACGGAGTGCCCAAGTCCTTCTCTCTCAAATCCCCCCACAACAACTAATGCTATGGAGGAAAATGAGAGGACAAAAGAAGAAGAGAACACAAAGAAATCCAAGTTCTAGATCCAATGTTTTTTTGTGACTATATACTGCAAGTCTGCAAGGCAACAACCTCATAGTGCTTTATTAAAACTCAACATAAAAGGTTCAAAGTACAAGGTAAAACAAAAGTACATCTATTTATCTAGGGTAAAGAAGCTAACCAATCTAGAAGTTTATCTCTATATTTACATTTGATCCCATGAGTTAACAAGGTCATATCATGAACAAAATTTCTTCTCCAGGCTCTGAAGCTTGGTGACTCATTCCTGAAGATTTTACCATTTCTTTGTGTCCAAATGTTCCAGCTGGCAGTAAAGACTACTTGAGTGAAGAAAGGCAAACCAAACTCAGATCTAGCAGAAGAAGCCATGGAGTAGGTTGACTGGTGTGGCCGAACCTGCCAAGAAATCCCAAGGCAGTTCCAAACCCTCTGGCTGAAATTGCATGAGAAGAAGAGATGGATTCTATCTTCATGACTTTGATTTTGGCATAGCACATAGGAATCATCCTGGATGGTCCAGTGCCTGTGCTGCATCATATCCCTTGTGTTAAGTCGATCCATTAGGAGGAGCCATCAAAAAACTCTTATCTTGATAGTACAAGAGCATTTCCATATCCATTTGAAAATAGGATCAACCACTATAGCAGAGAAAGTGTAGTCATAGTATATCTTGGACTGGAATTGTCCTGACTTGGATGGCCATCTCCAAATATCCTTACTGCTCGGGTCAAGTTCTATAGGAAGGAGCAGAGACCGAAGTTGATCAAGCTCTTGAAACGCCTCCTGTCGGTGTCAAAACTGGCGGATCTCGGGTAGGGGGTCCTGAACTGTGCATCTAGGTCGGATGGTAACAGGAGGCAGGGGACATGATGTTTTACCCAGGTTCGGGCCCTCTTGATGGAGGTAAAACCCTACGTCCTGCTTGATTAATATTGATGATATGGTAGTACAAGAGTAGATCTACCACGAGATCAGAGAGGCTAAACCCTAGAAGCTAGCCTATGGTATGATTGTTGTTTTTTCTATGGACTAAAACTCTCCGGTTTATATAGACACCGGAGAGGGCTAGGGTTACACAGAGTCAGTTACAATGGTAGGAGATCTACATATCCGTATTGCCAAGCTTGCCTTCCACGCCAAGGAAAGTCCCTTCCGGACACGGGACGAAGTCTTCAATCTTGTATCTTCATAGTCCAGGAGTCCGACGGAAGGTATAGTCCGGTCATCCGGACACCCCCTAATCCAGGGCTCCCTCAGTAGCCCCTGAACCAGGCTTCAATGACGACGAGTCTGGCGCGCAGATTGTCTTCGGCATTGCAAGGCGGGTTCTCCTCCAAATTCCGTGTACCTGTTGAATAGTGTCCGGTTTCTTGTAAATGTAGTGCTCCTTGGCTTCTACGCCCAATAATGGCCGTTTTCCACGTGTCAAACGAATATGAAAAGTCAGGGTGTTTTTTATATTTACACCCCTAGCCGCGTGAATGAGCCGCCTATTTAAGGGGACGAGGATTTAGATCCAAACCACACCTTCTCCCTTCCACGAGTATTCATCAGAGCGTATCCGACAAAGGTCCATTCTATCATGGCCGGCCGCCGCAGCTCCTCCTCTCGCCCTTCCAGCCCTCAGCCTGGAGATTGGAAGAGGTGCTCCATCCTGCACAGCGAGCTAGTGAAGCTCCAGACCAAGGGATTTCTCCCCCCGGCCTATATGGTCCCGATTCGAGCCGGACTTGCCACCTATAATGGCGGAGAGCAAGCGGAGAGCGCCCCCAATCCCTCCAAAGGAGAGAGGGTATGCCTTGCCCCTTACTTAATAAGAGGGCTCGGATTTCCAATTCATCCGTTTCTCCGGGGGCTTCTGGAGTTCTATGGCCTCTAGCTGCACAACCTCACGCCTGCCTCCATATTGCATATCGCGGGCTTCGTAGCCCTTTGCGAGCTGTTTTTGGGTTGCGAGGCTCATTTCGCAATGTGGAAAAGGCTATTCTGCCTTGTGCCCCGCTCTAAGGAGGGGTCGATATATCAAGTGGGCGGAGCCGAAGTGTGGCGCATCGCTGGGACCGGATATCTATTCGGAACCCCAAAGAAGGCGTCCGAGGACTGGCCTTCGGAATGGTTTTATATAAAGGACGTCCCGCTGCCGAATCCTGTCCGGATCGGCCTCCCTGAGTTCGACAGTGCTCCCCTAAAGAAGCACCTAAGTTGGCGTCCACGGAGCCCTCAGAGGGAAAGTGACAGGGACGTTATTTACCTGATGGGCCGGATAAGATTGTTAGCTCATTCCGGACTGACCATGATCGAGGTCATGGCCGCATGCATCATGCGAGGGGTGCAGCCGCTTCAGTATAGAGGCCGCCCCATGTGGTACTTCAACGGGGAGGACGACGCCACCCGCTACGGCCGTAAGGGGCCGGATTCGGCTGCCGCTCTAATAAAGACCTTGTCCGCTTTGTACAAGGGAGAAGAGGAGGAATTTCTTCGCGTCAACCCACGGGGTGGATTTTCTATGTACAATCCCCCAAGTTGGGTAAGTGGACACTTTTACTTGCCCATCCATTTTATATTCCCATTGTTAAATTTTCAGTCTAACGACTTCAACACAGGAACTGCGCCAGGCTATTAAAGAAATAAACAGCCCTCCTCCACAACCCGAGGATCCGGGACGGTCCCTTGACCCGGCCTCTCAAGAGGATCCAGACTTATCCGTGGAGCTGATTGATGGAGTGTTTCATCAATTAAGCAAGGACAATGCCTTGGTGGCCATTATGGCCAATTATCCAGGGCTACTCCCAGCCTCGCAGGTAACTGAGACTGGAGTCCCAGCACTTTGAAAAGGGATCTGTCCTCGCGTGTTTTCGATTGCCGTATGACAACCGTGTTTTGCAGGGGAGGTCCTTGAGACGGGAGGCCAAGCCTACGGCGACTAGCCAACGAGGGGCGGCAAGGCCCCGCGAGCTGAAAAGAAGTGTGGTCCGGACTGAGGCACCGGCGCAAAGGTATAGCGCGCCGCCTTATTCCCAGGTGTTATTCCTACGAGGCATATTAATGCTCGTGCTCTCTTCGGGACGAAGAAACCTCGCCGGACTATATCCGGAGAGGCTGCCAATCGCGCCTCCACCAGCCAGGCTCCAAAGCCTGGTCCGGAAGCGGAGGCGAACACGAGGCGCGCACCGGACGCTCCTCCAACGGAGGATGCGGACAGGCTGTCTGCCACCAATTCCGAGGTGGAGAGTGCCATGAACCACAGGCGTCGCCGGACAGTTCTTCGCGACGCTTGTTTCTCCCAAGAGGCATTGGATGCCTTCAATTCGGGAGACGCGTACCTTTGTGCCGCTCAAAATGGTCTAGCCAGAGCCACGGAGCAGTATGTGAAAGACATACGGGTAAGAAAATTTTGGTAATTATATATATGTACCAGTAGCCCCCGAGACTTGAAACAGTTAGAATAACCGATTTAAGGATCATCTGTTATGCAGGTTCTTGCAGAAAAGAATACCCTGCTGTCCCAGGAGCTGGAAGAGTGCAAAGCCCAACTTGAGGCCGCACTAGCCGCGGCAGGGGAGCCCAAGGAGACCCCCTCTGGTAATATACGCTTCGAAAGATAAGTATTTTGCGAGGTGCGGCATGGGTGCAAATCTGACAAATGAAATTGCAGATGGCGCCGGATTAAATCCGGAAGTGCAACAACTCCGACGCCAGCTGAAGGCTGGTGAGAGCGTGCTGACAAAGGTGAGGCGGGAGAAGAACGATCTCCAAGATGCCAACACCAAGCTGGGCGTTGAACTGAAGGACGTTCGTGCCCAGCTGTTGGACTCCGTGAAGGAGAATCAGCGGCTTCGACGCGGCATATATAGTAAGTGCTTAAACGAACTTTGAAAAAAGAGTTCGGCGAGGAAGTCGACTAACAGAGTAATGTCTGTAGGTATGCTAACAGGTCGTCCTGCAGAGGAAATGCCCGCTTCTACGGGTGACCTTCTTCCCGAGCTCTCACAACTGCACGAGCGAGTTCGGCAGGTGATGTAAGGCGTCGCCCAGGCCTTGTGGCCATCCGTCTCCATGCCCGAAGGCCTTGGAGAGCTTGTAGAGAAGCTGAAGGGAGCGCGACGGCGCTTCCGATTGTGGAAGATGTCGGCCTGCCGTCAAGGCGCCAGGGAGGCCTGGGCCATGGTGAAGACGCGGTACACGAAGGCTGATCCAAACCACATGGCCGAGGTCGGACCCGTAGGGCCCGATGGGAAGGAGATCCCTGTGAGCTTAGTATACGGCCAAGTAGAGTTGGTCGCAAAGTATTCCCAATAGGATTGTAAACTAGACAACATGTTAGATGGTATTGAAGAGGAATACAATCAGTTAGATTGACTATGTAATTTTAATTGACATGTGTAATGCCTTCTAGCCGGATTGTAGATCGTTTGTCATGGCCGACCTTTTCGCTTCAACCTCGGGACCTGACGGTCCGGAGTGTGTCCGAATACCCTCGCGGTTATATAAGAACCGGGGTATGCATGGAGACCAGGCGTAGGGGTCATTAGTGGTTGAACAGACAAGTGCCCAACTAGTTATGTTATATTACATGGTTAGTAAGAAACATCTTCCAGGGAGAATAGTTCCGTTAGGGGTTCCTTTCCCTGGGAGGCATGCCCTAAAGTGCATGTCCATTCTGCGAAAAGAGGCGCAGGAAAAACATCTGGGGGCGTATAGATAATAAAAAAAGATCATCTTTAGTTCACCGACCGAATATTCCCTTAAGAACGCTAGCTTTCGGCTTCACCCAGTCTGAGGTACACATCCGGCTGACCCGGCAGTAACAATCGCAGAGGTGCTCCCTTTACCACCTAGCCGAACAATCGGGAACGTAGGGGTAAGCACAGGAGCCAGGCAACCCAGCTTGGCCAAAACTTAAGTCATATCGATGCATATCATGGCGAATAAAAGGTACATGCGGAAGTGTGACACATGTGTTGGACATGAAGCCCGTATAAATAAGCTTCTGTTTAAAGAAGCCCCCAGGTTTAATGAGCGCGGATGGCGCGTCATTTTATGAGCCTTTAAAGGCTATAAGAGAAAGAGAGAGGAAAAGGAGAGAAATGTAAGACAGAAAGTATGTAAAAAATGGACAGAGGAAGGAGACGAACACAGAGTCCGGCGCTAGGCATAGAATCTTCGTAGACGGGCTGCGTTCCATGGGTTCGACTCGAGTCGGTTATCCGATGCATCTCGCAGGCGGTACGCTCCACCGGTCAGGACTTGGTCAATTATGAAGGGACCTTCCCACTTGGGCTTGAGTTTGTCCTTTTTCTTGTCCGGCAGGCGTAGAACTAATTCGCCAACGTTGTAATTTTTGGCCCGTACTTCTCTGCTTTGGTATCTTTGAGCCTGCTGTTGATAGAATGCGGAACGGGCTTTTGCCACGTCTCGCTCTTCCTCCAAGGCGTCCAAACTGTCCTGCCGATCGAGCTCGGCTTCTCTTTCTTCGTACATGCGCACTCGAGGTGAGTCATGAATTATGTCGCAGGGCAAAACTGCCTCTGCGCCGTACACCATGAAGAATGGTGTGTATCCGGTGGTGCGATTCGGCGTGGTCCACAGCCCCCAGAGTACGGAGTCGAGCTCCTCTACCCAGTGCGTATTAGATTCCTTAAGGGACCACACTAATCTGGGTTTGATGCCGCTCATGATAAGACCATTTGCACGTTCAACCTGGCCGTTGGTTTGTGGGTGATAGACGGAAGCATAATCGAGCTTGATGCCCATGTTTTTGCACCAGAGTTTTACCTCATCGGCCGTAAAGTTCGTGCCGTTATTAGTGATGATGCTGTGGGGGACGCCGTAACGGTGTACAACCCCGAATATAAAGTCTATCACCGCTCCGGATTCGGCCGTCTTAACAGGCTTGGCCTCTATCCATTTGGTGAACTTATCCACCATGACCAGTAAGTATTTTTTTCTTATGGGTTCCGCCTTTAAGGGGACCAACCATGTCAAGCCCCCAGACCGCGAAGGTCCAAGTGATGGGGATAGTTTGGAGGGCGGTGGGTGGCATATGGCTTTGGTTTGCAAAAAGCTGGCAACCGACGCATCGTTGGACTAAGTCCTGGGCGTCTGCCCGGGCCGTCGGCCAATAAAAGCCTGTACGGAAGGCCTTGCTTACAAGGGACCGAGCTGCAGCGTGATGTCCGCCGAGTCCGGCATGAATTTTAGCCAGGAGGTTCCGCCCTTCCTCTTCGGAGATGCACCTTTGAAGGACTCCGGTAGTGCTTTTCTTATAAAGCTCTTCCTCATGGACTTTATAGGCTTTAGATCACCGCACTATGCAGCGTGCCTCATTTTGGTCCTCAGGTTCCTGCCTGGTAAGGTAGGCGAGGAATGGTTCTGTCCACGGGGCGATGACGGCCATTATTATGTGGGCTGAAGGTGTTATTTCATTGGTAGAGCCTCCAATTGTGTCAGAGTGTTCGGTGTCGGGCAGTGCGGTTGGGTCCGGGATGCTATTGCCAGGTTCCCCTTCCCATACTACGGACGGCTTGAACAGCCTTTCCAAGAAGATGTTGGGGGGGACTACATCGCGTTTTGCGCCGATGCGTACCAGGACATCTGCCGCCTGATTATTTTCCCGGGCTATATGGTGAAATTCGAGCCCTTCGAACCGAGCTGACATTTTTAGGACGGCGTTGCGATAAGCTGCCATTTTTGGATCCTTAGCATCAAAGTCTCCATTTATTTGGGATATTGCGAGGTTCGAGTCCCCGCGCACCTCTAGGCGTTGAATGCCCATGGATACTGCCATCCGGAGACCATGTAAAAGGGCCTCATATTCGGCTGCGTTGTTGGAGTCTGTGTACATTATCCGGAGTACATATTGAACTGTGTCTCCTGTGGGGGACGTCAAAACGACGCCAGCCCCTAGACCGGCCAACATTTTGGAGCCGTCGAAGTGCATTACCCAGTTTGAATATGTGTCGTACTCTTTAGGGAGTTCGGCCTCCGTCCATTCTGCGACGAAGTCGGCCAAAACTTGCGACCTGATAGCTCGCCGTGGCTTGTAAGTTATGTCAAATGGGAGGAGCTCAATGGCCCATTTTGCAATCCGGTCCATCGCGTCGCGGTTGTTTATAATATCATTAAGTGGCACTTCCGAGGCTACTGTTATTGAACACTCTTGAAAGTAGTGTCGCAGCTTCCGGGATGCCATAAATACCGCGTACGCAATCTTTTGATAATGCGGGTATCGTGACTTGCACGGAGTAAGGACAGTGGACACATAATAGACCGGCTTTTGAAGGGGGGATTTGTGTCCTTCCATTTCTCGTTCGACGACAAGCACTGCGCTTACGACATGATGGGTTGCTGCAATGTATAATAGCATTGGTTTGCCAATGTTTGGCGCGGCCAAGACTGGGTTTGTTGCCAAGATGGCTTTTATTTCATCGAGTCCGGCCGTGGCTGCATCTGTCCACTCGAAGTGTTCGGTGCGCTGAAGGAGGCGGTAAAGGGGTTGGGCCTTTTCTCCTAAGCGGGAGATAAAGCGGCTTAGAGCTGCCACGCATCCGGTTAATTTTTGTATTTGTTTGAGGTCCTTCGGGATATCAAATTGTGACAGAGCTCAGATCTTGGCTGGATTTGCTTCAATTCCTCTACCGGATACAATGAAGCCCAAGAGCTTTCCGGCTGGAACGCCGCAAACGCATTTTTTTGGGTTGAGCTTGATGTCGTATGTTTGGAGGTTATCGAATGTTAGCCTCAAGTCGTCTACTAGAGATTCGACATGTCTTGTTTTAACGACCACATCATCTACGTATGCCTCCACTGTTTTGCCGATCTGGTTTGCCAGACATGTCTGAATCATGCGCTGATATGTTGCGCCGGCGTTTTTGAGCCCGAAGGGCATTGTGTTGAAGCAGAATGGGCCGTATGGTGTGATGAATGCCGTTGCGGCTTGGTCTGACTCTGCCATCTTTATTTGATGGTAGCCGGAGTATGCGTCGAGGAAACACAACAAATCGTGTCCTGCGGTAGCGTCGATAATTTGATCTATGCGGGGGAGAGGGAAGGGATCCTTTGGGCAAGCCTTGTTAAGGTCTTTGAAATCAACGCACAGGCGCCAAGATTTGTCCTTCTTTGGTACCATCACCAGGTTTGCTAGCCAGTCCGGATGTTTGATATCTTTGATGAATCCGGCCTCCAATAGCTTGGCTAGTTCCTCTCCCATGGCATGTCTCTTAGGTTCGGAAAAACGCCGAAGAGCCTGTTTGACTGGCTTGAATCCTTTTAGGATATTTAAGCTATGTTCGGCCAGCCTGCATGGGATTCCTGGCATGTATGAAGGGTGCCAGGAGAAAATGTCCCAGTTCTCTCGTAGGAACTCTCGCAGTGCGGTGTCTACATCAGGGTGTAACTGTGCCCCGATGGAAGCTGTTTTATTGGGGTCCGTTGGATGGACCTGGAATTTGACTATTTCATCCGCCGGTTTAAAGGAGGTGGACTTGGATCTTTTATCGAGTATCACATCGTCCCTATTCACCATGGAGCGCAGCGTCAGTTCCTCAGCCGCTAGGGCTTCGGATAGCGCCTCGAGGCCAGTGCGGCTGTCTTGTTTTCGGCGCGGAGTGCTATGTCCGGATCACTAACGAGAGTGATGATTCCGTTAGGCTCGGGCATCTTGAGCTTCATGTACCCGTAATGGGGTATTGCTTGGGAGACTGTAAACGCTTCCCGCCCTAGCAGAGCGTGATATCCGCTAGTGAACGGGGCCACCTGGAACGTGACCTCTTCGGACCTGTAATTATCCGGCGTGCCGAACACCACATCTAGTGTGATTTTTCCTGTACAGCGCGCTTCCCGACTGGGGATTATTCCTCTAAAGGTTGTGCTGCTTCGCTCAATGCGGTTCCAGTCTATTTCCATTTTTTGAAGGGTTTCCTCATAAATGAGGTTCAATCCGCTGCCGCCATCCATGAGTACCTTGGTAAGACGAAAGCCGTCCACTATTGGACTGAGGACCAATGCGGTTGGTGCTCGGGCTGTTCGGAATTTAGGTTCATCACTGGCATTAAAAGTAATAGCCGTGTCACTCCATGGGTTTATCGTTGCTACTTGGTAGACTTCGGCAAGGCCACGGAGTGTTCTTTTTCGCATATTATTTGATGCGAAAGTCTCGAAGACTGTTAATACCGTACTGGTTTCTCTGGGGTGGCTTTTTGTGGCTTCTGGAATTAGAAGATCTTCGCCAATTTTTGCCACCTGCTGGAGTATCCGACATGCTCTAAGGCTGTGAGTTGGTGCGGCGCCCTCTGCACTATGAATTTTACAGGGTCCATCAAGCCATCCTTCCAGTACGGTTCCGTGCCCTGTAGAGGGCTTTTGCTTTTTGGTATTGAACCCGGGTGTCTGACGATGATGCACCCTTTTATTTCGGACCGGGTTTGTATTCAAGGCCGAATTGTCCCAAAATTTTGTTTCGGTTTTCCAGGCGCTTTCCATCGCACAGTACTTTCGTACTATGGACGCCAAGTCAGCAAACTATGTAATATCACGGCGACTTATGGCGTTGAGGATTCCCTTGTCCGTGCAATTATTGCAGAAGAATGAAATTGCGTCTTCCTCGCGGCAGTCCTTTATCCTGTTCATAACCAGGAGGAATCTGGCCCAGTAATGATGTACTGTTTCTTCGAGCTCTTGCCTAATTTGGGATAGATCGCTTATGTACGGGTGGGTGGGTGGAATCAAATCCGAAACCTCACCCAATATGAGACCCAGGGGCCAAGGAGTTTCCGAACTCAGGCGTTGGGATTCTTGGATGCGACCCAATGAATCTAGTCCGTCGCCTGACTTTAAGTTCAGGTCTTGAGTGATATCCTCCCCTCCGCGGGTATCCGGCTTGGAGGGATCGGGAATCCGGACATAGCTAGTCCTTAAGATAGATGAAGGGTCGCCGCACTGTCCCTCTACCACGGCAACGTGATGGGTGACCTGGGGAGAGTTAATCTCTCTCAGATCGGGTTTAGGCCCAATCTGGTCGTAATCCGTAGCGACTCCCAGGGCGGCGATGCGATCCAAGAGCTCGTTTAGGGAAGAGAGCTCCATTGGATCTAGCTGCTCGGCGAATTCCGAGCTGATGTGAAGATTGCTTTCGATGACCCGAGAGGTCATCGTCGGCACAGCAACTGAAAAGGCGGTCATAAGGAAACCGCCTAGCCGGAGAGTTTGGCCGACAGCCAAAGCTCCCTTAGCAACGGTGCCGTCTTTAAAGACGAGATGAGGCATCCTTCCTGATGGCGACGGCACAGAGGAACTCTCAATGAAAGCACCAATGTCGGTGTCAAAACCGGCGGATCTCGGGTAGGGTTTTACCTCCATCAAGAGGGCCCGAACCTGGGTAAAACATCGTGTCCCCTGCCTCCTGTTACCATCCGACCTAGATGCACAGTTCGGGACCCCCTACCCGAGATCCGCCGGTTTTGACACCGACACCTCCAGAGACAGAGGTAGGTGGAAACTATCTACCAAATTAGGCAGATCGAAGATATCCCTGACAGTGACCAAATCATCAATCACAAAGGAGTGAAGTCTTGGGAATCGATCCTTAAGAGTAATAAGACTGCCACTCACTTCCCATTTATCCAACCAAAAAACCACAGAATCTCCAGCGTGTACCTGTGGTATTGCCAACTTGCAAAATTTATCATATAGCTTAAGCACGTCACACCACCAGAAGGAACCACATATTTGGGTAGCTTGAGGAGCCGAGAATTGGTAGTAAGAGTCCCAAATTAAGTTTACCCACGGGATATAAAGAATTTGAAAAGATGCTTGATCAGGAGGGCATCATTTTGCACACTCAGGTCAAGAACTCCCAAACCACCATATTTCTTTGGTCTGCTAACCAACTCCCAAGCTGCCAGTGATTGTCGAGGCGTGTCTGAATTACCTCTCCAAAGACACCGATGTTCAATTCTCTCGATCTGCTTAAGAATACCTTGTGGGATCAACAAAGTGCAGAGGAAGTATATTGGCATTGAAGTGAGAACCGATTGTAGTAACTGAAGTCTACAACCCTGATTGAGGAGGCAAGAAGAAGCGAACAACCTTCTCTCAAAACGATCGACCAAAGGCATCAATTCGGATATTGTAGGTCTCAAAGTTCCCATAGGCAAGCCAAGGTATGTGAAGGGAAGAGTACCCACTATGCATCCAAGCAAGCTGGCTATTCTAGAACCTTCCTCAGCTGTCATATTTAAAGGAATCATCGAAGACTTACTGAAGTTGACTTTCAAACCTGTTGAGACAACAAAAACTTCAAGCATCTCTTTGAGAGCAATGAGTTGAGAGTCAACAGCTGGTAGAACGATAAGAGTGTCATCGACGTACTGTACAATTGGGAAATCCTTGGATTTGGTGGGTATTGGAAAGGTGAGGGTGTTGCGCTGACACATGTCATTAACTACTGACTGTAGCAGGTCAACAGCAATGACAAATAACAGTGGTGACAAAGGATCACCCTGACGAACTCCAGATCGACACTTGAAATGTTGGCCCGGAACTCCATTCAACAAGACTGAAGAGGACCCAGAAGATAGTAAACTGTCAACCCACCCCATCCAACGATCGTCAAAACCCTTGCATTTCAAAATTCTAAGAATAGCTGCATGCTCAAGTGTATCAAAGGCCTTTGTGAAGTCAATTTTTAGCAGAACTATAGGTCTCTTTGAAGCTTTACATTGATGAATATATTCAAAGCACCAGGCCAGACAATCTTGGATGGAACGACATTTGAGAAAGCCATACTGATTTTGGTGAATATAATTAAGAATAAACTTCTACAAACGATTGGCCAGTAGCTTGGTAAGGAATTTTAAACAAGTGTTAGTGAGTGAGATGGGCCGAAAATCACCAACAAACTCTGGGCTCAGCTTCTTGGGTATAAGAGCAATGAAGGATGTATTGAGACATTCCAAGTTACATTTGCCCTCATAGAACTCCTTGACCAATTCCAAAAAATCAGCTTTAAGGATATGCCAGCATTTCTTTAAGAAAAGACCAATAAAGCCATCCGGCCCAGGAGCACGATCCAGTGGCAGATGCATGATAACTTCATCCACTTCAGCACCAGTGAAAGGTTTGGACAAATCCTCTAGCCCATCAACTTTAGCTAGGAGATTCTCTAAGTCAAAACCCATCTGAATTCCTTGAGCATGACCCATACGGTTTTTGAACTCAGACCAAAACATTCCAGCAAGTTGCTGATGATCAGACACCACATCTCCTACAACATTTTTAATAGAGGAGATGGTGTTTTGCGGTACCTTTCCGTGGCCATAGCCTAAAAAAACTTGGAGTTCTCTTCACCAATCTTAATGAAACAGATGGTGCAACACTGTTTCCAATAAATAATCTGTAAATGAAGAATTTCCTCCAAGTGTAACTTCACAATTCGACAAAAATCTAATTCCGGACAAGATAGGGCACGAAGTTCCTCAAGGCCATCAAAGAATAAAATGACCGTGTTACAGTCTGCAATGAGTGCTTTAATCTTGGAAAGACTCACATGCCATTTCTTAAGAGCAACTCTGAGAGCTTTAAACTTGGCAGAGATAGAGCTAACAATGGAGGATTTCCTGGAAGGCATATTCCAAACATCCTGAACACAATCCATAAACCCTCGTAGATTCACCCAATAATTATCAAAACGGAACAGTTTGGCCTTTGGAATTAATGTGGCAACATTAACTACGCATGGTACGTGATATGAAGCAGTGCGCGCCAAAGGTAAGACCAAAGTATTAGGGTGATTAAAAGTCCAAGAAACAGATGTGAAGAACCAATCTATCTGCTCCAGTAAAGGATTAGTCTGCATGTTGGACCAAGTATATTGATGACCTTTTATTGGCAGCTCGACAAGGCCCAGATGGCCAATAACTTCATTAAAAAGTAAAATGTCATTGACATTACCCCCTGGCAAATTGCGATTGTCCAACAAGCGCATAAAATTAAAATCACCAATCAACAAGCAATTCTCATCAAAGTGAATATCCAAATTATATAACCATTGCACAAATTCCTCGCGAGCAGGATTCTGACAGGGACCATAGACCGAGACCAAGGTCCCAATTTCAGACGTGTGCGTGGATCGGAACTCCACAATGATACCATAGGGTTTAGCTTGTACTAACTTTCGAACAAAGAAAGAGGAGTTCCAAATAACCACAATACCAGCAGATGCACCAGAAGATGGTACATACACAAAGTTATCAAAACGCCGCAGACAAAATTTCCTAAGAAAACGCTGATCAATATGCATGCACTTAGTTTCTTGAAGGCAAATAATCGAACACCCAGATTCATCGATCTTTTGCTTGACCGCTAACTGACGGGCTTCAGAATTAAGGCCACGTACATTCCAACATAGAATCTTCCAGTCTCTAAACGCGTTGCAATTCATTACAAACCAAAATAAGTTCAGCATAAAGGAGATCACGCAGTGATCTACCCGACCCAAAAGCCAAGTCCACACATAGGTTCAACACAAATGAAACTAGGGAAATATAAATGACGATTAGAAAGGTACGCCATGGATCCATGCAGCCGAAGGTTTCACTTATCATCGGAGCTGCTGCTGCTGCAAGACTTGGACGGATCAGCTACAAGCTTCTCCGCGGTGAGCTTCTCTGGTGCAATCTGCAGGTGCGCTCCAATGCGCTGGAGATCAGAGATAGATGTGGGAGGTGGCACTTCAGCTTCAGGTTTATCTGACGTAGCTGGAGGTGGAGCAGCTTCAGCAGGAAGAGCTCTCTTCTGTTTCTTGAAACGAGATACCCAAGGAAAAACAACTGGTTTATGTTGCACCTAACGGAAACCATCGCGGAGTGCGCTAAGCCTCGCACTGCGACGAACTTCACATTCAACCAGTACCTATTTAGCAGAAGATTTGCAGGCTCTTTTCTTTGAGGTCTTAGGAGCAGCAGAAAACTGAAAAGATTCAGTGACAAGGTCAGAGATGACATCAAAGCAAAGAGCACGAGCAACCGGCCTCTTGACAGGAAAAAAGCAGAGTCTAGCCTAACTAACAGAAGGAGTAGGCAGAGAGCGACATCCCAGCAGGTGTTCAGGCAGACTAAAATCCCAGGACTGATTGGAGAGCATGAGGAACTTCAGCAAAGGCTGCATCATGGGCTTTGGGACTGTAATGGTGTCAAAACACTACATCATGCTGGAAAAGGTACGTGTCCATTGCATCTCAGGTGGTAGAACTGTCCCAAAGACAGTGATAACTTGCCCAATATGAATAACTTGCTGAATAGGAGGAGCAACTGCAGGGGGTTAAAACAACACCATAGCATCTTTAGGTAAAATAACAGGCACCTCATTAAGATCAAAATCTTCAGCATTGTTGATCGAATCAACAGAACCTTGCAAAATCATTGACTCTTGAGATTGTGCATCCTCTTCAGCAGGCTCATCAGGATTTTCAGCATCCATGGGCGCTTGATTGTTATTAGCAGGCGGGGGAACATCATTCCAGCCAAGCTCCGGGTACTCTGGCATAACCCAATTATGGTTATTAAACTGCATCTGACCAGGAAGCGGGTGCAGATTTCCATTGAAAGGCATCAGATCCTCATCACCAAGAAGTACATCTGCAAAATCTGCTGATAGGACATATAAGGTGCAGACCAAGACACTCTGACAGCCCCAAAATCTCCATACTCACGGTAAACCACACCTTGAGGGACTAGTGATGGCGCAGGAAAAGAAACATAGGCCAGAGTGCAAACCATCAATTGATTGTCCTGATGCCAGACATGAACGTCCAAAGGTGCTAACAACATCAGCAGTGTACTGCATGCGATGATAGTCCAGTGGAACACCCAGAAGCATGACCCAACCCCTACGGAAACCCTGAGTTGCTCTATAGTTGATGCCCTCATCATGTGGAATAAATCGAACGAAACAATCATTGCCTAGATCAAAGGGGGGATGATCCACCATGACATACCTAGACGCAGCGCTAGGAAAGTGGAATAGACCCACCTCCTGAATCCATGGCTGTGCATCAAGCACATCTCTTCCAAGCTGATTGACAACAAAATCACTCACCATATTGCGGTACAGTTGAATCTCTTCAGGCAGGGGCTCTAGCTCGACAATGATGATAGCATACTCTTCATGCCTCCGATTTGGTATAGTGGCAGGAGCATAGAAGGTGCACGGCAGTTGGAGCGGGCCGCCATCGATGATGTCAAAGCTCGGCGGAACATACTCCCAGGGGTTGAGCTCGAAGTCGGCCATTGATGCAAGTGGCGGTGGTGGAGTTTCCGGCCGAGGGTCAGGCGGCGGATGCGGTGTAGGCAATGGTGGTGGCGTTGGCGGAGATTGCAGAGGCGGGGGTGGTGACTGGGAGCAGTGGCGGAGCTACGTTGTAGCTTACAGGGGCCATGCCCCCCAGCCTTGACAATAAATAGGAAGGAAATTTTTTAAGGGATGCTTGGATTAGAAAAAGTATACACTTTGCCCCCCCAAACATGTAGTATTTCTGTTTGGCCCCCCTGAAGATCCTGCCTAGCTCCGCCAGTGATTGGGAGGATATAGATGTAGGAGGGGCACGCTCGATGGGACTGCTCAGTGAGCAAAGAGCAGAGTCCTGGAGGGAAATCGAGGCGTCAAGCGAGGAAAACGGTGGTGGGTTGGCAGTCATAGCCTCAATGACGCATGGGACCCACCTAAAACCCTCATCTGGCACAGATCCTGTGCAAGATTTGGCCCTGTGGCCCTGCTTAAAACATCGACGACATCTTGTTTGATTGGTGCACGCAGCCGTAGGATGAGCCATGGAAAAACAATTTTGGCATTTCCAATACCGGAATGCCATATCTTCAACCATAGAGTGAAATCCCTTCAAATCATCTTCTGTAAATCCGGGCTCGGTGGTTGGAGCCGAATTAAGATCTTGCTGGTAAGATCTTGCTGGTTCTTCATCCCAATATCCTGCTCGGGAAATAAAACATAGGGGGAATTGGGGTATCCCGACTGGGCTCAGAAACAGGCCCAAAGCACATGGAACCAGGGGGTGGCGGGGGTGGCCCAGAACCCATTGACGGGCCGGCTGGAGAAACATTTGAAATCACAGGGGACCCGCCCAAAGAGACTGCCGAAGATAACACATGGATAGACTTGGCAGGCGAAAATGATGGATCCACTGAACCGAACGTGATCAGAGGCACCGCCGTCGTCCAATGGAGGTCCGGTTCCGGTGGCGTATGAATGATAACACGTTCATGAGAAGGAACCAAATAACCCACATCAAGAGCCATCATAATGCAATTCTGCGTAGCCGGATATCTATATCCTTTGCACACAGGATAGGTTTGGAACGTAGCAAAATAAATTTTCTTTCTAGAATGGCCACTAGATTTGATAACAGATTTGGCTGGAGGCTTATGCATGGCCATCATGCCCAACGTAGCCCTACGTTTTGTGGGACTAACAAAGATCCATTCGGCATCACATTCTTTTCTCTAGATTAAAACTTCATATCTCCAATTAGGGCCACCATGTCCCCAAAGATGGAAATAACACTTGAAGTGTGCACACGCAAAAGATCGAAGTGCTAAAATTTGAAGACCAACTTTTTTGCATGAGATGTGGAAGGAGAATACCTTGCCTTGAATATGTGAAACCAAGAACTCAATAGCCGAACCCCCAAGGGCATCTTCCAAAGCCGCAGCCACCGAATCATCAGAGAGGCGAAAGTCATGCCTACTAAAAGAGACAACCATGATGAAATGACCAGGATCCTCCACGGGGTGCATAGTAACTCAAAAAGATTTGTAGATCGCATCTGTAAAGCCAAGCCCTTGGAGAAGTCCAAGCCAAGGGTGGATCCGGATGGAGAATCCATCAAAGATGGGAGCCTCCTTGATGAGGGGGAGACGCCGGAGAGGATGACTAGATTGGATTGAGGGTTTAGTGGTTGGGATGGAAGATCGCTGAAGAGCCTAGCACCGGGATGGTGGGGGTGGTGGGGGGAGCCATTCTGTTCTAATAAATGTTTCTTTACCATGTTTTCTGTGCCTTCCATTGTTTAGATCCAAGGGGTTGCCCTCACATAGAGGAGAAAGTGATTGGTGGAAACATAGATCTAGATCTCCTCTCTCTTTTCCCTTAATAACTAGCAAGAATCATTGGAGGGATTGAGAGATAGCAAGCTCGAAGAAGGTCAAAAATGGGGGCAAAAAACCCGAAAATGAAGGAGGTGGGATGGGCAAGGTGGATTAAAAAAGGGATGATCGGCATTGTCTTGCGCATTTTTCAGTAGGTGAGATACAAGAGACATGCATTTTCTCCATGTACACTATAGGATTGAAAGTATGTCTAGAGGGGGTGATTAGACTACTTGACCAAATAAAAATCTAGCCTTTTCCCAATTTTAAGTCTTGGCAGATTTTTGCAACTTAGCACTAGTCAAGTAAACAACCTACACATGCAAGTCTAAGAGTATAGCAGCGGAATGTAAAACATTGCACATGAAGGTAAAGGGAGGAGTTTGGAGGGAGCAAACGCAATGTAGACACAGAGATTTTGGCGTGGTTCCGATAGGTGGTGCTATCGTACATCCACGTTGATGGATACTTCAACCCACGAAGGGTAACGGTTGCGCGAGTCCACGGAGGGCTCCACCCACGAAGGGTCCACGAAGAGGCAACCTTGTCTATCCCACCATGGCCATCGCCCACGAAGGACTTGCCTCACTAGGGTAGATCTTCACGAAGTAGGCGATCTCCTTGCCCGTACAAACTCCTTGGTTCAACTCCACAATCTTGACGGACGCTCCCAAGTGACACATAACCAATCTAGGAGACACCACTCTCCAAAAGGTAATAGACGGTGTGTTGATGATGAACTCCTTGCTCTTGTGCTTCAAATGATAGTCTCCCCAACACTCAACTCTCTCTCATAGGATTAGATTTGGTGGAAATATGATTTGAGTGGAAAGCAACTTGGGAAGGCTAGAGATCAAGATTTATGTGGTTGGAGTGGAATATCTTGACCTCGACACAAGTGTAGGTGGTTTTCTCTCAGAAAATGTATGATGGAAGTGTAGGCATGTTCTGATGGCTCTCTCCATGAATGAAGCGTGGGTGGAGGGGTATATATAGCCTGCACACAAAATCTAACCGTTACACACAATTTACCAAACTCGGTGGGACCGAATCAGAAAACTCGGTCAGACCGATTCAGTTCAAAATGTGAATGCTAGGATTTTTGGTGGGACTGACATGTCAACTCGATGGGACCGATTTCATCAGGGTTAGGGCATAATGTAATATCAGTGAGACCAATTACACAAACTCGGTGGGAACGATTTTGGTAATAAGCAAGCTGAGAGTTGGCCAGGAAAACTCGGTGGGACCGATTCTCTCATCTCGGTTGGACCGAAACGTTACGAAGGGGAAACAGAGAGTTTGCATTGCAAACTCAGTGGGACTGATCGTTCATCTCGGTTAGACCGAAACATTACGAAGGGAAATAGAGAGTTTTCAATCCCATCTCGGTGAGACCGAGATCCCTGTCGGTGGGACCGAAGTGACTAGGGTTTTGTGGCAGTGGCTATGTCAACTGAACTCGGTGGCGCCGGATGGAAAGTTTCGGTGGGGCCAAGTTTGACTTTTGGTTTGGGACATATGTGGATATGAGAAAGTGGTTGAGGATTTTGGAGCATATCACTAAGCATTTTGAGCAAGTAACCCATTAAGCAACACCTCATCCCCTTTTAATAGTATTGGCTTTTCCTATGGACTCAATGTGATCTTGGATCACTAAAATGTAAAAAGTAGAGTCTTGAGCTTTAGAGCTTGAGCCAATCTTTTGTCCTTAGCATTTTGAGGGGTCCACATTTCTAATCCATGACATGCCAATCATTGAGCCTTCCTGAAATATTTATCTTGAAATAGTATTAGCTCAATGAGCTATATGTTGTTAGGAATTACCAAAACCACCCAGGGATAGTTGCACTTTCACACATACACACACACACACACACACAAAATACATAAGACGTGCATGTGCATGCTGAAAGATCATGGATGTTGCCTAGATGGGGGGGTGAATAGGCGCTTTAAAATAATTTTGGTTTAGGCTTGAACAAATGTAGAATAAAACTAGCATTTAATTTGTCAAGCACAAAACCTAAAACAACTAGGTTCACCTATGTGCACCAGCAACTTATGCTAAGCAAGATAAAACATCTAGGTGATAGCAAGATATATATCATGAAACACTATGGCTATCACAAACTGAAGTGCATAAGTAAAGGGCTCGGGTAAGAGATAACTGAGGCACGCGGAGACGATGATGTATCCCGAAGTTCACACCCTTGCGGATGCTAATCGCCGTTTGGAGCGGTGTGCAGGCACAATGCTCCCCAAGAAGCCACTAGGGCCACCGTAATCTCCTCACGCCCTCGCACAATGCAAGATGTCGTGATTCCACTAAGGGACCCTTGAGGGCGGTCACCGAACCCGTACAAATGGCACCCCTTGGGGGCGGTCACCGAACCCATACACTTTGGCAACCCTTGGGTGCGGTCACCAGAACCCGTACAAATTGCTCAGGGTAATATCCACAACCTAATTGGAGACCCCGACGCTTGCCCGAAGCTTTACACAACAATGATTGAGCTCCAAACACACCAACCGTCTAGGGCACCAAAGCACCCAAGAGAAACAAGCTCTAGGGTTCCCAAACACCCAAGAGTAATAAGCTTCCACTACAAAAAAGACACATCCGTGACATTTTGGGCCAAACGAAAAAAATTATGTCATGCTTATGACACTTCTATGACGATAATTGTGACAAAACCCGATATCATTATAGATGTGGTGGGCTCCTACTTCTATGACAAAAATTCATGACAGAAAATGGGCTTTTCGTCCTTGGCAGGCTAGAGATGCAGCTGCATGACATTCTTTGGGCCGTCCATGACGGAAAAAGCCATGGTAGGAGCGAGGGCGAGGAAAATATCAGGGGGGTTCCCGGTTACGGTGGGTGGTCGGGGGCCGTGCGATGCGCATTTCTCTCATACGTACGCGCGTGTGTGTGAGGCCTTGCGCTCTAACTGAACCCGAGTGAGGCGTTCTCTGAACCAGAGCGATTGCACTAGCTACATTACTGAAACCGAGCGATCGATCCCGCTGTTAACTGAAGCCGAGTGATTCCTTCACTACTGCTGCTAACTGAAGTCGATCGAACCCTGCTGCCTCCTTCCCTTGATGAACAATGAGCATTGTTGGGGGGTTTGGATGAACAATTCCCAGTGGGGGGTTGGATGAACAGAACCCCGTGGTAGTAGAGGCCATTGCTGCTGGATGAACAGGACCCCGTGGAGGGCTGGATGAACAGGACCCCATGGAGGGCTGGTTGAACAGTAGCCGGTGGAGGGCTGGATGAACAGTAGCCCGTGGAGGGGTGGTTGAACAGGACCCCGTGGAGAGGGTTGGTTGAACAGTAGCCGATGGAGGAGCGGTTAAGGCTGGATGAACAGGAGCCCGTGGATGAACAGTCGCAGGTGGAGGCTGGAGGAGGTCGATGGTAGATGAACAGTAGCCCCTGGAGGCTGGAGGAGGTCGACGGTAGAGATGAACAGTATCCCGTGGAGTCCCGTTTTGCAGTACGCCACACCCCTCCGATGAATAGGACCCCCGTTTTGACTGTAGCGCTCCAACACAAGTCCGTTTACTCCATTTTGTGGTACGCCACACCCCTCCCGATCAACAGGACCCCATTTCGACCGTAGGAGGTCCAAGAGAAGTCTGTTTCCTATGTTTTGCGGTACGCCAGACCCCTCCCGATGAATTTCGACCATGGTCGGTCGAACACAAGGCCGTTTCCTCCATTCTACGATACGCCAGGCCTCGTTTCCATCGGCTGTTCTGTCCAAGCCGGTTGGCTCCCGGTGAACACCACGTATTCTATTGCCTCCCCATGAACATGACGTTGTTTCTCCGTTCTGACCCAGCCGGTTCGCTGCCCGACGAACAGGACGCCGTTGCTCCCGTCCGTTGCCTCTCCATGTACACAAGCCCTGGCCGTCCGTATATATATGCGCGAGTACGCGCTCGGGACCCCGCCCGTATGTACGTACGTGGCCGTATTTACTTTCTTGCACCCTGGCCGCTGTACGTACGTGTACATGCTACGTGCACGCCTGTACTACGACACGTGCCCTTCCTTACATGGCCACGGTTCATCGCTGCAACCTATAGACAGACCGATCGACCAGTATGTACGTACACGTTCGTGACCAGAATGACAACACTACGTACATTTCGACCAGGTGGGTCCCAACTGTCAAGCACTTCCTTGCGTGCGAAGATGTAGCTGGTGGGTCCCAGCAGTCAGGGGGCGAATCATTTTTTTTGCCCGTAATATGGACGCACTTCCTTGCGTGCGAAGATGTAGCTGGTTGGTCCCAGCAGTCAGGGGGGAAACGTTTTTTCGTGAAATACGGTGGCCCATCCGGTGGGTCCCTGCTGTCAGGTGGAGGAATCATTATTTTCTGCGTAATAAGGAGGCACTTCCTTGCTGCGGCCGTGGACCCACCTGTCAGCCTCTCCATGTACAGTACTCTTCCGATGGAAGTCGTTCCTTGACCACGTTGACCACGCCGTGCCGAGAGCACCAGGGCGGTGGACGACGACAAGGCCTAGGAAGGGGACAACACGGAGCCGGGGAAGACGCGGCAGTGGAAGCCCACGCGAAGAGGAGTATGAGGGTTCACTGGTTCAACTGCGATGTGAGCCTGCCGTCGCTGCAGGGCCTGGCCAGCGGTGGGAGTAGTAGGGGTGGTGAGGCCTCAATGGCAGCACAGTCGGCCACTGGGGGCAGGAGTAGGCGGTTTCGCCGGCGCTGGTTTGGGTGACTGGTGCAAGAAGAGCAGCGATTGAAGAAGCAGCAGGACCGTTTGATTCAAATCCAACGGTCACTACTGCTAGAATCGTTTGTTGACTAAGTTGACAAAGCCCTGCGTATGCGTCAACTTAGTAGGCCCACAGGTCAACCTTTGAACCGGTGTGCCCCAGATGTCAGTGGGAGGAATCATTTTTTTCGCGTAATAAGGAGGAAGTTGATTGCGTGCGGCCAGGCCAGCGGAGGGAGTAGGGTGGGCCGGTGAAGCCTGCGCGGCATGACAACGGGCCACAAGAGGAGGGAGCAGGCAGTCCCGCCAGAGCTGGTTTAGGCGGCTGGAGCAGGAAAATCAGAGATTGAAGAAGCACGTCAGCCGTTGGATGGACATCCAAGAGACGCTGCTGCTAGAATCGTGTGTTGAGTGACAAAGCCTTGCGTAAACAAGTCAGCCTCGGAATTTTTACTCATTTTCTAATTCATATGGAATTTATTGCAGCCCATTTTCCATTTTTAGAATTGCTGCCCATTTTCTGGTCAGTACCAGGGTTAAAAATTGAACTAAAAATGTGCAAAATTTTAAAATTCGCATTTTTTTGCCGGGAAACAAAATATTCTTAATCCAAAAATTAGTAGCCATACTAAAACAAGTTTTAAAATAATTTATTACTATGTCATGTTAAAATCCAATGAAATATAAAATATCAGTGAAGAGCAAAAACAAAAAAAGAAACTAATTTCCCATTTACTTTTAACAGGTACTGACCATACTTTTTGGCCAGGCCGGAATGCATCCCTCCTCATCTTGAAAGATTTGAAGCCCAGTAAGTCAGAGAAAACAAATAGGCCTAGCTTGGGTATACTTCAAAAAGAAATAGTGGCCTACCTATTTTCCCAAAGAAAAAACTGCTGGGCTGGTCATGTTGTTAGACAGGCCACAGAGACCGCACAACCCAGTTTATAGCCTGCTCCTCTGAACAAATCCTCAAAATAAGTTGTGCATTTATGTCGATAATTGACTATACGTTGAAAATGATGTGGGTCCCAGATATCAGCAGGTTGGATTAGAGTAAAAAAATGAGGGGTGCATCTGCGTAGTAAAAGAGGCGCTTGCTTGTGTTCGGGAGTGGACTTGGTGGGTCCGTACTGTCATACTCACAACTACAGTCCTCTCTTGATTCACTATGTTGACAGGGCCGGACGGCGGCGCCGCGGCGAGTGCACCAAGGCGGAGGATAAAGTGATGTCGCCAATGTGCTGGGTTGGGTTGGACATTCTTATTGATAATTAAAAATGGACCGGAACTATTTGCGCGTTGACTATGATTTGCATGGGTCCGCTGGTTGCAGGAAGAAAATGGTGGGAGAAAGAAGATTGGTCGCTATCTTTGCCTAAGAATTATATTGACTGAATGTAATGACACTATCATAGGAAATAATATCCTCCTGTTAAATCGTGAATTTAAAGAACTGGTGCATTGAGCATTTAGCTTTATTTATTTATTTATGTTTAGGGGACCATGAGCATGTACCTGGGTCGGATTCATGTGAGAGCCTCCCTTCCAGTTAATTATGGGCTCCACTATTGGGCCTTCATCAGTGGGATGCATGTTATCAACAGGTGGAAAATGTGTTCCGTACGAAAAATAGTATGCGCTACGTACGGTACGGGGCACTAAAGGATTGGACCGTGCAACAAATTCCGAAACATTGTGTTTGTCGTTATAACAACACATTTATTCAACCAACAGACAAAATATACTACTAATTGTACATTGAAAACAGCAGCAGCAGCAGCAACCAGGGCTGGGGGTGCAACAAAAGCAGTAAGCAGTCCAGAAGAGTAAAGACGCAACTCTCTCTTCCAAACCAAACATCAGCCATCATTACAAAAGGGCTACCAAAAAAGAATAAGTGTATGCATCAAACTAAATAAAGATCCTGCTACACCAAGTGTATGCATCTAACTAACTAGCTTAGTTAGACGTTACTATTTATTAAGCTGTGGAGATTGGCTGACGACTTGAACCAGATGGGTGCCTGACGGGGGAAACTCCAGCCAGCAGGTCGAAGTCTGATACTTGTGACCCTCTCTCCTACTTTGGGCTACAGAGCGTGGTGGCACATATCAGGGTATGGTGCATGTAGAGACGCATGGTATGCTGTGTACACACAGTTTTACCTGATGAACGAAACCGCGCTACCATCATGATCCTTGCCGTTGGTTATCTCCTGGTTAATTGGATAACTCAGTCCAACAAACAGAGAGCGTGTACCAAGGCTATTTACCAGCCTCCAGTCAAAAATTCTTGAAGGCCCAGAGAAGCTGGGATCCTACTCAAAGACCTTGCAATGACTGTGATTGTATTCTGCAAAACAACACGTCCGATACATGCAAACGATCATCAATCGTTCACCATCGTCTGATCGAGCCAGAAACCACCTGCAACTTCCATGTCGCTTTTCTTTGAAAGGTTTAGGATTAGGAAGGGTAGGGAAACCAGGCGGCCTACAACATCATATCAAGTTGGAGTCAAATAAAAAAGGGCTCTTAATGTAGTCAATCTTAAGAACAACATGTTATGAGCATGAATATTTTTCAGTAAATGTTGACAGTAATATAAGCAAGCCATCATGATAGGAGAGTAACATACTACTGTAACAGCCATTTGTAGCGATGACTGGAGTAGGCCAGCAGTATGTCCAGCCATAGAAGGAGTCGACAACGTAAATGAAGCCCTTGTGTTCAATGGCATCAGAGAACCATGGAGGATGTATGATCCTGCGATGGACGTGCAGATTTATCCACTTACCGCAGTGAACTGTCAGATAGGCGACACCGCAGTTGAAGAATGCAATTAGCCTGAAGTCTTTATAATTCGCAGATCTTGTGGGCACTTGGCAAATTACTACCTTGAGTAAATCAAACTTGGTATCATGTTGGCTACTGTAAGATTCCGAGTATTATGGGCCGCGGTGCCAAAGCAGTGCAGTGTTAATCGAAGGAAGGGGGGTCAATAGCCGGGTGTAGACCTCCACGAGCATCCAGCTGCCGCCACTGTCGATGAGCACCATCCAAGACGTGTTCATGCCAACCCAGTACATACCGTTAATGTAGTTCAGGGTGACGGGGATTGGATCGCAGTCAAGAGGGTTGATGCTCGCCACCCTACGATCGTTATGCTGCGTGACACGCCGTCTCTGAAGATCAGGCGGCATCAGCAAGCAAGGAGCTGGCTTAAAAAGCTCCGGCCTGAGGGCTATGAGTAAACGATACAGCCCCGATGAGCACGCGGCGAGCGGTGTGGTACTGCTACCTCTTGAGCATTGCGTTGGTTTTCCCTTGAAGAGGAAAGGGTGATGGAGCAAAGTAGCGTAAGTATTTCCCTCAGTTTTTGAGAACCAAGGTATCAATCCAGTAGGAGGCTACGCGTGAGTCCCTCGCACCTGCACAAAACAAATAAATCCTCGCAACCAACGCGATAAGGGGTTGTCAATCCCTACACGGTCACTTACGAGAGTGAGATCTGATAGATATGATAAGATAATATTTTTGGTATTTTTATGATAAAGATGCAAAGTAAAATAAAAGGCAATGAAAATAACTAAGTGTTGGAAGATTAATATGATGAAGATAGACCCGGGGGCCATAGGTTTCACTAGTGGCTTCTCTCAAGAGCATAAGTATTTTACGCTGGGTGAACAAATTACTGTTGAGCAATTGACAGAATTGAGCATAGTTATGAGAATATCTAGGTATGATCATGTATATAGGCATCACTTCCGAGACAAGTAGACCGACTCCTGCTTGCATCTACTACTATTACTCCACACATCGACCGCTATCCAGCATGCATCTAGAGTATTAAGTTCAAGAGAACAGAGTAACGCTTTAAGCAAGATGACATGATGTAGAGGGATAAACTCATGCAATATGATGAAAACCCCATCTTGTTATCCTCGATGGCAACAATACAATACGTGCCTTGCTGCCCCTACTGTCACTGGGAAAGGACACCGCAAGATTGAACCCAAAGCTAAGCACTTCTCCCATTGCAAGAAAGATCAATCTAGTAGGCCAAACCAAACTGATAATTCAAAGAGACTTGCAAAGATAACCAATCATACATAAAATAATTCAGAGAAGATTCAAATATTGTTCATAGATAAACTTGATCATAAACCCACAACTCATCGGTCTCAACAAACACACCGCAAAAGAAGATTACATCGAATAGATCTCCACAAGAGAGGGGAGAACTTTGTATTGAGATCCAAAAAGAGAGAAGAAGCCATCTAGATAATAACTATGGACCTGAAGGTCTGAAGTAAACTACTCACACATCATCGGAAGGGCTATGGTGTTGATGTAGAATCCCTCTGTGATCGATGCCCCCTCCGGCGGAGCTCCGAAACAGGCCCCAAGAAGGGATCTCGTGGATACAGAAAGTTACGGCGGTGGAATTAGGGTTTTTGCTCCGTTTCTGATCATTTGGGGGTACATAGGTATATATAGGAGAAAGAAGTACGTCGGTGGAGCAACAGGGGGGCCACGAGGGGGGGGGGGGGGGGGGGGGGGGGGGGGGGGGGGGGGGGGGGGGGGGGGGGGGGGGGGGGGGGGGGTAGGCGCGCCCCCTACCTCGTGGCCTCCCTGTTGGTTGCTTGACGTAGGGTTCAAGTCTCCTGGATCTTGTTCGTTCAAAAAATCACGTTCCCGAAGGTTTCATTCCGTTTGGACTCCGTTTGATATTCCTTTTCTTCAAAACCCTAAAATAGGCAAAAAAACAGCAATTCTGGGCTGGGCCTCCGGTTAATAGGTTAGTCCCAAAAATAATATAAAAGTGTATAATAAAGCCCAATAATGTCCAAAACAATAGATAATATAGCATGGAGCAATCAAAAATTATAGATACGTTGGAGACATATCAAGCATCCCCAAGCTTAATTCCCGCTCGTCCTCGAGTAGGTAAATGATAAAAACAGAATTTTTGATGTGGAATGCTACTAGGCATAATTTCAATGTAATTCTTCTTAATTATGGCATGGATATTCAGATCCAAAAGATTCAAGATAAAAGTTTAATATTGACATAGAAATAATAATACTTCAAGCATAGTAACTAAGAAATCATGTCTTCTCAAAATAACATGGCCAAAGAAAGTTCATCCCTACAAAATCATATAATTTAGTCATGCTCCATTTTCGTCACACAAGAATGCTCTCATCATGCACAACCCCGATGACAAGCCAAGCAATTGTTTCATACTTTAGTAATCTCAAACTTTATAAACCTTAACGCAATACATGAGCGTGAGCCATGGATATAGCACTATGGGTGGACTAGAGTATAATGATGGGGGTTATGTGGAGAAGACAAAAAAGGAGAAAGTCTCACATCAACGAGGCTAATCAATGAGCTATGGAGATGCCCATCGATTGATGTTAATGCAAGGAGTAGGGATTGACATGCAACGGATGCAGTAGAGCTATAAATGTATGAAAGCTCAACAAGAGAAACTAGTGGGTGTGCATCCAACTTGCTTGCTCACGAAGACCTAGGGCACTTGAGGAGGCCCATTGTTGGAATATACAAGCCAAGTTCTATAATGAAAAATTCCCACTAGTATATGAAAGATGACGTGCTTTTACTTTTTTTTACTTTGCATCTCCATACCAAAAATACCAAAAATATTATTTATCATCTCTATCAGATCTCACTTTCGTAAGTGACCGTGAAGGGATTGACAACCCCTAAGCGCGTTGGTTGCGTTGAGCTATTGTTTTTGTGTAGGTACGAGGGACTTGTGCGTGGCCTCCTACTGGATTGATACCTTGGTTCTCAAAACTGAGGGAAATACTTACGCTACTTTGCTGCATCATCCTCTCCTCTTCGGGAAAATCCAACGCAGTGCTCAAGAGGTAGCAACCCGCTGCAGGAGCAACGCCAGATGTTGTGAACAACTGGCAAAGCAAAGCTGATGACTACTCGATAGTTCAGTGTGCCATGCTTTACGGCTTGGAACCGGGACTTCAACGGCATTTTGAACGTCATGGAGCATATGAGATGTTCCAGGAGTTGAAGTTAATATTTTAAGCAAATGCCCGGATTGAGAGATATGAAGTCTCCAATAAGTTCTACAGCTGCAAGATGGAGGAGAATAGTTCTGTTAGTGAACATATACTCAGAATGTCTGGGTACCACAACCACTTGATTCAACTGGGAGTTAATCTTCCTGATGATAGTGTCATTGACAGAGTTCTTCAATCACTGCCACCAAGCTACAAGAGCTTCGTGATGAACAATAATATGCAAGGGATGGATAAGACGATTCCTGAGCTCTTCGCGATGCTAAAGGCTGTAGAGGTAGAAATCAAGAAGGAGCATCAAGTGTTGATGGTCAACAAGACCACCAGTTTCAAGAAAAAGGGTAAAGGGAAGAAGGGGAACTTCAAAAAGAACAACAAGCCAGTTGCTGCTCAAGTGAAGAAACCCAAGTCTGGACCTAAGCCTGAGACTGAGTGCTTCTACTGCAAAGGAACTGGTCACTGGAAGCGGAACTACCCCAAGTATTTGGCAAAGAAGAAGGATGGCAAATTGAAAGATATATTTGATATACATGTTATTGATGTGTACCTTACTAATGCTCACAATAGTGCCTGGGTATTTGATACTGGTTCAATTGCTAACATTTGCAACTCGAACCAGGAGCTACGGATTAAGCGAAGATAGGCTAAGTACGAGGTGACGATGCGCGTGGGAAATGGTTCCAAAGTTGATGTGATTGCCGTCAGCACGCTACCTCTACATCTACCTTCGGGATTAGTTTTAGACCTAAATAATTGTTATTTGGTGCCAGCGTTGAGCATGAACATTATATCTGGATCTTGTTTGATGCGAGACGGTTATTCATTTAAATCAGAGAATAATGGTTGTTCTATTTATATGAGTAATATCTTTTATGGTCATGCACCCTTGTTAAGTGCTCTATTTTACTAAATCTTGATAGTAGTGATACACATGTTCATAGTATTGAAGCCAAAAGATGCAGAGTTGATAATGATAGTGCAACTTATTTGTGGCACTGCCGTTTAGGTCATATTGGTGTAAAGCGCATGAAGAAACTCCATTCTGATGGACTTCTGGAATCACTTGATTATGAATCACTTGGTACTTGCGAACCATGCCTCATGGGCAAGATGACTAAAACTCCGTTCTCCGGAACAATGGAGCGAGCAACAGAGTTATTGGAAATCATACATACTGATGTATGTGGTCCAATGAACATTGAAGCACGCGGCGGATATCGTTATTTTCTCACCTTCACAGATGATTTGAGCAGATATGGGTATATCTACTTAATGAAACATAAGTCTGAAACATTTGAAAAGTTCAAAGAATTTCAGAGTGAAGTGGAAAATCATCGTAACAAGAAAATCAAGTTTCTATGATTTGGTCGTGGAGGTGAATATTTAAGTTATGGGTTTGGACTTCATTTGAAACAATGCGGAATAGTTTCGCAACTCACGCCACCTGGAACATCATAACGTAATGGTGTGTCCGAACGTCGTAACCGCACTTTATGACTATGACGAACTTACGAACTATGAGGAAGCGATGATGAGCCCAGATTCCGCAAAATGGCTTGAGGCCATGAAATCTGAGATGGGATCCATGTATGAGAACAAAGTATGGACTTTGGTTAAATTGCCCGATGATCGGCAGGCCATAGAGAATAAATGGATCTTCAAGAAGAAGACTAGCGCTGACGATAATGTTACTGTCTACAAAGCTTGACTTGTTGCAAAAGGTTTTCGACAAGTTCAAGGAGTTGACTACGATGAGACTTTCTCACCCGTAGTGATGCTTAAGTCCGTCCAAATCATGTTAGCAATTGCCGCATTTTATGATTATGAAATTTGGCAAATGGATGTCTGATGTCTACTACACAACCTTCTTCTTGTAGACGTTGTTGGGCCTCCAAGTGCAGAGGTTTGTAGGACAGTAGCAAATTTCCCTCAAGTGGATGACCTAAGGTTTATCAATCCGTAGGAGGCGTAGGATGAACATGGTCTCTCTCAAGCAACCCTGCAACCAAATAACAAAGAGTCTCTTGTGTCCCCAACACACCCAATAGAATGGTAAATTGTATAGGTGCACTAGTTCGGCGAAGAGATGGTGATACAAGTGGTATATGGATGGTAGATGAAGGTATTTGTAATCTGAAATTATAAAAACAGCAAGGTAACTAATGATAAAAGTGAGCATAAACGGTATTGCAATGATAGGAAACAAGGCCTAGGGTTCATACTTTCGCTAGTGCAAGTCCTCTCAATAATAATAACATAATTGGATCACATAACTATCCCTCAACATGCAACAAAGAGTCACTCCAAAGTCACTAATAGCGGAGAACGAACGAAGAGATTATGGTAGGGTACGAAACCACCTCAAAGTTATTCTTTCCAATCAATCCGTTGGGCTATTCCTATAAGTGTCACAAACAGCCCTAGAGTTCGTACTAGAATAACACCTTAAGACACAAATCAACCAAAACCATAATGTCACCTAGATACTCCAATATCACCTCAAGTATCCATGGGTATGATTATACGATATGCTTCACACAATCTCAGATTCATCTATTCAACCAACACATATAACCTCAAAGAGTGCCCCAAAGTTTCTACCGGAGAATCACGACGAAAACGTGTGCCAACCCCTATGCATAGGTTCATGGGCGGAACCAGCAAGTTGATGACCCAAACATACATCAAGTGGATCACATGATATCCCATTGTCACCACAGATACGCATGGCAAGACATACATCAAGTGTTCTCAAATCTTTAAAGACTCAATCCGATAAGATAACTTCAAACGGGAAACTCAATCCATTACAAGAGAGTAGAGGGGGAAGAAAACATCATAAGATCCCACTATAATAGCAAAGCTCGCGATACATCAAGATCGTACCACCTCAAGAACACGAGAGAGAGAGAGATCAAACGCATAGCTACTGGTCCATACCCTCAGCCCCGAGGGAGAACTACTCCCTCCTCATCATGGAGAGCACCGGGATGATGAAGATGGCCACCGAAGAAGGATTCCCCCTCCAGCAGGGTGCCAGAATGGGTCTAGATTGGCTTTTGGTGGCTACGGAGGCTTCTGGCAGCAGAACTCCCGATCTATTGTGCTCCCGGATGTTTTTAGGGTATATGGAGATATATAGGCGGAAGAAGTACGTCAGGGGGGCACAAGGGGCCCACAAGGGTGGAGGGCGCGCCCAGGGGGGTGGGCGCGCCCCCTGCCTCGTGGCCTCCTCGTAGATCCCCTGACGTGCACTCCAAGTCTTCTGGGCTTCTTCTGATCCAAAAATAAGTTCCGTGAAGTTTCTGGTCAATTGGACTCCGTTTGATTTTCCTTTTCTGCGATATTCTAAAACAAGGAAAAAACAGAAACTGACAGTAGGCTCTGGGTTAATAGATTAGTCCCAAAAATAATATAAAAGTGTCTAATAAAGCCCATAAACATCCAAAGTTGATAATATAATAGCATGGAACAATCAAAAAATATAGATACGTTGGAGACGTATCAGCATCCCCAAGCTTAATTCCTGCTCGTCCTCGAGTAGGTAAATGATAAAAATAGAATTTTTGATGTGCAATGCTACCTAACATATTTATCCATGTAATTCTCTTTATTGTGGCAAGAATATTCAGATCCATAAGATTCAAGACAAAAGTTTAATATTGACATAAAAATAATAATACTTCAAGCATACTAACTAAGCAATCATGTCTTCTCAAAATAACATGGCCAAAGAAAGCTATCCCTACAAAATCATATAGTCTGGCTACGCTTTATCTTCACCACACAAAGTATTTAAATCATGCACAACCCCGATGACAAGCCAAGCAATTGTTTCAGACTTTTGATGTTCTCATACTTTTTCAATCTTCACGCAATACATGAGCGTGAGCCATGGATATAGCACTATAGGTGGAATGGAATGGTGGTTGTGGAGAAGACAAAAAGGAGAAGATAGTCTCACATCAACTAGGCGTATCAACAGGCTATGGAGATGCCCATTAATAGATATCAATGTGAGTGAGTAGGGATTGCCATGCAACGGATGCACTAGAGCTATAAGTATATGAAAGCTCAAAAAGAAACTAAGTGGGTGTGCATCCAACTTGCTTGCTCATGAAGACCTAGGGCATTTTGAGGAAGCCCATCATTGGAATATACAAGCCAAGTTCTTTAATGAAAGATTCCCACTAGTATATGAAAGTGACAACATAGGAGACTCTCTATCATGAAGATCATGGTGCTACTTTGAAGCACAAGTGTGGTAAAAGGATAGTAGCATTGCCCCTTCTCTCTTTTTCTCTCATTTTTTTATTTTTTTTCCTTTTTTTATTTGGGCCTTCTCTTTTTTATGGCCTCTTTTATTTATTTTTTTTCGTCCGGAGTCTCATCCCGACTTGTGGGGGAATCATAGTCTCCATCATCCTTTCCTCACTGGGACAATGCTCTAATAATGATGATCATCACACTTTTATTTACTTACAACTCAAGAATTACAACTCGATTCTTGGAACAAAATATGACTCTATATGAATGCCTCCGGCGGTGTATCGGGATGTGCAATGATGCATGAGTGACATGTATGAAAGAATTATGAACGGTGGCTTTGCCACAAATACAATGTCAACTACATGATCATGCAAAGCAATATGACAATGATGGAACGTGTCATGATAAACGGAAAGGTGGAAAGTTGCATGGCAATATATCTCGGAATGGCTATGGAAATGCCATAATAGGTAGGTATGGTGGCTGTTTTGAGGAAGGTATATGGTGGGTTTATGGTACCGGCGAAAGTTGCGCGGTACTAGAGAGGCTAGCAATGGTGGAAGGGTGAGAGTGCGTATAATCCATGGACTCAACATTAGTCATAAAGAACTCACATACTTATTGCAAAAATCTATTAGTTATCGAAACAAAGTACTATGCGCATGCTCCTAGGGGGATAGATTGGTAGGAAACGACCATCGCTCGTCCCCAACCGCCACTCATAAGGAAGACAATAAATAAATAAATCATGCTCCGACTTCATCACATAACGGTTCACCATACGTGCATGCTACGGGAATCACAAACTTCAACACAAGTATTTCTCAAATTCACAACTACTCAACTAGCATGACTCTAATATTACCATCCTCATATCTCAAAACAATCATCAAGTATCAAACTTCTCATAGTATTCAATGCACTTTATATGAAAGTTTTTATTATATCCCTCTTGGATGCCCATCATATTAGGACTAGTTTCATAACCAAAGCAAACTACCATGCTGTTCTAAATACTCTCAAAATGATATGAGTGAAGCATGAGAGTTCATTAATTTCTATAAAATAAAACCACCATCGTGCTCAAAAAAGATATAAGTGAAGCACTAGAGCAACAACAAACTACTCCAAAAGATATAAGTGAAGCTCAATGAGTAGTCGAATAATTATGCAACTATGTGAAGACTCTCTAACATTTAAGAATTTCAGATCTTGGTATTTTATTCAAACAGCAAGCAAAAATAAATAAAATAAAATGACGCTCCAAGCAAAACACATATCATGTGGCGAATAAAAATATAGCTCCAAGTAAAGTTACCGATGAACGAAGACGAAAGAGGGGATGCCATCCGGGGCATCCCCAATATTAGGCTCTTGGTTGTCCTTGAATATTTCCTTGGGGTGCCTTGGGCATCCCCAAGCTTAGGCTCTTGCCACTCCTTATTCCATAGTCCATCGAATCTTTACCCAAAACTTGAAAACTTCACAACACAAAACTTAACAGAAAACTCGTAAGCTCCGTTAGTATAAGAAAATAAATCACCACTTAGGTACTGCTGTGAACTCATTCTAAATTCATATTGGTGTAATATCTACTGTATTCCAACTTCTCTATGGTTTATAAACTATTTTACTAGCCATAGATTCATCAAAATAAGCAAACAACACATGAAAAACAGAATGTGTCAAAAATAGAACAGTCTGTAGTAATCTGTATCTAACACAAACTTCTGGAACCCCAAAAATTCTAAAATAAATTTATGGACGTGAGGAATTTATCTATTAATCATCTGCAAAAAGAATTAACTAAATAGCACTATCCAAATAAAAATGGCAGCAATTCTCGTGAGCGCTAAAGTTTCTGTTTTTTTATAGAAGATCAAAAAGACTTTCCCCAAGTCTTCCCAACGGTTCTACTTGGCACAAACACTAATTAAACACAAGAAACACATCTAAACAGAGGCTAGATGAATTATTTATTACTAAACAGGATCAAAAATCAAGGAACAAAAATAAAGTTGGGTTTCCTCCCAACAAGCGCTATCGTTTAACGCCCCTAGCTAGGCATGATGATTTCAATGATGCTCACACAAAGGATAAGAATTGAAGCATAAAGGGAGCATCATGAAGAATATGACTAGTACATTTAAGTCTAACCCACTTACTATGCGTAGGGATTTTGTGAGCAAACAACTTATGGGAACAATAATCAACTAGCATAGGAAGGCAAAACAAGCATAATTTCAAAACTTTAAGCACATAGAGAGGAAACTTGATATTATTGCAATTCCTACAAGTATATGTTCCTCCCTCATAATAATTTTAAGTAGCATCATGAATGAATTCAACAATATAACCATCACCTAAAGCATTCTTTTCATGATCTACAGGCATAGAAATTTTATTACTCTCCACATAAGCAAAATTCTTCTCATTCGGAATAGTGGGAGCAAACTCAACAAAATAAATATCATGTGAGGCATAATCCAATTGAAAACTAAAATGATGATGACAAGTTTCATGGGGGACAAAAATATCATCGTCATCAAACATAGCTTCCCCAAGCTTGTGGCTTTGCATATCATTAGCATCATGGATATTCAAGGAATTCATACTAACAACATTGCAATCATGCTCATCATTCAAATATTTAGTGCCAAACATTCTAATGCATTCTTCTTCTAACACTTTGGCACAATTTTCCTTTCCATCATACTCACGAAAGATATTAAAAAGATGAAGCGTATGAGGCAAACTTAATTCCATTTTTTTGTAATTTTCTTTTATAAACTAAACTAGTGATAAAACAAGAAACTAACAGATTCGATTGCAAAATCTAAAGATATACCTTCAAGCACTCACCTCCCCGGCAACGGCGCAAGAAAAGAGCTTGATTTATACTACACAACCTTCTTCTTGAAGACGTTGTTGGGCATCCAAGTGCAGAGGTTTGTAGGACAGTAGCAAATTTCCCTCAAGTGGATGACCTAAGGTTTATCAATCCGTAGGAGGCATAGGATGAAGATGGTCTCTCTCAAGCAACCCTGCAACCAAATAACAAAGAGTCTCTTGTGTCCCCAACACACCCAATACAATGGTAAATTGTATAGGTGCACTAGTTCGGCGAAGAGATGGTGATACAAGTGGTGTATGGATGGTAGATAAAGGTATTTGTAATATGAAATTATAAAAATAGCAAGGTAACTAATGATAAAAGTGAGCATAAACGGTATTCCAATGATAGGAAAGAAGGCCTAGGGTTCATACTTTCGCTAGTGCAAGTCCTCTCAACAATAATAACACAATTGGATCACATAATTATCCCTCAACATGCAACAAAGAGTCACTCCAAAGTCACTAATAGCGGAGAACGAATGAAGAGATTATGGTAGGGTACGAAACCACCTCAAAGTTATTCTTTCCAATCAATTCGTTGGGCTATTCCTATAAGTATCACAAACAGCCCTAGAGTTCATACTAGAATAACACCTGAAGACACAAATCAACCAAAACCCTAATGTCACCTAGATACTCCAATGTCACCTCAAGTTATCTGTGGGTATGATTATACGATATGCATCACACAATCTCAGATTCATCTATTCAACCAACACATAGAACCTCAAAGAGTGCCCCAAAGTTTCTACCGGAGAATCATGACGAAAACATGTGCCAACCCCTATGCATAGGTTCATGGGCGGAACCCGCAAGTTGATCACCAAAACATACATCAAGTGAATCACGTGATATCCCATTGTCACCACAGATACGCACGGAAAGACATACATCAAGTGTTCTCAAATCTTTAAAGACTCAATCCAATAAGATAACTTCAAAGGGGAAACTCAATCCATTACAAGAGAGTAGAGGGGGAATAAAACATCATAAGATCCAACTATAATAGCAAAGCTCGCGATACATCAAGATCGTACCACCTCAAGAACACGAGGGAGAGAGAGATCAAACACATAGCTACTGGTACATACCCTCAGCCCCAAGGGAGAACTACTCCCTCCTCATCATGGAGAGCACCGGGATGATGAAGATGGCCACCGGAGAAGGATTCCCCCTCCGGCAGGGTGCCAGAACGGGTCTAGATTGGCTTTCGGTGGCTACGGAGGCTTCTGGCGGCGGAACTCCTGATCTATTGTGCTCCCGGATGTTTTTAGGGTATATGGAGATATATAGGCGGAAGAAGTATGTCAGGGGGGCCAGGAGGGGCCCACGAGGGTGGAGGATGCGCCCAGGGGGGTGGGCGCGCCCCCTTCCTCGTGGCCTCCTCGTAGATCCCATGACGTGCACTCCAAGTCTTCTGGGCTTCTTCTGATCCAAAAATAAGTTCCGTGAAGTTTCAGGTCAATTGGACTCCGTTTGATTTTCCTTTTCTGCGATATTCTAAAACAAGGAAAAAACAGAAACTGGCACTAGGCTCTAGGTTAATAGATTAGTCCCAAAAATAATATAAAAGTGTCTAATAAAGCCCATAAACATCCAAAGTTGATAATATAATAGCATGGGACAATCAAAAATTATAGATACGTTGGAGACGTATCAATGTCAAAACTGCATTCCTTAATGGATATCTTAAAGAGTTGTATATGATGCAACCAGAAGGTTTTGTCGATCCAAAAGGTGTTAACAAAGTGTGCAAGCTCCAGCGATCCATTTATGGACTAGTGCAAGCCTCTCGGAGTTGGAATATATGCTTTGATAGTGTGATCAAAGCATATGGTTTTATACAGACTTTTGGAGAAGCCTGTACTTACAAGAAAGTGAGTGGGAGCTCCATAGCATTTCTGATATTATATGTAGATGACATATTGTTGATCGGAAATGACACTGAATTTCTGAATAGCATAAAAGGATACTTGAAAATGAATTTTTCAATGAAAGACCTTGGTGAAGCTGCTTATATATTGGGCATCAAGATCTATAGAGATAGATCAAGACACTTAATTGGACTTTAACAAAGCACATACCTTGATAAAGTTTTGAAGAAGTTCAAAATGGATCAGGCAAAGAAAGGCTTCTTGCCTGTATTACAGGGTGTGAAGTTGATTCAGACTCAATGCCCGACCACTGCAGAAGATAGAGATAAAATGAAAGGTGTTCCCTATGCTTCAGCCATAGGCTCTATCATGTATGCAATGCTGTGTACCAGACCTGATGTGTGCCTTGATATTAGTTTAGCAGGGAGGTACCAAAGTAATCCGGGAGTGGATCACTGGACAACGGTCAAGAATATCCTGAAATACCTGAAAAGGACTAAGGATATGTTCCTCGTATATGAAGGTGACAAAGAGCTCGTTGTAAACGGTCATGTCGATGCAAGCTTTGACACTGATTCAGATGACTCTAAGTAACAAAACAAATATGTGTTTTTATTAAATGGTGGAGCTGTTAGTTGGTGCAGTTCCAAGCAGAGCATCGTGGCGGGATCTACATGTGAAGCGGAATACATAGCTGCTTCGGAAGCAACAAATGAAGGAGTCTGGATGAAGGAGTTCATATCCGATCTAGGTGTCATACCTAGTGCATTGGGTCCAATGAAAATCTTTTGTGACAATACTGGTGCAATTGCCTTGGCAAAGGAATCCAGATTTCACAAGAGAACCAAGCACATCAAGAGATGCTTCAATTCCATCCGCGGTCAAGTCAAGGAGGGAGACATAGAGATTTGCAAGATACATACGGATCTGAATGTTGCAGACCCTTTGACTAAGCCTCTCTCAGGAGCAAAACATGATCAGCACCAAGACTCCATGGGTGTAAGAATCATTACAATGTAATCTAGATTATTGACTCTAGTGCAAGTGGGAGACTGAAGCAAATATGCCCTAGAGGCAATAATAAAGTTGTTACTTATATTTCCTTATATCATGATAAATGTTTATTATTCATGCTAGAATTGTATTAACCGGAAACTTAGTACATGTGTGAATACATAGACAAACAGAGTGTCACTAGTTTGCCTCTACTTGACTAGCTCATTAAATCAATGATGGTTATGTTTCCTAACCATAGACATGAGTTGTCATTTGATTAACAGGATCACATCATTAGAGAATGATGTGATTGACTTGACCCATCCGTTAGCTTAGCATGATGATCGTTTAGTTTGTTGCTATTGCTTTCTCCATAACTTATACATGTTCCTATGACTATGCGATGATGCAACTCCCGAATACCGGAGGAACACTTTGTGTGCTACCAAATGTCACAATGTAACTGGGTGATTATAAAGGTGCTCTACAGGTGTCTCTGATGGTGTTTGTTGAGTTGGCATAGATCAAGATTAGGATTTGCCACTCCGATTGTCAGAGAGGTATCTCTGGGCCCTCTTGGGAATGTACATCACTATAAGTGAGGGAGTCCTGGATTAGGGGGTCTCCGGACAGCCGGACTATATCCTTTGGCCGGACTGTTGGACTATGAAGATACAAGATTGAAGACTTCGTCTCGTGTCCGGATGGGACTCTACTTAGCGTGGAAGGCAAGCTAGGCAATACTGATATGTATATCTCCTCCTTTGTAACCAACCTTGTGTAACCCTAGCCCTTTCCGGTGTCTATATAAACCGAGGGGTTTTAGTCCGTAGGACAACATACAATCATACCATAGGCTAGCTTCTAGGGTTTAGCCTCTCCGATCTCGTGGTAGATCAACTCTTGTAATACTCATATCATCAAGAATAAATCAAGCAGGACATAGGGTTTTACCTCCATCAAGAGGGCCCGAACCTGGGTAAAACATCGTGTCCCCTGCCTCCTGCTACCATCCGCCTTAGACGCACAGTTCGGGACCCCCTACTCGAGATCCGCCGGTTTTGACACCAACATTGGTGCTTTCATTGAGAGTTCCTCTGTGTCGTCGCCGTTAGGCTTGATGGCTCCTACAATCATCGATAGCGATGCAATCCAGGGTGAGACTTTTCTCCCCGGACAGATCTTTGTGTTCGACGGCTTCGCACTACGGGCCAACTCGCTTGGCCATCTGGAGCAGATCAAAAGTTATGCCCCTGGCCAACAGGTCAGGTTTGGAAGCTTAAACTACACGTCCGACATCCGCGGAGACTTGATCTTCGACAGATTCGAGCCCCTGCCTTGTCCGCCACGCGGTCACGATGAGTACGATTTAGCTCTATCATCGGACCGTATTCAGGAGATCGCACCGGCAGCCGCTCCGAGCCTCAATTCGGAGCCACTTGCGCCATCCATGGACGGGTGGATGGACCCCGTCACGGAGGTCGTACCCTCAACGGCGATCGAGCCGAATATCGACCTTACCCTTCATGAGAGCCATGTTTCCAAGCTACTGGATCCTTCTCCGGCCACGGACTCTGAACCGCCTGCGCCCGTGCCTATCGAATCCAACTGGGCGCCAATCATGGAGTTCACCTCCGCGGATATCTTTTAGCACTCACCTTTCGGTGACATAGTGAACTCATTAAGGTCTCTCTCCTTGTCAGGAGAGTCCTGGCCGAACTATGTTCAGCAGGATTGGGATGCGGATGACGAAGAAATTCGCCGCCCACCCACCACCCACTTAGTAGGCACTGTCGATGACTTAACCGACATGCTCGACTTCGACTCCGAAGACATCGACGGTATGGATGACGATACGGGAGTCGAAGAGGAATCACTGCCCACAGGGCACTGGACAGCCACCTCATCATACGATATATACATGGTGGACACACCCAAAGAAGGCAATGGCAACGAGACAACGGAGGATGACCCCTCCAAGAAGCAACCCAAGCGCCGGCGTCAGCGGTGCCGCTCTAAGTCCCGCCAAGGCAAAAGTGGTGATACCGGCACCGGAGATAATAGCACTCTGGACAGTGCCGAAGACAACAACAATCCCCTCCAGCAAGATTTAGAGCAGGAGGATGGAGGAGCCAGCTCTCCTGAGAGAGCGGCAGATGGAGAGGCGGAGGATGATAATTACATGCCTCCCTCCGAAGACGAGGCAAGCCTCGACGATGACGAATTCGCCGTGCCAGAGGATCCCATCGAACAAGAGCGCTTCAAGCGCAGGCTTATAGCCACAGCAAATAGCCTTAAGAAAAAGCAGCAACAACTTCAAGCTGATCAAGATCTGCTAGCTGACAGATGGACTGAAGTCCTGGCGGCCGAGGAGTATAAACTTGAACGCCCCTCCAAGAGTTACCCAAAGTGCAGGTTGCTACCCCGACTGGAGGAGGAAGCACCGAAACCTACATCCCCGGCGTATGACGCGGCTAATCGGCCACCTTGTGGCCGCGACAGAGAGACATTCCAGCCAAAAGCTCAGCCCGCACCCCGACGTCATTCAAATAAAAAGGCAGGGGGAAATACGCCAGACCTGCGAGACGTATTGGAGGAAAAAGCAAAACATGCAAGATCGATCTACGGATCAAGAGGGCGCACCACTATGCGAGACAATAATCGTCACGCCGGATATAGCAAAAGTAAGTCCGGCCGGGCCGAACACAGCGAACAAGACTCATTCGAGCTGCGTCGCGATATAGCCCAGTACAGAGGCGCCGCACACCCCTTATGTTTCACAGACAAAGTAATGGATCATCAAATCCCAGAGGGTTTCAAACCCGTAAATATAGAATCATACGACGGCACAACAGATCCTGCGGTGTGGATCGAGGATTTCCTCCTGCATATTCACATGGCCCGCGGTGATGACCTACACGCCATCAAATACCTCCCACTCAAACTCAAAGGACCAGCTCGGCATTGGCTCAACAGCTTGCCAGCAGAGTCCATTGGCTGTTGGGAAGATCTGGAAGCCACATTCCTCGACAACTTTCAGGGCACTTATGTACGACCACCAGATGCCAATGACTTGAGCCACATAATTCAACAGCTAGAGGAATCGGCCAGGAAATTCTGGACATGGTTCCTAACAAAGAAAAATCAAATCATCTACTGTCCGGATGCAGAGGCCCTAGCAGCTTTCAAGCACAACATCCGCGATGAGTGGCTAGCCCGGCACCTTGGTCAGGAAAAGCCAAAATCTATGGCAGCCCTCACGACACTCATGACCCGCTTTTGTGTGGGAGAAGACAGCTGGCTGGCTCGCAGTAATAACATATCGAAGAACCATGGTACTTCGGATACCAAGGACGGCAATGGCAGGTCATGTCGCAACAAACATAAGCGCCGCATTAACAGCGACAATACCGAGGATACGGCAGTCAATGCCGGATTCAAAGGCTCTAAACCTGGTCAGTGGAAAAGCCATTCAAAAGAAGCACTCCGGGCTCGTCCAGTTTGGACCGTATACTCGATCGCTCGTGTCAAATACACGGCACCCCCGACAAGCCAGCCAACCACACCAACATGGACTGTTGGGTGTTCAAGCAGGCGGGCAAGTTAAATGCCGAAAACAAAGATAAGGGGTCACATAGCGATGACGAGGAGGAGCCCCGGTAGCCGAACACCGGAGGATAGAAGAGGTTCCCCCCACAAGTGCGGACAGTGAACATGATATACGCAACCCACATCCCCAAGAGGGAGCGGAAGCATGCGCTCAGGGACGTATATGCGTTGGAGCCAGTCGCCCCAAAGTTCAACCCATGGTCTTCCTGTCCGATCACCTTCGATCGCAGGGACCACCCCACTAGCATCCGTCATGGCGGATTCGCCGCACTGGTCCTAGACCCAATCATTGACGGATTTCACCTCACTCGAGTCCTAATGGACGGCCGCAGCAGCCTGAACCTGCTTTATCAGGAGACAGTGCGCAAAATGGGTATAGACCCCTCAAGGATCAAACCCACTAAAACGACCTTTAAAGGCGTCATACCAGGTGTAGAGGCCCATTGTACAGGCTCAGTCACACTGGAAGTGGTCTTCGGATCTCCGGATAACTTCCGAAGCGAAGAGTTAATCTTCGACATAGTCCCGTTCCGCAGTGGCTACCATGCACTGCTCGGGCGAACCGCATTTGCAAGATTCAATGCGGTACCGCATTATGCATATCTCAAGCTCAAGATGCCAGGGCCTCGGAGGGTCATCACAGTCAATGGAAACACAGAGCGCTCTCTCCGCACGGAGGAGCACACCGTAGCCCTCGCAGTAGAAGCGCAAAGCAGCCTCTTAAGGCAATCCATTAGTTCAGCGATTAAGGACCCGGACAACTTCAAGCGCGCCCGGAGTAATCGGCAGCCGGACCGCCTGGCGCGTCCCGAGCTCGCATAGCAATGCGGCCCCCAGCCCGGCCCCAGCCAAACGGCGAAATCCATGCCACGCGTACATAATTACGCATTAAAAATACCATGGGCACAGGCGGGGAGCGGGGCACGACGGCGGCACGCCCCAAGTCGCGGCTTAAACCACACTAGGGGCTTCCCGCTTTGTTATTTTTCTCTTTCAGGTCTTTAATCTCCGGAAACCCTGTCCGGTAGCATGATTGCCGAACACATGATGCAGCAACCAAGGAGGCAGAAAGCTACATCACACCACGGAACTCCCAGGTGGATTACGATAATGAGTGAAATATTTGTTTTAATACTATTCCTCAGCTTGCCCTTGGAAGGGACATGTCAAACAGTCCTACTTTTTGCTTATCGCACTACTTGTATCATTCTGCTTTAACGCACCTTTTTGAATAAAAAAGCATAGCATTAAGACTATTATTGCATTCTTCTTATATATATATATATGTTCATTCATGACATCCAGCACCCGTACACTCTGGTACGGCCAATACGCTAGGGGCTTAAGCATACCCCATAATACGGCTTGAGAAGTCCGAACACTTTCGACAGTGCGGCACCCCGAACTTATAGCATTATATGCATCAGCTCCGAATCATGTCTTGGGTCAATAGTTGGGTTTGCCCGGCTCCCATGTTTTGATACCTTACGTTCCGCTATATCGGCTAAGGTAGCACTGGGAGAACTACTGTGATTGTGCCCTGGTTCTGCTGGGCTAAGCACCTCAGTAGAGAAAACTAAAACTGACTGTCATGATAAGGCGAGAGACTGGTCGCTGTTCGAGAGGTTTTCGAGTCCCTAAAGACTTATGCCGCTTAGAGCGAGGAGTCGTCCCTGTCCGGCTTAAGGCGTGTATCACGCCCCGAATTCGGCCTTCCGAATATTAGGGGCTTCGCCAAAATTTAAAATTATAGAATTCTATGGCTAAGTGAGAGTGATAACGCATTATAGTCCGATTACCTTGTTCGTTGTGCTGAGCACCTCCCTCGAAGGACCCAACAATGGGAACAAGAGTGCTCAGGTTTATCCCGAACACCCCAACACTCGTGGCATGGGGGCAGAAGCTGACGACTAGCCATCTCTCAGATTTGATAAACAACCGAACAAAAGGTAATATTTTAAATTCAAACAAGCGTTGCATAGCGCATATGAACAAGTTTTCATAAATACAGGGTTGCACGAGCGAGTTTACTCGAATATTATATCTTTCGTACACTCGTCCGCTACGAGACGAGCGCCCTTCAGGACACCCTCATAGTACATCTCGGGGGGGGGGATGCTCCTTGCCTTGCGGCGGCCCTTCCTTCACCAGCTTCACGGCGTCCATCTTGGCCCATTGCACCTTCACACGGGTGAAAGCCCGGCGTGCACCTTCGATGCAGACGGACCGCTTGATGACTTCAAGCCGTGGGCAAGCATCCACAAGCCGCCTCACCAGGCCGAAGTAGTTGTTGGGAAGGGCATCGCCAGGCCACATCCGGACTATAAAGCCCTTCATGGCCTGTTCGGCCGCCTTGTGCAGCTCGACCAGTTGCTTCAGCTGGTCGCTCAGAGGCATCGGGTGTTCGGTCCTAGTATACTGAGACCAGAACAGCTTCTCCGTTGAGCCTCCCTCCTCGTCCTGGTAAAACTGTGCGGCATCCGACACGCTGCGGGGCAAATCTGCGAATGCTCCTGGAGAGGTCCGGATTCGGGTAAGTAACAAGTAATTCACTTTCACATGCTTGCTTTGCATATAGAATGCTTTACCCGCCGCTATCTTCTTCATCGCATCAATCACCTGGAGGGCCTTTTGGGCTTCGGACTTGGCACTCTTTGCGCTCTCGAGGGCCGCGGCAAGCTCGGACTCTCGCGTCTTCAAGTCAAACTCCAACGCCTCATGCTTCGTCACGAGAGCGTGGAGCTCTTGTTGCACCTCGCCCACCCAAGCCTCATGCCTCTCCCGCTCGGTCCGCTCCTTGGCCGCTTTGTTTTCGGCCTCGGATAGCGCTTGCTTCAGGGTCGCCACCTCGGTCGTGGCCCCTGGAAAATTTACGATGATCCTGTCATTTTGCAATCGCATTCTTTTATACATATCCATGGACTAGGTACTACTTACCTTTGTTCTCCTCGAGCTGCCTCTTGGCAAGGCCGAGCTTGTCCTTGGACCCTTTAAGGTCCTCCTTCAGTGCGGCGACCTCCGCAGTCAGTGCGGCAGAGGATAACAGTGAAGCCTGCATACGCATATAGACATACTTATATTAGACTCCTGCGATATTGTTTGATCCTCCGTTCGGCTTTTCTTTTTGAACACCGAACAGAGCATCAGGGGCTACTGTCTATGTGGTAATATTTTTCCTATATTTCAAAAACTTACCTCAAAGCCTGTTAGAAGGCGGGCACAAGCTTCAGTCAATCCGCTCTTGGCGGACTGAACCTTCTGGACCACCGCACTCATAATAGTGCGGTGCTCTTCGTCGATGGAAGCGCTGCGAAGCGCTCCCAGCAGATTGTCCGGTGCCTCTGGATGGACAGAGGTCACCATCATAGGCATTTTGCCCTGTTTGGAAGGAGGTCGCCTGCCCGAGTCTGGAACCACTGGGGGTTCCGGCGCGGTGTTCGGTTGAGGGCCGAACTCGGAGCCCTCGGGAGCCTTGCTCCCTCTACTCCCGGAGTCCGGAAGGGCACCTTGAGGCACCTCCGGGACTGTCTCCCCTCGGCCCGGTGCCTCTTGAGACAATACCTCGGCGTTGTCCGTAGGGCAAGGGGAGGTGGCGGTCGGAAGTGGATCGCTATCCATATCCGACGAGCCCAGGGAGCCGTCCGACGATACGTCGATACGGGCTCGCGGCGGTCTGCATAGTCATAATTCGGCGTTAGGAGAGGCAGTGTGACAAAGGTATGCTATGAGTTATTTTGGCATCCGAATACTTACGACTTCGCTAGGGGCTTGGACCTAAGCAGCCACTCGTCTTCGCCTTCGGCAGCGGTGGTGGAATAGTCCGGAAGGAGAGTCCTTCCCTTCTTGGACCCTTCGGCCCCCCCGATTGGGGCGGCCTTCCTTTTCTTGTCTCCCCCAACTGAAGGGGGAGCATCTTCTTCTTCCTCCTCGTCTTCGGGGGAGGAGTGTGTCGCAGAGTTATCGGACGATGATTCTGATAACACCTGGCATCGGGAACTCTTTCGGGTTCCCTTGGCCTTCTTGGTCTTCTTCGGCACCTTATAAGGGGCCGGAGTTAGCATCTCCGTAAGGAGAGCATCCGCAGTGTCTTCGGGCAGAGGGGCCGGACAGTTAATCTGCCCCGACGTCTCCGCCCAGTCCTGTCAAAGGCATGAAGATCAGACCCCGCACATGATTAAGCTAGGGGAAATAAAATATCCTACCGGATGTATAGAACTCACCGAATGCGCTCGGCGCTTCGCGCTTAGCCCGCGGTCCTCGGTGAGGGAGGGAGGGACCTCGGCGCCCTTGAACAACACCTTCCAAATGTCCTTGTGCGTCGTGTCGAAGAGCTCGCTCAGAGTCTGGTGCTGGGCCGGGTCAAACTCCCACAAGTTGAAATCCCGTTGTTGACACGGGAGGATCCGGCGGATGAGCATGACCTGGACTATGTTGACAAGCTTGAGCTTCTTGCTTGCCATATTCTGGATACATTTCTGGAGTCCGTCCAGCTCCACCGATGAACCCCAGGACATGCCCTTCTCTTTCCAGGAGGTGAGCCGCGTGGGGATTCCGGATCGAAACTTGGGGGCAGCCACCCATTTGGCGTCGCGCGGCTCGGTGATGTAGAACCATGCCGATTGCCACCCCTTTATGGTCTCCACGAAGGAGCCTTCAAGCCATATATCGTTGGGCATCTTTCCCACCATGGCTTCGCCGCATTCTGCTTGTTGGCCGCCCACTACCTTCGGCTTGATATTGAAGGTCTTTAACCACAGGCCGAAGTGGGGCTGGATGCGGAGGAAAGCCTCACACACGACGATGAACGCCGAAATGTTGAGGACGAAGTTCGGGGCCAGATCATGGAAGTCCAGCCCGTAGTAGAACATAAGACCACAAACGAATGGATGGAGGGGAAACCCCAGTCCGCGGAGGAAGTGGTGGAGGAAGACTACCCTCTCGTGAGGTTCGGGGGTAGGGACGATCTGCCCCGCAGCGGGCAACTGATGCGCGATGTTCACAGCTAATTAACCGGCTCCGTGCAGCTTCTTGATGTGTCCCTCCGTAACGGAGGAAGCCATCCATTTGCCTCCCGCTCCGGACATGATTGGAGAAGGTTGAGGGGAAGGATGTGGACTTGGGCGTTGAAGCTCGAGTGCGCAAGAATGGATGGGCAAGGAGGAAGAAGGCGTGGGTAGAAAAAGGTTAAATCTTGTCCCTTCATAAGGGCGGCCGAAACTATGCGCCCCCACTAGCCTGGTAAAACTCGCTTATCCCCCAAGCGCCATAATCGATGGCACGGTTGGGTTACCCACGCCCGTATTGATGAGGATCCCGTAATAAGGGGGACACGATCTCTCCTTTGACAAGACGTGTCAAAAAACCGCCTCGCATTATGTGCGGGGCTAGTTAAAGGAAACGGTTCGAATAATCACCAGGCCATGGCATAATGTCATGTTGCCAAAACAAGTCAGCAGATTAGATTTGTGGAAATATTATTCTCTCTACGGTGGTATGTGGAACTTATTTTGCAGGGTCGGACACTATCCTTATATTCAAATTCTTTCGTGGTGTGTTCGGAGGAGGAACCCGCCTTGCAATGCCGAAGACAATACTGCGCGCCGGACTCATCGTCATTGAAGCCTGGTTCAGGGGCTACTGAGGGAGTCCTGGATTAGGGGGTCTCCGGACAGCAGGACTATATCCTTTGGCCGGACTATTGGACTATGAAGATACAAGATTGAAGACTTCGTCTCGTGTCCGGATGGGACTCTACTTGGCATGGAAGGCAAGCTAGGCAATACGGATATGTATATCTCCTCCATTGTAACCGACCTTGTGTAACCCTAGCCCTTTCCGGTGTCTATATAAACCGGGGGGTTTTAGTCCGTAGGACAACATACAATCATACCATAGGCTAGCTTCTAGGGTTTAGACTCTCCGATCTCGTGGTAGATCAACTCTTGTAATACTCATATCATCAAGAATAAATCAAGCAGGACGTAGGGTTTTACCTCCATCAAGAGGGCCCGAACCTGGGTAAAACATCATGTCCCCTGCCTCCTGTTACCATCCACCTTAGACGCACAGTTCGGGACCCCCTACCTGAGATCCGCCGGTTTTGACACCGACAATAAGCCTTGCAAGCAATGTAGCTAATGAGTTAGTTACAGGATGTAGCATTATGGAACAAGTAAATAGACTTGCCGGTAACGAGATTGAACTACGTATTGAGATATTGACGATCGTATCTTGGGCAAGTAACATACCAGTGACAAAGGGAACAACGTATGTTGTTATGCGGTTTGATCGATAAAGATCTTCATAGAATATGTAGGAGCCAATATGAGCATCCAGGTTCCACTATTGGTTATTGACCGGAGACATGTCTCGGTCATGTCTACATAGTTCTCGAACCCGTAGGGTCCGCATGCTTAACGTTCGGTGACGATCGGTATTATGAGTTTATGTGTTTTGATGTACCGAAGATAGTTCGGAGTCCCAGATATGATCACGGACATGACGAGGAGTCTCGAAATGGTCCAGACATAAAGATTGATATATTGCATGACTATATTCGGACACAGGATGAGTTCCGGGGGTCACCGATATTTATCGGAGTACCGGGGGGTTACCGAAACCCCGGAGGGAACTAATGGGCCAACATGGGCCTTTTGGGAGAGAGGTGAGGGCCTAGGGCTGGCCGCGCCCCCTTGGGAGTCCGAATTGGACAAGGAGGGGGGGGGCGCCCCCTCTTTCCTCCCTCTCTCCCTCTCCTTCCTTCCCCCTTCCTAGTTGGAATAGGAAAAGGGGAGTCCTACTCCTACTAGGAGGAGTACTCCCCCTCTCCTTGGCACGCCCCAAGGCCGGCCGGCCTCCCCCCTTGCTCCTTTATATACGGGGGCAGGGAGCACCCTAGAACACACAAGTTGATTGTTTCCAGCCGTGTGTGGTGCCCCCTCCACCATAATCCACCTCGGTCATATCGTAGTGGTGCTTAGGCGAAGCCCTGTTCTGGTAGCATCATCATCACCGTCATCATGCCGTCATGCTGACGAAGCTCTACCTCTAAGCTCTACTAGATCGTGAGTTCGTGGGACGTCACCAAGCCGAACGTGTGCAAATCACGAAGGTGTTGTACCTTCGGTGCTAGGATCGGTCGATCGTGAAGACGTACGACTACATCAACCGCGTTGTCATAATGCTTCCGCTTACGGTCTACGAGGGTACGTAGACAACACTCTTCCCTCTCATTGCTATGCATCACCATGATCTTGCATGTGCGTAGGAACATTTTTGAAATTATTGCGTTCCCCAACACAAATTCCAAGATGATGCTGGATTACACACAAGCCAGGTGGAGTCGTCAACTGTTCGTGTCCTCGTGGCTCTAGTAAAGGCTGAAACAAAGCATGCAGCAGCCCTTGAGAATGCAGCCGAGTTCCTAAAGAAGTGGAAAGAGCAATCAGATGCTCTCTTCACCCAATCCAAAGAAGAGATGGAAGAAGCCAGATAGAAGCTAGCAGAGGCAGAGCAGGCTAGGCGTATCCTGCTATCTAAAACTGTTGTCAATACAAATTTTCCTTCATAATAGCTAGGTTCAAATGTTTATCCAGTCAGCATGTGAAAGTGCAACTATCCCTAGGTGGTTTTGGTAATTCCTAACAACATATAGCTCATTGAGCTAATGCTATTCCAAGATTAATATTTCAGGAAAAGCTCAATGAATGGCATGGCATGGATGAGGAATGTGGACCCCTCAAAATACTAAGGACAAAAAGATTGGCTCAAGCTCAAAGCTCAAGACTCTACATTTTATATTTTAGTGATCCAAGACCACATTGAGTCTATAGGAAAAGCCAATACTATCAAGGAGGGATGAGGTGTTGTTTAATGAGGTTCTTGCTTCATAGTGCTTAGTGATATGCTCCAAAACCCCCAACTACCTTCCCACATCCACATATGACCTAAACCCAAAGTCAAACTCGGCTCCACCGATTCTTTCTATCCGGCGCCACCGAATTCAAATGTCATAGCCACTGCCACAAACCCTAGGCAAATTGGTCTCACCGATAGGGATTTCAGTCACACCGAGTTGGGGTTGTAATCTCTCTGTTTCCCTTCGTAACGTTTCGGTCCTACCGAGATGAGCGATCGGTCCCACCGAGATTGCAATGTAAACTCTCTGTTTCTCTTTTGTAACAATTCGGTCCCACCAAAATGAGCGATCGGTCCCACCGAGTTTACCTGACCAACTCTCTGGTTAGCTTATTACCAAAATCGGTCCCATCGAATTTGTGTAATTGGTCACACCGATATTACGTTATGCCCTAACCCTAACCATATCGGTCCTACCGAGTTGCATCTCAGTCCCACCGAAAATCCTAACGGTCACTAGGTTTGCTAAATCGATCTGACCGAGTTTCTCAATTCGGTCTCACCGAGATTGGTAAATTGTGTGTAATGGTTAGTTTTTGTGTGGATGCTATATATACCCCTCCACCCACTCTTCATTCATGGAGAGAGCCATCAGAGCATACCTACACTTCCAATACACATTTTCTGAGAGAGAACCACCTACTCATGTGTTGAGGCCAAGATATTCCATTCCTACCATATGAATCTTGATCTCTAGCCTTCCCAAGTTGCTTTCCACTCAAATCTTCTTTCCACCAAATTCATATCCTGTGAGAGAGAGTTGAGTGTTGGGGAGACTATCATTTGAAGCACAAGAGCAAGGAGTTCATCATCAACACACCATTTGCTACTTCTTGGAGAGTGGTGTCTCCTAGATTGGCTAGGTGTCACTTGGGAGCCTCCGACAAAGATTGTGGAGTTGAACCAAGGAGTTTGTAAGGGCAAGGAGATCGCCTACTTCGTGAAGATCTACCGCTAGTGAGGAAAGTCCTTCGTGGGCGATGGACATGATGGGATATAAAAGGTTGCTTCTTCGTGGACCCTTCGTGGGTGGAGCCCTCCGTGGACTCGCGCAACCGTTACCCTCTGTGGGTTGAAGTCTCCATCAACGTGGATGTACGATAGCACCACCTATCGGAACCACGACAAAAACATCCGTGTCTCCAATTGCGTTTGAATTCTCCAAACCCTTCCCTCTACATTCTTGCAAGTTGCATGCTTTACTTTCCGCTGCTCATAGACTCTTTGCATGCTTGCTTGAATTGTGTTAAGATTGCTTGACTTGTGCTAAGATAGCTAAAATCTGCCAAAGACTAAAATTGGGAAAAGGATAGATTTTTATTTGGTCAAGTAGTCTAATCACCCCCCTCTAGGCATACTTTGATCCTACAAGTGGTATCAGAGCTTTGGTCTCCATTTTCTTTGATTTCCATAGCTTTTGGTGGTCATAGCATTGGTTTCACAACCTAGGAGAGTATGGCGTCTAGCGAGGGAAATTATCACCGTAGAGGTCCTTACTTTGATGGTACTAATTTTGCTAGTTGGATGAAAATGCATATTCTTGGACATAACCCCGCCGTTTGGGCTATTGTGTGTTGGCTTGCAAGGTGAATTCTTTGATGGGAGAGAACCGAATCGTGAAGCTACCGCGGATGAGTTGAAGATGCTACAATACAATACTCAAGCTTGTGATATCCTCTTCAACGGATTGTGCCCCGAAGAATTCAACAAAATCAGTCATGTTGAGAATGCAAAGGAAATTTGGGATACTTTGATTGATATGCACGAAGGTACCGACTCCGTCAAGGAATCCAAGTTAGATGTGCTTCAAAGTCAACTTGACAAGTTCAAAATGAAGGATGGTGAAGGTGTCGCTGAAATGTACTCTAGGCTTGCTCTTATCACAAATGAGATTGCCGGCTTAGGAAGTGAAGAGATGACCGACAAATTCATCATCAAGAAGATCCTAAGAGCCTTGGATGGAAAATACGATACCATATGCACATTGATCCAAATGATGCCAAATTACAAAGATCTCAAGCCTACGGAAGTCATTGGAAGAATTGTTGCTCATGAGATGTCACTCAAGGATAAGGAGGAGCTTTATAACAAGTCAAGTGGTGCTTACAAAGCCTCATGTGAAGCCCCCACATCATCAAGTGAGAAACAAACCTTCAATGAAGAATTGAGCCTAATGGTGAAGAACTTCAACAAGTTCTACAAGAGTAGAAGCAAGGAGAGAAGTTCCAAGTCAAGGTCCTACAATGACAAAAGATCTTCTAGTCGAGAGCGAAACTGCTACAATTGTGGAAGACCCGGACACTACTCCAATGAGTGTACGGCTCCCCACAAGAGAAGAGAAGATTCTCCCAAAATAAGAAGTAGAAGAGAAGAATCACCATCAAGGCTGAGAAGGAGTAGGGATGATCGATATGAACGAAGACCCTCACGGAGAAGCAAGGATTCGGAAAGGAAGGACAAGTCATCAAGGAGCTACACAAAACGAAGACATCAAGATCATGTTGGTGAATGGGTATCCGGCTCTGACTCCGACAATGACTCCGAGAGAAGCTATCACTCCGACTCCAAATATACTCAAGATGAAGGTGTTGCCAGACTAGCACTTGTGTCAACCAACTCCTACGACATATTTGATTCACCAAATGAAGGAATTGGAAGATGCTTCATGGCCAAAGGTCCAAAGGTATCACACCCCGAGTATGTTGATTTCAATAGTGATGAAGATGACTTGTTAAGTGATGATGAGTTACTTGTTGACAACTATAGCGATGAATACTATGATGAAACGAATGACAATGATAAGGAGAAGATTGAGTCTCTAACTAAAGAACTAAACACTCTTAAGTTAGCTCATGAAACTATCTTAGGAGATCATCGAGAACTTTTAAGGACTCATGAAAAATTATGTTTTGAGAAGCTCAATCTTGAGCAAGAGCATGAGTTCTTAAAGGCAATCAATGATGATCTTCGCAAGAAAAGTTCTTCTTACATTGCCAAGCGTTTACTCTTATCCACTTACATGCCTCAAGTCAAGTCTAGTAACAAGAACAAGAAGGATTCTTCCTCTAGTAGTAACAATAAACATGCTAAATCCAATGTTGTTGCTTCTAGTAGTTCTCTTGATTCCACTAATGATTCTCTTAGACAAGTTACACTTGAGCAAGAAAATAGCTTATTGAAGGGAATTATAGAGAAAGGTGTTTACAAGAGCCTTGCCAGGAGTAAGCAATTCGAGGAAATTGTACGCAAGCAAGGAAGGCACCGGAAGAATCAAGGTGTTGGTTTTGAACGAAAGTTCAATGCCAATGGAGTTGAGTGGGAAGAAGATCAATACCCCAAGACGAAGTTTGTTCCTCAACAAGAGAAGTATGATCCTACTTCTTCCAAAAGGAAACAAGCTCAAGATGATCTTCCACCACAAGACCACAAGCAAAAAGGCAAGGACAAGCTTCAAGAGGAAATTGATGCATTTGAAGAAGCTGCTAAGGCCTTGGTGAAGTGGGTTCCCAAGACTACATCAAGTTCCACTTCATCGAGTAAAACTACAACTCAGAGGATTCCCATCAAGATGGTGTGGATCCCGAAGAAGAAGAACTAGAGAGCTCTTGAGGGTGACTCCGCCAACATACTTCACTCTTATCATTTTGGCAAGAACAAGTGCAATAAACTTCCACATCTTGCACTAGTTCAAGGAGTCACAAACCCTCTTGTTGGTAAGACAAGGGACGACGAGTAGTGGGGTCCTGAGCTAAGCCTTGGCTAAACTTGGGAAATCTTAATTCCATAATGCCTTTCAAATCCTCCTAGCCACTATCCTACTGCAATAATTCTCGCTAAGAAGAATGCCCATGTCGTGGCAATTCCACCCAGAAGGTAATGGGTTACTCCTACAGCGCGTCCTTGTATAATGCTCAAGGCTCTAGGCTGAGTAGCAGGAGCAACTTTTAATTTGTTATGAGCCCAAACGATAGATTCAATGAGTTCTTGCCAATAAAGGTAACCTAAAGCTTTCATAGACATCATCTTGTGTGTGCATCACTCTATGTCTATGGATATCCTTGTTTGTTCCTTGTGGGACTAACCCGTGTAGGTATTGAAAGTGCAACTCACTCCAAAGGATAGCTCCAAATGATCTACATCAACATAGAGCATCCACATCTTCAACACCTACATGAAGTCATCATCGACAAAACCCAAGGTTAGTTTATCCCTCTTAGGGGGGATCTCACATCTAGGGGGAGCTTTACTCTAACAATTGAGTTAAAGCAACTCTAATGGTGTGAACACAACAACGCTTTATGTAAAAGTGGTAACCCCACTTGTGCTTAAACGATGAGTATGACCTATGATCAAATGTTCTCATTTGACTCCTAAGTCAATATACTCATATATAGATGACCTAGTCATCGCCAATTGCTTGATAGATGCTAGAATTCTTTGTGCATGCTTTGCCACATATTTCAATTGCCATTTTATTGTGTGAGCATGTTGGTTGCATAATTTACTCATTCGAGGACATCCACTTGTTGTTTTGATTGATTGATTTCCTTTTCTTTTGGCCAAGTGGATGGACAAGAATGCCTAATAAGCTTCTCTAGCTATCTATGCTTTTCTCGTCTCAAACTCTATTCATGCTGCATCACAAAATTTGATCAAGTCAGATTCGAACCACTCTGTGTGAGGAGCACTCGGAGTCCCCGATTCGTCATAGACTTAAACTTCCAAAACTTCTTGGTGCGTTTCGGTCTGACCGATTCATCCATTTCGGTCATGCCGAGATCACTAAGTCGATCTAGGTTTTCAATCTCGGTACAACCGATTTGAACTTTTCGGTCACACTGAGTTGTTCCACTCGGTCACACCGACAGGGTCGGGCTATATATATCCACGGGTCAAATTTTGGAAAACTTTCCGAACCTCCTCGACCCGCCCTTAGCCCGCTCTGCCTCCAGGGTCTCCGGATCGTCCTCCTCGTCGCCAACCACCTCCTGCCACTGGTCTCCGCCGCCGTCAACGGGAATCAACCCTGCCGTTGCTGCCGTAGCGAGTTCATCGCCGAACTAGGGTATGAACTCGATCACTGTGCTATCCTTATCTGATTCCTAGCACATTGTGTTCGCCATGTATCTTGCCACGATTGAGATCATTCTATCCAGTCAAAACACTCCGTAGATTAGAGATGATTTGAGAATTTAGGGTTAGGTTTCCGCCGAAACCATCTCGGACCCACCGAGTTGTGGAACTCGGTACCACCGATTCGGCTAAGGCCATTGCACATGTGATTCTTGGTCTGACCGAGAATTGCAAATCGGTGTGACCGAGTTCAGGACTTTGTGAAACCCTAGCAGTCTCGGTGCCATCGAACTGCGACTCGGTGTGACCGAGTTCACTAGTTTAGGTTCCAACAGCTGCTTCGGTATCACCGAGTTTACAAATCGGTTGATCCGAAATGCTTTCTGTGGAAAACTAAAACTAAAATTTTGACTCATTCTTTTGCAAAAACCTCTGCATTTTGTGATGCTCATCCACTCTATCTCATCTATATCTATTCACAGGGTCTGCTGTCAGTGTTTGCAATATGTCTGGTCAAAGTGACAGCCAAAACAAGTCAGAGGAGCAGGTTCACTTGAGTGAGGGCACTAGTCCCTCTAGCAGCTCAGATGATGGCAGCAGGAGCACACCAAGCAATCTGCCAAAGGCTGCCACCAGGGCCAGCAAGAAAAGAACTTCAGAGTCAGAGGATGAGAACTATGTGGCTGAGGAAGAAGAAACCACCTCAAAGAGGAAAGTCCTGAAGTAGGAATGTGGCACAGCTGCTGCCACCAAGCCAGGCATGAAGCAAAAGGTTCCTGCCAAGAGAATTCCAATGTCTAAGGCCAGAGCATCTACTCAAGAGACTTTGGGATCTGCACCCAAAGAGCAGGTTGGGGCAGAGAAGAAGAGGAAAGAGAGGGTCAAGAAGACCACTGCCAGAGTGCTTGGGAGATCCTCAATCATGAGAGATTCTGAAGAGGAAGAGGAAGAAGATGCTGCACCAGCACCCAAAGCTCAAAAGCTTATGGGTGATGCCACCAGGGCAGGGGTTGTTCCATCTAAGCCTAAGACTGCTCCAAAGGCTGCTGCTCCAGCTCCAAAGCCAAAACCAAAGAGGAGCACCAGGAACATCCCTACTGAGGAGAAGAATAAGGCCCCAGTGCCTGAAGCTGAAATGGAAGAAGAAGATGATGAGTCACATGTCTTGAGGAAGTTGAAGCCAAAAATTCCAGATCACAATGATGCTCATCCAGTAGCTGAGAACATGAAGATCAGGAAGGACTCAGGATTGAGGCTATGGAGAGAGTCTGATCCATATGCCACCAGGAGAAGGACTGTTGTGGACTACAGGTTCCATACAAAGGAACAACATGACTTCTATGAGACAGTCTTGCTTGACAAGAAGCCCATAGTGTGTGACATGAGATGGGTCGACTAGGACTACATCAAGGAAAACGAGGATCACTATCCAGGTGTATATGACAGTTTCAAGGCTTGTGGAGTTGATGAGTTTGTGGCTCAGAAGCTCACAAAATGGAATGATGAGCTTGTCATGCAGTTCTACTCCACAGCTCACTTCTACCCAGATGGAAGGGTTGTATGGATGTCTGAAGGTACTAGGTACCAGTCCACAGTTGCTGAATGGGCGAAGTTGATCAATGCTCCAAAAGAGAGTGAAGATGACTTGGATGTCTATGCCAACAAGAAGAAGGATCACAACTCCATGGCACACATGTACAAGGAGATCCCAGATGCTGCTCTTGAGACACACAAGTTTGGAGCTGTACATTACCTTCTATCAGGCTTGCCAACCATCAACTGGATCCTCAGGCACACTCTCTTGCCAAAATCAGGTGATCACAAGATGATCAGAGGCCATGCAATAAACTTGCTTCATATCTTTGATGTCCCATAGAAGTTCGAAGTCATGAGCCTTATAGTTGAAACTATCAAGAGGACAGCTGCAGATCAGAACCGGAGTTGTGGGTATGCCCCACAGATTCAGGAGCTGATTAACTCCAAGATGGGCACAGGCACATATCTGCTGGACAAGGAGCACCTGCCCATCTACCCAGAATTTCAGGACAACACTGTGGTGATGGATGAAGATGAACCATCTTCTGTGCACGCACAAGCAAAGAAGGAGAAGGCAAAGGCTGAAAAGGCTGCAAGGATGCCAACTACTGAAGAAGCATCTTAGTATCTTCTGAAGAGCAAGCAAGATCAGCTTGGCTACTTGATTGCATCCACTCTAAGGATTGAGAAAGGGCTGGCCACCCTGACTCAAAACCAGGAGAGCTTAGAAAGGATCGTAGAGCAGAAGTTCTATGACTTGGATGTGAAGGTAACTGAGATCCAGTCTATTATGGAGCAACTTCATGATGATATGTAGGAGAGGAAGGGCAAGACAACCATTGATGTATTTGCCAGAGTGCCTAGAGCTCAGAGATCTACTGCAGTGCCTGTTCCAGACACCAGAGCCACTTCATCTGCACCAGCTACAGCTTCAGTGCCACCAGCTCTAGCACCTACTCCATCAGCTCCATCTACTTCGACTGAAGCCTTCGTTCTTGGAGTTATCTGGACACCACCACCTGAAGACCAAGCCTAAGAGATGATTTAGTGCTATGCATTTTCTAGGAACTTTTTGGTAACTTGCTGCCAAAGGGGGAGAAAAATGTATAGATCACAGGCTTCGAGAGAGAGCGTTGCTTTTTATTCTCTCTTGCTTTGGTGGTTGAACTTTATTTTCTTTGCTTGTTTGAGATACTTTCTGTTTGTGTGATACTTGGATGATCATGTGTTTGATCATATGCTACTTTAATGCTTGTTGGATGACATTATCATTTTATCCCTATATGATAGTTCATTTTGCTTGGTGATGAGTGCATGTATTTAATTATTATCATTTTGAGCGCTCCACCAAGATGTATGTGACATGGAAGAGTAACCCATGAGCCTAACTCTTTGTGCATTTGCAGTCCAAAGCAAATCATAAACTATGCACAAATTTAGGGGGAGCTCTTGCTTTTCACATACTTCTCAAAGTGACAATGCTTTTCATTCTTATTATCATTTGTCGAAGCTTTGATCTATATGTTGTCATCAATTACCAAAAAGGGGGAGATTGAAAGTGCAACTATCCCTAGGTGGTTTTGGTAATTCCTAACAACATATAGCTCATTGAGCTAATGCTATTCCAAGATTAATATTTCAGGAAAAGCTCAATAAATGGCATGGCATGGATGAGGAATGTGGACCCCTCAAAATACTAAGGACAAAAAGATTGGCTCAAGCTCAAAGCTCAAGACTCTACATTTTATATTTTAGTGATCCAAGATCACATTGAGTCTATAGGAAAAGCCAATACTATCAAGGAGGGATGAGGTGTTGTTTAATGAGGTTCTCGCTGCATAATGCTTAGTGATATGCTCCAAAACCCTCAACTACCTTCCCACATCCACATATGACCTAAACCCAAAGTCAAACTCGGCCCCACCGATTCTTTCTATCCGGCGCCACCAAGTTCAAATGTCATAGCCACTGCCACAAACCCTAGGCAAATCGGTCTCACCGATAGGGATTTCGGTCACACCGAGATGGGGTTGTAATCTCTCTGTTTCCTTCGTAACGTTTCGGTCCTACCGAGATGAGCGATCGGTCCCACCGAGATTGTAATGTAAACTCCCCGTTTCCCTTTTGTAACATTTCGGTCCCACCGAAATGAGCGATCGGTCCCACCGAGTTTACCTAACCAACTCTTTGGTTAGCTTATTACCAAAATCGGTCCCATCGAGTTTGTGTAATCGGTCACACCGAGATTACATTATGCCCTAACCCTAACCATATCGGTCCTACCGAGTTGCATCTCAGTCCCACCGAAAATCCTAACGGTCACTAGGTTTGCTAAATCGATCTGACCGAGTTTCTCAATTCGGTCTCACCGAGATTGGTAAATTGTGTGTAACGGTTAGTTTTTGTGTGGAGGCTATATATACCCCTCCACCCACTCTTCATTCATGGAGAGAGCCATCAAAACATACCTACACTTCCAATACTCATTTTCTGAGAGAGAACCACCTACTCATGTGTTGAGGCCAAGATAATCCATTCCTACCATATGAATCTTGATCTCTAGCCTTCCCAAGTTGCTTTCCACTCAAATCTTCTTTCCACCAAATTCATATCCTGTGAGAGAGAGTTGAGTGTTGGGGAGACTATCATTTGAAGCACAAGAGCAAGGAGTTCATCATCAACACACCATTTGTTACTTCTTGGAGAGTGGTGTCTCCTAGATTGGCTAGGTGTCACTTGGGAGCCTCCGACAAAGATTGTGGAGTTGAACCAAGGAGTTTGTAAGGGCAAGGAGATCGCCTACTTCGTGAAGATCTACCGCTAGTGAGGCAAGTCCTTCGTGGGTGATGGCCATGATGGGATAGACAATGTTGCTTCTTCGTGGACCCTTCGTGGGTGGAGCCCTCCGTGGACTCACGCAACCGTTACCCTCCGTGGGTTGAAGTCTCCATCAACGTGGATGTACGATAACACCACCTATCGGAACCATGACAAAAACATCCGTGTCTCCAATTGCGTTTGAATTCTCCAAACCCTTCCCTCTACATTCTTTCAAGTTGCATGCTTTACCTTCCGCTGCTCATAGACTCTTTGCATGCTTGCTTGAATTGTGTTAAGATTGCTTGACTTGTGCTAAGATAGCTAAAATCTGCCAAAAACAAAAATGGGGAAAAGGATAGATTTTTATTTGGTCAATAGTCTAATCACCCCCCTCTAGACATACTTTCGATCCTCCAGCATGTCTGTTGTGATGTCTGTGCATCTACTGATGTGGCACAAAATAATTTTTTTAGGGTCATGTAATAACAACAATTACTTTCCAAACAATAACAGACGAAGCATTGGACATGGTATAGTTCACACGCAAGCCCAACATTCCAAGTTCAACTTCCACATCAAACTCATGTTCACATATATCTGCACATTCATAGATACTGCCCACAACCATGATTCACTTCGAAGCCAAAAAATGTGAGGAGAGTTATAAATAAAGAAAAACCTCTAGTTCTTGCTACCAGTGCGAGCACAAGAAGTCAAGACCATACATAATTAATTATATTTTGATCATTTTTTGTGTTCTAAAATGCCTGCCGGCTCGCGGAAGGACATGTTTGTCATGCCCAATATGCGACTCTATCCTAAAGGAACTCGAAGGTCCCACCAAGGATAGAACCACATATTGACACCCTTTTGCAAGGTGGTTATCATTACATCAAACCATTACATAATAGTTGGGATACATACAAAAGGCATACACATGCCGCATGAATACATCAACATCGTACAAGAGAACAACATCCGACTACGGATGAATCACAAACAGAAACTCAAACGACGTCCACCCTGCTAGCCCAGGTTGCCGACCAGGAACCTAACCCAAGATCGACGAAGAAGAAGAAGAACTCCAACACAAGCAAAACATCACTCTCGCGTCATGATCATCACATTACCTGTACCTACAACTATTGGTGTAGTAATCTGTGAGCCATGAGGACTCAGCAATCCCATTACCATGGGTATCAAGACTAGCAAAGCTTAAAGGGTATGGAAAGGACAAGTGGTGAGGTAGCAGCAGCGACTAAGCATTGTATGGTGGCTAACTCACGAGTACAAGAGTAAGATAATAAACTACGCAAATGGTCGCAAATTAGTAATGATCAATAAGTGATCTTGAACTACTTATGTTCAAACATAACCCAACTGTGTTCTCCTCTCGAACTTCCCTGAAAAGAGACAGTCACGGTTACGCAACACGGTTGGTGTATTTTAATTGAATTTACTTCAAGTCCTCTATAACCGGATATTAACAAATTCCTATCTGCCACATAACCGCGGGAACGACTCTCGAAAGTTCAAACCCTGCAGGGGTGTCCCAGCTTAGCCCATGACAAGCTCATGATCCGCGGAGACAATCCTCCATCGCGGGACCCTCCGATCAGACTCGGAATCCCGGTGCACAAGACATTTCGGCAATGGTAAAACTAGTACAACAAGACCTCCCGATGCACCGACCTAGCCTGATAGGAGTTGCGCGATCTCGTTCTCAGGGTACACCGAATGGGTCAGCCAACAAGTATATACCAAATACCTCGAGTTTCCCCGAGGCGGCCCCGCAGTCTGCCCGGTTTGGACCAACACTCATGAGAAGCACTGGCCCGGGTTGTTAACTAAGTCCACGGGGGCCGACAAGTCCCTATGCAAATTTTAGTTGTTATTAGGCAAATGGTAAAACCAATGTTGGGCCTTGCTGGAAGAGTTTTATTCAAAGCAAACTGTCAAGAGGGGCTCATAAACCCTCATCGTGTTAGGGATGCAAAATCAAGGAACATAACACCGGTATGATGGAAACTAGGGCAGCAAGAGTGGAACAAAACACTAGGCAAAAGGCCGAGCCTTCCACCCTCTACCAAGTATATACATGCATTAATTAAATAAGATATATTATGATATCCCATGATATCCATGTCCCAACATGGAACAACTTGCAACTGCACCTGCAACTAGTAACATTATAAGAGGGGCTGAGCAAAGCGGTAACATAGCCAAACAACGGTTTGCTTGGAAGGGTGAAAAGGTTAGAGACAACTAGCATAGCAGAGATAGTAGTGAGATCCAAGGTGACAGTCATCTTGCCTGAAATCCCGCTAAGAAGAAGAACGAGTCCATGAAGAAGACGAAGCCACGTAGACGAACGAATCCTCACAATCGCAACGAAACATGAACTATCGAGAAGGAGCACAACCGGAAAGAAGCAAACAACATGGTAAACACAACACATAAACATGACATGATGCTCAACCAAGTATGATGCATGACAAGGCTACATGATGCTACTCATGGCAAGAGATGATGCATACAAGAGCAACACATCCAAGCAAGTTCAAATGAGGCCAGAAACAACATATAACAATTCCGGTAAGTCCTCATATGCAATTTTCGAAATTGGTCCAGATCTGATTAGAACACAGTGTTGAAGTTGTTAAACATCAAGTTAAAGTGCATCAAGATGATCTACACGATTTTCTAGTCAAGTTACATATAAAGTTCGTTTAATTCGGAGCTATGGCCTAGAAGATATGAGCGAAACAAGTTAAACATGGCATTGATGCAAAAGCAAGCAAAACAACATCACAACACTCCAAAACATGGATGCATCAAGGTAACATGAAACTACATGCAAAACTAAGCAAGTTTCATGTGGAGCATGCTCAAAACGAAGCAATGGTTCAACACATACACTCAATACAAGTTCAAACACAATCTGCCCAAAACAACAACTAAGCACTTTGCAATCAAGGAAACATCATACTACAGGAAACATATGGACACAAACTTGATATGCACTTCAAGTACAGACAACATGATTCAAATATCATTAAGGTTCAGGTTCATAGGCATCAATATTAATCCAAGATGAGCAATGCAAAAAGCAACTTTATAACACAGATTATGACTTATTGAAAAACAGAGCATGTGCATGAGCAGTGTTAACATGTTGACATGTTGGAGGCATGAAACAAAGATGATATAGTGCAAGATCATGGAAAAACAAAAACATGGCATTAAAATGCAGGCTAAACATGGCAAACCATGATTACTAAGCATCTCCATATGACCCTTAGAACAATGACAATCAACAAGACAAGATGCAACATGTCGGGGATATACCCCGCGGTATGATCCGGTCGGAGTTATAACCCGGCTGGGACTTGGTAAACCGGCAGGTGTTAAGGCAGGTGGTAAACCGGCAGGTGTTAAGGCAGGTGGTAAACCGGTTGGTGTTAAGTCAGACGGTAAACTGGCAGGTTGTTAAACCGGCTGACAGTTAAGACAGACAGGTAAAACAGGAAGTTAACCCAGACGGTAAACCGGCCGGTTGTTAAACCGGCTGACAGTTAAGACAGGGGTTAAGTCAGATGATAACTCAGTAGATATTCTTAAACCGGCAGACCATCTTAAACCAACAGAAGTCAACTCCCGACAGACAATCTTAAACCGGCACCAGTTAACTCCCAGCAGACAATCTTAAACCGGCACCAGTTAACTCCCGGCAGACAATCTTAAACCGGCACCAGTTAACTCCCGGCAGGCAGTGGTAACTGGGTTGCTAGGAGTTACGAAGCCCGAGACGTTATGAAGCCCAAGATGTTAAGAAGCCCATGAAGAGAAGTCATAATAGTTAAGTCTTAAGTCCGAGTTGGACTCTACATGTAACCCGCCCCTTCAACATATATAAGGAGGGGCAGGGCTCTTCAAAGAGGGACAAGTAAGAAGAAACAATCTTAGGGCTAGACACAAAGAGGAGAGCCGGTTTACGACGACTCCCTCGTGATGATAATGAGACCTAGCCTCAAACAGCATGTAGGGTTGTTTCCAGATGATGTTTCTCGGGGCCCGAAGCTGTCTAAATCCTTGTCTTGTGTTGCGTCTCTCGATTCCGCTCAACCCCTCTCAAGCTACCACATAGACGCGTTGGCCTCACGACTAAGTCCTCATACTAGGACATCTGCCGTGACAAATCCACGACAGTCGGCGCCCACCGTGGGGCCCGCGCACGATGGTGTTGAGTTCTTGGAGGGATCTCTCCTAAGGATCGAAGAGCTCATGATTCCGTCAGATGAGGAAGAGCCGGCAAGTTCATTATTTTGTGATCGGGAACATTGATCAAAGTTGAAACCAGCGCACACGACCAGATGATCCATTAAAGCCGGATTAATTTCCGCTGTCGCTGCAAGTCCTAGGGATCGGGAAGTTGAAGTTTTTCGAATGAGAAAAGAGCCGGTTTAGTAAATCACATCGTCCACGAGCAGTCAAAACAAGGTCAAGAGAGTCAGGGTCGCATGTTCAGCGTCTACCACATGCGCCACGATAATCCGCTGAGTCCGGTTTACAGAAAAGAAGACTACGACCCGGACGAGGAGTCAAATCCATCAAGGTTGACCCGCCTTGCCGTATCCGGGTTGCCACCATGGTTTTTGTTGAGTCGTTCCGACTTACTCGCCGACTCACCATCGCCTTTGCTCGCCTGGCAACAAAAGGACCAGAGATTGACATGGGGAGTATAAAAAAGGAAGCAAATCAATCACGATCTGGAAGTGGATACAGCGTTAGCCCGGTTTCCGCTGCGGATTGCTCAGGGCTCTCTGAGCCGTCTCTGGTGCTAAACCAACACAGTCTTGCGCGGTGGCTAAACCACCGTCTGAATCATGGTCGGAACCAAGCCGGCCTTCCTGCACCGATGATGAGCCGCCGCTGTCCGAGGGCCCCGACTGCACCTCCAAGCCGCTGTCCATCTCAACTGCGGTTGGGAACCGCTATCACCTTCGGGGCCTTGCCGTTAATACGCCGACCGCTGAGTTGCGTCTACCGCGGCCTTGAGCCGCACGAAGAGCTCCAAGCCACTGTCTACCGCGCACCTCCGTTCGGCCGGCCTCAGACTCACCCTGCGCTGCGCCTGCATCCGAGTCGCAGTGGCCTCGAGATACTACTATTGACTCCGCCTCTGTCGTGCGTCACTACCACGCCAACTCGCCGCTCCTGCCTGAGTCGCCGCCGGTGTAGGCCGCCGCGATTCGCCGCGCTGCTGCCCTGCTACCTGTATCGCTTCGATCCGCCCGACCGGGAGCCGCCGTTGTCTGCGAGTTGCTATTCGCCTCAGCCCCACACCTTGCTGACTTCGCCTCCGCCGTAAGCCGTCGGCCGCATGTTAAACCGGCCGGCCTTGAGCCTCCACTTGACCACATTTTCCATGGCTTTCGCTTGGTCAACTCGTCGCCGGGCCTCCTCAAAACTGCTGCCTTGCCTCGGCTGGACGCCTCAAACGGCCACGCCGGGAGCCTGCCCTCCCGGCCTCCCCTTGAATCGCCGAGCCGCTGCTCTCACATCAAGTGCTGAACTTGTTATGTCAACCCGCCGCAGCCACGGCTCCGAACCAGCACCTACAAACCGCGCTTGCAAACCGCCGTGGCCGGCTCAACGCCACCTCCATTGCTGTACCTCCGCTCCAAACAACAGCCTCCGCTTTTGCTGCGTGTGGCCGCGGCCCCGAACCGACTCCGAGTCGCCCTGCCTCTGCTGCGGTTCCCCGTCAAATCGCCCTGGCGTCATCGTTGTGGCCCTGGATGATGTCCGGGTTACCAGCGCCAAACCGGCCGGTCTCCGCTGTCCTACCTCAACCCGCCGCTTCACCGGCGCTTCTCCCCTATGGCAACGGCAACACCACATGGCCAAATCACCAGACCCCCAAATCGCAGCTCCGGGCTGCTGTCTCCACCTCGAACTACTGCAAGCTGCCTTGATGTTTTAAGCTGCCGCTCGCGTCAAACCGCAGCGGGAGAACTGCCCTTATGCGAGCGCCTCCGTCCGGCTGGCCTCGCCTCTGTCAAAGTCGCCTACCTTCTCCTTCGGCCATGTGGTGAGCCACCCGGATCCGCGGTCTCCCCTTGTTTCAAGCCGGCCGTCCACACTTCTGTGAGCCGTCCCCGCGCGACCTGCTTCTGTGGATTCAAGCCACCTCTGCTCTCGTAGTGTCAACCACTGGCAAACGCAGCCGAACCGCCTCGCACTGCTTCTGACCCGCCGAGGCCTCGCCTTGAGCCGGTCTCCGCCGGGCTGTTACTTGCTCTATGGCTGCACCTCTACAGCCACGGGGCCACCTCCGCCGATCGATTATCCCGAGCCAGTCCTTTCGCTGTTGACGCGGCTCCGCCGGTGTCCTTACGTTGTCACCAAGTCAAGCTATTGGTTTCGCCGTGTGAATTACCTCGTTGGCCCGTCATCACCGTGGTGAGCTTCGAGCCGCCCCCACATGCTTCACCGCTCCTATGACCCGCCGTCGCTGTTGCTGCCTCGTCTCCTCTGCCGGATAAACCGCCATCGGAGGTGTCTGGCCGAGTCACTGGCCGCCGCTGCAGACCGCCTCGCCGGGGGTTGTCGTGGCTTCGTCATTACTGTTGGTAGAAAGGAAGAGGAAAAAATGAGATGCGGAGAGAAAGATGGGGTACTAGCACTCTTGATGTAGGGAGATAAGATGCGGTGCGAGTGGCTTGACGGATAGGGGTTGAGCAACCTCCATAGAGAGTCAATATAGTCAACAGTACATGTACCAGCACACACGGCTAGAGGAAAGGCGCACTATATAGAAGAAACTGGGTGCATTGCATGCATAAAAAAAAGAAGGAGCGGCCATCATCAAATCACAGGATGGGATGCTCCAATTCTAAGGCCGAAGCCTGAGGACGCTAGCGAGCGGTGCCTGCGCATACCAAGGATAGCGCATGCTAGGAATATAAAGGAAGGCCACGTGGATGCCACTGTTATATCAGGTGTACATGTAGGCGGTCATCCGTCTATGTCCAGCATTACCCGATGCAGCGTTCATGTTCATCTGATGAAAATAACAGGTGCTATCAGTTCTATAAATCTTATCAGTATATATTACATTGTTCGAAGAACAATTACTCTGGTCTGTGGTATTTTTATTTCGCAGGACCATTATTCATTACAAATGTGTGAAAGGGATGTGCGTTGAATTATTTTTACACTAGCGCTTGTCCGTACCGTGCTGCGAGACGGACACGTGTGCAAGTCGCGGCCTCTCCTACATCAACACAGCGCGATTGGCTCGCCCGTCTGTTCCGGTTTAAACCGCTGCGGCTGACTCATCTGTCTGCTCCCGCGGCCAACTCAGCTATGGTTGATTTCAAGCTTCACCATGGTGATCATCAACACCGTGGTGGATATTAACTGGCCTGACATATCAGGTGAAATCCATCCAGTATATTTTTATATTATATATTGCTTTTTTTTAGAAAAAGAGCAATTATTCTGGCTTGCAAAGATATCTAATGCAGGACCCTAAACCGTCATATTGGTGCAAATTTAAAGGCCGTTAGAAAATTTCCGGCTTAAAAAGAAGGATTCCGGTTTTAAAATCCGGTTCAAGGGAAAGCTATCTCCCGCAAAGCTTTGAAGCTCTCAGTAGCCGGTCAAGAATTTCCGGTTCAAAAGAATAATCTCTCGCAAGTTCGAGTTCTCAGAAAAATTAAGGGGACCAAAGAGAGTTTGTTGCACAGCACAATTCAAACATAGGTACCCCTTGAGCACAGCTCACAGTATTATTTGGGGGCTTGGTCGTATTCGAACCATAGCTACACCTCTTGATCCGGCTATCAAGCCAATATTATCATAAGAGCACAGCTCTGGTTACTTCGGTAATCCGGCTACCAAGCCAATATTATCATAAGGGGCCAAAGAGAGTCTGCTGCATAGCATAGCTCAAACATGGGTATCCCTTGAGCACAGCTCACAATATCACTTGGGGGCTATGTTCGAACCATAGTCACACCTCTTGATAGGCTTAAGGCCACCAGGGAAATCACTTGGGGGCTATGGTCGTATCCGAACCATAGCTTATACCCTCTTGATCAGCATAAGGGCACCAGGGAAATCACTTGGGGGCTTGGTCGTATCCGAACCATAGCTACACCTCTTGATAGGCATAAGGCCACTAGGGAAATCACTTGGGAGCTATGGGTTCAAACCATAGTTACACCTCTTGATCGGCATAAGGGCACTAGGGAAATCACTTGGGGGCTTGGTCGTATTCGAACCATAGCTACACCTCTTGATCGGCGCAATGCCACAATTATGACTACATGGGGGCTCTGGTCGTATCCGAACCATAGCTTAAACCCTCTTGATCATACATATATATCATCATATATTACATCATAATCATTATATCATCATAGCATGTATCATATGTGCATGGATATACCGCTTATATGGCAGGAATCGGTTTTCAAACCAGGTTATATTATTCAAATCTTTAAATAGCCAACATGGCTGGATTTTATTATGGTTATCAATAACCAGTATTATGATTAAGGTTTTCAAAGTCGCTTTAGCGCAAAGACTATCATATTATCAATGGATATGATTTATTCTACAATTAAAGGAATAGTCCCGAGTCGCTGCAGGCTTACGACTAGGCACTTGGGGGCTACATTGTTCAAGTTGGGATTACATAAAATATACAAGTCTCATGTCGCTGCAAGCATGCACCATGACATTTGGGGGCTAATGCAAACTCATTGTTTGACCCGAGTCATCACATCGTAATGAGCCAGCCCTTGGGGGCTACCAATTGCTCTTGTTAACAATTCAAGGTACATAAATTTTCATCTATTATTAAAGGATCCATTGCTCCATTGGTAAAGCACAAAGCTCTCAACCTTATGGACGTGGGTTCAAGCCCCATGATGGGGGTTACATTATATAATGTTATTCGCAATGAACTACATATAAAGTCCCAGCTCAATATTATCTTATTGAGCCGGCCCTTGGGGACTACACGTTGCAGTTCAAAGTCTACATGATTATATTTACAAAGTCCCTGCTCATTATTACATAATGATCCGACCCTTGGGGGCTACACTGGTTGATGTTTTTATAAGCATAAGGCAATTTCAAGTCCCAGGTTGCTGCAAGCATGATAACCCGGCACTTGGGGGCTACATATGTGGAATACTCAGTTCTGACTGGTGATTGAGATGAACAACCTGTATTTCTTTAAGCTTGTGACATTCATATTGAAGCAAGTCTTAAGCTGTTGCTATGCTACCTTCTTAAGACTTGGGGGCTACAAGTGATAGGCACATAAGAGGTATATTTTCAAGCTTGATGTTAACTACAATTATGACCCGGTGCCATCAATATTTGTAAACCGGCAATGATAAGCCGACAAGTTCAAGTCTTAAACTGGCAAAGTTCTACATTCTTAAAACGGCAAGTTCTACATTCTTAAACCAACTGAAGATCAAATGAGTATTTCAAAGGCCAATATTTTTGTTAAGCATTGGGAGCTGAAGTCAAAGGAGTTATTCTTCACAATATTTCTCTGTAACAAACCAATGTCAGCAAATTGATTATGAAGCTGGTCCATTGACTCGGATTTTATAAAAGAGGGAAGTGACAAGGACTTAAGGATGATCAGTATCAGTTTAACATGGATAAATCCAAATTAAACCGGGGGCTAATGTCAGGGATATACCCCGCGTTATGCTCCGGCCGGAGTTATAACCCGGCTGGGACTTAGTAAACCGGCAGGTGTTAAGGCAGGTGGTAAACCGGCAGGTGTTAAGGCAGGTGGTAAACCGATTGGTGTTAAGTCAGACGGTAAACCGGCAGGTTGTTAAACCGGCTGACAGTTAAGACAGACAGGTAAAATAGGCAGTTAACCCAGACGGTAAACCGGCCGGTTGTTAAACTGGCTGATAGTTAAGACAGGGGTTAATTCAGATGATAACTCAGCAGATATTCTTAAACCGGTAGACCATCTTAAACCGGCAGAAGTTAACTCCTAACAGACAATCTTAAACCGGCACCAGTTAACTCCCAGCAGACAATCTTAAACCGGCACCACTTAACTCCTGGCAGACAATCTTAAACCGGCACCAGTTAACTCCCGACAGGCAGTGGTAACCGGGTTGCTAGGAGTTACGAAGCCCGACACGTTATGAAGCCCAAGATGTTAAGAAGCCCATGAAGAGAAGTCATAATAGTTAAGTCTTAAGTCCAAGTTAGACTCTACATGTAACCCGCCCCTTCAACATATATAAGGAGGGGCAGGGCTCCCCAAAGAGGGACAAGCAAGAAGAAACAATCTTAGGGCTAGACACAAAGAGGAGAGCTGGTTTATGGCGACTCCCTCGTGATGATAATGAGACCTAGCCTCAAACAGCATGTAGGGTTGTTACCGGATGATGTTTCCTGAGGCTCGAAGCTGTCTAAATCCTTGTCTTGTGTTGCGTCTCTCGATTCCGCTCAACCCCTCTCAAGCTACCACATAGATGCGTTGGCCTCACGACTAAGTCCTCATACTAGGACATCTGCCGTGACAAATCCACGACACAACATGATATAAGATGATTCTCAGACTTAGAGGAAATCTGGGAATGCAAAACAATAACATTATGATGCTGACTTTGAAGACACATAGCAGCAAGCATAGCAACTTTAATAAGTATGCAAAAGACATGGACATGTAATAGACATGACATACTTCAACTAAGTCCATAGGCACAAGTTCATATGAAGCATGGAGCAATTACTAGGATAGTTGCAAAAAGGAACATGATGTTAACAGGTTGACAGATTTAGCATGATGGCAACTTAAGAGCAAGAAATAGACAAGCTACAACTAGTTATATGGAAACCAAGGGCATGGCATCAAAGTACACATAACAAGGAGAAAATAACATCAAGGCATCATAACCATATGACTTATGGACTAGTGGGAACCATCAAGACAAGTTTGAAAGTTGTAACGGTTTCAGCAAGTGTAAAACAGCAACAACAACATAGCATGTTTGCAAGCTTGGAACAGAGGTCATATGGAGTCCAAAATTAACAAACTTGGCATGTGGACAAAGTACACATAGCATATTTCAATTCATGTAATTGGAGCAACTCCAAAAGAGGCATAGATTAATCAATACCAAGCTCACAACATGGCATCATGAAGTTAACAGAAAACTAGAACATCATATAGGCATGTTCATGGCAATGAAAACATATGCTACATGACATGTATGAGGCATCAAAAGGCATGGCATGATAGAGCATCACATGTACATCAAAAGATGTCAACTAGGTATATCCAGATTATGCATGGAATTGATGTTAGCTCCAAATTAACATGGAAACTTAAAGTAACAGTTACAAACTTAGCAAAAATCATGAAGTCTCAGAAATCAGCAACATCAAGTAGCACACTTCACAAGATTGTGCTAGTCACCACGAGGCACATAAAAATACATGGATTGCACCACTATAAATATGGCATGAATATGCTTCTAAAACATGTAGACATGATGGTCAAAAGATGAACACACAAAATGCAATGAAGAAGACAAAACAACAAGTTATGACAATCTCAGCAGGTTATACCATATAGCACTCTTGCAATGATGATTAAGGCGTCCATATTAACAGTAACATGCATGCAAACTAGACCATCATGTAGAGCACTCAGATATGAACAATTTGACATATCATACATGCAAAACGGAGCAACGAGCACAAACTTATGGCTGGTCAAACAGGCACACATGACATGGATTTCTAGGGACTTAGTGAAAATCTCACCCCGGGGAAAAGTGGATGGGGCTATTCCGGGACGGAGACGTACGACGTGGGGCGGTGTTTGGTTCGCGAGAAAGGTGGATCTCGTCCACCCGTCGGGATCCGCAGACGAGGTGGACGTCGGCGAACTTCCAGCGAGGAGGGGGCCGGGGACGACGAGGGGCGAGGACGTCCGGCGAGCTTCATCTCGGGCAGCGGTGGCTGGCGCAGGTGGCGGCGAGGCGATGCTGCTGCGGGCGCCTCGGGCCCAGATCGGCCCGGGGCGGGCTGGCTTCGGCGGGCCCGGGCGGCATGCGGTGGAGGGCGACGGCGAGGCGACACGTGGCGGAGGAGGATTGGGCCCTGGGGCGACGGTTGCTGAGGTGGCAGCGCGCGATTGGCTGGGCGACGTGGCCGGCGGACATGAACGGCGTGGACAGACATGTCTGGCGGTGCGGGGAGGTGGTAGACTAGGGTTTCGTTCGAAATGGACGGGGAGGGGACGTCTTATAGGTAGAGGGAGCTAGGAGAGTCCAAATGAGGTGCGGTTTTTGCCCACACGATCGTGATCCAACAACGGAGAGCATGGAGGGGGTTTAGAATGGCTAGTGGGCTGTTGTGCAGGGGTGTCGGGCTACAAAGAGAGAGGGGTTTCGGTTAACACGGTTAACCGTTGGGGTATCAAACGACCTCCAAATGGAATGAAATTTGACAGGCGGTCTACCGGTGATGTACCAAGGCCACTCGACAAATCTCGGCCCATTCCGAGAACGTTTTTCTCCCGCTTACGAAACAAGATTAGAGAGGTGCAACGGGTGCATGTGAGAATGTCGGATTCCGAAAAGGGACAACGGAGAAAAATACCGCATGCAAGTTTTGAAAAACATGGAGATGCAATGCACATGATGACCTGGCAAGATGCAACACGCAATGTAACATCCCAAATTTCAATTTTGGAAAGTTATACATAGGTCATCATATGCATATCATATTTCATTTGCATTTTGAATTTGTGATCCCAAACAAATCCTAAGCAACTCAAGGACCCACGGAGAGAGTTGGGGATTTTACTGTTTTCATGTTTGAATTTTCTCAAATATTGAAAAGTGGATCATTTTGGTTTTAATTATTTTTCTCTCCAAATAATATTTCCAATATTAAAGTATATGAGAGGAGATAATATGACTTCTCCAAAGTAATTGAAATATTGGAGGAAAATTTATTAAAAACAAATAAATTATTTTATTTGGATTTTATCGCTATTTTATTTGAATTAGAAAAATATGCATTTTTCAAAATTGCATTTTTTGGCCAAGAAAATGTTCACTTTGTTCTAAATATTTTATTTAGACGGTGAAAATTTGTTTTGACATTTTTAGATTTTTTTATTTTTTTAGGATTTTTCTCGGCGGAATCGTTTTTTTAAGTTCCGAACCGAACTGGGCCGAAGGCCCAGCCGGCCCAGCACAGCGCCGCCGCCTTCCCTCTCGCCCGCGTGACCGAGCCGGCCTACCCCTCCCCCAAGTCGGTTCCGCCCCCTCTTATATAGCGCCGCCGCTGGCGCCCCTTACCACCACCTCGCCCAGCCCCGCCGAAGCAGCAGTGTAGCTGCCACCGCCGCGCCACTCCGCCGCCGCCTCAGCCCCGCATCGCCTCGCCTCGCCCCGCCGCCTTGTTGAGTGTCGCCGCCCGCTGAAAGGCCGCAGCCCGCCCGTCGGATCTCGCCAGAAACTGCCGCCGTTGACCACCCGTTGATCGGTCGGTTCTTCTTCGGTTAACCCCGGTTTTTTGTTTCGTGGTTATTTTTCTTAGATCGGTTTTCGTCGGTTTATTTACTTAGCGGACGTTCATCCGTTCATTCATTTTAACGAACGTTGTTCGCCGTTTAGGTTCAGACAGCGAACATTCGTTCGTTAGTCTTTTCTTTTTATTTTATTTTTGGCCAGGGACCTATCCACGATTATTTTTATCGCAGATTAGCCCCTGATCTTCAAACCCTCGCCATCTCTTAACCGTTTGCCAAAATCCAGTGAAACCAACGCTAAAATCTTCGTCTCGAATCCCTCTTCCTGTTTAATCAACTTTAACAATGTTTTGACAAATTAAAATTTGGTTTCAAGCAGATTTATCTACAAAGTTCTTTTGACCGTAGTTTCAGTTTTGTATCTCCGTTTTGATCGATTCTTTTCTTTTCAAATCAAACCTCTTCAGTTGAACTTTCCATTTGGATCTTCTTATTTGAAGTTTTCCCCTTGCATCTCTGCTTGAGTGCTTATGTATGCTATTGTTTGTTTGCGCTAGAATTCCAGGAGTGCGCAGCGTGCTACTACGATTCACTAGGTTTTGCGGATCATCAGCAAGGCAAGTAACACTTTGATCATATCCCTTTTACCTAGTTTTTATGCATTAGTTACAACCCTCAAACATTGCATGAGTAGGATCTCTTAACTTGTCGGTTTGGGAAGTAGATGATGAGGTAGAACCTATTACCCTTTTTATTATCAAACCCTAGGAGTTACATCTACGTTATGCTACTTATTGCCATGCTATGCTCGTAGACGTGGATTGGGTTTGAGTGTATCCATGACAAATGTGAGATTATTAATTAATGGTTTACTTAAGGTGGCTACTTAAACACACATCTGGGTGGATTGGTTGCGGGCACCTGGGGATATACCAGTGCTGTCCTTTTTGGTTCGCCACCCAGGCTCAAAGGGATCATAAGATTATTCATGCTGGAAACTTCCGTGTGCAGCCACAAGCCATTATGGGCTCTGGCATAGTTGAGTAAGTTGTGAGCATCCTTTCCATGATGGGCTAGCAGATGTAGGGGATTGTAGGTGTACCGGCCTATCTATCGGTTAAGGGGACCTCTTCAGAAAGACTGTGTCTCGGTCATCCGTTTCTAAAACACCATGCAGTGCGAGAAATACAACGGAGGAGATCGAGTCTTGTGGGGAAAAGTGAGCAAATGTCTGCAGAGTGTACAAACTAATCATGATTAGCCGTGTCCCCGTATGGACATCTTGAGTATCTGGTTCTTGAATTATCATGTGGATCTCATCACTCTAAATTAATTTGTTGGGATGTTTTTACTTTTAATTAGGATTGAGATGGGGATTTACCATTCTCAACATTTATCAACTACATTGATAGTTAAATAAAATATATTCCTTTGTTGTAGGGAAAAATTGGCTTTTCGCAAAAACATTAAACCATAGATCCTCCACCAGCCATTTATGCATGTAGTGATAGCATTTACTTGATCATTGCTCTACTGTGTTATTTTGCCTGCATATTCCATGTGCTGACCCTTTGTGGCTGCAACGTCTCATGTTGCAGGATTATCTTACGACGAGTAAGTGATACGTTAGAGTTACGATTTCTACACTCAACTTTGCCGTTGGTGTTGATGGGAATCCACAACCTTGTTGTTACTTCCGCTATTTGGATGGAGGTAATAGTATTTACATTACTTTATACATGTGATTTACCTCTGTTATAAATCCTCGAGTACTGTGTGTGTCAGCATACCGATCCAGGGATGACACTTAAGCACAGAGACTTGATCCATTTGGGTCGGGTCGATACAAGATGGTATCAGAGCACACGCTGAATGTAGGACACGACCACTAAGATGAGCCATAGGTCACTCTTCTCTACTCATTTCTAACTCCTCTCCATTTTCTACTCTATAGGATGGCGGACACAAGGAATAAGTTTACACAGCCAGATGAAGACACATCTTTTGAACGACACTTGAAGGAAGGCACTAGGTACCTGAACATTCGAATACCAAGCTTCGCCGGGACCTACACCGCCACATTACCAGAAGAGGAGCGATGGATGATTTGAGTTCAAGTTCCTGGAAGGACATTCACGCTAGTAACTGAGCCCATAAAGTTTTCCTTTGATGCACCAACCTGGAGTCTAGGCAAGAGCATGGCAGCCCACATTGCTATGGGACGCATCAGCGAAGTTTATCACAAGGATCTTAAGGATACTATCTACCAGATATGTGGGCGCCGAGATGAGCAATGGGAGATGACCAGCACCAGGAAGGACAGGTCCATTGCAACCTTCATCCAGGAGTTAAATCATCACATTCGTTGCCAGGAGAACCAGATGTGTGCAAGCATGATAGATCTGAAGAAGTTGATGACTAGGAACATGGAGCTGGAAGAGGAACTCAAGTCTACACGTGACGGATATGAGGAGGAAATCATCATACTAGTGGAGAAGAATGACGACCTGGCAAGGAAGCTAGGAGTATTCATGGGAGACCCTGCGCTAGGAGGAGATGATGACCACCCCAAGGACTACATCATCATCGACGACACCGACTCTGACCCCAGTGATGATGATTATGAAGACGAAGCTGGAGCAGATATCATGGAGTCTTCTACCGATCAAAATTTCTAGTAGACCACCATATTATTAGTAGTATTCCCCCTATGTATATATTAGTATTCCGAGCACTGTAATGATAGTTAGATTGATTGTATGCCCTTGCTTGATATTGTTTTGGAGTGATATTGATTGTGATTGTCTCATGTGCATATGGGTAGTGCTTTCTCACTAGACCTTATTCTATTCTAATCTCTCCCCTCTAAAACCCACCAGATGCCTCCAAGATGTGATCCCGGATTTGCCTTCCCACCGGAGCTCACTCAGTTGATCCAACAATAGAATACACTCATGCAGTTGCTAGTTCAGAATCAAGGCAACAACAACAACAACCCACCGCCACCACCTCCAGTTGACAACTTAGCCCGTTTTCTAAGTTTACAACCGCCGGTGTTTTCCAGTAGCACCGAGCCCATAGTTTCGGATGACTGGCTACGCAGGATTGGAAGGGAGTTAACCACTACAGGTTGCACAGATGCTGAGAAGGTGCATTTTGCCGCACGCCAATTGGATGGACCTGCAGCCTCATGGTGGGAGAATTACACAGCCACCTTCCCCATAGCCAATGTTACTTGGGAGCAGTTTCAGCAAGCATTCCGCACTGCTCATGTCTCAACTGGAGCTATGAGCATGAAGAAGCATGAGTTTCACAACTTACGCCAGGGCAACCGTACTGTAGGGCAGTACGTGGAGGAGTTTAGCAAGCTAGCTCGTTATGCCCCAGATGACATGGCCACCAATGCCGCGAAACAGGAGAAGTTTATGGAAGGGCTGAATGATGAAATGAGTATGCAGTTAATGGTGGCAACATTCAACAACTACCAGGAGTTGGTAGATAAGGCTCTTATGATTGAAGGGACGCAGCAACAGATTGAGAGCCGCAAAAAGGAAGAATGGACAAGGGAAATACAATTCTGGAGCTCAGCAGAAACCCCGTTTCACCCTGAACCCGGGAGGATATACCCATAACCATGGAGGCCATAACCACAATGGAGGAAGTTCGCATAACCACAATGGCCCTAGGAATGGAAATGGGAGTGGAGCAAGCAGTCAGAACCGCTCTAACCCAAGCACACCCACCAAGAAGGACCAAAGCCGCGTTACTTCTTTCAAGTGCGGGAAGACTGGACACTATGCCAATGAGCGCCCTGAACTCAAGAATGGAAATGGCAATGGAAGCTCTCGAAAGAAGCCCAACCCTTTCAACAAGGGACAAGTGAACCAAGTGAATGTGGAGGAGGTTAAGGAGCAGCCAGATGCAATTATTGGTAAGTTTTTGGTTAAGTCATTTACTGCAATAGTTCTTTTTGATACTGGTGCATCGCATTCATACATATCAAGGGGATTCATGGATAAGTATAAGTTGCCCACCAAAGTTCTTAAGACACCTATGTTAGTAAGCTCACCTGGAGCGGAGTATATGGCAAGCAGTGGATGTTTTCAGACGCCATTGACCATAGGTAGGCATGTTTTCCCCCCCAGACTTAATAATTTTGGAATCACAAGGATTGGATGTGATAGTCGGTATGGATTGGCTATCAAAGTATGGAGGAAACATTGATTGCGCCAGTAGGTCAATTCTACTCACCACACCGGAGGGAAAAAGGATTAAGTATGTATCCAAGCATACTCCTAAGAGTACTCACATAAATTCCCTCACAAGAGTTGTTCAGGAAGAAGTGCCTATAGTGAAGGATTACCCGTATGTATTTCCAGAGGAACTACCAGGCATGCCCCCAGATCAAGACATTGAGTTTTTGATAGAGTTATTGCCAGGCACTGGACCAATACCAAAGAGACCATATCGGAAGCCTGCAAATGATCCGGAGGAGATTAAGAAACAGATTAAGGAGTTATTGGAGAAAGGTTACATTCGACGAAGTTCGTCACTGCTACCTCTTTTAGCACTGCCTTGGTTTTCCCCGAAGAGGAAGGGATGATGCAGCAAAGTAGCGTAAGTATTTCCCTCAGTTTTTGAGAACCAAGGTATCAATCCAGTAGGAGGCTACGCGCGAGTCCCTCGTACCTGCACCAAACAAATAACCACTTACGAGAGTGAGATCTGATAGATATGATAAAGATAATATTTTTTGGTATTTTTATGATAAAGATGCAAAGTAAAATTAAGGCAAAGTAAATAGCAAAGTAAATAACTAAGTAGTAGGAGATTGATATGATAAAGATAGACCCGGGGGCCATAGGTTTCACTAGTGGCTTCTCTCGAGAGCATAAGTATTCTACGGTGGGTGAACAAATTACTGTTGAGAAATTGACAGAATTGAGCATAGTTATGAGAATATCTAGGTATGATCATGTATATAGGCATCACGTCTGAGACAAGTCGACCGACTCCTGCCTGCATCTACTACTATTACTCCACTCATCGACCGCTATCCAGCATGCATCTAGAGTATTAAGTTAAAAACAAAGTAACGCCTTAAGCAAGATGACATGATGTAGAGGGATAGACTCATGCAATATGAAGAAAACCCCATCTTGTTATCCTCGATGGCAACAATACAATACGTGCCTTGCTGCCCTTACTGTCACCGGGAAAGGACACCGCAAGATTGAACCCAAAGCTAAGCACTTCTCCCATTGCAAGAAAGATCAATCTAGTAGGCCAAACCAAACTGATAATTCGAAGAGACTTGCAAAGATAACCAATCATACATAAAAGAATTCAGAGAAGATTCAAATATTATTCATAGATAGACTTGATCATAAACCCACAATTCATCGGTCCCAACAAACACACCGCAAAAAGAAGATTACATCGAATAGATCTCCACAAGAGAGGGGGAGAACATTGTATTGAGATCCAAAAAGAGAGAAGAAGCCATCTAGATACTAACTATGGACCCGTAGGTCTGAAGTAAACTACTCACACTTCATCGGAGAGGCTATGGTGTTGATTAGAAGCCCTCCGTGATCGATGCCCCCTCCGACGGAGCTCTGAAACAGGCCCCAAGATGGGATCTCGTGAATACAGAAAGTTACGGCGGTGGAATTAGGGTTTTGGCTCATGTTCTGATCGTTTGGGGGTACGTGGGTATATATAGGAGGAAGAAGTACGTCAGTGGAGCAACAGGGGGCCCACGAGGGTGGAGGGCGCGCCTGGGGGGGGGGGGGCAGGCCCCGGGGGGGGGGGGGGGGCCGGGGGGGGGGGGGGCAGGCGCGCCCCCTACCTCGTGGCCTCCTGTTAGTTGGCTTGACGAGGGTCCAAGTCTCCTGAGTTGTATTCGGTGAGAAAATCACGTTCCCGAAGGTTTCATTCCGTTTGGACTCTGTTTCATATTCCTTTTCTTCGAAACCCTAAAACAGGCAAAAAACAACAATTCTGGGCTGGGCCTCCGGTTAATAGGTTAGTCCCAAAAATAATATACAAGTGGATAATAAAGCCCAATAATGTCCAAAATAGTAGATAATATAGCATGGAGCAATAAAAAATTATAGATACGTTGGAGACGTATCAAGCATCCCCAAGCTTAATTCCTGCTCGTCCTCGAGTAGGTAAATGATAAAAACAGAATTTTTGATGCGGAGTGCTATTTGGCATAATTTTAATGTAATTCTTCTTAATTGTGGTATGAATATTCAGATCCGAAAGATTCAAGACAAAAGTTCATATTGACATAAAAATGATAATACTTCAAGCATACTAACTAAGCAATTATGTCTTCTCAAAATAACATGGCCAAAGAAAGTTCATCCCTACAAAATCATATGGTTTAGTCATGTTTCATTTTCGTCACACAAGAATGCTATCATCATGCACAATCCCGATGACAAGCCAAGCAATTGTTTCATACTTTAGTAATCTCAAACCTATAAACTTTCACGCAATATATGAGCGCGAGCCATGGACATAGCACTATAGGTGGAATAGAATATAATGAGGGGGGTTTGTGGAGAAGACAAAAAATGAGAAAGTCTCACATCAACGAGGCTAATCAATGGGCTATGGAGATGCCCACCGATTGATGTTAATGCAAGGAGTAGGGATTGCCATGCAACAGATGCACTAGAGCTATAAATGTATGAAAGCTCAACAAAAGAAACTAAGTGGGTGTGCATCCAACTTGCTTGCTCACGAAGACCTAGGGCACTTGAGGAGGCCCATTGTTGGAATATACAAGCCAAGTTCTATAATGAAAAATTCCCACTAGTATATGAAAGTGATAACATGAGAGACTCTCTACTATGAAGATCATGGTGCTACTTTGAAGCACAAGTGTGGCAAAGGATAGTAACATTGTCTCTTCTCTCTTTTTCTCTCATTTTTTGGGCCTTTTCTTTTTTATGGCCTTTCTTCTTATTTTTTTATTCCTCACATGGGACAATGCTCTAGAAAATGATTATCATCACACTTCTATTTATTTACAACTCAATGATTACAACTCGATACTAGAACAAAGATGACTCTATATGAATGCCTCCGCCGGTGTACCAGGATATGCAATGAACCAAGAGTGACATGTATGAAAGAATTATGAATGGTGGCTTTGCCACAAATACTATGTCAACTACATGATCATGCTAAGCAATATGACAATGATGAATGTGTCATGATGAACAGAATGATGGAAAGTTGCATGGCAATATATCTCGGAATGGCTATGGAAATGCCATAATAGGTAGGTATGGTGGCTGTTTTGAGGAAGATATAAGGAGGTTTATGTGTGAAAGAGCGTATCATATCACGGGGTTTGGATGCACCGGCGAAGTTTGCGCCAACTCTCAATGTGAGAAAGGGCAATGCACGGTACCGAAGAGGCTAGCAAGGGTGGAAGGGTGAGAGTACGCATAATCCATGGACTCAACATTAGTCATAAAGAACTCACATACTTATTGCAAAAATCTACAAGTCATCAAAAACCTCGGCACTACGCGCATGCTCCTAGGGGGATAGATTGGTAGGAAAAGACCATCGCTCGTCCCCGACCGCCACTCATAAGGAAGACAATCAAATAACACCTCATGTTTCAAATTTGTTGCATAACGTTTACCATACGTGCATGCTACGGGACTTGCAAACCTCAACACAAGTATTTCTCAATTTCACAACTACTCAACTAGCACGACTTTAATATTATTACCTCCATGTCTCAAAACAATCATCAAGCATCAAACTTCTCTTAGTGTTCAACATACTCATAAGAAAGTTTTATTATTAATCTTGCATACCAAGCTATTAGGATTTTAAGCAAATTACCGTGCTATTAAGACTCTCAAAATAATCAAAGTGAAGCATGAGAGATCAATAGTTTCTATAAAACAAATCCACCACCGTGCTCTAAAAGATATAAGTGAAGCACTAGAGCAAAATTGTATAACTCAAAAGATATAAGCGAAGCACATAGAGTATTCTAACAAATTCCAAATCATGTATGGCTCTCTCAAAAGGTGTGTAAAGGAAGGATGATTGTGTTAAACTAATAAGCAAAGACTCAAATAATACAAGACGCTCCAAGTAAAACACATATCATGTGGTAAATAAAAATATAGCTCCAAGTAAAGTTACCGATAGAAGTAGACGAAAGAGGGGATGCCTTCCGGGGCATCCCCAAGATTTGGCTTTTAGGTGTCCTCATATTATCTTGGGGGTGCCATGGGCATCCCCAAGCTTAGTATCTTGCCACTCCTTGTTCCATAATCCATCAAATCTTTACCCAAAACTTGAAAACTTCACAACACAAAACTTAAAGTAGAAAATCTCGTGAGTTCCGTTAGCGAAAGAAAACAAAAGACCACTTCAAGGTACTGTAATGAACTCATTCTTTATTGATATGGGTGTTATATCTACTGTATTCCAACTTCTCTATGGTTCATAAACTATTTTACTAGCCATAGATTCATCAAAATAAGCAAACAACACATGAAAAACAGAATCTGTCAAAAAGAGAACAGTCTGTAGTAATCTGTAGCTAGCGCAAGATATGGAACCCCAAAAATTCTAAAATAAATTTCTGGACGTGAGGAATTTATCTATTAATCATGTTCAAAAATAATTAACTAAATATCACTTTCCAAATAAAAGTGACAGCAGTTCTCGTGAGCGCTAAAGTTTCTGTTTTTTACAACAAGTTCAACAAGACTTTCCCCAAGTCTTCCCAACGGTTCTACTTGGCACAAACACTAATTAAACACAAAAAACACAACCAAAACAGAGGCTAAATAATTTATTTATTAAATAAAAGAAAGTAAAAATATTGGGTTGTCTCCTAATAAGCGCTTTTCTTTAAAGCCTTTTTAGCTAGGCATTGATAATTTTAATGATGCTCACATGAAAGACAAGAATTGAAGCAAAAAGAGAGCATCATAAAACATGTGAAAAACACATCTAAGTCTAACATACTTCCTATGCATAGGCATCTTATAGGCAAAAAAATTATCACGGCAAGCAAAAACTAGCATATGCATGGAAGAGGAAAGAAACAATAGTAATCTCAACACAACGAGAGGTAATTTAGTAACAAGAAAATTTCTACCACCATATTTTCCTCTCTCATAATAATTACATACAGGATCATAAGCAAATTCAACAAAATAGCTATCACATAAAATATTTTCAACATGATCCACATGCATGCAAAGTTGACACTCTTCCAAAATAGTGGGATTAACATTAACTAAAGCAAAGATTTCATAAGATTGAACATTTTCCAAATATGTGGGTTCTAAAGTTGACACTCTTCCAAACCCACTTTCAATAATGTTGCAAACACTATTATCAATCTCATATTCATCATGGGGCTTAAATAAATTTTCAAGATCATAAGAAGAATCACCCCAATCATGATCATTGCAACAAGTAGAGGACATAGCAAAACTAGCATCCCCAAGCTTAGGGTTTTGCATATTATTAGCACAATTTACATAAATAGAATTCATAATAAAATCATTGCAATCATGCTTTTTATTCAAAGGTCTATCGTGAATCGCTTCATAAAGTAATTCATCACACTTTTCAGATTCACGAATTTCAAGCAAAACCTCATAAAGATAATCTAGTGCACAAAACTCACTAGCAATTGGTTCATCATAATTGGATCTCTTAAAAAGATTAGCAAGTGGATGAGGATACATAGGTCTTAGGTTCTCTGTTTAGTAATAAATAAACAACTATTCCAACCATACGAGCAAACAAGAAACGGGCAAAAGGGGCAAACGGGGAAAGAGAGGGAGGATAGAGAGAGAGGGCGAATAAAACGACAAGGGTGAAGTGGGGGAGAGGAAAACGAGAGGCAAATGGCAAATAATGTAATGCGGGAGATAAGGGTATGTGATGGGTACTTGGTATGTTGACTTTTGCGTAGACCTCCCCGGCAACGTGTAGCGACCCGACCCGAATGGATCAAGTCTCTGTGCTTAAGTGTCATCCCTAGATCGGTATGCTGACACACAAAGTACTCGAGGATTTATAACAGAGGTAAATCACATGTAAAAAGTAACGTAAATACTATTACCTCAATCCAAATAGCGGAAGTAACAAGGTTGTGGATTCCCATCAACACCAACGGCAAAGTTGAGTGTAGAAATCGTAACCCTAACGTATCACTTACTCGTCGTAAGATTCCTGCAACATGAGACGTTGCAGCCACAAAGGGTCAGTACATTGAATGTACTGGCAAATTCACACCATAGAGAGAAATGATGAACAATGGCTATCACTACATGCATATTTGGCTGGTGGAAAAGCTCTATGGTTATAGTTTTTGCGAAAAGCCAATTTTTCCCTACTACAAAGGAATAAATTTTATTTAACTATCATGGTGGTTGTTGAACATTGAGAATGGTTGACAGCATTCTCAATCCCAATTAAATAACATCATTAAACCCAACAAATTTAATTTAAAGTAACGTGATGAGATCAACAGGATAATCCAAGTACCAGAGACTCAAGATGTCCATAACCAGGGACACGGCTAATCATGATTAGTTTGTACACTCTGCAGAGGTTTGCGCACTTTTCCCCACAAGACCCGATCTCCTCCGTTGGATTTCTCGCACTACAAGGTGTTTGAGAAACGGATGGCCGAGACATAGTCTTTCAGAAGCGTTTGCACCTTACGATGGGTAGACCGTTCCACCTACAACCCCTACATCTACTAGTCTACCACTGTAAGAGTTCACACGAATTAATCAACTAAGCTAGAGCCCATAATAGCTTGTGGCTGCACACGGAAGTTTCTAGCATGAATAATCTTATGATCCCTTTGAGCCTGGGTGACGGACCGTAGGATGATCACACGGTATATCCCCGGGATCTCCAAGGACAACACTGGTATTTCCCCAGGTGTCCGGGCAAGTCCACTGGTATATCCCCAGGGTGCCCCTAGCAATCCACCCAGATGTGTATTAAAGTTGCCACCTTAAGTTGAACCATTAATTAACAATCTCACATCTGTCATGAAATACTCTCAAACCCAATCCACGTCTACGAGCATAGCATGGCAATGTAAGCATAACGTAATAGTAACTCCCAAGGTTTGAATGCAGGGAAATAGGTTCCTACCTCATCAACTACTTCCCAATACCCACATGTTATCAATCCTACTCATGCAATGTTTGAGGGTGAAACTAATGCATAAAAACTGGGTATGAAAGGGGATATGATCAAAGTGTGAACTTGCCTGCAATGTTCATGAAGATGATTCACACTCAAAACTCTTGATAGATCTACTCGTCTCACTTAGGTCAATCTATCGTAAGCAAGCAATAGTAACCACACATAAGCAATCACTCAAAGATCAGAAAGAACGAAGAAGGCGATTCGGAGAACTTCAAAACCAAATGAATGACTCTTGCAACATAAAACAATTTCTAATAGTACCAAAATTATGTGAATTTGGCCTTATCATAATGTTTAGGTCAAGAGCTTCGATTTGCAAAAAGAATCAACTCAAACAGAGTTACGAAACTCAAGTTATGCTCAAAAGAAGTTTGAATTCAAATCTGATCTAATTCAAATTTTAAAACTTTCAAAAACATGTTTGAGTTGGATTACTGGTTGGAGGGGATCATAACGAAGATGTGGGCGTTGGTTTTGTTGGATTTGGACTAACGAGTAAAAAGTTGTGATCGTTTGAAGAACAAGGGCCAATCTATAAATAAAATATTCACAAACGGGTCCCTGACAGAAAACTAAAAATAAAAAGAAAACTAAAAATAAAAAGAAAAAGACTAAATAGCGAACGTTCATTACCGAATGCTAACGAATGAAAACCGTTCGCTACAAACCCTAAACTAGCGAGCGTTCGCTATATAACTAAACCTAAAAAAACAGATCTAGGTTTTCTGAATAAAACCGAAAACGAATAAAAAAAAATAAACCCGGGAGGTTCGCGGTTTATACCGGTTGGGTTTTCTTCGAAAACCGGCGGTTTTCGGCGGCGGATCGAGTCCGGCGAGTCGGCGCGGCTCCGACGAGGGCAGCGCGCTCCGGCACGGCGGCGGCAGCGGCGCAGGGCGGCGGAGGCAGCGACTATGCAGGGCGGCGAGGGGCTAGGCTAGGCGCGGCTGCGGCGGAGGGGCGTAGTGCGGCGCGCGGCGCGGAACAGCGAGCAGCGAGGCGGCGGCGGCAACCAACGGCGGCGGTGAGTGCGGCAGAGGGCGGTGGCGACGAGAGGCGGGGAGGAGGAGGCGGCAGGGCTTTAAAGGGGGTCACGGGGCCTCAGGAGGCGTGGGGAAGGGGCGACGGCGGCGTACGGGCGAGGGACTCCGCCCGGGGTCGGTGGCGATGGTGCAGATGGGCTGGGCCGCGGCCTGGCTAGGAGCTGGGCCGGCTCGGCTGGGCTGGCTTGGCCTGGCCCGGTTGGGTGTTGGGCCGGCCCAGTCGGCGGAAAAGAGATTTTTTTAATAAAGATTTTTTTCCAGACAAACAAAACAGAATAAAACAAATAGAAATAAAAAAAATTATATAGGCATATAATATACCAAAATTTGCAGAAAGAGATTTTCTACAACATGGACATTCTTATAATGCCAAATAAAATCCGCACAAATTCAGATAATTCAAAGAGTGCTACTGGTCTATTAAAATCCAACAAAAATCATTTTAAAAAATACCAAAATGATTTCAAATTAATTTTTCTCCAATTTTCTATTGTAGGGAATCATGTTACCCTATTTTCCATATATTTTTATTTTGGAGAAAAATAATTTGAATAAAACTCAAATAACTCCAACTTGAAAATAAATTCAAAAGAACTTTGAATTTAATTCTTTGAAACTCCCAACTCATATTTCATATAATTTGAAGAAGTCATTTTATCTTCTCTCATGAAAATCATTGAGCTGCATGAAGTTTATGAATTGAAATATTTCCAAATGAAATTCAATTATTTTCAAATACCCTTTCATTTAATTTAAATGGAAGAAGTCATATCATCTTCGCTCAAGGGTTTTGTATTTGAAAATAATTTGAATTCATGGAGATCAGAAAGAAAATATGAAAGTTTGGGAAAGTCCTTTTATTCCCTCTCATTTAACTTTCAAAAAGTTTTGAATTCACTCACTTTCAGACAATCAATCAAACAATCAATCAAATCTATCTATTTATTATAACATTCCAAAATTTAGAATTTTGGGATGTTACAAACCTACCACCCTTAAAATGAATCTCGTCCTCGAGATTCGGAGAGGCTAGAAAGAAATAGGTTAGGTTCGGGGTCTTCTCAAAATCCATCGATCGTCTCCGGGGTCTCGGGTGCTACCACCCTTAGAAAGATTGTTACGGTCCCATCAATATTCATATACTCCATCCTTATTCTTGACAGGGTCGGTCTTCTCAGATCTTCAGTATAATTCCTTTCTCTGGGCTCTTCCGGTAACGGCATAACCTTTTCCTCAATTCTTTTGTCCTTTCATCATGGTAAGGTTATTCCGAGACTGGGTCTTCTTACCTGACGGGTCTGGCGCCAGTACTAAACAACTAATCGATATCTCATGGTGGTTAACAATTTATGGTTTCTCCTGCAGGAAATGGGTCTGGGTTGATCCTCACCGTATAACCTATGTTTGGCAAAGCTGCCTTGTACAAGGGAAAAAATACCTATACCATTCTAAGGCTTAAACAAGGTTAATATCGTCGTCTCTCTACTATAGGTAAGTCACTCAGATTTACCATCCCATATAGCAAGGCGAACAATAAGAGTAAGTCGGTATGGTGATCAATCCATCCCGCACCCAAATCATTACCTTGTATACGGTTTAGCGAATCTCGCATTCTAACACTCGGTCATCCTCACAAGCATTGCAGAATTTCTCTTGTCCGTGAACTGCGTTCGGAATAATCCATTGATTCTGCAAGCCAAACAAACATCTATCGTTCCTTCACAACTCTCAGGTTTTGCGTTACTCCTATAAAATCGTCTGTCGTTAAACGTCGTATCTTCCTCCAGGGTTTTTCCTTCAGCAAGAATGTGCTTGCTTCTTGGCAGGTCCTGGGGCCTGTGGGTTATGGCCCATCTCATCACTTGTAGTCCTTGAACTTATCATCGGGCAACTGATCATTATTCCAACTTCCAACTTCCTAGTATTTTTAAATCCATCCAATTGTAATGTCTTCCTTCCTTCTATTGGCACCAAACTAGGACATGATTACTCAGACTCATCATGGAGTTTCCATTGATCCATATTTTCGACATCATACCTCCTTTATATCCATTGGTAATTTATCTCCATCCTCGTGGGATATCCCACATACCGAGATAAAACTTATACTTATGGAGTCCATATTCCACTTCGTGGAACATCATTATCCTTTCCAGGGTCAAGCGTCCTTACAAGGGAATATTGGCCATCTCTGCATGGCACTTCTTCAACTGGGAAACGTGAAACACATCATGAACTCCTGACAGTCCTTCGGATGACTCCAACTTGTTGACCACTTCTCCCATACGTTCCAAAACTCGGTATGGTCCTACAAATCTTGGGGCTAACTTTCCCTTAACTCCAAATTGTTTATCTCCTCGCAGAGGGGACACACGAAGACATGCTCTATCTCCAATTTCATAGACTACCTCCTTGAGTTTTTGACTCTACATAACTCTTCTGCCTGGACTGGGCTACCTTCAGTCTATCTCGAATCAACTTAACATTCTCTTCTGACTCCTTGATCACATTTGGTCAAAACAACTGACGGTCTCCAACTTCATCCCACATACTCTTGGGGCATCACACATATCGAGACAAACTCGTATTCATTTTGTCCGAAATCCACTCAGTGGAGTATCCTTATCTTTTCCAGGGGTCAACGGTTCTTACAGGGTACTACCACCCTTAAAATGCACAAATCTTCCATAGACCATATTTCTCATATCCTTAGAATGGCCAAAATTCTTCTTCATAGAGTAACAACTCATAAAATCCATATCAGTTCCAACGATGCTAACTTTATTCATTCTCAAATGATTACAATCTCTTGCTTTTCCATTACATGTCTCAACTCAACACCTCAATATAAAAGAAAATGTTCTCACTTCTACTACTTCATTTCTTTTGTTGCAAACTCAACTATCTAGCACAAGTTTCCTTCTCCTTGGGGCATTCTCTGGCAAAGTGCCCTGCTCCATTACAATTAAAACACATTACTTCTGACAAGTATCGAGGTTTCCTTTTTGGGCAACTGTTGAGGTAGTGCCCTGACTCCTTGCACCTATAACAGGTGATATGAATCAGATCCTTCTTAGAATCCACTCTGCTTCTCTTCCTGGACCTTTCCATGCCCATCATGGCTTCTATTTCTTGTGGGTCATATTCTACTTCCTCTGTCGGGAATTCTACTAGATCCCCATTCATACAATTCTGGGAGATTTGTCCTTCTTCTCCACATGAATAGCAAGACTTGGTGCAGGGTTTACTTAGTTCTTCTTTGGGTGTGTCCTCCACCTCTTCCTTCATCATAGCTTCTTCTAAAATTTCCATGAGGGCTTCTTTCATTATTTTTTTCTTCTGCTGGATGGTTCGTTGTACCACGGGGTAAATGTGACACTGAGCAGGATAGTGGGTAGTCCCTTCACACAAGAAACAAGTAATCTGCCTAGTTGTGCATTCTTCAACTGGGTGACTTCCTTCACCATTTGGGCATTCATCCCTGTGTTCTTTATGGGTGTGTCCAATTTCTCCACAAATCTTGCATGCACAAGGTTTCTTCATATCCTTTCCATAAGGCTTCAACTTCTGGGACACAAGCCGAGACTTTGGCAGAGTCAACTTAAATTCTTTTCAAGTGGTTACTCCTTGCCATACATTGATGGTTTGGTACATCCTCCACCAAGTAGCAGCACCTCTTTCAAAGCACTGAAGAGCATGCTGGGTCATATCCTTTCTGACTATAGGGTTATTCTTCATGTGATCCTCCATGTTCTGAATCCATTGGTCCATCTCCAATTGACTCATCGGTCCAGAAAATATAAGCTCATCTTCATTCATCCTCTATTGGGTCCATGGGTTTGGGGTGAGATAAGAGAGATAGAGAGGGATACACACAATACAAACAAAAGTTTTGAAAAGACAGATTTTATTGTGGCTGTCGAAAAACATCAAACAAATGACAGCTCACAATCATCGCATCTAACATAGGCATATGAAAGGGGTTTGGTCTTCTAAAGGTCAATAAATCTTCAAGGTCGTATAACTCTTTGAGTCTTGTTCATGCCTCCAATGGCTTCTTCCGATCATGCTTGTCTTTCTCAAGTTCTTTTGCCAGATCAACTCTGTTGACGCGAAGTCTCTCGTGACGTCCTTTAATATTCTGGAGTTGCATTCCAAACTTCCGGGTTTCAACATCCTTGGCATGAACCACGGTCCTACTGTCCTTCAGTTCCTGACAAATCTCTGGTATCTCGAGGTTGTAGCTCCTCCAGCTTGGCTACTTTCAGCTTTTGGTTCCTGAGTTCTTCACGAAATGCTTCCTTTCAAATACGGCTTCTTGTGGCTCCATCTTAACTTCTTGATGTAATGCTCCAGATCCGGGTGATACACCGGCTAAGGTTAAAACTTCACCTCTTGCTGATAGATGCTCCATCAGCCTTCTACCATCCAATCCATCCATGCATATGCATGCTTAACTCAGCACGGTGACAATAGCATAAGCGGGCCATAACATCATGGATAACCGTGTTTCTGCCCTTGTCATTGCCATGAGCTATCTTCCATAGTTGATATCTCCCGCCTTAGGGTTTTCTTGACAAAACTTTGAGTTCTCATGCTCCATGCTCTGGTATTTCTCCGATACACCTTGATCTCGGGTATTTACAACTTCCATAGTCTGCCAAGTTCCATAAGGGTTGCCTTCCTAGGTCACACAAATCTGGAAATTCTTCAGAGCCTCCAATTTTCCTAGTCTTCAGAGTCTTCAACCGTTGTAGTTTCCCTTATTCAGATGCACAGTAAAACCCTCTTCATTCCGAAGCGGTCTTAGTTGTCCAATATCTTGAACTTCTTGGAGTGGTCTCATCAGTCGAATCTTCGTGTGGTCAAAAGGGGAAAGGGGTATGGTCTCACTAAAGGGAATTTTTGAATAAGCTCAGAAGATTAGAGAGGTAAAAGATCTTTTTGAAAGGGAAAGTTGTAGAGAAAAATCTTTGCTATGGGCTTGCCAGTTTCTAGGGTCACGTCCTACAGTCAACATGTGCTCTGATACCATCTTGTAGCGACCCGACCCGAATGGATCAAGTCTCTGTGCTTAAGTGTCATCCCTGGATCGGTATGCTGACACACACAGTACTCGAGGATTTATAACAGAGGTAAATCACATGTAAAAAGTAACGTAAATACTATTACCTCAATCCAAATAGCGGAACTAACAAGGTTGTGGATTCCCATCAACACCAATGGCAAAGTTGAGTGTAGAAATCGTAACCCTAACATATCACTTACTCGTCGTAAGATTCCTGCAACATGAGACGTTGCAGCCACAAAGGAAAGGGTCAGTACATTTGATGTACTGGCAAATTCACACCATAGAGAGAAATGATGAACAATGGCTATCCACTACATGCATATTTGCTGGGTGAAAGCTCTATGTTATAGTTTTTGCGAAAAGCCAATTTTTCCCTACTACAAAGGAATAAATTTTTAACTATCAATGTGGTGTTGAACATGAGAATGGTTGACAGCATTCTCAATCCAATTAAATAACATCATTAAACCCACAAACTTATTTAAAGTAACGTGATGAGATCAACAGGATAATCCAAGTACCAGAGACTCAAGATGTCCATTAACCAGGGAACACGGCTAATTCATGATTAGTTTGTACACTCTGCAGAGGTTTGCGCACTTTTCCCCAACAAGACCAAGACCCGATCTCCTCCGTTGGATTTCTCGCACTACAAGGTGTTTGAGAAACGGATGACCGAGACATAGTCTTTCAGAAGCGTTTGCACCTTACGATGGGTAGACCGTTCCACCTACAACCCCTACATCTGCTAGTCTACCACTATAAGAGTTCACACGACTTAATCAACTAAGCTAGAGCCCATAATAGCTTGTGGCTGCACACGGAAGTTTCTAGCATGAATAATCTTATGATCCCTTTGATCCTGGGTGACGGACCGTAGGATGATCACACGGTATATCCCCGGGATCTCCTAGGACAACATTGGTATTTCCCCAGGTGTCCGGGCAAGTCCACTGGTATATCCCCAGGGTGCCCCTAGCAATCCACCCAGATGTGTATTAAAGTTGCCACCTTAAGTTGAACCATTAATTAACAATCTCACATCTGTCATGAAATACTCTCAAACCCAATCCACGTCTACGAGCATAGCATGGCAATGTAAGCATAACGTAATAGTAACTCCCAAGGTTTGAATGCAGGGCAATAGGTTCCTACCTCATCAACTACTTCCCAATACCCACATGTTATCAATCCTACTCATGCAATGTTTGAGGGTGAAACTAATGTATAAAAACTGGGTATGAAAGGGGATATGATCAAAGTGTGAACTTGCCTGCAATGTTCATGAAGATGATTCGCACTCAAAACTCTTGATAGATCTACTCGTCTCACTCTGGTCAATCTATCGTAAGCAAGCAATAGTAACTACACATAAGCAATCACTCAAAGATCAGAAAGAACGAAGAAGGCGATTCGAAGAACTTGAAAACCAAATGAATGACTCTTGCAACATAAAACAATTTCTAACAGTACCAAAATTATGTGAATTTGGCCTTATCATAATATTTAGGTCAAGAGCTTCGATTTGCAAAAAGAATCAACTCAAACGGAGTTACGAAACTCAAGTTATGCTCAAAAGAAGTTTGAATTCAAATCTGATCTAATTCAAATTTTAAAACTTTCAAAAACATGTTTGAGTTGGATTACTGGTTGGAGGGGATCATAACGAAGATGTGGGCGTTGGTTTCGTTGGATTTGGACTAACAAGTAAAAAGTTGTGATCGTTTGAAGAACAGGGGCCAATCTATAAATAAAATATTCACAAACGGGTCCCTGGCAGAAAACTAAAAATAAAAAGAAAAAGACTAAATAGCGGACGTTCATTACCGAACGCTAACGAACGAAAACCGTTCGCTACAAACCCTAAACTAGCGAGTGTTTGCTATATAACTAAACCTAAAAAAACAGATCTAGGTTTTCTAAATAAAACTGAAAACGAATAAAAAAATAAACCGGGGAGGTTCGCGGTTTATACCGGTTGGGTTTTCGTTGAAAACCGGCGGTTTTCGGCAGCGGATCGAGTCCGGCGAGTCGGCGCGGCTCCGGCGAGGGCAGCGCGCTCCGGCGCGGCGGCGGCAGCGGCGCAGGGCGGTGGAGGCAGTGGCTATGCAGGGCGGCGAGGGGCTAGGCGAGGCGCGGCTGCGGCGGAGGGGCGGGGTGCGGCGCGCGGCGCGGAGCAGCGAGCAGCGAGGCGGCGGCAGCAACCAACGGCGGCGGTGAGTGCGGCAGAGGGTGGCGGCGACGAGAAGCGGGGAGGAGGAGGAGGCGGCGGGGCTTTAAAGGGGGTCAGGGGGCCTCGGGAGGCGTGGGGAAGGGGCGACGGCGGCGTATGGGCGAGGGACTCCGCCCGGGGTCGGTGGCGACGGTGCGGATGGGCTGGGCCGCGGCCTGGCTGGGAGCTGGGCTGGCTCGGCTGGGCGGGCTTGGCCTGGCCCGGTTGGGTGCTGGGCCGGCCCAGTCGGCGGAAAAGAGATTTTTTTTAATAAAGATTTTTTTCCAGACAACAAAACAGAATAAAACAAATAGAAATAAAAAAAATTATATAGGCATATAATATACCAAAATTTGCAGAAAGAGATTTTCTACAGCATGGACATTTTTATAATGCCAAATAAAATCCACACAAATTCAGATAATTCAAAGAGTGCTACTGGTCTATTAAAATCCAACAAAAATCATTTCAAAAAAAAAAACCAAAATGATTTCAAGTTAATTTTTCTCCAATTTTCTATTGTAGGGAATCATGTTTCCCTATTTTCCATATATCTTTATTTTGGAGAAAAATAATTTGAATAAAACTCAAATAACTCCAAATTGAAAATAAATTCAAAAGAACTTTGAATTTAATTCTTTGAAACTCCCAACTCATATTTCATATAATTTGAAGAAGTCATTTTATCTTCTCTCATGAAAATCATTGAGCTGCATGAAGTTTATGAATTGAAATATTTCCAAATGAAATTCAATTATTTTCAAATACCCTTTCATTTAATTTAAATGGAAGAAGTCATATCATCTTCGCTCAAGGGTTTTGTATTTGAAAATAATTTGAATTCATGGAGATCAGAAAGCAAATATGAAAGTTTGGGAAAGTCCTTTTATTCCCTCTCATTTAACTTTCAAAAAGTTTTGAATTCACTCACTTTCAGACAATCAATCAAACAATCAATCAAATCTATCTATTTATTATAACATTCCAAAATTTAGAATTTTGGGATGTTACACAACGGCGCCAGAAATCCTTCTTGCTACCTCTTTTAGCACTGCGTTGGTTTTCCCCGAAGAGGAAGGGATGATGCAGCAAAGTAGCGTAAGTATTTCCCTCAATTTTTGAGAACCAAGGTATCAATCCAGTAGGAGGCTACGCGCGAGTCCCTCGTACCTGCACCAAACAAATAAATCCCCGCAACCAACGCAAATAGGGGTTGTCAATCCCTATAGGGCCACTTACGTGAGTGAGATCTGATAGATATGATAAAGATAATATTTTTGGTATTTTTATGATAAAGATGCAAAGTAAATAGCAAAGTAAATAACTAAGCAGTAGGAGATTGATATGATAAAGATAGACCCGGGGGCCATAGGTTTCACTAGTGGCTTCTCTCAAGAGCATAAGTATTCTATGGTGGGTGAACAAATTACTGTTGAGCAATTGACAGAATTGAGCATAGTTATGATAATATCTAGGTATGATCATGTATATAGGCATCACGTCCGAGACAAGTAGACCGACTCCTGCCTGCATCTACTACTATTACTCCACTCATCGACCGCTATCCAACCTGCATCTAGAGTATTAAGTTAAACACAGAGTAACGCCTTAAGCAAGATGACATGATGTAGAGGGATAGACTCATGCAATATGAAGAAAACCCCATCTTGTTATCCTCGATGGCAACAATACAATATGTGCCTTGCTGCCCTTACTGTCACCGGGAAAGGACACCGCAAGATTGAACCCAAAGCTAAGCACTTCTCCCATTGCAAGAAAGATCAATCTAGTAGGCCAAACCAAACTGATAATTCGAAGAGACTTGCAAAGATAACCAATCATACATAAAAGAATTCAGAGAAGATTGAAATATTATTCATAGATAGACTTGATCATAAACCCACAATTCATCGCTCTCAACAAACACACCGCAAAAAGAAGATTACATCGAATAGATCTCCACAAGAGAGGGGGAGAACATTGTATTGAGATCCAAAAAGAGAGAAGAAGCCATCTAGCTACTAACTATGGACCCGTAGGTCTGAAGTAAACTACTCACACTTCATCGGGGAGGCAATGGTGTTGATGTAGAAGTCCTCCGTGATCGATGCTCCACCGGCGGAGCTCCGAAACAGGCCCCAAGATGGGATCTCGTGGATACAGAAAGTTACAGCGGTGGAATTAGGGTTTTGGCTCCTGTTCTGATCATTTGGGGGTACGTGGGTATATATAGGAGGAAGAAATACGTCGTTGGAGCAACAGGGGGCCCATGAGGGTGGAGGGCACGCCTGGGAGGGGGGCAGGCGCGCCCCCTACCTCGTGGCCTCCTGTTAGTTGGCTTGATGTAGGGTCCAAGTCTCCTGAGTTGTATTCGGTGAGAAAATCACGTTCCCGAAGGTTTCATTCCGTTTGGACTCCGTTTGATATTCCTTTTCTTCGAAACCCTAAAACAGGCAAAAAACATCAATTCTGGGCTGGGCCTCCGGTTAATAGGTTAGTCCCAAAATTATTTAAAAGTGGATAATAAAGCCCAATAATGTCCAAAACAGTAGATAATATAGCATGGAGAAATCAAAAATTATAGATACATTGGAGACGTATCAGTCACCATGGGGAGCCCAAGTGCTCTTGGTTGAGAAGAAGGATAAATCTCTGAGAATGGTTGTTGATTATTGTGCATTGAATGAAGTGAAGATCAAGAACAAGTACCTAGTGACGATGATCAATGATTTGTTTGACCAGCTGCAAGGAGATAAAGTATTTTCCAAGATCGATCTTCGATCAGGATACCACCAGCTGAAGATCCGAGAATAGGATATACCCAAGACAGCCTTCACCAAAAGGTACGGGCTGTATGAGTACACGGTTATGTCATTCGGATTGACTAACGCCCCTGCCTATTTCATGAGTATGATGAACAAGGTGTTTATGGAGTTCTTGGATAAGTTTGTTGTGGTGTTCATTGATGACATCTTGGTACACTCAAAGAATGAAGAAGAGCATAAGGAGAAATTGTGTTTAGTTCTCGAGAAGCTCAGGGAACATCAGTTATACGCCAAGTTCAGCAAATGTAAGTTTTGGTTGAAGGAAGTTGGATTCCTTGGACATGTTATATCAGGAGAAGGTATAGCAGTAGACCCTACTAAGGTTCAGTCAGTCACTGAGTGGTTGGTACCCACCTTAGTTGGAGAGATCCGTAGTTTTCTAGGACTTGCGAGATATTATCGGAGATTCATTGAGAATTTCTCTAAGATTGCGAAGCCTATGACGGAGTTTTTGAAGAAGGACACCAAGTTCAAATGGATAGATGAATGTGAGGCAAGTTTTCAAGAGTTGAAGAAACGATTGGTTACAGCCCCAGTGCTGATTCTGCCGGGTATACGCAAGGATTTCCAAGTGTATTGCGACGCGTCTCGCCTAGGACTAGGAGGCGTGCTTATGCAAGACGGAAGAGTTGTTTCATATGCCTCACGACAGCTTTGACCGCATGAATTGAATTATGCCACGCATGATTTGGAGTTAGCAGCCGTAGTGCATGCACTCAAAGCCTGGAGACATTTTCTTATTGGAAACCATTGTGATATGTACACAGATCATAAGAGTTTGGAGTATATTTTCACACAGAAGGAGTTGAATCTCAGGCAAAGGAGATGGTTGGAGCTTATAAAGGATTACTATATGAAGTTGCACTATCATCTAGGCAAGGCCAATGTTGTAGCAGACGCTTTGAGCCGGAAGAGTTACGCCAATACCCTCGTAAGCGGAGGATTGTCAACGGAGTTAGCTGAAGATCTCAGGGAGCTACGTTTGGAGATAGTCCCTAGAGGTTTTGTTGCAACATTGGAAATTCAGTCGACATTATTGGGAAAAATACGAGAAGCTCAGAAGGATGATAAGGAAATTGCTGAGATAAAGGAGAAGATGAGCAAAGGAAAGGCCAAAGGTTTTCGTGAGGACGAGCACGACACCTTGTGGGTTGAGGACCGTATATATGTGCCCAATAATGCAGAGATCAGGAAGTTAATACTCCAGGAAGCTCACGACTCGCCATACTCGATACACCCCGGAAACACCAAGATGTATTTGGATTTGAAGGAGCGTTTTTGGTGGACGGGTACGAAGAAGGACATTGCCGAGTATGTAGCTGTATGTGATGTATGTCAGAGAGTGAAGGCAGAACATCAGAAGCCAGCAAGATTACTGCAGCCTATGCCGATACCCGAATGGAAGTGGGATAAGCTTGGCATGGATTTGATCACCGGATTACCCAGGACACCATCAGGATACAATTCTATTTGGGTAGTTGTGGATCGCTTGACCAAAGTGGCTCACTTTATCCTAGTGAAAACCACCTATACCAGTGCAAAGTTGGCCAAGATATACATGACCAGGATCATATGTCTGCATGGAGTTCCAAGGACTATTGTATCAGATAGAGGAACACAGTTTACTTCATAGTTTTGGCACCAGCCGCACCAGACTTTGGGCACCAGGCTAGAGTTTAGTACATTTTTTCATCCGCAGACAGATGGACAGACCGAGAGAGTCAATCAGATTTTGGAGGACATGTTGAGAGCTTGTGCGCTCGATTACGGATCTAGTTGGGATGATAATTTGCCCTACGCAGAGTTCTCTTACAACAACAGTTATCAAGCTAGCCTAAAGATGGTCCATTTCGAAGCTTTGTATGGAAGAAGGTGTAGGACACCATTGATGTGGGATGAAGTTGGAGACCGCCAGTTGTTTGGCCGGATTTGATCAAAGAGTCAGAAGAGAAGGTTAAGTTGATTTGAGACAGACTGAAGGTAGCTCAGTCCAGGCAGAAAAGTTATGCAGACTCAAAACGCAATGAGGTAGTCTACAAAATCGGAGACAGAGCATATCTTCGTGTGTCACCCCTGCGAGGAGTTAAACGTTTTGGAGTTAAGGGAAAGCTATCCCCAAGATTCGTAGGACCATACCGAGTTTTGGAACATATGGGAGAAGTTGCCTACAAGCTGGAGTTACCCGAAGGACTATCAGGAGTTCATGATGTGTTTCACGTTTCCCCGTTGAAGAAGTGTCATGCTGAGATGGCCGATATTCCTCTAAGAGATATAGTGCCCCTGGAAGCAATTCGGTTGGATAGTGATCTGACCTATGAGGAGAAACCTGTCAAGATTCTCGAGTTTGCCAGCTGAGTTACACGCAGTAAGGTTATCAAGTTTTGCAAAGTTCAGTGGAGGCACCATACCGAGGATGAAGCCACCTGGGAACGAGAGGATGATCTACGGAAAGACCACCCACACCTATTTTCTAGCCAACCCGAATCTCGAGGGCGAGATTCACCTTAAGGGGGGTAGGTTTGTAACATCCCAAATTTCCAATTTGGAATGTTATACATAGGTCATCATATGCATATCATATTTCATTTGCATTTCGGCTTTGTGATCCAAAAAAAATCCTAAGCAACTCATGGACCCACGGAGAGAGTTGGGGATTTTATTGTTTTCATATTTGAATTTTCTCAAATATTGAAAAGTGGATCATTTTGGTTTTAGTTATTTTTCTCTCCAAATAATATTTCCAATATTAAAATATATGAGAGGAGATAATATGGCTTCTCCAAAGTAATTGAAATATTGGAGGAAAAATTATTAAAATCAAATAAATTATTTTGTTTGGATTTTATCGCTATTTTATTTGAATTAGAAAAATATGCATGTTTCAAAATTGCATTTTAGGCCAAGAAAATGTTCACTTTGTTCTATTTTTTTATATAGACGGCAAAAATTTGTTTTGGCATTTTTAGATTTTATTTAGGATTTTCCTCGGCGGAATCGTTTTTTTTAAGTTCCGCACCGAACTATGCCGAAGGCCCGGCTGGCCCAGCGCAGTGCCGCCGCCTTCCCGCTCGCCCGCGTGACCGAGCTAGACTCCGCCCGGAGTCCGGGTTGCCCCCGCCGCCGTGGCCTACCCCTTCCCCAAGTCGGTTCCGCCCTCCTCTTATATAGCGCCGCCGCCGCCCCTTGCCACCACCTCGCCCCGCCCCGCAGCAGCAGCAGCGCAGCCGCCACCGCCGCGCCACTCCGTCGCCGCCTGCAGCCGCCGCCGCAGCCCCGCGTTGCCTCGCCTCGCCCATCCGCCTCATCGAGCGCCGCCGCCCGCCGGAAAGCCGCCGCCCGCCCGTCGGATCTCGCCAGAAACTACCGCCGTTGACCGCCCGTTGATCGGTCGGTTCTTCTTCGGTTAACCCCGGTTTTTTAGTTTCATGGTTATTTTTCTTAGATCGGTTTTTGTTGGTTTATTTACTTAGTGGACGTTCGTCCGTTCGTTCGTTAGTGTTTTCTTTTTATTTTATTTTTGGCCAGGGACCTATCCGTGATTATTTTTATCGTAGATTAGCCCCTGATCTTCAAACCCTCGCTGTTTCTTAACCGTTTGCCCAAATCCAGGGAAACCAATGCCAAAATCTTCGTCTCGAACCCCTCTTCCTGTTTAATCAACTTGAACAATGTTTTGACAAATTAAAATTTGGTTTCAAGCAGATTTCTCTATGAAGTTCTTTTGACCGTAGTTTCAGTTTCGTATCTCCGTTTTGATCGATTAATTTTTTTTCAAATTGAACCTCTTCAGTTGAACTTTCCGTTTGGATCTTCTTATTTGAAGTTTTCCCCTTGCATCTCTGCTTGAGTGCTTATGTATGCTATTGTTTGTTTGCGCTAGAATTCCCGGAGTGCGCAACGTGCTACTACGAGTCACTAGGTTTTGCGGATCATCAGCAAGGCAAGTAACACTTTGATCATATCCCTTTTACCAAGTTTTTATGCATTAGTTACAACCCTCAAACATTGCATGAGTAGGATCTCTTAACTTGTGGGTTTGGGAAGTAGATGATGAAGTAGAACGTATTACCCTTTTTATTATCAAACCCTGGGAGTTACATCTACGTTATGCTACTTATTGCCATGCTATGCTCGTAGACGTGGATTGGGTTTGAGTGTATCCATGACAGATGTGAGATTATTAATTAATGGTTTACTTAAGATGGCTACTTAAACACACATCTGGGTGGATTGGTTGCGGGCACTTGGGGATATACCAGTGCTGTCCTTTTTGGTTCGCCACCCAAGCTCAAAGGGATCATAAGATTATTCATGCTGGAAACTTCCGTGTGCAGCCACAAGCCATTATGGGCTCTGGCATAGTTGAGTAAGTTGTGGGGATCCTTTCCATGATGGGATAGCATATGTAGGGGATTGTAGGTGTACCGGCCTATCTATCGGTTAAGGGGACCTCTTCGGAAAGACTGTGTCTCGGACATCCGTTTCCTAAACACCATGCAGTGCGAGAAATACAACGGAGGAGATCGAGTCTTGTGGGGAAAAGCGCGCAAACCTCTGCAGAGTGTACAAACTAATCATGATTATCCGTGTCCCCGGTTATGGACATCTTGAGTATCTGGTTCTTGAATTATCATGTGGATCTCATCACTCTAAATTAATTTGTTGGGATGTTTTTACTTTTAATTAGGATTGAGATGGGGATTTACCATTCTCAACATTTATCAACTACCTTGATAGTTAAATAAAATATATTCCTTTGTTGTAGGGAAAAATTGGCTTTTCGCAAAAACATTAAACCATAGATCCTCCACCAGCCATTTATGCATGTAGTGATAAAATTTACTTGATCATTGCTCTACTTTGTTATTTTGCCAGCATATTCCATGTGCTGACCCTTTGTGGTTGCAACGTCTCATGTTGCAGGATTATCTTACGACGAGTAAGTGATACGTTAGAGTTACGATTTCTACACTCAGATTTGCCGTTGGTGTTGATGGGAATCCACAACCTTGTTGTTACTTCCGCTATTTGGATGGAGGTAATAGTATTTACATTACTTTATACATGTGTGTGTTAGCATACCATCCAGGGATGACACTTAAGCACAGAGACTTGATCCATTTGGGTCGGGTCGCTACAAGATGGTATCAGAGCACACCCTGAACGTAGGACACGATCAAATGCGAGTGGGGCCCTCTTGGCCGGCGCGCCGGTTCAATGCCTGCGCTACGAGAGGTCGCGTCCATGTCATAGCAATCACTCCCTCCAGTCATTTTTTGTTTGGGTATAAAAAAATTCTCGTTTTCCATTCACATTTTACAAGTAAAATTCGTGGACAAACTTTGACCCAAAATACAATGCGGACTAGTAAACCAGGACGAAGGTAGTTGTTTTATTTTTGATCAAAGAAGGGTTTCCCCCTTCCGATTTTCATTACTGAAAACCAACATCTAGACCATAGTATTTGCCCTAGAACTACTAGGTTCAACATCTCGCAACATAAAACCATACAACCATATGCCAGGAAGGTAGTAGTTATGAATTCCATTTTCGCTCCATACCAATCATTCTAAAAACTACTTAAGTACTTCTAACGCGCCATTGAAAATCTGAACTCTTACCCCGCTAAAAAATGATATTTTAAATGTGGCTACTCGATCTATGGCAACTGGCGAGCCACCGCCTCCAGGTCGTTCACCTGTGATCCTGACCATCAACTCCTACGGATCAATTTATCACGCGAGATGACTATTCCTACAAAGGTGCACTTCACCATGTACCCGGTACCCACGCATGCAGGAATCATGCACCTAGGGTTTTAGGGTTTATTTGTTAACGGTGCCTTTACGTAACTCTCATGTGTGCGAGACAGTGAGGGACCGACTGCGTGCGTGCGCCTCTTCTCTTCGTATATGTACTCCACCGTTTGTCTAGTGTCCAAAAAAGTATACAGTAGTAATAACTACTAGCAATGTGCCAATGCATTGCCACACGATCAAAGTAGATTAATAAGTATTCACCGATTTGATAGAAAAAGAGTCTAGTTTTGAAATATGTGTATCACTAAAAATATGTTATGTTTCACTCAAAATAAATTCCTTTGGCGGTTTTGATGAGATAAGGGAGGAATGTTGTTGGTTTCAGGATTCGAGAAGTGGTATATCTCTAATTTCTATTATTACTAGAAAGATACCGGTGCGTTGCACGGAACATCAAGATCTTGTGGGAGAAAAGGATGAACGAGGGAAGGCCTTATCTGCAAATGTGGGGAGGAGTGCGGGTAAATTGCCATAGTTTCTTTCCTATTCGTTAAATATAGATCGGACAGCCTATATTGTAGGATGGCAGGCACACCATCATAACCGACTATAATTTTTATAAGAGTAGAGATAAAAAAACAGAGTTGGTGATGATGGTGTGCCTGCCATCCTGCAATATAGGTCGTCGGATTTATATCTGACAGATAGGAAGGAAACTATGGCAATTTTGCAAAAAGATACCCACACCCCTCTCCACATTTGCAAATAAGGCATTCCCTCATTCATCCTTTTCTCCCACAAGATAAACTACTCATACAAATGCATCTTGATGTTCCGTGCAACGCATGGGCATCTTGCTAGTTGTTACAGAAAGCCCATGTGTGTGTGTGTGTTGTGTGTGTGAGAGAGAGGGAGAGAGGAGGAGGACGGAGTGTGTGTGTGACAAAGACACAAAGAGTGTGTGTGCGAGAGGTATCAACTTAAAATGAGGCGATAGTGTGTGTGCATGATCGAGAGGGCGTGTCTCAAGAAGGGACGAAAAATCTACATAGATACAAGGAGCGCGAGAGAGACATGTATGCGATAGTGGAAGCACGAGTGTGCGGGTGTATAAAACTATCTGGAGGCTAGTCGATCAATGATTGTGAGAGAAATACGAGTCGGGGTGCGAAAGCGAGAGTTTTGTGTGTGTGAGAGAGAGAGAGACGGTAGTCGGGAAGGGGAGTGGAAGCAGGAGTTGTGTGTGTGAGAGAGAGAGAGTGGGGGGGAGTTTGTCTGATCAATAAACAAATGAATAATGTCAGTTTTATAACTGGGATGGAGACGGAAAGGAGACCGCAACAAATGTTGTGTCTGCTGGAGAGAGTAATTTTAGTGGTATGAGTCATATCTAGAGACATATAGGGTGTGTGAGAGAACCCCGTAGAGAGAAAGACGAAGTGAAAGACGAGTGACACTGTGTGTGTGGCGGTGAAAAAGAAAGCTTAGGTACCTAGTGATACCAGAGAATGGTAGAAACGTGAGAGATAATGAAAACCGTGTAATGTATAATGATAGGGAGAGTGTGACACTTCTCAAGGGAGACGTCGAGAGACCATGTTTGCGAAGATAGGAGAAACATGAAGTGAGCATGCGGGTGAGCTGGAGAAAAGAGAATGATAGCTACATGAAGGAGCATGCGAGAGAGATGGGCATGAAAGGAGTCAACATAAAAGGGATTCAAATATTTGAATTCAAGATGATGATACATGTAATTCATACTCGAACCAAAATTGATATATCAAACATGGATACTCATATGAATTCACGCGCATCTATGTTATTTAATATGTAGATATTACTGATCCATACATTTTAGTAGAACATATTGTGGTTTAAATTTTTTTGAATTCAACCTTATGATTTTGAGATGATTGTATTTGTAAATCATATTATACATATAAAGGAGCAGAATTCTTTGTTGTGCTTTTGAAAGTATATATAAAAAATGATGTATATAGAATTTTATTCCAATTGAAAATGGATCCTGCCCGAAAAAAAATAAAATACAAACTGGATTCGAATTGAGTTGGCACGGTAAACGTGCACTCTTGCTCTGCAAAAATTTGAACGAAGCGGGGAAAGTCGCAGTAACCGCCCGAAACCAAAATCTGCGAGATGGAAATTACTGCCTATCCCTGACACGCAAAGCCTATCGGCTCGTTTTCTATAGGTTTCAATAGGGGTAGGTTTGTAATTTCATTCAAATGTGACATAACCGCCTCTCACCCGGATTCATACACGGTGGGTGAGGGAGTCCTGGATTAGGGGGTCTTCGGACAGCCGGACTCTCTCCATTGGCCGGACTGTTAGACTATGAAGATACAAGATTGAAGACTTCGTCTCGTGTCCGGATGGGACTCTACTTGGCGTGGAAGGCAAGCTAGGCAATACGTATATGGATATCTCCTCCTTTGTAACCGACCTTGTGTAACCCTAACCCTCTCCGGTGTCTATATAAACCGAAGGGTTTTAGTCCGTAGGACAGCAACCATAACATACAATCATACCATAGGCTAGCTTCTAGGGTTTAGCCTCTCTGATCTCATGGTAGATCTACTCTTGTAACACCCATATCATCAATATTAATCAAGCAGGACGTAGGGTTTTACCTCCATCAAGAGGGCCCGAACCTGGGTAAAACTTCGTGTCCCTTGCCTCTTGTTACCATCCGGCCTAGACGCACAGTTCGGGACCCCCTACCCGAGATCCGCCAGTTTTGACACCGACATTGGTGCTTTCATTGGGAGTTCCGCTGTGCCGTCGCCACCAGGAAGGATGTCTCATCCCGTCTTCAAAGACGGCACTATCGCTGAGGGAGCTTTGGCTATCGGCCAAACTCTCCGACTAGGTGGTTTTCTTATGACCGCCCGTTCGGCCGCTGCACCGACGATGACTTCTCAGGTCATCGAAAGCAATATTCACGTCAACTCGGAACTCGCCGAGCAGTTAGATCCAATGGAGCTCTCTTCCCTGAACGAGCTCTTGGATCGCATCGTCGCCCTGGGAGTCGCTACAGACTACGATCAGATTGGGCCTAAACCCGATCTGAGAGAGATCAACTCTCCCCAGGTCACCCATCACGTTGCAGTGGTGGAGGAACAATGCGGCAACCCTTCATCTACCTTAAGGACTAGCCATGTCTGGATTCCCGATCCCTCCAAGCCGGATACCCGCGGAGGGGAGGACGTCACTCAAGGCCTGAACCTAGAATCAGGCAGCGGGCTAGATTCATCGAAAAACATCCAAGACTCCAAACCTTCGAGTTCGGAAACTCCTTGGCCCCTGAGTCTCAGATTGGGTAAGGATTCGGACTCAATTACACCCAGCCACCCAAACATACGCGATCTATCCCAAATTAGGCAAGAGCCCGAAGAAACAGTACACCATTACTGGACCAGATTCCTCCTGATCATGAACAGGATAAAGGACTGCCGCGAGGAAGACGCAATTTCATTCTTCTGCAATAATTGCATGGACAAGGGAATCCTCAACGCCATAAGTCGTCGCGAAATTACACGCTTTGCCGACTTGGTGTCCATAGTACGAAAGTACTGTGCGATGGAAAGCGCCTGGAAAACCAAAATAAAATTTTGGGATAATCCGGCCCTGAATACAAACCCAGTCCGAAATAAAATGGTGCATTATCACAATTCACCTGGGTTAACTACCAAAAAGCAAAAGCCCTCTACGGGGAAAGGAACCGTACTGGAGGGATGGCTCAACGGACCCTGCAAAATTCATAGTACAGCGGATGCAATACCAACGCACAACCTTAGAGCATGTTGGATACTCCGGCAGGTGGCCAAAAGTGGTGAGGATCTACTCCTCCCAAAAACCACAGAGCACCATCCCGTGGACAACAATGCGGTGTTAACGGTCTTTTAGACCTTCGCGTCAAATAATAGAAGCTAGCGAACACTCCGCAGCATAGCCGAAATCTGCCACGTAGCAGAAATAAATCCTTGGAGTGACACGGCTATTACCTTCACCGCCAGTGACGAACCCAAATAACGAACAGCCCGAGCACCAGCCGCACTGGTCCTCAGTCCAATCATGGACGGCTTTCGACTCACCAAGGTACTCATGGACGGCGGCAACGGATTAAACCTCATCTATGAGGAAACTCTTCAAAAGATGGAAATAGACTAGAGCCGCATTGAGCAAAGCAGCACAACCTTTAGAGGAATCATCCCCAGTCGGGAAGCACGCTGCGCTGGAAAAATCACACTAGACGTGATATTCGGCACGCCGGATAATTACAGGTCCGAAGAAATTACATTCCAAGTGGCCCCGTTCAGCACCGGATACCACGCTCTATTAGGGCGGGAGGCGTTTACAATCTTCCAAGCCATACCCCATTACGGGTACATGAAGCTCAAAATGCCCGAGCCCAACGGAATCATCACTCTTGTTAGTGATCCGGACATAGCACTCCGCGCCGAAAATAAGACAGCTGCACTGGCCCTTGAGGCACTATCCGAGGCCCCAGCGGCTGAAGAACTAACTGCGCTGCGCTCCACGGTGAACAGGGACGACGTGATACTCGGTAAAATATCCAAGTCCACCTCCTTTAAGCCGGCAGACGAAATAGTCAAATTCCAAGTCCATCCAACGGACCCTACAAAAACAGCTTCCATCGGGGCACAATTAAACCTTGATGTCGACGCCACACTGCGAGAGTTCCTACGCGAGAACTGGGACATTTTTGCCTGGCACCCTTTAGACATGCCAGGAATCCCACGCAGGCTGGCCGAACACAGCCTAAATATCCTAAAAGGATTCAAGCCAGTCAAGCAGGCTCTTCGATGTTTCTCCGAGCCTAAAAGACAAGCCATGGGAGAGGAACTAGCCAAGCTATTGGAGGCCGGATTCATCAGAGACATAAAACATCTAGACTGGCTAGCAAACCTGGTGATGGGACCAAAGAAGGACAAATCCTGGCGCTTGTGCGTCGATTTTAAGGACCTTAACAAGGTCTGCCCAAAGGATCCCTTCCCCCTCCCCCGCATCGATCAAATCATCGATGCTACCGCAGGACACGATTCACTGTGTTTCCTCGACGCATACTCCGGCTACCATCAAATCAAAATGGCAGAGCCAGACCAAGCCGCAACGGCATTCATCACACCATACGGCCCATTCTGCTTCAACACAATGCCCTTCGGGCTAAAAAACGCCGACGCAACATATCAGCGCATGATTCAGACATGTCTGGCAAACCAGATCGGCAAAATAGTGGAGGAATACGTGGATGACGTGGTCATTAAAACCAAGCATGTCGAAACTCTAGTAGACGACTTGAGGGTCACATTCGACAACCTCCGAACATATGACATCAAGCTCAATCCAGAAAAATGCGTTTTCGGCGTACCAGCCGGAAAGCTCCTGGGATTCATCGTCTCTAGTAGAGGCATCGAAGCTAATCTGGCCAAAATCCGAGCGTTGTCACAGTTGGCTACCCCAACAGACCTCAAACAAATACAAAAATTGACTGGATGCGTGGCGGCTCTAAGCTGCTTTATCTCCCGCTTGGGAGAAAAGGCATTACCCCTTTATCGCCTCCTCCGGCGCACCGAACACTTCGAGTGGACGGACGCCACCACGGCCGGACTCAACGAAATAAAAGCCATATTGGCAACAAACCCAGTCCTGGTCGCGCCAAACATTGGCGAACCAATGCTATTATACATTGCGGCAACTCATCAAGTAGTAAGCGCAGTGCTCGTCGTCGAGCGAGAAGTGGACTGACACAAATTCCCCCTTCAAAAGCCGGTTTACTATGTGTCCACTGTCCTTACTCCATGCAAATCACTGTACCCGCATTATCAAAAGATAGCGTATGCAGTATTTATGGCATCCCGAAAGCTGCGACACTACTTTCAAGAGTGTTCGATAACGGTAGCCTCGGAAGTACCACTTAACGATATTATAAACAACCATGACGCGACGGGCCGGATTGCCAAATGGGCCATTGAGCTCCTCCCGTTCGACATAACTTACAAGCCACGACGAGCTATTAAGTCGCAAGTTTTGGCTGCCTTCGTCGCTGAATGGACGGAAGCCGAACTCCCTAAAGAGTACGACACATATTTAAACTGGATCATGCACTTCGACGGCTCAAAAATGTTGGCCGGTCTGGGGGCTGGCGTCGTTTTGACGTCCCCAACAGGAGATATCGTTCAATACGTATTACAGATGATGTATACGGACTCCAACAATGCAGCCGAATATGAGGCCCTTCTACATGGTCTCCGAATGGCAGTATCCATGGGCATTCAACGCCTAGAGGTGCGCAGGGATTCGAACCTCGCGATGTCACAAATAAATGGAGACTTCAACGCTAAGGATCCGAAAATGGCAGCTTATCGCAATGCCATCCTAAAAATGTCAGCTCGGTTCGAGGGGCTCGAATTTCACCATGTTGCTCGGGAAAACAATCAGGCGGCGGATATCCTCGCCCGCATCGGCGCAAAACGTGACGCGGTACCTCCCAACATATTTCTGGAACGACTCTTCAAGCCATCTGTAGCATGGGAAGGGACACCGGTAACAACAGTCTGGACCCGGCCAAAATACCTGAAACCGAACTCTCTGACACAATCGGAGGCTCCACCACCGAAATAACACAATCAGCCCATGAAATAATGGCCATTGTTGCCCCGTGGACAGAACCATTCCTGGCCTACTTAACTAGACAGGAACTTCCAGAGGACCAAAATGAGGCACGCTGCATAGTGCGGCGATCCAAGGCCTACAGGGTCCACGAGGGAGAATTGTACAAAAAAGCGCTACCGGAGTCCTTCAACGGTGCATCTCTGAAGAGGAAGGGCGGAACCTTTTGGCAGAAATTCATGCCGGACTCGGCGGTCATCATGCCACAGCCCGGGCTCTTGTAAGCAAGGCCTTCCGTATAGGATTCTATTGGCCAACGGCCCGGGCAGACGCACAGGACTTGGTCCAACGTTGCGCCGGTTGCCAGCTCTTTGCAAATCAAAGCCACATGCCACCCACCGCCCTCCAAACAATCCCCATTACATGGCCCTTCGCAGTCTGGGGGCTTGACATGGTTGGACCCCTTAAAGGGTGAACCCACAAGAAAAAAATACTTATTGGTCATGGTGGATAAATTCACCAAATGGATAGAGGCCAAACCGGTTAAAACAGCCGAATCCGGACCGGTGATAGATTTCATATCCGGGGTTGTACACCGTTACGACATCCCCCACAGCATCATCACTGATAACGGCACGAACTTCATGGCCGACGAGGTGCAGCAAAATGGGCATCAAGCTCGATTATGCTTCAGTCTATCACCCACAAACCAACGGTCAAGTCGAACGAGCAAATGGTCTTATAATGAGCGGCATTAAACCCAGATTAGTGCGCTCCTTAACGGAGTCTGACACGCACTGGGTAGAGGAGCTCGACTCCGTACTCTGGGGGCTGCGGACCATGCCGGATCATAGTACCGGATACACACCATTTTTTATGGTGTACGACGCAGAGGCAGTCCTGCTCTGTGACATAATTCATGACTCACCTCGAGTGCGCATGTACGAAGAAAGAGAAGCCGAGCTCAATCGGCAGGACAGTCTGGACACCTTGGAGGAAGAGCACGACGTAGCCAAAGCCCGTTCTGCATATTACCAGCAACAGGCTCGCAGATACCAAAGCAGAGAAGTACGGGCCAAAACTTATAACGTTGGCGAACTAGTTCTTCGGCTGCCGGATAAGAAAAAGAACAAGCTAGAGCCCAAATGGGAAGGTCCCTTCATCATCGACCAAGTTCTGACCGGCGGAGCGTACCAACTGCGGGATGCATCGACTAGTCGACTCGAGCCGAACCCATAGAACGCAGCCAGGCTCCGAAGATTCTACGCCTAGCACCGGACTTTATGTTAGTCCCCTCCCTTTGTCCAATTTCTGCATATGCGTCATCTGTATTGTTTCCCTTTCTTTAATTTATTTCTCTAGGCCTTCAAGGGTCACCTTGTGCCTCACTTGTACATTATAGATGTGCTAGCCGCACTCTATACACCTGGGGGCTTCTTTCATAGAAGCTTAAATTATTCACCTGGGCATCACGCCCAACACATGCGTTATACTTCCGCTTGTACCTTTTTTCACCATTATATGCATCGATATGACTTAAGTTTTGGCCAAGCTGGGTTGCCTGGCTCTTGTATTTATGCCCTACGTTCCCGTTAATTCGGCTAGGGCATAAGGGGAGCACCTTTGCGATTGTTACCGCCGGGTCAGCCGGACGTGTACCTCAGGCTGGGTGAAGTCGAAAGCTAGCGTTCTTAAGAGAATATTCGGTCGGTGAACAAAAGATGACTTTTCTTTATTATCCATATCTGCCCCTAGCTGTTTTTTCTGCGCTTCTTGTCGCAGTCCGGACATGCACTTTAGGGCATGCCTACCCAGGGAAAGGAACCCTTAACGAAACTATTCTCTCTGGAAGATGTTTCTTACTACCCATGTAATATAACATAACTAGTTGGGCACTTGTCTGATAAAGCACTAATGACCCCTACGCCTGGTCTCCACGCATGCCCCGGTTCTTACATAACCGAAAGGGTATTCGGATACACTCCGGACTGTCGGGTCCCGAGGTTGAAGCGAAAAGGTCCGCCACGACAAACGATCTACAATCCGGCTAGAAGGCATCATACATGTCACTTTAAAATTACATAGTCAATTTGACTGGTTGAATTCCTCTTCAATGCCATCCAATAGGCTGTCTAGTCTACAGTCCTGTTGGGAATACTTTGCGGCAAATTCTACTTGGCCGTACACTAAACTGACAGGGATCTCCTTGCCATCAGGCCCCACAGGTCCGACTTCGGCCATGTGGTTCGGGTCAGCCTTCGTGTGTCGTGTCTTCACCATTGCCCAGGCTTCCCTGGCACCCTGACGGCAGGCCGATATCTTCCATAATTGGAAGCGCCGCCGTGCTCCCATCAGCCTTTCTGCAAGCTCTCCAAGGCCTTCGGGTATGGAGACGGACGGCCACAAGGCCTGGGCGACGCCTTGCATCACCTGCCGAACTCGTTCGTGCAACTGCGAGAGCTCGGGAAGAAGATCACCCGTCGAACCAGGCATCTCTTCGGCAGGACGACCTATTAGCATACCTACAAACATAACTCTGTCAGCCAGCTTCCTCGCCGAACTCTTTTTTCAAAGTTTGTTCAAGCACATACTAAATATGCCGCGTCGAAGCCGCCGATTCTCCTTAACAGAGTCCGACAGTTGGGCACGAACATCTTTTAGTTCCACGCACAACTTGGTGTTGGCATCTTGGAGATCATTCTTCTCCCGCCTCACCCTCGTCAGCACACTCTCACCGGCCTTCAGCTGGCGTATGAGCTGTTGCTTATCCGGATTTACTCCAGCGTCATCTGCAATTTTATCGTCAGATCTGCATATACGCCGCACTCTAATACGATACTTATCATTTGAAGGATATGTTACCAGAGGGGGTCTTTTTGGGCTCCCCCGCTGCGGCTAGTGCGGCCTGCAGTTGGGCTTTGCACTCTTCCAGCTCCTGGGACAGTTGAGTATTCTTTTCTGTAAGAACCTGCATAACAAATGATCCTTAAATCAGTTATCCTAACTGTTTCAAGTCTCAGGGGCTACTGATATATATAATCATCAAATTTTCTCACCCGTATGTCTTTTACATACTGCTCCGTGGCTCTGGCTAGACCATTTTGAGCGGCACGGAGGTGCGCGTCTCCCGAGTTGAAGGCATCCAATGCCTCTTGGGAGAAACAAGCGTCACGAAGAACAGTCCGGCGATGCCTATGGTTCATGGCACTTTCCACCTCGGAATGGGTGGCGGACAGTTTATCCGCATCCTCTGTCGGAGGAGCACCCGGCGCACGCCTTGTATTCGTTCCCGCCTCTAAATCCGGCCTTGGAGCCTGGCTTGTGGAGGCGCGATTGGTAGCCTCTCCGGGTATAGTTCGGCGAGCTCTCTTTTTCCTGAAAAGAAGGCATGGGCGTAAATATGCCTCCGCAAATAATGTCTTGCAATAAAGACGACGCGCCGTACCGCTGCGCCGGTGCCTCAATCCGGACTGCAGATCTTTTCAGCCTGCCTGACCTTGCGGCCCCTTGTTGGCTAGTTGCCACAGGCTCCACCTTCTGCCCCGAGGACCTCCCCTGCAAAACACGGCTGTTATACGGCAATCAAAAAGCGCAAGGATGGATCCCTTTTTACGTGTTGGGACTTCGGTCTCAGTCACCTGTGAGGCTGGAACTAGCCCAGGGTAATCGGCCGTAATGGCCACCAAGGCGTTGTCATTACTCCATTGGTAAAATACCCCGCCGATCAGCTCCACAGATACGTCCGGATCCTCCTGGGACGCCGGGTCAAGGGACCGTCCGGGGTCCTCGGGTTGCGGAGGAGGGCTGTTTATCTCCTTTACTGCCTGGCGCAGCTCCTGCGATACAATCGCTAGAATAAATACTTAACTACGGGAATACGAAATGGATGGGCGATAAAAAGTCTCCGCTTACCCAGCCCAGAGGATTGTACATAGAAAATCCGCCCTGCGGGTTGACACGAAGGAATTCCTCCTCTTCTCCCTTGTACAAAGTGGATAAGATCTTTATTAGATCGGCAGCTGATCCGGCCCTTTGCGGCCATGGCGGGTGGCGTCATCCTCCCCGTTGAAATCCCACATGGGGTGGCCTCTATACTGAAGTGGCTGCACCCCCCGCATGATGCATGTGGCCATGACCTCGATCATGGTCAATCCGGATCGAGCTAAAAAAACTTATCCGGCTCATCAGGTAAAGAATGTCCCTGTCATCTTCCTCCAGGGAGCTCCGTGGACGCCAGCTCCGACACTTCTTCAAAGGGGCGTTGTCGAACTCCGGAAGGCCGACCCGAATAGGGTCCGGGAGGGGACATCTTCTATATAAAACAAATCTGAAGGCCAGTCTTCGGATGCCTTCTTTGGGGTCCCGGACAGGTATCCGGTCCCGGCAATACGCCACACTTCGGCTCCGCCAACTTGATATATTGATCCCTTAGAACGGGGCACAAGGCAGAACAGCTTCTTTCATAGAGAGATATGAGCCTCACAGCCCAAAAATAACTCGCAAAGGGCTACGAATCCCGTGATATGTAGCAGGGAGGCAGGCGTAAGGTTGTGCAACTGGAGGCTGTAGACCTCCAGAAGCCCCCGGAGAAACGGATGAATTGGGAATCCGAGCCCTCTTACCAAATAAGGGACAAGGCATACCCTCTCTCCCTTGGAGGGATTGGGACGGCTCTCCGCTTGCTCTCCGCCATTGTAGGTGGCAAGCCCGGCTCAAACCGGGACCAGGTACGCTGGGGGAAGAAATCCCTTGGACTGAAGCATCACCAATTTGCTGTACGGGATGGAACATCTCTCCCAATCTCCCGGTTTGGAGCTAGGGGTGCGAGAGGAGGAGCTGCGTTGACCGGCCATGATGGAATGGATCTCTGTCGGGTGCGCTCCGATGAAGGCTCACCAAGGGGGGATGGTGTGATTTGGATCTGAATCCTCGTCTTTTTAAATAGGCGGCTCATTCACACAGCTAGGGGGGTAAATATGAAAACACCCTGGCTCTTCACATTCGCTCGACACGTGGAAAGTGGCCATTATTGGGCGTGGAAGCCGAGGAGTACAAACATTCACAAGAAACTGGACATTATTTCGACAGGTACACAGAATTTGGAGAGGAACCCGCCTTGCAATGCCGAAGACAATGCTGTGCGCCGGACTCGTCGTCATTGAAGCCTGGTTCGGGGGCTACTGAGGGAGTCCTGGATTAGGGGGTCTCCGGACAGCCGGACTCTCTCCATTGGCCGGACTGTTAGACTATGAAGATACAAGATTGAAGACTTCGTCTCGTGTCCGGATGGGACTCTACTTGGCGTGGAAGGCAAGCTAGGCAATACGTATATGGATATCTCCTCCTTTGTAACCGACCTTGTGTAACCCTAACCCTCTCCGGTGTCTATATAAACCAAAGGGTTTTAGTCCGTAACAGCAACCATAACATACAATCATACCATAGGCTAGCTTCTAGGGTTTAGCCTCTCTGATCTCGTGGTAGATCTACTCTTGTAACACCCATATCATCAATATTAATCAAGCAGGATGTAGGGTTTTACCTCCATCAAGAGGGCCCGAACCTGGGTAAAACTTCGTGTCCCTTGCCTCTTGTTACCATCCGACCTAGACGCACAGTTCAGGACCCCCTACCCGAGATCCGTCGGTTTTGACACCGACAGTGGGCGCCAAAACATAGTGTCTCCTCGGCCGAAATCGACTCCCTCCCCGATTCATACACGGTGGGCACCAAAAACAAACTCTCGTCGGCAAATATTCGGTGTATGTGAGATTACTGTCCTATCCCCAACCGACTAATATTGCTGTGATGTAGGAAATTTTATACGGGGGCTAAGTTTGTAAATTTCCTCGCATTTGAGACAAGCGCGCCCTGAAGACATGGTTCCCCCCTTCCTCTCTCCCCCCATTTCTCCATTCGTACTCCGTGGGCGCCAAAACACCCTCTCCACCCCAGCCTCCTCCGTCCGCCACTTATCCACCGCCATCCTCCTCCACCATGCCGGAGCTGATACCCTGACGCCGTCATCCATTACAAGAGATCGATCTTTCTCATCCACGGCTTCGGACCGGGATCCTTGCATCCCGTCCTCTCGCTTCATCCTCGCCAACGTCCACCTTGCCGGCGCCGCTCCTATGACCGTCTCGTCCACCGCGCCCCGCCGCCACCGTCTACCCTCCTAGATCTGCTTCCACGCCACCGAAAGCCATCGCTACCGCAACACCGTCAAATTCTCAGCAGATGCATACACGGCGCCGCACCAGAGGCGGTACTCTTTCGTATCTGCTCAACTTATTTATCGTAGCAAGAAAATAGATCACCACTGCTTTACTCTGATTTCTTGTCCATCACTTACTTGTTAGTTGAAAGCAAACATTGGTTGCGAAGTTGCCTTTGCCTGGCTTGCACCTTCAAATCTGCCATGGCGCGCTCAACACTATACTCTCAACGCTTATGGTTTTCCCGTTTTATATTCCACACTAGTTAAATGACAGTAGACTAAATTTCAAAATTGGGTCAGTCGATTTTTGAGAGCTCGCCGGAGTTCGCCGGTGCGAAGGAAGGGGCTCGGGTGGGGACGGTGGTTGTGGGGGGCGGTGGTGGGGCCTCCTCGAACGTAAAAAAACTAGACGCGGGTGGGTGATGTCGCTTGAAGCTACGTCGGTTTTTCCCCAAAGAGGAAGGGATGATGCAGCACAGCGGCGGTAGGTATTTCCCTCAGATATGAAACCAAGGTTATCGAACCAGTAGGAGAACCAAGCAACACAACGTAAACAGCCCCTGAACACAAATAACAACCACTCACAACCCGACGTGTTAAAGGGGTTGTCAATCCCTTTAGGGTAACAACGCCAAAAATGGTGCGTTGATGGGAGAGAGTTGTAAATATTGATAGATCAAACGCCAAATAAAATAAATTGTAGAAAGGTATTTTGGGGTTTTTTGGTTTAATATATCTGAAAATAAAAGCAAATAAAAATAGACCGCGACGGTAAATAATATGAGAAAGAGACCCTGGGGCCGTAGGTTTCACTAGTGGCTTCTTTCGAGAAAAATTTCAAAGCGGTGGGTGAACAAATTACTGTCGAGCAATTGATAGAACCTCAAATAATTATGAAGATATCCAGGCAATGATCATTACATAGGCATCACGTCCAGGATTAGTAGACCGACTCCTGCCTGCATCTACTACTATTACTCCACACATCGACCGCTATCCTGCATGCATCTAGTGTATTAAGTTCATGGGAAAACGGAGTAATGCAATAAGAATGATGACATGATGTAGACGAGATCCGTTTATCTATGGCAGTAGATATAGATCCCATCTTTTTATCCTTAGTAGCAATGATACGTACGTGTCGGTTCCCTTTCTGTCATTGGGATCAAGCACCGTAAGATCGAACCCACTACTAGGCACCTCTTCCCATTGCAAGATAAATAGATCAAGTTGGCCAGACAAAACCCAAATATCAGAGAAGAAATATGAGGCTACAAGAGATCATGCATAAAAGAGATCAAAGAAACTCAAATACTTTCATGGACATAAAAAGAAAGATCTGATCATAAACTGAAAGTTCATCTATCCCAACAAACACACCGCAAAAGAGTTACATCATATGGATCTCCAAGAGACCATTGTATTGAGAATCAAGAGAGAGAGATATGAAGCCATCTAGCTACTAACTACGGACCCGAAGGTCTACAAAGAACTATTCACGCATCATCGAAGAGGCACCAATGGAAGTGGTGAACCCCTCCGTGATGGTGTCTAGATTGGATCTGGTGGTTCTGGACTCTGCGGCGGCTGGATGAATATTTCGTCGACTCCCCTAGGGTTTCTGGAATATTGGGGTATTTATAGAGCAAAGAGGCGGTTCGGGGGATACCCGAGGTGGGCACAACCCTCCAGGGCGCGCCTGGGCCTCCTGGCGCCCTGGTGGGTTGTCCCCTCCTCGGGACTCCCCCAGGTGCAACCAGGGCCCAATATCTTCCATCTGGTCCATAAAAAAATCTTCGTAAAGTTTCGTGGCATTTGGACTCCGTCTAATATTGATTTTCTGCGATGTGAAAAACATGGAATAAACAACAACTAGCACTTGGCACTATGTCAATAGGTTAGTACCAAAAATGATATAAAATGACTATAAAATGATTATAAAACATCCAAGATTGATAATAAAATAGCATGGAACAATCAAAAATTATAGAGACGTTAGAGACGTATCAACATCCCCAAGCTTAACTCCTATGCGTCCTCGAGTAGGTAAGTGATAAAAACAGAATTTTTGATGTGGAGTGTTGTTCATCATGTCATTTCATATTCTTTTCTTTATAGCATGGACATTTGGACTTTTATGTGATTCAAAGCAATAGTCTAGTTTTGACATAATAATTTTGATACTCAAGCATATCAATAAGCAACCATGTCTTTCGAAATATCAACGCTAAAATAAGTTATCCCTAGCCCATCATGCTCATACATTGATCCATTCATGAAACACACTCGAATATTAACTACACCCAATACTTAAGCATGATCATATTGATACGTCTCCAACATATCTATAATTTTTGATTGTTCCATGCTATTATATTATCTGTTTTGGATGTTTAATGGGCTTTAATATGCTCTTTTATATTATTTTTGGGACTAACCTATTAACCGGAGGCCTAGTGCCAGTTTATGTTTTTTTTGCCTATTTCAGTGTTACGTAGAAAAGGAATATCAAACGAAATCCAAAAGGAACGAAACCTTCACGAGGATCTTTCTTGGAACAAACGCAAACTAGGAGACTTGGAGTGGAAGTCTGGAACTCCGTGAGGCAGCCATGAGATATGAGGGCGCACCCAGGGGGTAGGCACGCCCCCACCCTAGTGGGCCCCACGAAGCTCCACCGACGTACTTCTTTCACCTATATATACTCTTATACCCTAAAAACATCAGGGGGAGCCACGAAACCACTTTTCCACCGCCGCAAGCTTTTGTACTCATGAGATCCCATATGAGGCCTTTTCCGGCGATCTGTCGGAGGGGGATTCGGTCACAGAGGGCTTCTACATCAACACCATAGCCTCTCCGATGATGTGTGAGTAGTTTACCACAGACCTTCGGGTCCATAGTTATTAGCTAGATGGCTTCTTCTCTCTCTTTGGTTCTCAATACAAAGTTCTCCTCGATGTTCCTAGAGATCTATTTGATGTAATACTTTTTGCGGTGTGTTTGCCGAGATCCGATGAATTGTGGATTTATGATCAAGTTTATCTATGAATAATATTTGGTTCTTCTCTGAATTCTTATATGCATGATTTGATATCTTTGCAAGTCTCTTCGAATTATCGGTTTAGTTTGGCCTACTAGATTGATCTTTCTTGCAATGGGAGAAGTGCTTAGCTTTGGGTTCAATCTTGTGGTGTCCTTTCCCAGTGACAGTAGGTGCAGCAAGGCACGTATTGTATTTTTGCCATCGAGGATAAAAAGATGGGCTTTATATCATATTGCTTGAGTTTATCCCTCTACATCATGTCATCTTGCCTAAAGCATTACTCTGTTCTTATGAACTTAATACTCTAGATGCATGCTGGATAGCGGTCGATGTGTGGAGTAATAGTAGTAGATGCAGAATCGTTCTGGTCTACTTAACATGGACGTGATGCCTATATTCATAATCATTGCCTAGATATTCTCATAACTAGGCACTCTTGTATCAATTGCTCGGCAGTAATTTGTTCACCCACCGTAATACATGCTATCATGAGAGAAGCCACTAGTCAAACCTATGCCCCCGGGTCTCTTTCTTAATATATTGCATCTCTTTTATTTACATTGCATCTTGTTTACTATTTTGCAATCTTTACTTTCCAATCTATACAACAAAAATACCAAAAATATTTACCTTACTATATTTATCAGATCTCACTTTTGCAAGTGACCGTGAAGGGATTGACAACCCCTTTATCACGTTGGTTGCGAGGTTCTTGACTGTTTGTGCAGGTACTAGGTGACTTGCGTGTTATCTCCTACTGGATTGATACATTGGTTCTCAAAAACTGAGGGAAATACTTACGCTACTTTGTTGCATCACCCTTTCCTCTTCAAAGAAAAACCAACGCATGCTCAAGAGGTAGAAAGAAGGCTTTCTGGCGCCGTTGCCGGGGAGATCTACGCTCAAGTCAAGACATACCAAGTACCCATCACAAACTCTTCTCCCTTGCATTACATTATTTGCCATTTGCCTCTCGTTTTCCTCTCCCCCACTTCACCTTTGCCATTTTATTCGCCCTTCTTCCGTTCGATCTTGTGTTACCATGTACCATCTTTTTCCTTGCATCTTCGCTTGCTAAAAGTTTATGGATCCTCATCCACTAACTAATATCTTTAAGAGATCCAATTATGATGAACCTATTGCTAGTGAGTTGAGTGCACTAGATTATCTTTATGAGGTTTTGCTTGAAATTCGTGAATCTGAAAAGTGTGATGAATTACTTTATGAAGCGATTCACGATAGATCTTTTAATAAAAAGCATGGTTGCAATAATTTTATTGTAAATTCTATTGATGTAAATTGTGCTAATAATATGCAAAACCCTAATCTTGGGGATGCTAGTTTTGCTACGTCCTCTACTTGTTGCAATGATCATGATTGGGGTGATTCTTCTTATGATCTTAAAAGTTTATTTAAGCCCCATGATGAATATGAGATTGATAATAGTGTTTGCAATATTATTGGAAGTGGTTTTGGAAGAGTGTCAACTTTAGATCCCACATATTTGGAGAAAGTTCAATCTTATGAATTTTTTGATAAAAGTGGGTTTGGAGAGGTCATGACTTTAGTTAATGTTAATCCCACTATTTTGGAAGAGTGTCAACTTTGCATGGATTGTGTTGAAAATATTTTATGTGATAGCTATTTTGTTGAATTTGCTTATGATCCCACATGTAATTATTATTAGAGAGGAAAATATGATTGTAGAAATTTTCATGTTACTAAGTTACCTCTCGTTATGTTGAGATTGCTATTGTTTCTTTCCGCTTCCTTGCATATGCTAGTTTTTGCTTGCTATGATAATTTGTTTGCCTATAAAATGCCTATGCATAGGAAGTATGTTAGACTTAGATGTGTTTGTCATGTGTTTCACGATGCTCTCTTTGTGCTTCAATTCTTGTCTTTCATGTGAGCATCATTGAAATTATCAATGCCTAGCTAGGGGTGTTAAACGATAGCGCTTGTTGGGAGGCAACCCAATTTTATTTTTGTTCTTTACTTTTTGTTCCTGTTTAGTAATAAATAATTTATCTATATTCTGTTATGATTGTGTTTTTTATGTTTTAATTAGTGTTTGTGCCAAGTAGAGCCTTTAGGATCTTCTTGGGTGATTGTTGTTTGATCTTGCTGATAAAAAAAGAAAGTATACGCTCACGAAAATAATTTTCATTTTTGTACCAGAGAGCGATAAAATACCAATTCCAACTGGAGTAGATCATTATACAAATTTTCCTGGTCGTCCTAATTTTTCAGAATTTTTGGAGTTACAGAAGTATACGAAACCTCTAGATTGCTATAGACTGTTCTGTTTTGACAGTTTCTGTTTTTCGTGTGTTGTTTGCTTATTTTGATGAATCTATGGGTAGTATCAGGGGGTATGAACCATATAAAAGTTGAAATACAGTAGGTTTAACACCAATATAAATAAATAATGATTTAATTACAGTACATTAAAGTGGTGGTTTGTTTTCTTATACTAACGGAGCTCATGAGATTTTCTGTTGAGTTTTGTGTTGTGAAGTTTTCAAGTTTTTGGGTAAATATTTGATGGATTTTGGAACAAGGAGTAGGAAGATCCTAAGCTTGGGGATGCCCAAGGCACCCCAAGGTAAAATTCAAGGACAACCAAAAAGCCTAAGCTTGCGGATGCCCCGGAAGGCATCCCCTCTTTCGTCTTCGTCTATCGGTAACTTTACTTGAGGCTATATTTTTATTCACCGCATGATATGTGTTTTGCTTGGAGCGTCTTGTATGATTTGAGTCTTTGATTTTTAGTTTACCACAATAATCCTTTCTGTACACACCTTTTGGGAGAGACACACATGGATCAGAATTTATTAGAATACTCTATGTGCTTCACTTATATCTTTTGAGCTAGATAATTTTGCTCTAGTGCTTCGCTTATATTTTAGAGCATGATGGTGGTTTTATTTTATAGAAATTATTGATCTCTCATGCTTCACTTATATTATTTTGAGAGTCTTTTAGAACAACATGGTAATTTGCTTTGGTTGTAAAATTAGTCCTAATATGATGGGCATCCAAGATGGGTATAATAAAAACTTTCATATAGAGTGCATTAAAAACTATGAGAAGTTTGATACTTGATAATTGCTTTGAGGTATAAAGATGGTGATATTAGAGTCGTGCTAGTTGAGTAATTGTTAAATTGAGACATACTTGTGTTGAGGTTTGCAACTCCCGTAGCATGCACGTATGGTAACCGTTGTGTGACAAATTTGAAGCATGAGGTGTTCTTTGATTGCCTTCCTTATGAGTGGCGGTCGGGGACGAGCGATGGTATTTTCCTACCAATCTATCCCCCTAGGAGCATGCGCGTAGTTCTTGGTTTGATGACTTGTAGATTTTTGCAATAAGTATGTGAGTTCTTTATGACTAATGTTGAGTCCATGGATTATACACACTCTCACTCTTCCACCATTGCTAGCCTCTCTTGTGCCGCGCAACTTTCGCCGCTACCATAAACCCATCATTTACCTTCCTCAAAACACCACCATACCTACCTATTATGGCATTTCCATAGCCATTCCGAGATATATTGCCATGCAACTTTCCACCGTTCCGTTTATTATGACACGCTTCATCATAGTCATATTGTTTGCATGATCATGTAGTTGACATCGTATTTGTGGCATAGTCAGCATTCATAATTTTTCATACATGTCACTCTTGATTCATTGCACATCCAGGTACACCACCGGAGGCATTCACATAGAGTCATATTTTGTTCTAAGTATCGAGTTGTAATTCTTGAGTTGTAAGCAAATAAAAGTGTGATGATTGTTCGGGAACGTAGTAATTTCAAAAAAAAAATCCTATGCACACGCAGGATCATGGTGATGCATACCAACGAGAGGGGAGAGTGTTGTCTACATACCCTTGTAGACCGTTTGCGGAAGCGTTATATCAACTTTGTTGATGTAGTCGTACGTCTTCACGATCCGACCGATCCAAGTACCGAAAGCATGGCACCTCCGAGTTCTGCACACGTTTGGCTCGGTGACGTCCTCGCCTTCTCGATCTAGCAAGAGGGGCAAAGTAGTAGATGAGTTATGGCAGCACGACGGCGTGGTGACGGTGTTGGTGAAGAACAATCTCCGTAGGGCTTCTCCTAAGCACTACGAAAACCATGATGGAGGATAAACTAGAGGGGGCGGGGTTGCGGCACACGGCTTGGTGTTTCTTGATGTGTCTTTGGTGCTAGCCCTGCCCCTGTATTTATATGTTGAGCCCTGGGGTCGAAACTTGGAGCAAAAGCCTCCTCAAAGTTGGTTTTGCCCGAAAGGCAAGAGTCCCACTCGGACTCCAGGTCCAAATGCCACAATCCTTGGCGTCTGGCCCAGGGCCAGACGCCAGGGTCTCCGGCGTTTGCCCCCCTGGCCTCCGCAAAACTCCTTTTGCACCGACTTATAGCCCCGTGGGCCTGACCCCTTGGCCTAACCATATCATCCAGTATATGGATCTTTACCTCCGGACCATTCCGGAGCTCCTCGTCATGTCCGTGATCTCATCCGGGACTCCGAACACCCAAAGAGTACTAAGGTGTGATCATGTTTTACTTGTGAGAGAAGTTTAGTCAACGGGTCTGCCACATTCAGATCCGTAAGTATTTTGCAAATTTCTATGTCAACAATGCTCTGCATGGAGCTACTCTAGCTTATTGCTCCCACTTTCAATATGTATCCAGATTGAGACTTTGAGTCATCTGGATTAGTGTCAAAACTTGCATAGACGTAACCCTTTACGACAAACCTTTTGTCACCTCCATAATCGAGAAACATATCCTTATTCCACTAAGGATAATTTTGACCAATGTCCAGTGATCTACTCCTAGATCACTATTGTACTCCCTTGCCAAACTCAGGGCAGGGTATACAATAGGTCTGGTACACAGATGGCATATTTTATAGAACCTATGCCAAGGCATAGGGAATGACTTTCGTTCTCTTTCTATCTTCTGCCGTGGTCGGGCTTTGAGTCTTACTCAGTTTCACACCTTGTAACACAGGCAAGAACTCTTTCTTTTACTGTTCCATTTTGAACTACTTCAAAATCTCGTCAAGGTATGTACTCATTGAAAAACTTATCAAGCGTCTTGATCTATCTCTATAGATCTTGATTCTCAATATGTAAGCAGCTTCACTGAGGTCTTTCTATGAAAAACTCCTTTCAAACACTCCTTTATGCTTTACAGAATAATTCTACATTATCTCCGATCAACAATATGTCATTCACATATACTTATCAGAAATGTTGTAGTGCTCCCACTCACTTTCTTGTAAATACAGGCTTCACTGCAAGTCTGTATAAAACAATATGCTTTGATCAACTTATCAAAGCGTATATTCCAACTCCGAGATGCTTGCACCAGTCCATAGATGGATCGCTGGAGCTTGCATATTTTGTTAGCACCTTTAGGATTGACAAAACTTTCTTGTTGCATCATATACAACTCTTCTTTAATAAATCCATTACGGAATGTAACTTTGTTTATCCATTTGCCAGATTTCATAAAATGTGGCAATTACTAACATGATTCGGACAGACTTAAGCATAGATACGAGTGAGAAACTCTCATCATAGTCAACACCTTGAACTTGTCGAAAACCTTTTTGCGACAATTCTAGCTTTGTAGATAGTAACACTATTATAAGCGTCAGTATTCCTCTAGAAGATCCATTTAATCTCAATGGCTTGCCAATCATTGGGCAAGTCAATCAAAGTCCATACTTTGTTCTCATACATGGATCTCATCTCAGATTTCATGGCCTCAAGCCATTTCGTGGAATCTGGGCTCATCATCGCTTCCTCATAGTTTGTAGGTTCGTCATGGTCAAGTAACATGACCTCCAGAATAGGATTACCGTACCACTCTGGTGTGGATCTCACTCTGGTTTACCTACGAGGTTCGGTAGTAACTTGATCTAAAGTTACATGATCATCATCATTAGCTTCCTCACTAATTGGTGTAGTAGTCACAGGAACAGATTTCTATGATGAACTACTTTCTAATAAGGGAGCAGGTACAGTTACCTCATCAAGTTCTACTTTCCTCCCACTCACTTCTTTCGAGAGAAACTCCTTCTCTAGAAAGGATCCATTCTCAGCAATGAATATCTTGCCTTCGGATCTGTGATAGATGGTGTACCCAACATTTTTCTTTTGGGTATCCTATGAAGACACACTTCTCTGATTTGGGTTTGAGCTTATCAGGTTGAAACTTTTTCACATAAGCATTGCGACCTCAAACTTTAAGAAACGACAGCTTAGGTTTCTTGCCAAACCATAGTTCATACGGTGTCGTCTCAACAGATTTAGATGGTTCCCTATTTAACGTGAATGAAGCTGTCTCTAATGCATAACCCCAAATCAATAGTGGTAAATCGGTAAGAGACATCAGAGATTGCACTATATCAAATAAAGTACGGTTATGACGTTCGGACACACCATTACGCCGTGGTGTTCCAGGTGGCATGAGTAGTGAAACTATTTCACATTGTTTTAACTGAAGGCCAAACTCGTAACTCAAATATTTTACTTCTGCGATCATATCGTAGAAACTTTTATTTTTGTTACGATGATTCTCCACTTCACTCTAAAATTCTTTGAACTTTTCAAATGTTTCAGACTTGTGTTTCATCAAGTAGATATACTCAGATCTGCTCAAATCATCTATGAAGATCAGAAAATAATGATACTTGCCGTGAGCCTCAATATTCATCGGACCACATACATCAGTATGTATGATTTCCAACAAATATGTTGCTCGCTCCATTGTTCCGGAGAACGGAGTCTTAGTCATCTTGCCCATGAGGCATGGTTCGCAAGCATCAACTGATTCATAATCAAGTGATTCCAAAAGCCCATCAGCACGGATTTTCTTCATGCGCTTTACACCAATATGACCTAAACGGCAGTGCCATAAATAAGTTGCACTATCATTATTAACTTTGCATCTTTTGGCTTCAATATTATGAAAATGTGTATCACCATGATCGAGATCCAACAAACCATTTTCGTTGGGTGTATGACCATAGAAGGTTTTATTCATGTAAACAGAACAACAATTATTCTCTAACTTACATGAATAGCCGTATTGCAAAAAACATGATCCAATCATATTCATGCTCAAAGCAAACACTAAATAACATTTATTTTAGGTTTAACACTAATCCTGAAAGTATAGGGAGTGTGCGATGATGATCATATCAATCTTGGAACCATTTCCAATACACATCGTCACTTCACCATTAACTAGTCTCTGTTCATTTTGCAACTCCCGTTTCGATTTACTATTCTTAGCAACTGAACTAGTATCAAATACTGAGGGGTTGCTATAAACACTAGTAAAGTACACATCAATAACATGTATATCAAATATACCTATGTTCACTTTGCCATCCTTCTTATCCGCCAATTGCTTGGGTAGTTCCGCTTCCAGTGACCAGTTCCTTTGAAGTAGAAGCACTCAGTTTCAGGCTTAGGTTTAGACTTGGGTTTTTTCACTTGAGAAGCAACTTGCGTGCCATTTTTCTTGAAGTTCCCCTTTCTTCCGTTTGTCCCTTTACTTGAAACTAGTGGTTTTGTTTACCATCAACACTTGATGTTTTTCTTGATTTCTACCTTCATCGATTTCAGCATCACGAAGAGCTTGGGAATCGTTCCGTTATCCCTTGCATATTATAGTTCATCATGAAGTTCTACTAACTTGGTGATGGTGACTAGAGAATTATGTCAATCACTATTTTATCTGGAAGATTAACTCCCACTTGATTCAAGTGATTGTAGTACCCAGACAATCTGAGCACATGCTCACTGCTTGAGCTATTCTCCTCCATCTTTTAGCTATAGAACTTGTTGGAGACTTCATATCTCTCAACTCGGGTATTTGCTTGAAATATTAACTTCAACTCCTGGAACATCTCATATGTTCCATGACGTTCAAAACGTCTTCGAAGTCCCGATTCTAAGCCGTTTAAGCATGGTGCACTAAACTATCAAGTAGTCATCATATTGAGCTAGCCAAACGTTCATAACATCTGCATCTGCTCCTGCAATAGGTTTCTCACCTAGCGGTGCATCAAGGATATAATTCTTCTGTGCAGCAATGAGGATAAACCTCAGATCACAGATCCAATCCACATCATTGCTACTAACATCTTTCAACTTAGTTTACTCTAGGAACATATCAGAAATAAAACAGGGGAGCTAAACGCGAGCTATTGATCTACAACATAGATATGCTAAGACTACCAGGACTAAGATCATGATAAATTTAAGTTCAATTAATCATATTACTTAAGAACTCCCACTTAGATAGACATCCCTCTAATCCTCTAAGTGATCACGTGATCCAAATCAACTAAACCATGTCCGATCATCACGTGAGATGGAGTAGTTTCAATGGTGAACATCACTATGTTGATCATATCTACTATATGATTCACGCTCGACCTTTCGGCCTCCGTGTTCCGAGGCCATATCTGTTATATGCTAGGCTCGTCAAGTTTAACCTGAGTATTCTACGTGTGCAAAACAGGCTTGCACCCGTTGTAGATGGACGTAGAGCTTATCACACCCGATCATCACGTGGTGTCTGGGCACGACGAACTTTGGCAACGGTGCATACTCAGGGAGAACACTTTTATCTTGAAATTTAGTGAGAGATCATCTTATAATGCTACCGTCAATCAAAGCAAGATAAGATGCATAAAAGATAAACATCACATGCAATTAATATAAGTGATATGATATGGCCATCATCATCTTGTGTTTGTGATCTCCATCTCCGAAGCACCGTCATGATCACCATCGTCACCGACGCAACACCTTGATCTCCATCGTAGTATCGTTGTCGTCTCGCCAATCTTATGCTTCTACAACTATCGCTGCCGCTTAGTGATAAAGTAAAGCATTACAGGGCGATTGCATTGCATACAATAAAGCGACAACCATACGGCTCCTGCCAGTTGCCGATAACTCGGTTACAAAACATGATCATCTCATACAATAAAATTTAGCATCATGTCTTAACCATATCACATCACAACATGCCCTGCAAAAACAAGTTAGACGTCCTCTACTTTGTTGTTGCAAGTTTTACGCGGCTGCTACAGGGCTTAGCAAGAACCGTTCTTACCTACGCATCAAAACCACAACGATAGTTCGTCAAGTTGGTGATGTTTTAACCTTCGCAAGGACCGGGCGTAGCCACACTCGGTTCAACTAAAGTTGGAGAAACTGACACCCGCCAGCCACCTATGTGCAAAGCACGTCGGTAGAACCAGTCTCGCGTAAGCGTACGCGTAATGTCGGTCCGGGCCGCTTCATCCAACAATACCGCCGAAGCAAAGTATGACATGATGGTAAGTAGTATGACTTATATCGCCCACAACTCACTTGTGTTCTACTCGTGCATATGACATCTACGCATAAAACCTAGCTCTAATACCACTGTTGGGGAACGTAGTAAATTCAAAAAAAGAATTCCTACGCACACGCAGGATCATGGTGATGCATAGCAACGAGAGGGGAGAGTGTGGTCTACATACCCTTGTAGACCGTTTGCGGAAGCGTTATATCAACGCGGTTGATGTAGTCGTACGTCTTCAAGATCCGACCGATCCAAGTACTGAAAGCACGGCACCTCTGAGTTTTGCACACGTTCAGCTCGGCGACGTCCTCGCCTTCTCGATCCAGCAAGAGGGGTGAAGTAGTAGATGAGTTCCGGCAGCACGACGGCGTGGTGACGGTGTTGGTGAAGAAAAATCTCCGTAGGGCTTCGCCTAAGCACTACGAAAACTATGACGGAGGATAAACTTGAGGGGACGAGGTTGCCGGCACACGGCTTGGTGTTTCTTGATGTGTCTTTGGTGCTAGCCCTGCCCCTCTATTTATATGTTGAGCCTTGGGGTCGAAACTTGGAGCAAAAGCCTCCTTAAAGTCGGTTTTGCCCGAAAGGCAAGAGTCCCACTCGGACTCCAGGACCAAACGCCACAATCCTTGGCATCTGGCCCAGACGCCATGGGCCTCGGCATCTGGCCCAGGGCCAGACGCCAGGGTCTCCGGCGTTTGGCCCCCTGGCCTCCGCAAAACTCCTTTTGCACCGACTTATAGCCCCGTGGGCCTGACCCCTTGGCCTAACATTATCATCCAATATATGAATCTTTACCTCCGGATCATTTCGGAGCTCCTCGCCATGTCCATGATCTCATCCGGGACTATGAACAACATTCGGTCACCAACATACATAACTCATATAATACTATATCGTCAACGAACGTTAAGCGTGCGGACCCTACGGGTTCGAGAATTATGTACACATCACCGAGACACCTCTCTGGTTAATAACCAATAGTGGAACCTGGATGCCCACATTGGCTCCTACATATTCTACGAAGATTTTATCGATCAGACTGCATAACAACATACGTTGTTCCCTTTGTCATCGGTATGTTACTTGCCCGAGATTTGATCGTCGGTATCTCAATACCTAGTTCAATCTCGTTACCGGCAAGTCTCTTTACTCGTTCCGTAATACATCATCCCTCAACTAACTCATTAGTTGCAATGCTTGCAAGGCTTAAGTGATGTGCATTACCGATAGGGCCCAGAGATACCTCTCCGACAATCGGAGTGACAAATCCTAATCTCGAAATACGCCAACCCAACAAGTACCTTTGGAGACACCTGTAGAGCACCTTTATAATCACCCAGTTATGTTGTGACGTTTGGTGGCACACAAAGTGTTCCTCCGGTAAACGGGAGTTGCATAATCTCATAGTCATAGGAACATGTATAAGTCAGGAAGAAAGCAATAGCAACAAACTAAACGATCAAGTGCTAAGATAACGGAATGGGTCAAGTCAATCACATCATTCTCCTAATGATGTGATCCCATTAATCAAATGACAACTCATGTCTATGGTTAGGAAACTTAACCATCTTTGATCAACGAGCTAGTCAAGTAGAGGCATACTAGTGACACTCTCTTTGTCTATGTATTCACACATGTATTATGTTTTCGGTTAATACAATTCTAGCATGAATAATAAACATTTATCATGATATAAGGAAATAAATAATAACTTTATTATTGCCTCTAGGGCATATTTCCTTCAATAATCTCCATTATTAGAGCATTGTCCCATGTGAGGAAAGGATGATGGAGACTATGATTCCCCCACAAGTCGGGATGAGACTCCGGACGAAAAAAAGAGGCCATAAAAAAAGAGAAGTCCAAACAAAAAATGAGAGAAAAAGAGAGAAGGGGCAATGTAACTATCCTTTTTCCACACTTGTGCTTCAAAGTAGCACCATGATCTTCATGATAGAGAGTCTCTTATGTTGTCACTTTCATATACTAGTGGGAACTTTTCATTATAGAACTTGGCTTGTATATTCCAATGATGGGCTTCCTCAAATTGCCCTAGGTCTTCTTGAGCAAGCAAGTTGGATGCACACTCACTTAGTTTCTTTTGTTGAGCTTTCATACACTTATAGCTCAAGTAGGGATTTGTAGAGGTTCCAGAGCTCAAAGCAAAAAATTTAGAGATAAAAACATTTTTGAGAGGTGTATCCATCCCACCAACAAAAATGACTTAGAGTTCCCAATACTTTCCACGCATAGATATATCATAGGCGGTTCCCAAACAGAAAATAAAGTTTATTCCTTTTTCCACCATAACTTTCACTATCCATGGCTAACCGTATCCACGGGTGCCCTCCATACCAACACTTTCCAAGGAATTTATTATTTGACAGCATAAAGTAAATTCATTTGTTTTTGCATTTCGGGACTGGGCATCCCTAATACCTTTGCCTTAATCTCGTGCAATGACAAGTGAATAAACACTCATCTTGAGAATAACACATCTAGCATGGAAAATATTAGCCACCCCTCACTGCTCCGCGAGCGAAACAAACACACAAAAGAGAAGTTTATTTTGAAAATTAGAGATGGCACATGCAAATTTGCTTAGAACGACAAAAGAACACCACATATAGGTAGATATAGTGGACTCATGTGGCACAATTGCTTTATTAGGATTTTGGATGCACAAGTAGTGATCATACTTGGTGCAAAATGAAGGCTAGCAAAAGATTGGGAAGCGACCAACCAAGAAACGAATAATCTCATAAGCAAGCATTAAGCATAATTAACAACGAATAATGCACCACAAGTAGGATATAATTTCATTCATGCTTATTGACTTTCATGCATTGCCGGGGTACTGATCCACGGGCACCTATGGGACCGGGGGACCGGGTCCCTTTTGGTTCGGCGAGGGCGGAGATCGTGCAAAGAGCAAATTGAGGCGATGCATGCGAGCGATTTACCCAGGTTCGGGCCGCACGGATGCGTAAAACCCTACTCCTGCTTTGTGGTTTGTATTGATTTCTTGCTCGGGAGCGTGAAGTGCTACAGTACACTTCAGCAGCTAACGAGACCAAGCGTGAGTGTGCTTCGAACCAGCTAACCCCCCTACGTTGCACATGGGCCTCCTTTTATATGCTCAAGGGGTCACTGACAGGTGGCAACAGAGGCAAGGGTAAAAACGGAAAGGTGCTGTGGTAGGTACAGCTACCTGCTACAGTGTATCATACCTAACCCTGACGGCAGGGGACAAGGGCCTTAAATGCCCGTCTGTGTCGCCTAAACAGTGTAAAAGGGACCGTCAGGGACGCCACCGCTCGCCACGATGGCAAACTTGTCAGCGCCGCTTGCCACCGCATGCCCCTGGCTGCACAGCCTTCCGCCACGTGCGCCTGGAAAGGCCCCAGAGCGACACGTTGGTGGATGTGCTGGAGCGCGGACTCGGAGAGGTAGCTTGCCGCGGCAAGCGCCTTGCCCCGGTTGTTTTCTTGTCGCGTCCGGGAGCTTGTCGCTCACCGGGCCTTGCCAGGACGCGTGGTGCGCCGCGGCAAGTTCCTTGAAATGCCTTGGGTGGCCTTCCCGGCAAGCTCCTCTTGCCGGGGTCTTGGGATGCTTTTGTTAGCCTTCCCGGCAAGCTCCTCTTGCCGGGGTCTTGTCTCTTTGACTTGGATACTTTGTTCTTGAATGGCTCCAAAGGAACCACGGAGGATCTTGGCGGTCACCCGGCAAGCCTTGCCGCGGGATGCTGCGACTGCCCGTGCACAAGTTCGGGATACCAGGGTACCCTTACTCTAGTACACCGACAGGAGCCCCCGGGCCTGGGCCATACACAGTGCCGAGCGCTGTTGGGCCAGGCCCAAAACAGGGCACGGGCACGCGCGGCCTAGGTTACGCCGTATCTTACTCCGTATCCACCGTGCCCTCCCCGAACGGCACGCGTTGAGTGCGGCGTCGTGGGAGAGATCGTGGGTGGTTTCTTTATTTGGAAATGCGGAACGTCCGCCCCCTCCCTCTTTATAAGCAGGGGAAATAGGGGCAGTTCGCCCACTTGCCCGTTGCCGTTCCAATCTCAGAAATCTCCGCCGCTCCCTCGCCTTCCCAAAGCTGAGAGAGAGAGAGCAGCGCTCCGCCCCCACATCGCCACCAGCGCCACCAACGCCGTCGACCTCCTCCACTACTTCCGCCATGGCTCCAAAAGCTGACAAGGGGAAGGCCGTGAAGTCGACCGAGGCGCAGCGGCTCGCGGCGTTGCGAAAGGAGCGGGTCGTCTTCCCCCCCCCCCCAAAGCTTGGCGCGAAGGAGCTGAGGGAGAACTACTACCTTTTCTGGTCGGCGGAGATGCGCGTGCACGCACAAAGGTACTCCCCGCCGCTGCATGGAAGAAGGCCCCAAATGGATACCCCTTTTTCGCATTGTTCTTCTACTGCGGGCTCTGCCCGCCTTTCTCTAATTTCTTCTGCGACATCATGAATACCTATGTATTCCACCTCCTCGACTTCACCCCCAATGTCGTTCTGACGATGGCAGTTTTCGCACATCTCTGCGAAAACTTTGTCAGAGTCCTTCCCAACGTTGCCCTCTTCCGCCACTTCTTCATACCCCGAGTAGAGAGAGGAGAGGCTCTATCCGGCGAAATCGCCTGGATCTCAAGGGCCGGCAAGAAGGAAACGTATCTGGAGGGAGAATTCCGCGGCAAATGGGAGGAGTGGAGGGCTGATTGGTGCTGGATTGACGAGGAGAGCCCGCAGCCATTCACCACTCGGCGCCGAACCCCAGTAGCACGCGGCAGCGATTGGAGTGATGTGGCCCCGGAAGATGACAGGCTGAAGATTGCTGTCACCAGGATCCTGCGCCTGAGGCTTGCCGGGCTTACAGTTGGCGCTGTTGGCGCAGACTTCCTTCGCCGCCGCATCGCCCCCCTGCAGGAATGGGGGAGGCCCACTTGGGAGTTCAAGAACGCGGCAGATATCATGAGGCTGCGGCCGGGCCTCAACTACAACTTCACAGTCCTGGAGCTCAACGTGATGCTGCAGGAGCTGTTCAAGTATGACCCCCAACATCCCGAGGTTTTCAGGTTGCCGGGGGGCGTCGTTCCGCTGTGCAACAATTCCTCGCTCGACCGCATCCGCGCAATGATGCCGGAGTGCGACTCGCATGGAATTGTGCCAACTTGGCAGGAGCCTGCAGACGAGGTCGTGTAGCAGTTCTTCGACGACTTGGTAGAAGTGCCAATCCGCTCCGACGAGAAGGATGGCCTCACCCGCGACACCACCGACGCAGAGATGGCGCTTATCGCCACTAGGCTAGAGGAGGCAGCGGCAGCCGCAGCCGCGGGCGAGTTTGGGTTCACGGTGGAGGAGGCAGACGCAGCAGAGGCGGCAAGCCGTGCCGAGCGAGGGGAGCCCACCGGCAAGAAGGAGCTTGCCGGGCATGGCGCCGAGCCGAGCGAGCCCGCCAAGGACACGAGCGGCTCGTTGGAAATCAACTCCTCTTCCACCTCGTCTTCAGACAGCCCACCTCAAGCAGAGCCTCCATCCCCACCAAGAAGGCGTCTCCGCAAGGTCGGTGACGTGGCGGAGCGGCAAGCGGGTCAACAGTCACCACGCCGCGTGACACGCTCCACCGCGGCAAACACCGTTGCCACAGGAGTGCCTCATGCTGCGACGGCAACTGGAGCGGAGTCTAGCCGGACCACCGCTTCAGTTCCTGCCGCTGCTCACGCCGCGCCGACAGCCAGAGCGGGGTCGTCTCAGACCGCCGCCACTGCTCCCGCCAAGCGGCCAAGGGAAGCTTCTCCTCCGCCTCCTCCCGCCGGGCGCGCACCGGGCTTCGATTTCTCCGCGTTAAGCTCCGACGAGGAAGAAGAAGAAGAGTAAGCTTCTCTTGCTGTACTTGCATTTCTTCAGTCCTTGCTGTTTGTCTTGTATCTGACTTGCTTTTCGCTGAACTTGTTCCTCTTTAGGACTCTAGCCCAGAGAGCGGCAAAGAGAGCTAAGGTCCCGGTGATCGTCATCGAGGACGAGCCCACTGTGATAGCAGGTGGCGCGCCCGAGAAAACCTTGCCGGACCCGGCGACTTCCCTCCAGGGCAGCCCCCAGCGTAAGTGTATGAATTACTTTCCGCGGCGAGGCGCGCATGGGTACTTGTCTTTGCTGATATCTGCTTGTTGACTTGTGTAGGAGCCGAGCAGCCCCACCAGGAGCCAAGGGAGAATTCCCCGACAAGGGAGAACTCTCCAACAAGGGAGGGCTTCCCGGTAAGGGAGAAGTCTCCGGCAAGGGGCAGTACCAGCGGCCCCCCGACGGCGGATACCACTACTGCAGAGCCTGGTGCATGTACTCCTCTTGCTTCAAAACTTCCCTTGGGTTCTTCTTCTTTTGATCTTCTTGAGTTTTTGCTGGATTTTGCTTGACTCTTCTCCCCTTGCCGGCTATCAGACCCATCTGCTGCGGAGCGGATGGAGAGCGAGGTCGCCGCCGAGGACGTAGCCGGCGCGGGTGATCCCGCCGGCGCCGAGGCCGCCAAGGCTGGCGCCGTGGCGACTGGCGAGGGATCTGGCGATCGTACTGACGGCCCAGAGGCCGCAGGAGCGCCAGGCGCTACACCGACCACCGACCCGTCCGCCGAAGCCGCGGCGCCAAGCACGGAGGAGCCCCAGTCGGGCGTTTACTTGAAGGCCGGCGAATGCGTCTTCATCAACCTCCCCTGGGCGTCAAGCTCCAGGGCGCCAGTCGAGGGGGAGATCTTCGACGGAGAAGTGCTTGCCTCCGCGGGGTTGAAGCTGGTCGACGCGCCAAGCAGCAGCAGCAACGAGCCCGAAGAAGAGCGGCTCCTGCGGAAGTTGATGTCGCTCTACCGCGCGCGGCAAGCCAAGCTGGAATCCCGCGAGGCGCTTGTCGCGAAGGCGGGAGCAGACATTGAAAAACGCGCGGAAGAGCTCGGGGGTTTCCACCGGGAAGCAGTCCGATCCCTAGCGGAGGAGCGAGAGCAGCTCGCTGAAGCACAGAAGGCCTTCCTCCTTGAGAAGGCCGAAGTCGAAGAGCGGCAGCGACTTGCCGCTGCGAAGCTAGCCGCGGAGGAGGGCGAGCTGGCACAACGGAAGGTCAATCTTGACTCCCACGAGGAGGAGCTTGCCGCGCGCGAGGGAAAGCTTGGTGAAGCCCTCAAACAAGCAGAGGACGCCAAGGTCTCCAACGTGGATCTTGAGTTAAAGCTAACCACTTTGACCAAGACTCTAGACAGCGCCAAGAAGCGAGAGGCGGCCTTGAAGGAGGAAATCAAGGCCGACAAGGCGCTGCTGGAGAGTGCTGTCGCCGCCCAGAACGCCTTCAGGGAGACTGTGACACACTGGACGGAGAGTCTGGTGAACGCCGCCACAGATATCGACAAGGAGCTGGCGCAGCTGGGGATGGAGGATCTTGGGTATCCCTCCGACGACAACCTCCAACCCAGTGCCAAGCTCGTCCTGTTCTTCAAGGGCGTGGCGACGGCCCTCCAGCGACTCCGGGAGAGGATTCCCAAGCAGCTGGCCGACGAATCACGCAAGATCTGCGCAGGAGCCCTCCAGAAGGTGTTGATGAAGGTGGCCTTCCACAATCCGGGCCTCCGCCTCACCAACATCCTCAGGACCTTGCCGCCGGAGGCTGATCTAGAGGAGCTCAAGGCCCTTGTCGCACCCATTGTGGACAAGGTGAGCGGGATCAAGCGGGTCGAAGGCGATTGCATAGATTAGGCCGCCCATTTCTTCTTTCCTTGTCGCTGTTTATCATGTCATGAAAACAATCAGTTAGAGCTGCGACAAGCTATCTTTGTAATATAGCTTGGTTCTATGGAATGATTGCAATGTTATTCCCTTTACTTGATTCCTTCCTTTGTATGTTTTTGCCCTACGCTTTTAGGGAACTTGCCGGTGCAGGCACCTGAGCCGCGAGCACTGAGTGCGGAACGTCAGCAGCCTGCTGGCGGTGCCGCTACCGGCAAGAAACCTTGTCGCAACTAGTTGCAGCTCACTTAAGTTGCTGAGCGGACTCGAAACAAAGTAAGGGCACTAGCGGCTCACTTAAGTTGTTGAGCGGACTCGAAACAAAGTAAGGGCGCTAGCAGCTCACTTAAGTTGTTGAGCGGACTCGAAACAAAGTAAGGGCACAACTAGCTACGAGTTGGTTCCTCCGCGCACAGGTTTAACATACAAAGTGCGGTCGTTCAAGGGAGATAACTTAAAAATTCTAAAAAATTTGATTGCTCAAACTTTGGCAACTTAGCTTTTTCTGTTGTTTGCTTCCCGGCAAGGCGAAACTTTCTTGAACGGCGCCTGGTCCATACCATCGTCTTCTCCTTTCCTCCCCGGCAAACTTGTGGGCGAGGGGAACCTTACTTTCAAAAGAAAGAAGAGACAATACAGATATGCGCCTTTACGGCTCGTTATTGCTTACCGGGGTTTAGGTGCTGCATAAAGTGTCAGATCATATATGCCAGAAAATAGAAAGCATAAAATCGACAAAATGTGCGGAGCACATGAGCTTTACTTATGCACGGGGTCTGCGCCCGGCTTTATACAAAGGATTACATGCAACAGCGGCAAGACTTGTACAAAAGGTGGTTGCCGGAACAGGTTCCGACAACCGCGCCTTACGGGTAAAACTTACGAAGATGCTCAATGTTCCAGGAGTTGCTCACGGGAATGCCATCTTCGGTCTCAAGGCGGACAGCGCCAGGCCTAGTGACTCGTTTCACCCGGTAAGGGCCTTCCCACTTCGGCGTCAACTTGTTGGAATTCTTGGCGGACTGAACACGCCGAAGAACAAGGTCGCCTTCCTCGAGACTTCTGGCGTTAACTTTGCGGCTATGGTAGCGGCGCAAAGCTTGCTGGTAGCGAGCAGCTCGCACAGCAGCCTGAAGACGATCTTCCTCAGGAGCAGCGCGTCATCTTGTCGCAGCTGCTCTTGCTCGAGCTCATCATAAGCGAGCACTCGAGGTGACCCGTATACGAGTTCCGTGGGGATAACTGCCTCTGCTCCATAGACTAGAGCGCCAAGCTTGGGGGGGAAGACGACCCGCTCCTTCCGCAGCGCCGCGAGCCGCTGCGCCTCGGTCGACTTCACGGCCTTCCCCTTGTCGGCTTTTGGAGCCATGGCGGAAGCAGTGGAGGAGGTCGACGGTGTTGGTGGCGCTGGTGGCGATGTGGGGGCGGAGCGCTGCTCTCTCTCTCAGCTTTGGGAAGGCGAGGGAGTGGCGGAGATTTCTGAGATTGGAATGGCAACGGGCAAGTGGGTGAACTGCCCCTGTTTCCCCTGCTTATAAAGAGGGAGGGGGCGGACGTTCCGCATTTCCGAATAAAGAAACCACCCACGATCTCTCCCACGACGCCGCACTCAACGCGTGCCGTTCGGGGAGGGCGCGGTGGATACGGAGTAAGATACGGAGTAAGATACGGTGTAACCTAGGCCTTAAATGCCCGTATGTGTCGCCTAAACAGTGTAAAAGGGACCGTCAGGGACGCCACCGCTCGCCACGATGGCAAACTTGTCAGCGCCGCTTGCCACCGCACGCCCCTGGCTGCACAGCCTTCCGCCACGTGCGCCTGGAAAGGCCCCAGAGCGACACGTTGGTGGATGTGCTGGAGCCCGGGCTCGGAGAGGTAGCTTGCCGCGGCAAGCGCCTTGCCGCGGTTGTTCTCTTGTCGCGTCCGGGAGCTTGTCGCTCACTGGGCCTTGCCGGGACGCGTGGAAGAACTTGACTGCTGACTGTGCTGTCACCTTCCTCACTGGTTCCACTTCCGGCCACTTTGTGAACTTGTCGATTGCAACGTACAAGTACTCAAAGCCCCCAACAGCTCGGGGAAAGGGGCCGAGGATGTTGAGCCCCCAGACCGAAAATGGCCAGGCTAAAGGGATCGTCTAGAGAGCTTGAGCTGGTTGGTGCATCTGCTTGGAATGGAACTGGCACGCTTCACACTTGGTTACTTGTGCAGTTGCATCCTGGAGGGCTGTTGGCCAGAAGAAACCTTGCCGGAATGCTTTGCCGACAAGTGCTCTCGCGCCAACGTGATGACCACATATGCCTCCATGTATCTCTGCCAACAGCTTTTGTCTGTCTTCCCGGTGAATACACTTCAATTTCACACCGTTGAGTCTTCTTCTGTACAGTGTCTTGTCTACAAACTGGTACATACTTGACTGCCGAGCACTCTTTCCGCTTCTTCTTGCTCTTCGGGAAGTTCTCCTGTCTGAAGGAAATGGACAATCTGCTGCGCCCATGCTGGAGCTTGTGGCTCGACAACAAGGACTAAAGGCGAATCTGCGGCTGCGGGAACGTCCACTTCTACGGCGAGAACCTGGGTCTCTGCCGGAGCTTGACGTTCCCCGGCAAGCTTGCCGGAGCAAAACTTGTTGGGAGCTTCTGCTACAACGGAGCAAACCCTAGGGCTTGCCGGAGCAGACTGCTCCTCAGCGCTCTTGGTGTTGATCTTGGGGACTGCTGCGGGAACATCTGCTTCTACGGCAAGAACCTGCGGCTCTGCCAGAGCGTGACGTTCCCCGGCAAGCTTGGCGGAGCAAAACTTGTCGGGAGCTTCTGCTACAACGGAACAAACCCTAGGGCTTGCCGGAGCAGACTGCTCCGCAGCGCTCTTGGTGTTGATCTTGGGGACCTTCTTGGCGGTGGCTTCGGGAAGCTCTGCCGGCAAATAGTCACCAGAAACCAACTTCCTCTTCTTGCTCTGTCCAGTTGATGGCGTTACGGACGGCTCATTCAGCTTGAGCACAAAGATCCCTGGTTCCACAGGTAACTTAAGTGCGGCGCACTTTGACAGGCCATCTGCAATGGCGTTCTGAGCTCTTGGAACATGTTCCATTTGTAGGCCGTCAAAGTGCTCTTCTAGCTTTCTCACTTCGTCGACGTAAGCTTCCATCAACGGACTCTGATAACTCTTGTTTACTTGGCGGACGACAAGCTATGAGTCACCCCTGACAATGAGCTTCTTGATCCCAAGGTCTGCCGCGATCCGGAGACCGGAAAGCAAGCCCTCATACTCTGCCGTATTGTTTGTTGCTTGCTCCTTGGGAAAGTGCATCTGGACTACGTACTTGAGGTGCTCTCCGGTGGGTGCGACAAGCAGCACACCAGCGCCGGCGCCTTGCAGCGAAAAGGCACCATCAAAGTACATCAGCCACTCTTTGCTTGCTTCCTTGTCGGGGATGCTCGTTTCTGGAATTTCTTCATCTGGTGTTGGCGTCCATTTTGCTATAAATTCTGCCAATGCTCTGCTCTAGATAGTTGAAGTGCTCTCAAACTTGAGGCCAAAGCTTGACAGTTCTAGTGCCCACTCAACAATCCTGCCTGTCGCTTCTGGATTCTGCAGTATCCTCTTCAGCGGAAAGCGAGTGACAACTGTGATCTCATGTGCTTGGAAGTAATGGCGCAGCTTTCTCGAGGCCATGAGAAGGCCAAAAAGCAATTTCTGCACACCAGAGTACCTTGACCTTCGTTGCCGGACTGCTCCACGACTAGCACCTCTTTGCCTTTCTTCTTCCTGTTCCGCCGCCGGTTTTTCTTTGCCGGGGCAGCATCTTCGCTGTCAGATCCTCCCGCTCCTGCATTCTCTCCGGGGAGTCTCCTCCCTTCCTCAGCATGTGCGCACTTGTCGGCCAGGGCATATAGCTCACTGACGTCTCTGATCCTGCACATCGCCATCTCCTCCTGCATCCTGCGGTTACGCACGTTCTGATGAAACGCGCTGATGACCGCGGCGGGGTGGACGTCTGGGATGTTGTACTGTACACGGCTGAACCTCTGAATGTACTTGCGCAGGGGCTCTCCTTCCTTCTGGACGAGCAGATGAAGATCACTCTCTTGGCCGTGAGGTTTGTGGCCGCCTGTAAAGGCGCCAACAAACTGATGGCATAGGTCTGCCCAGGAGGATATGGAGTTGTCCGGCAAGTGCATGAGCCAGGACCTGACGTTGGGCTTGAGCACCAATGGGAAGTAGTTGGCAAGGATCTTGTCGTCCCGCCCCCCAGCAGCCTGCACCGCGATGGTGTAGATGCTGAGGAACTCCGACGGATGCGACTTGCCGTCGTACTTCTCTGGCACATCTGGTTTGAAATTCTACGAACTGGGCCACTGGACTTGCCGCAACTCACGAGTGAACGCAGGGCAACCTACCGCGTACGGCAAGTTGCCTGGTTCCCCTGGCGCATGCATGTTGACAGAGGGCCCAGCGCGCTGGTCTAATTGACGTCACGCTTCTCTTCGGCGCTCGATGCGAGTACGAGCGTCTTCTTGTTGTCGTTCTTGAAGAACTTGGCGTTGATCGCGACGAGCTCGCGGATCCGATGACGCAGTGGAGTCGCTGTCGAGATGGATCCGGTGAGTCGGCGATCTTGGCCTTCGGGGCGGAGAGTGCACAGAGGTTGCACCCCCACCGGTTTTGTCGCCACCGGCTCGTGCCTGGCTGACTTGCCGCGGCTACGACGTGCTCGACTGCCGTGGGGTGTCGCCGTTGGCGAAGCCGATGAGACTCTGGATGGTAGCCCTCCAGCCGTCGATCTTGTCCGCCGTTGGAGGGCAATCTAGGAGCAGCTGAGCTCGCGCCAAAGCTTCTGCTGCAGTGGCGGGTGGCGGTGGCGAACGGTGCGAGGAGCGGGATATGCTCGGACTTCTAACCACGTTAGAAGGAGCAGTATCCCGTCCAGGCGACCGTGTCTCGCTCGCGCCAGCATGTTGGCGTGCATGGTGGTCTTGAGCGCTTTCAGATCCACCAGCTCGATCTTGGTCTAGCAAACGCATGGTACCGTGAGTACCATGACGCTGTCGGTCCCGTGCCTCCTGAGACGGGCGCGGTGCAGGCACGGACGCCGAGGTCTTGGAGTGTGCCCGGTCATTGTGGGAGCCGGCCACGCCACCGATGGGCAGCGCAGCCTCGTCCTTGGACCTGGCAGCACCGTGAGCTCCCTCGTCGACGCGCGTTCTTCGCCGGCGCCCGCCCCATCAACCGTTTGCTGCGGCGATGGTGGGTTCGGCGCGGACGGAGCAGCTGCCTCCGAAACCTTCTTCTTCGGCGGCATGTTGATGAAGATGATGAAGATCTAGCTTGTGAGAACGCCTGATCTGGTTCACACAACTTCGACGCCCCCCTACCTGGCGCGCCAAAGATGTTGGGGTACTGATCCACGGGCACCTATGGGACCGGCGGACCGGGTCCCTTTCGGTTCGGCGGGGGCGGAGATCGTGCAAAGAGCAAATCGAGGCGATGCACGCGAGCGATTTACCCAGGTTCGGGCCGCACGGATGTGTAAAACCCTACTCCTGCTTTGTGGTTTGTATTGATTTCTTGCTCGGGAGTGCGAAGTGCTACAGTACGCTTCAGCAGCTAACGAGACCGAGCGTGAGTGTGTTTCGAACCAGCTAACCCCCCCTACGTTGCGCATGGGCCTCCTTTTATATGCTCAAGGGGTCACCGACAGGTGGCAACGGAGGCAAGGGTAAAAACGGAAAGGTGCTGTGGTAGGTACAGCTACCTGCTACAGTGTATCATACCTAACCCTGACGGCAGGGGACAAGGGCCTTAAATGCCCGTCTGTGTCGCCTAAACAGTGTAAAAGGGACCGTCAGGGATGCCACCGCTCGCCATGATGGCAAACTTGTCAGCGCCGCTTGCCACCGCACGCCCCTGGCTGCACAGCCTTCCGCCACGTGCGCCTGGAAAGGCCCCAGAGCGACACGTTGGTGGATGTGCTGGAGCGCGGGCTCGGAGAGGTAGCTTGCCGCGGCAAGCGCCTTGCCGCGGTTGTTGTCTTGTCGCGTCCGGGAGCTTGTCGCTCACCGGGCCTTGCCGGGACGCGTGGTGCGCCGCGGCAAGTTCCTTGAAATGCCTTGGGTGGCCTTCCCGGCAAGCTCCTCTTGCCGGGGTCTTGGGATGCTTTTGTTAGCCTTCCCGGCAAGCTCCTCTTGCCGGGGTCTTGTCTCTTCGACTTGGATACTTTGTTCTTGAATGGCTCCAAAGGAACCACGGAGGATCTTGGCGGTCACCCAGCAAGCCTTGCTGCGGGATGCTGCGACTGCCCGTGCACAAGTTCGGGATACTAGGGTACCCTTACTCTAGTACACCGACATGCATGCATAGGGAATCACGAACCTTAACATCAATATTCTTACTAAAGCATAATTACTCATCAAGATGACTCACATATCACATCATCATATCTCAAAACTATTATTAAGAATCAAGTTTATTTTGTCCAATGATCTTCATGACATTTTTTTCTCTATCCTTCTTGGATATCTATCACTTTGGGACTAATTTTCATGTGTTGCTTTTCTTAAGCTCAAACAAATATAAGTGAAGATCATGAGCATAACAAATTTTCTTTCTCTCAAAATAATTTAAGTGAAGAAAGAGAGAATTTCTTCAAAATTTTACTAACTCTCAAACAAATCTAAGTGAAGCAAGAGAGCATTTCTTCAAAAATACTAAGCACACCGTGCTAAAAAAGATATAAGTGAAGCACTAGAGCAAGTCCTAGCTCATAAAAGATTTAAGTGAAGCATAGAGAGCAATTCTAACGAGTAATGACATAATTTTGGCTCTCTCAAATAGGTGTGTCCAGCAAGGATTGATGACTTAAAACACAAAATAAAACAAGCAAAGACACATATCATACAAGACGCTCCAAGGAAAGCACATATCATGTGACGAATAAGAATATAGTCTCGAGTAAAATACCGATAGTTGTTGGAAGAAAGCGGGGATGCCACTCGAGGGCATCCCCAAGCTTAGTTGGTTGCTCATTATTGGATAATAGCTTGGGATGCCAGGGCATCCCCAAGCTTAGGCTCTTACATCCTTCTTCATGCATCGTAAGATAACCCAAAACTTGAAAACTTCCATCACACAAAACTCAACAAAGCCTTCGTGAGATCCGTTAGTATAACAATAATAAATCACTACTATAAATGTTGTATCAAGCCAATTCATATTTTGTTTTTCTATCATATCTACTGTATTCCAACTTTTCTATTGCAAAAACTCATCAAAGAAAACCATAGAGCCATCAAAATAAGCACACAACAGAAAGAAAATAGAATCTGTGAAAACAGAATAGTCTGTAGCAATCTGACTATTTCGAATACTTCTGTAACTCAAAAAACTCTGAAAATTAGGACAACGTGAGAATTTGTATATTGATCTACTACAAGTGGAATGGGTATTTTATCGCTCTCTGGTAAAAATGAAGATTAATTTCGTGAGCGCAAAACTTTCTTTTTTTCAGCAAGATCAAACAACTATCACCTAAGAAGATCCTAAAGGCTTTACTTGGCACAAACACTAATCAAACAACTATCACGAATGTTGGCATGTTGGGATCCTACGAAGCTTTCGGCCGAATACATTACTAAGATAAACCTACACTATACAAAAATAGCGTCGTAATTATTGCAGCCTTTGGCAGCATCATAAATGTTGTATCACAACAAAATAAATTCCAACCATACAACAAAAGGCTTGTTGGCATAAAGTTTATAGTCCTTGCAGATAAAAGCACCATTAGATGTATAGAAGCACGAATCATTTGACCTGAGTGCTAATGTTTTAGGCTGTAGAATCTGATGGAGCAGCACGACCTTCGCCTTTTTCCGCCATTGCTCTTGGACAACGAAGCGAATGTCTGATAGTCTGGTTTCCAAACCATTCATATCTTGATGACATTTGTCAACCACTATTCTTGTTTCCATAACATCGTCCATTAGGGATTGGACTTGTGTCTGGAGCACAGATATATCACTCTGTCTAGCAGGAAGATTTTGTTCAGTAGGCGATTTGGACGAGGTTACCTTGACAACCAACCCAGAATTACGCAGGAAGGTGCTTTTTGCACTGTTAGTGGAGAGATACTGACGCACTGCAGCAAGAGGTGACATTGTGCCTGTGGTAGCCTCGTCACCTTCAGGTGGTTGTGGCTATTCAATCATTTTTTTCCATAGCTTCCTGAAAGTTTGAACTTGTAGATTAGTGTACCAGATAAGTTACTAATGAGACAAAAACAAACAAAGTAGGTTACACATTTATACATAACTTATTTTGGTGAACTACTGTAATACATTAGCATGTATTGTAGTGCCAACTACATAATAAAATCACTTTCGGAACATATGTCCATGTAGCATACCTACTGTATTGTCTATTTCCTCACATTCATTGACATCTAAGGATAAAGAGACATGGTTTAAAGTAGGATGAACATAGTATGACATCATTCATATCATGGGCAAACAGATATAAAACAAACAGGCTATTTTATCATTGTGTGCGCACGTGAACATAACAACTATAATACATATCAAGACCAAAAGAATATCCTTCATCTATTTAATGATACGTTAAGACAACTGTGTATAAAAGTGAACAGAGTAACTGACATTGGCTGCAAACCAAGTAGTTAAATGAACACATCACAATACCAATCAGTTCAAAGGCAGGATGAGTAAGGACTTACAACATCGGCTTGAACTGGTGTGCTCATGCCCTTCATCTTGCTGGTGTGGCAATCGTTGAAGATTTGCACTCCATTCGGTTCAGGTTCTTTTTGGTCCGCACAGGCTTTCCTCTGTCTTTGGAACAAGTCAATATAGATACGATAATATGGCATAGAAAAAAGAAAGAAGTAGCAGCTATTTACAAGAGCCTCACTGTGTGCAATATAGCTACGAGATCCAGTTGTCTGTTGGAATTTCACTTTAGAACGGTTGGTCTTGTTCTTCAAACAGTTAGCCTAGAAGAAGATACACGTGTAAGTCACATACATAAATACAAGTTCAATATGTGGTCTGATCAAATACATATAGCCTACCTGATACTTTGGATCAGACCAGTGTTTAACAAGGGTTGTCCGGTCTTCATCTGTAATATATTCCACTAGAGATGTTTGAGCGATTTTATTGTTAGCCTTGGCTTCAAAGTGAGATTTTCTAAGGTGGTACCGATACTGTCGTAGAGCAGACTGAAAAACATGAGTGCATGCTTGTTTAGTTGCATCATCTTTCGGATCCAACTTGAACCTCATATGTTGAAAATAGAATGTGAGTCTTATTAGGAGGAAGCTAGAAAGTATGGGATAGAGCAAGACAATATTACTAATTGCGATGAATAACATTACTTATGGATAAATGGTCAAGGAAGGTGTTAAACTGGGTATTGTCTTTCTCATTCCTGTACTGGATCCACGTTGGGAGGATACGTGCATGCCACCAAACGGCAACGGCTGCCTCTGATACTAACTTGGCTGACTCTGTAGCATCACGTGGCCTTTTTTAACCTGCCTCAAAATGGATCTCCATTCTTCCTCCTTTAGATTTTGTTAATCTGTCAAGCATTATCCTCGATGTCTATTTCCGCTTGCGTCGTGGTGCTAATTCAACAACGAATATGGAAAGTGTTAGTGTACATCAAAATGTGAGAGTACATATAAAGGGTCATGCAACTGCAACTTGACTCGGTCAGGTACCGTCTTGGTGTCGATGCTCATGAGGTTCATCTGATCTTGCCAAGCCCTGTTGTGTGAGCAGTGCTTCGGAAGTAGTGTTAGGTGTGAAGGCAGCTTGGGAACTGGCCAGTTCCGGAGCAAACGAACGAGTAACTCGTTGAGATGCTGGTACAGTTGAAGCGGATGCTGCAGCTGGTGGAGTAGGTGATACTGTGTTTGTAGATTTAGCCGGTGGACTTGGACCTTCTACTGCACTATAAGTACCAGTAGAATCTGGACGGTAGATCCTTTTCCGTTTCACCCGACGAGTAACACCACTCCCTGCTATATTATTTTCCTTGCTCTTTTTTGACTTTGCCATGTCAAGCCGTACCCACAACACAAAAGAATAAAATCGCTCTTCAGAACTCATTGATGCATGATACAGACAAGCAATACTTTGATGTAAGACAACCGTATGAGGATGGAATACGTAAGATAAACAGGACTACATGACATATTCACAGCTACGATGTGTAAACTAAGTAGAAGGATTTTCAAGAAAATAGAAGTAATGCAAGCTAGACACCATATGAAAGATGCAACCAATATTACTCTGCCAAGTTAAAAGTGTCTTGTCATAAGTGGCAATTCGAAAAATTAGAAGCAGTACAACATAGAAATCATGCTTGAGACTTCTTGAAATATTAACTCGGGATGCCTTGAGCATCCCCTGGCTTGAGCTCTTGTGTCTCCTTAATTCCTCTCATGTCACGGTTTCCTTAAATCTTAAGAACTTCATTCGCACAAAACTCAACAAGAACTCGTGAGATAAGTTAGAATAAATCAATGCAAAACCTTATCATTCTCAACTGTAACAAATTACTAAAATTATAATTATTCACTGCATACTGAATGCCTCTGCATATTTAATACTCCTATCCTCAAATAGAATCATTAAACAAGCAAACATATGCAAACAATGCAAATATAATAGCAATCTGTCTAAACAGAACAACCTATAAAGGATGAAGAAGAATCCACACTTATTTAACTCAAAAAATTCTGAAAAATTACCACATTGTAGAAAATTTATCATAGATTATTGTGTCAAAATTTCAAGATTTTATCACATTCTGACTTTTTTAGGGAATTCAAGCAATAACAGAAAACTTTCTGTTTTGAAACAGCAACTCTTGAACGTGCAAACTAAGCATGGTGAAGGCTGCTGAAGATGGAACTAAAGAGGGAGGAAACAAAGGAAGCCATCAAAAAGGACAAGGTCGAAGAAGTTGCAGGGAGTTATGACCAAGAAGGAGGGCAGGCCATGCCCATGGAGGAAATCGCGAAAGAGGGAGATATCCTTCAACCTCTCTATGCTTATCTCACCCCATCTGAAATCGAAACCCTAAGGGTCTTTGAAATAGTTTGTGTTTAGAATACATATCTCACTCGTGAAGCTATTTTGTTGGAAGAGCAAAACATCTCCCTTCGGAGCATCAACCGTACATTGGAGTACCTGCTAAGGCTGAAGTGCGAGCCCGCTACTTCATCACCACCACCATCACCAAAGAAGGAAACTTGAGTACACGGGTATGGGCACTCCCCTTGGCTTGTGCCAAGCTTGGGGGAGGTGCCTCGGTATCGTATCATCATCACTTTTACTATCTTTACCTATTTTTCAGTTTGATCCCAAGCTATTTCGTGATTTAGTTGAATAAAAGTTTAGTATGATCTATTTCCGAGTTCTAGTTTCACGATCTATCTATCTATGTTATCAAGTGAGAGTTATATAATAAGGATTAGTTTGATTTTTTGCTTCTTTACTTTTATGTTTTAATCATAACAATGAAAATAATGAAAAAGATGATATGCTAATCTTATGGTAAGTAATGACATTACATAAGGAAAAGTATAAGTGGTAAAATTTATTGAAAGTTGACAAACATAGAATAGGTCAATGATGCAATTCATGAAAAAATTAATAAGGGAAGAGAAGATTCACATGCAAATATACTATCTTGGACATCTTTTATGATTGTGAGCCCCCATTAAGTATTTTATGCCAAATTGTTGACCTTGGACAAGGAAGACAACATAATATTTATGTTTGTTCATATTCACATGGAAGTTATATGGTCATAGATCCTCTAACATGTGGTGCTTGCCCAATATCTTTGCTAGCCAAAAATCTGCACCAAGTAGAGATACTACTTGTGCATCCAAAAACCTTAAACCCAGTTTCATGTTACAAGAGTCCACCATACCTACCTATGGACTGAATAATATCCTTAAAGTAAGTTGTCATCGGTGCATAAGGCAATAAAGATTGGTTCTAAATATGTATGATATTTTAGTGTAAGGGAAAGTAAGCGTTGTACGAACTTGTGATGGCAAAGAAATAAAAGCGACAGACCGCATAATAAAGGTTGCTGTCACAAGGGGCAATATAACATGACGTTCTTTTGCATTAAGAGCTTGTGCATCCAAAAATAAAAAGTGCATGATGACCTCTGCCTCCCTCTATGAAGGGACTATCCTTTACTTTTCTGTATTTACTTTTTATGAAAGAGTCAATAGTGTTCCTCTATTCCTTTTTATTTTTCTATTTTGCAAGCATCATGTGGCGGGGAAAGATCTAGGAACACATATCTAGTTGGATATGAGTGATGATGAGTTATTATTGTTGACATCACCATTGAGGTGAATAGGTTGGGAGGCGAAACTATAAGCCCCTATCTTTCTATGTGTCTAGTTGGAACTTTTTGCTCCGTATGTATGCTTGCGAGAGGGGTTAATCATAAGTGGGAGGCTTGTTCAAGTAAGAACAACACCCAAGCACTGGTCCACACACATATGAAATTATCAAAGTAGCGAACGTGAATCAAACAAAAATGATGAAAGTGACTAGATGAAATTCCCATGTGTCCTCAAGAACGTTTTACCTATTACAAGAGATCTTTCCGGCCTTTCCTTTGCACTAAAAAGGATTAGGCTACCTTGCTGCACCTATTGCTACTTTTTTTAATTGTCACTTGTTACAAATTATCTTGCTATCAAACTATCTGTTATCGATAATTTCAGTGCTTGCATAAAATACCTTGCTAAAAACCGCTTGCCATTTCCTTCTGCTCCTCGTTGGGTTCGAAACTCTTACTTGTCAAAAAGACTATGATTGATCCCCTATACTTGTGGGTAATCAATATGTTTCTCTCACATAATAATTTTTAGTAGCATCATGAACAAATTCAACAACGTAACTACCACATAAAGCATTCTTTTCATGATCCAAGAGCAAATTTATTCTCTCCACATAAGCAAATTTATTCTCCTTCATATAGTGGGAGAAAACTCAACAAAATAACTATCATGAGAAACTTGATTGACATAATCAAATTGAACATTAAAATCATGATGACAAGTTCCATGGTTATCATTATTCCTTATAGCATACATGTCATCACCATAATCATCATAGGTAGCAACTTTGTTATCATAATCAATTGAAACATCTTTCAAAGTGGTGGATTCATCACTAAATAAAGTCATGACCTCTCCAAATCCATTTTTATCAATATTGTAATAAGATTCAACACCGTTCAAAATAGTGGGATTATTACTACCTAGAGTTGACACTCTTCCAAACCCACTTTCATCGATATAATCATCATACATAGGAGGCATCCTATCATCATAATAAATTTGCTCATCAAAACTTGGGGGACTAAAAATATCATATTCATCAAATATAGCGCCCCAAGCTTATCACTTTGCGTATCATTAGCATCATGGATATTCAAATTCATACTAATATCATTGCAATCAAGCTTACTATTCAAAGATTTTATTCCAAACATTTTATTGAATTCTTCTTCTAGCACTTTGGTGCAATTCTCCGAACCATCATTTTCAAGAAAGGCATCACAAAGATAAAGAACTTGATGCAACTTCACTTCCATTTTTTATAGTTTAATTTTATAAACCAAACTAGTGAAAAGCAAGAAACTAAAAGATTCGATTGCAAGATCTAAAGATATACCTTCAAGCACTCACCTCCACGATAACGGCGCCAGAAAATAGCTTGATGTCTACTGCGCAACCTTCTTCTTGTAGACTCTGTTGGGCCTCCAAGCGCGGAGTTTTGTAGGATAGTAGCGAATTTCTCTCAAGTGGATGACCTAGGATTTATGAATATGTGGGAGGCATAGGATGAAGATGGTCTCTCTCAAACAACCCTGCAATCAAATACAACAAATCTCTTGTGTCCCCAACACACCCAATACAATGGTAAATTGTATAGGTGCACTATTGTGATGCACCGACTTAATCATGCACTAATCATACGTGTGAATGTGCACAATAAAGATCAAAGACTCACTGGAAGATATCACAACACAACTCTAGACAAAAATAAAGTCATACAAGCTTTATATTACAAACCATGGGCCTCGAGGGCTCGAATACATAAGCTCGAATACAAACGAGTCAGCGGAAGCAACAATATCTGAGTACAGACATAAGGTAAACCAGTCTGCCTTAGGAAGGCTAGTAAAAACAACAACATCGATCGAAAAGGCAAGACCTCCTGCCTGGGAGCCTCCAAACTACTCCTGGTCGTTGGCGGCCTCCACGCAGTAGTAGGCTCCGTCGGGGTAGTAGTAGTCGTCGGCGGTGCGAGCTGGCTCCTGGACTCCGTCATCTGATCGCAACAATCAGGTATAGGGGAAAAGGGGGTAGCAAAGCAACCGTGGGTACTGATCAAAAGTACTCGCAAGACTTACATCAGATATATAATAAGTATGCATCAGTATCAAAGGAATGAGGCTATATCATTGTACTGAACTACAGAAATGCCAGAATAGAGAGAAAACCTATCCTATCGAAGACTAGCATCTTGAAGCATCTTGCAGCATTAGAAGAGTGCATATTAGCATATTTAAAGTAGCAACTATATTATAGTAACGCCCAGAGATTCTTCCTCGACTCCCTGTGAGAAAGAAATCTCGGAGCCATCATATCCATTTCATGTCTCCAGTATCCAGTTCAAGTTGTATAGATGGGGATACAACTCCAAGCGTCCGTTACCGTGGACACAACTATTTGAATAGATTAACTTCCCGCAAGGGTGCACAAAGTTACCGAACATGCTCAATTAACTCTGGCCGAACACACTTTCCCGGGTCATGCCTGGCCTCGGCTGATCGACACGCCGCGGTCCTACCTAGGCTCAACAGAGAGGCCAAGACGCCGGTCTACATCCTAAACACGAAGGGTTCATGGGACAATCATCCTTTGCAATCATGCGCATCGCGGGGACGTCCGAGATCAGTCCTGTAACATCCCAATTTTCAATTTGGATGTTATTATTTAGATCATTCATATGCATTCATAATTTGTGCATTTTTTGAATTTTGTTTTGTTGGAAATTGATCCAAGGGACTTTATGCAACTCAAGGACCAATTGAGAGAGTTGGAAATTTCCCAAAAGACCGATGTTTTATATTTTTTCTTTTCTTTTCAAGTGGGGTTGGATCAAATATAAATTTTGTCAATTTTCAATTTCAATATTTTCAAATAAATAAAAATAAAGAGAGAAGATAAAATGACTTCTTCAAAAAACAAAAAAGAAAATATTGGAAATTGAATTTTGAATCAAAATATATTTATCTGTTTTTATTTGCAAAATATTTATTTTATGTAAATTTTATTATTACTAAAATGTTTTTTTAATTTAGGCATTTAGGTCCAGAAAAATGTTCACAAGGTCATATATAAGGCCCTAAGTATATGTGAATTTTTCTGTTAAGATATATATTTATTATAGTCTTCGTATTTCTTATTCTGGAAAATGTTTTATAAAAAATCATTTTCGCCGAACTAGGTCGGCCTAGCAAACCGAGTCAGGCCAGCCGCAGCCCAACTCCGCGCCACCTCCTTCCCGAGCTGGAGTCCGTTGCCCGTACGCCATCGTCGCCGCCGTGGCCGAGTCGGTCTCCATGCCGCCTCGCCCGACCCCTCCTACAAGCCACCGCCTCCCCTCCCTCCTTTAAATAGCGCCGCCCCGTTCCCATTTCTCTCCTCCCAAAGCAGCAAAAGCCGCCGCCGCATCTTGCAGCCACCGCCACACCAGCAAACCACCGCCGCCGCGGCTCGCCACGCCACCGTCCGCAGCCATCACCGCCGTCGACTTCGCTGCCCCGCGCCGCACCCATCGCCGCTCGCTGCTGAAGCCGGAGCCGCCGTCCTCGTCCGAAGCCGCCGCCGCTGCTTTCCCCAACTCCGACGACCGCCGTGGTAACCGTCGATCCCCTCGTCCGCCCGATCTGGATCTGACGATCCAGATCGATTCGATTCGAGTCGTTTTTTCGAAATGCTTTTTATTTAGCGGACGCTCGCCAGTTAAGCCTCTGTAGCGAACGATTTCATCACCTAAGCTTCTATAGTAGACGTTCGTCTTTTAGTTTTCTGTCTCGTAGTCAGGGAGCTAGATGCAGTTATTTTTCTTACAGATTAGTCCCTGTTTTTGAATCTAGCACAACTTTTAAACCGTTTGTCCAAATTCGACGAAACCAACGCCAAATTCTTCGTCATGATCCCCTCTACCCAGATAACCAATCTAAAAATATTTTTGAAAGTTTTAAATTTTGAATTTGTTCAAATCTGATTTAAACTTTGTTTGGCTATAATTTGAGTTTCGTAACTCCGATTGGAGAGATTCTTTTTGCAAATCGAAGCTCATCACATGTACCTTCTGTTAAGAGAAAAACCCCACAATTTTACTACTATTAAAATTTCGTGCTGAACAGAAGTGTTATTTGTATATTTTTGGAGTTTTCATAAGTTTTTTTTGGTTTTCTTTTTGATTCTTTGTTTGTGTGCTTATGTATGTTATGAAACAGGTCACCTATTTTTTTGGTTTTCTACGTTTGCTACTATGAAGCTCTAGGGTTTACCGATCGTCAGCAAGGCAAGTTACACTTTGATCATACTCTTTCATACACAGTTTTACTATGCATTAGTTTCACCCTTAAAGATTCCATGAGTAGGTTTGGGAACATGTGGTTATTGCTATGTAGTTCATGAGGTAGGAACCTGTTACCTTTGATCACCCCGGGAATATACGTTATGCTTATAAATTGCTTAGCCATGCTCGTAGGATTGGTATGTGAGATTCATGCAAGTTGTGAGAGATAATAATTAAGGGTAACTTAAGATGGCAACATTAACACACATCTGGGTGGATTTTTTTGGGGCACCTAGAGAAACGAGTGCTTGCCCAAGGGAATCCCGGAGTACCCGTGTGATTACCCTAGGTCTGTCACCTAGGCTCAAAGGGATCATACAACACTTCATGACTAGAAACATCCGTGTGCAGCCACAAGCCATTATGGGCTCTGGCATAGTTGAGTAAGTTGTGTGACCTCTTTCAGTGGTAGACTAGATAATGTAGGGGAAAGTAGGTGTACCGGTCTACCCAGAGTAAAGAATAAATGCTTTCGAAAGGCTATGTCTCAAACTTCCGATCATGGAGGTGGTCGAGTCTTGTTGGAAACAGTGCGCAAACCTCTGCAGAGTGTACAAACTAACCATGATTAGCCGTGTCCATGGTTATGGACAACTTGAGTATCTAGAAATGAATTATTGGTTGATCTCATCCCTTTATTTAATTAATGAATTGGGTTATTATTAATATTACTTGGTACTTTTGGGTTTGAGTTGGAGAAACCTTCTCAACAATGGCATAAACTTGGTAGTAAATAAAATTTATTCCTTTGTTGTAGGAAAAAATTGGCTTTATGCAAAAAAAGTAAACTTAGAGCCTCCACCAGCCAAATATGCATGTAATGATAGATATTGTTCATCATTGCTATATAGTGTGATCTTGCCAGCATATTCCATGTGCCGACCTACACGGCTGCAACGTCTCATTTTGCAGAGTTTTAAGACGAGGAATAAGGTGCGATAGGTCGTTGTCATGCACTTAGTTTTGCCATGGAGTTGGATGGACTCATTTATCTTCGAAGCTTCCGTAGATATTTTATTTAGTTGGCCCTCAGCCATATTTATCTAATAAATACTCTTTATGAGGACCTCGATGAAATAAGTGTGTGATTGAACTCTGTTATAAATCCTCGAGTACTGTGTGTGTCAGCATACCGATCCAGGGATGACACTTAAGCATAAAGACTTCGATCCATTGGGATCGAGTCGCTACAAGATGGTATCAGAGCACACGCTGACTATAGGACTCTACCACTAGGAAAAGTGCTACCTCTTGAGCACTGCGTTGGTTTTCCCCGAAGAGGAAGGGATGATGCAACAAAGTAGCGTAAGTATTTCCCTCAGTTTTTGAGAACCAAGGTATCAATCCAGTAGGAGGCTACGCGCGAGTCCCTCATACCTGCACAAAACAAATAAATCCTCGCAACAAAAGCAAATAGGGGTTGTCAATCCCTATAAGGCCACTTACGAGAGTGAGATCTGATAGATATGATAAGATAATATTTTTGGTATTTTTGTGATAAAGATGCAAAGTAAAATAAAGGCAAAGTAAATAGCAAAGGAAATAACTAGGTAGTAGGAGATTAATATGATAAAGATAGACCCGGGGGGCCATAGGTTTCACTAGTGGCTTCTCTCGAGAGCATAAGTATTCCACGGTGTGTGAACAAATTATTGTTGAGCAATTGACAGAATTGAGCATTGTTATGAGAATATCTAGGCATGATCATGTATATAGGCATCACGTCCGAGACAAGTAGACCGACTCCTGCCTGCATCTACTACTATTACTCCACTCATCGACCTCTATCCAGCATGCGTCTAGAGTATTAAGTTAAAAACAGAGTAACGCCTTAAGCAAGATGACATGATGTAGAGGGATAGACTCATGCAATATGAAGAAAACCCCATCTTGTTATCCTCGATGGCAACAATACAATACATGCCTTGCTGCCCCTACTGTCACTGGGAAAGGACACCGCAAGATTGAACCCAAAGGTAAGCACTTTTCCCATTGCAAGAAAGATCAATCTGGTAGGTCAAACCAAACTGATAATTCGAAGAGACTTGCAAAGATAACCAATCATACATAAAAGAATTCAGAGAAGATTCAAATATTATTCATAGATAGACTTGATCATAAACCCACAATTCATCGGTCTCAACAAACACACCGCAAAAAGAAGATTACATCGAATAGATCTCTACAAGAGAGGGGGAGAACATTGTATTGAGATCCAAAAAGAGATAAGAATCCATCTAGCTACTAACTATGGACCCGCAGGTCTGAGGTAAATTTCTCACACTTCATCGGAGGGGCTATGGTGTTTATGTAGAAGCCCTTCGTGATCGATGCCCCCTCCGACGGAGCTCCGGAACAGGCCCCAAGATGGGATCTCGAGGATACAGAAAGTTACAGCGGTGGAATTAGGGTTTTGGCTCCGTATCTGATCGTTTGGGGGTATGTAGGTATATATAGGAGGAAGGAGTACGTCGGTGGAGCAACAGGGGGCCCATGAGGGTGGAAGGCGCACCTGGGGGGGGGGGGGTAGGCGCGCCCCCTACCTCGTGGCCTCCTGTTTCTTTTCTTGACATAGGGTCCAAGTCTCCCGGATCATAATCTTCCTAAAAATCACGTTCCCGAAGGTTTCATTCCGTTTGGTCTCCGTTTGATATTCCTTTTCTTTGAAACCCTAAAACAGGCAAAAAACAGTAATTCTGGGCTGGGCCTCCGGTTAATAGGTTAGTCCCAAAAATAATATAAAAGTGGATAATAAATCCCAATAATGTCCAAAACAGTAGAGAATATAGCATGGAGCAATCAAAAATTATAGATACGTTGGAGACGTATCAAGCATCCCCAAGCTTAATTCCTGCTCGTCCTCGAGTAGGTAAATGATAAAAACAGAATTTTTGATGCGGAGTGCTACTTGGCATAATTTTAATGTAATTCTTCTTAATTGTGGTATGAATATTCAGATCCGAAAGATTCAAGACAAAAGTTCATATTGACATAAAAATAATAATACTTCAAGCATACTAACAAAGCAATTATGTCTTCTCAAAATAACATGGCCAAAGAAAGTTCATCCCTACAAAATCATATGGTTTAGTCATGTATCATTTTCGTCACACAAGAATGCTCTCATCATGCACAAGCCCGATGACAAGCCAAGCAATTGTTTCATACTTTAGTAATCTCAAACCTATAAATTTTCACGCAATATATGAGCGCGAGCCATGGACATAGCACTATGGGTGGAATAGAATATAATGCGGGGGGTTATGTGGAGAAGACAAAAAAGGAGAAAGTCTCACATCAATGAGGCTAATCAATGGGCTATGGAGATGCCCACCGATTGATGTTAATTCAAGGAGTAGGGATTGCCATGCAACGGATGCACTAGAGCTATACATGTATGAAAGCTCAACAAAAGAAACTAGTGGGTGTGCATCCAACTTGCTTGCTCACGAAGACCTAGGGAACTTGAGGAGGCCCATTGTTGGAATATACAAGCCAAGTTCTATAATGAAAAATTCCCACTAGTATATGAAACTGACAAGACAAGAGACTCTCTAACATGAAGATTAAGGTGCTACTTTGAAGCACAAGTGTGGCAAAGAATAGTAACATTGTCCCTTCTCTCTTTTTCTCTCATTTTTTTGGGCCTTCTCTTTTTTATGGCCTTTTTTTTATATTCCTCACTTGGGACAATGCTCTAGAAAATGATGATCATCACACTTCTATTTATTTACAACTCAATGATTACAACTCGATACTAGAACAAAGATGACTCTATATGAATGCCTCCGGCGGTGTACCGGGATATGCAATGGACCAAGAGTGACATGTATGAAAGAATTATGAATGGTGGCTTTGCCACAAATACTATGTCAAGTACATGATCATGCTAAGCAATATGACAATAATGAATGTGTCATGATGAACGGAATGATGGAAAGTTGCATGGCAATATATCTCGGAATGGCTATGGAAATGCCATAATAGGTAGGTATGGTGGCTATTTTGAGGAAGATATAAGGAGGTTTATGTGTGAAAGAGCATATCATATCACGGGGTTTGGATGCACCGGCGAAGTTTGCGCCAGCTCTCAATGTGAGAAAGGGCAATGCACGGTACCGAAGAGGCTAGCAAGGATGGAAGGGTGAGAGTGCGTATAATCCATGGACTCAACATTAGTCATAAAGAACTCACATACTTATTGCAAAAATCTACAAGTCATCAAAAACCTCGGTACTACGCACATGCTCCTAGGGGGATAGATTGGTAGGAAAAGACCATCGCTCGTCCCCGACCGCCACTCATAAGGAAGACAATCAAATAACACCTCATGTTTCAAATTTGTAGCATAACGTTTACCATACGTGCATGCTACGGGACCTGCAAACTTCAACACAAGTATTTCTCAATTTCACAACTACTCAACTAGCACGACTTTGATATTATTACCTCCATATCTCAAAACAATCATCAAGCATCAAACTTCTCTTAGTATTCAAAACACTCTGAAGGAAATTTTACTAACTTTGAATACCTAGCATATTAGGATTTTAAGCAAATTACCATGCTATTAAGACTCTCAAAATAATCTAAGTGAAGCATGATAGATCAATAGTTTCTATAAAACAAATCCACCACCGTTCTCTAAAAGATATAAGCGAAGTACTAGAGCAAAATTATATAACTCAAAAGATATAAGCGAAGCACATAGAGTATTCTAACAAATTCCAAATCATGTATGGCTATCTCAAAAGGTGTGTACAGCAAGGATGATTGTGGTAAACTAACAAGCAAATACTCAAATCATACAAGACGCTCACAGCAAAACACATATCATGTGGCGAATAAAAATATAGCTCCAAGTAAAGTTACCGATAGAAGTAGACGAAAGAGGGGATGCCTTCCGGGGCATCCCCAAGCTTTGGCTTTTAGGTGTACTTATATTATCTTGGGGGTGCCATGGGAATCCCCAAGCTTAGGCTCTTGCCACTCCTTGTTCCATAATCCATCAAATCTTTACCCAAAACTTGAAAACTTCACAACACAAAACTTAAAGTAGAAAATCTCGTGAGCTCCGTTAGCGAGAGAAAATAAAAGACCACTTCAAGGTACTGTAATGAACTCATTATTTATTTATATTGGTGTTATACCTACTGTATTCCAACTTCTCTATGGTTTATAAACTATTTTACTAGCCATAGATTCATCAAAATATGCAAACAACACACGAAAAACAGAATCTGTCAAAAACAGAACAGACTGTAGTAATCTGTAACTAGCGCAAGATCTGGAACCCCAAAAATTCTAAAATAAATTTCTGGACGTGAGGAATTTATCTATTAATCATATGCAAAAATAATTAACTAAATATAACTTTCCAAATAAAAATGACAGCAGTTCTCGTCAGCGCTAAAGTTTCTGTTTTTTACAGCAAGTTCAACAAGACTTTCCCCAAGTCTTCCCAACGGTTCTACTTGGCACAAACACTAATTTAAACACAAAAAACACAATAAAAAACAGGCTAGATAAATTATTTATTACTAAATAGGAGCAAAAAGCAAGGAATAAAAATAAAATTTGGTTGCCTCCCAACAAGCGCTATCGTTTAACGCCCCTAGCTAGGCATAACAAGCAAGAATAGATCTAGGTATTGCCATCTTTGGTAGGAAATCCATAAGTGGCTCTCATAGTTGATTCATAAGGTAATTTAATTTTCTTTCTAGGAAAGTGTTCCATGCCTTTCCTTAATGGAAATTGGAATCTAATATTTCCTTCCTTCATATCAATAATTGCACCAATCGTTCTAAGGAAAGGTCTACCAAGAATAATAGGACATGAAGGATTGCAATCTATGTCAAGAACAATAAAATCTACGGGCAAATAATTCCTATTTGCAACAATAAAACATCATTAATTCTTCCCATAGGTCTCTTAATAGTGGAATCCGCAAGGTGCAAGTTTAGAGAGCAATCATCAAAATCATGGAAACCTAACAAATCACACAAAGTCTTTGGAATCGTGGAAACACTAGCACCCAAATCACATAAAGCATAGCATTCATGATCTTTAATTTTAATTTTAATAGTTGGTTCCCACTCATCATAAAGCTTTCTAGGGATAGAAACTTCCAATTCAAGTTTTTCTTCATAAGATTGCATCAAGGCATCAACGATATGTTTAGTAAACACTTTATTTTGACTATAAGCGTGAGGAGAATTTAGCATGGATTGCAACAAGGAAATACAATCAATCAAAGAGCAATTTTCATAGTTAAATTCCTTGAAATCCATAATAGTGGGTTTAGCAACATCTAGGGTTTTAATTTCTTCAATCCCACTTTTATCAAATTTAGCATCAAGATCAACAAATTCCGAATTCTTAGAACGCCTTCTAGGTAAAGGTGGATCATATTCAGTCCCATCATTATCAAGATCCATATTTCAAAAAAAAAGATTTAATAGGGGACACATCAATAACTTTTAGATCTTCATCTTTATTTTCATAGGAACTAGAAGAACACGCTCTTAAAAAGGAATCTTTCTTAGCACACATCCTAGCGGTTCTTTCTTTGCACTCATCAATGGAAATTCTCATGGCTTTGAGAGACTCATTGATATCATGCTTAGGTTGAATAGATCTAAGTTTCAAAGAATCAACAACAAGAGAAATTCTATCAACGTTCCTAGCCAAATCATCAATCTTAAGCATTTTTTCTTCAATCATAGCATTAAAATTCTTTTGCGAAGTAATAAATTCTTTAATATTAGATTCGAAATCAGAGGGCATCTTATTATAATTTCCATAAGAATTGTTGTAGGAATTAGCATAATTATTAGAGGGATTACTAGGATAAGGCCTAGGATTGAAATTTCCTCTATACGCATTGTTACCAAAATTGTTCCTACCAAAAAAATTCACATCCATAGATTCATTATTATTCTCAATCAAAGTAGACAAGGGCATATCATTAGGATCAGAAGAAACAATCTTATTAGCAAATAATTTCATAAGTTCATCCATCTTTCCACTCAAAACATTAATTTCTTCTATCGCATGCACCTTTTTATTAGTAGATCTTTCAGTATGCCATTGAGAATAATTAACCATAATATTATCTAGGAGTTTAGTAGCTTCTCCTAAAGTGATTTCCATAAAAGTTCCTCTCACGACCGAATCTAAAAGATTTCTAGAAGCAAAATTCAATCCGGCATAAAAAATTTGAACAATCATCCACAAATTTAAACCATGAGTAGGGAAATTACGTATCATTCATTTCATTCTCTCCCAAGCTTGTGCAACATGTTCATGATCAAGTTGCTTAAAATTCATAATGTCATTTCTAAGAGAGATGATCTTAGTGGGAGGAAAATACTTAGAGATAAAAGCATCTTTGCACTTATTCCATGAATCAATACTATTTTTATGCAAAGACGAAAACCAAGCTTTAGCACGATCTCTAAGCGAAAAAGGAAATAGCTTCAATTTAACAATATCATTATCCACATATTTCTTCTTTTGCATCTCACACAAATCAACGAAGCTATTTAGATGGGTAGCGGCATCTTCACTAGGAAGGCCGGAAAACGGATCTTTCATGACAAGATTCAGCAAAGCAGTATTAATTTCACAAGATTCAGCATCGGTAAGAGGAGCAATCAGAGTGCTAATAAAATCATTGTTGTTGGTATTGGTGAAGTCACACAATTTAGTATTATCTTGAGCCATCGTGGCAAGCAAGCAAACTAACACACAAGCAAACAAAAAGCAAGCGGACAAAAAGAGGCAAATAGAGAAAGAGAGGGAGGATGGAGAGAGAGGGCGAATAAAACGGCAAGGGTGAAGTGGGGGAGAGGAAAATGAGAGGCAAATGGCAAATAATGTAATGCGGGAGATAAGGGTATGTGATGGGTACTTGGTGTGTTACTTTTGCGTAGACCTCCCCGGCAACGGCGCTAGAAATCCTTCTCGCACTACAAAAAAAAAGACACATCCGTGACATTTTGGGCCGAACGAATTTTTTTTCTGTCATAGATATGACACTTCTATGACAATAATTGTGACAAAACCCAGTATCATCATAGATGTGGTGGGCTCCTACTTCTATGACAAAAAATCATGACAGAAAATGGGCTTTTCGTCCTGGCCGGGCCGGAGACGCAGCTGCATGACATTCTTTCGGGGAGGAAAATTTCGGGGAGTTCCCGGTTACGGTGGGAGGTCGGGGGCCGACCGATGCGCGTTTCTCTCGTACACGTACGCGCGTGTGTGCAAGGCGTTGGCTCTAACTGAACCCGAGCGAGGCGTTGGGCTCTAACTGAACCCAAGCGATTGCACTGCAGGCTACGCATTACTGAACCCGAGCAATCGATCGATGGCTGTTAACTGAACCCGATCGAGCGATTCCTTCGCTACTGCTGCTAACTAAAGCCGATCGATGCTGCCTCTGGGATGAACAGTGAGCGTTGCGGGGGGGGGGGGGGGGGGGGGGGGGGGTTGGATGAACAGTGAGCGGCGGCGTTGCCTCTGGATGAATAGGACCCCGTGGTGTGGTGGAGGGCTGGATGAATAGTAGATGGTGGAGGGGTGCTCGTGGAGGGGTGGTTGAACAGGACCCCGTGGCGCGGAGGGCTAGATGAACAGTAGACGGTGGAGGGGTGCCCGTGGAGGGGTGGTTGAACAGTAGCCGATGGAGTAGCGTGCGGTGGAGGCTGGATGAACAGGAGCCCGTGGAGGCTGGAGGAGGTCGACGGTAGCCCATGGAGGCTGGAGGAGGTCGACGGTGGAGATGAACAGTATCCCGTGGAGTCCCATTTTGCGGTACGCCACACCCCTCCCGATGAACAGGACCCCCCTTTCGACCGTAGTGCTCCAACACAAGTCCGTTTCATCCGTTTTGCGGTACGCCACACCCCTCCTGATCAACAGGACCCTTGTTTCGACCGTAGGAGGTCTGTTTTGTCCGTTTTGTGGTACGCCACACCCCTCCCAATCAACAGGACCCCCGTTTCGACCGTAGGAGGTCCGTTTCCTCCGTTTTGCGGTACGCCAGACCCCTCCCGATCAATAGGACCCCGTTCCGAACGTAGGAGGTCTGTTTCCTCCGTTGTGCGGTACGCCAGGCCTCATTTCCATCGCATGTTCCGTCCAAGCCCTCCCGATGAACACGACCATGCATTCTGTTCCGACCCAACCGGTTGGCTCCCACGCGTTCCGTTGCCTCTCGATGAACATGATGCATTCCGTTGCCTCCCCATGAACATGACGCATTCCGTTACCTCCCCATGAACATGACGACGATGATGTTTCTCTGTTCCGACCCAGCCATGTACACGAGCCCTGGCCGTACGTATGCGCTAGTAGGCGTTCGAGACCCCGCTCGTATGTACACATACGTGGCCGTATTTTCTTTCTTGCACCCTGGCCGTTGTACGTACGTGTACATGCTACGTGCGCACCTCTACTACGACACGTACACGCCTCTACTACGACACGTGCGTGCCTCTACATCCACCAGTATATATGTATGTACACGTTCGCGACCAGAATGACAATGCTACGTACACTTCAACTAGGTGGGTCCCGACTGTCAGGCACTTCCTTGCGTGCGAAGATGTAGCTGGTGGGTCCCAGCAGTCAGGGGGCGAATCGTTTTTTACCCGGATGCACTTCCTTGCGTGCGAAGATGTAACTGGTGGGTCCCAGAAGTCAGGCACAAACGTTTTTTTCACAAAATACGGTGGCCCGTCTGGTGGGTCCCCGCTATCAGGTGGAGGAATAATTATTTTGCACGTAATAAGGAGGCACTTCCTTGCTGCGGCCGTGGACCCAACTGTCAGCCTCTCCACATACAGTCCACGTCCGATGGAAGCCATTCCTTGACCACATTGACCAGGCCGCGCCAAGAGCACCAGGGCGGTGGACGACGACGAGGCCTAGGAAGGGGACGACGTGGAGCCGGGGAAGACGTGGCAGTGGATGCCCACGCATTGAGGAGTACGAGGGTTCACCGGTTCGCTACGGTGTGAGGCTGCCGTTGCCGCAGAATGACAGGGGGTGTGGGTGAGTAGAGGGATGGCCTGGCCAGCGGTGGGAGTAGTAGGGGGCGGTGAGGCCTCCGCCGCATCGCAGCCGGCCACGGGAGGCAGGAGCACGAGGCACGACCGACGCTTGTTTGGGCGGCTGGAGCAAGAAGACCAGAGGTTGAAGAAGCACTACGGCCGTTGGATGGACATCGTACAGTCACTAGAGCTAGAATCGTGCATATTGACTAAGTTGACAAAGCCCTCCGTCCCCGTCAACTTAGTAGGCCCACAAGTCAGCCTGCCACTATACTGGGTCCCAGCTAATAGGGGGGTATTCATTTTTTGTGCGTAATAAGGAGGCACTTCCTTGCGTGCGAAGATATAGCTGGTGGGTCCGAGCTGTCAGCGGTGGTAACGTTTTTTTCGCGCAATACAGAGGCCCTTTCGGTGGGTCCCTGATGTCAGGTGGAGGAATCATTATTTTGCGCGTAATAAGGAGGCATTTCCTTGTGTGCGGCCGTGGACCCAGCTGTCGGCCTCTCCACGTACAGTCCACTTCAGATGCATGTCGGTCGTTGACCACGTTGACCAGGCCGCACCAAGAGCACCAGGGCGGTGGACGACGGCGAGGCCTAGGAAGGGAACGACACGGAGGCAGGGAAGACTCGGCAGTTGTTTCCCACGCGGAGGGGAGTACGACTGTACGAGGGTTTACTGGTTCGTCTGCCGTCACCGGAGAATAACAGTAGGTGTGGGTGAGTAGAGGGATGGTGTAACACCCCGGATGTAATTTACCTAATATGTACTCCAACTCTTGCCGTTTCCGGTGCTAAGTTATTTTATTTTCTCGGGTTCGGGTTTTTGTCTCCGTGTGTTGTTGTTGTTATCATGCATCTCATATCATGTCATCATGTGCATTGCATTTGCATATGTGTTCGTCTCATACATCCGAGCATTTTCCCCGTTGTCCGTTTTGCATTCCGGCGCTCCGTTCTCCTCCGGTGGTCATTTCTACTTTTCTTTCATGTGTGGGGGTTAAACATTTCCGGATTGGACCGAGACTTGCCAAGCGGCCTTGGTTTACTACCGGTAGACCGCCTGTCAAGTTTCGTACCATTTGGACTTCGTTTGATGCTCCAACGGTTAACCGAGGGACCAAAAAGGCCTCGTGTGTGTTGCAGCCCAACACCCCTCCAATTTGGCCCAAAACCCACCAAAACCCTCTCCATCATCTAGAGCGTTCGATCATGATCGCATGGCCGAAAACCGCACCTCATTTGGACTCTCCTAGCTCTTCCTATGCCTATATATAGAACCCCCCTTTCCAAATCTCGGGCAAACCCTAGTCCCTCCCTCTCCTCGTGCGCCGGACAAAAACCTCGCCGGCGGACATGTCTGTTTCTTCCCGCCGCTGCCACGTGGCGGTCTCCTATTCGTCCACCCGGGTGCCCACTTCGCCGGATCCGCCGGGCCCAGAGAGCCCATCGCCGGCCCCCCGGCCCAAAGCCGCCGCCGCCGAGGCCCGCGCATCGCTCGGCCGCGCGCCACCACCGGCCGGCTCCACCCCGCAGCCTGCCTCCCTCACCGGCCGCCGCCCCGCGACGGCGAGCGCTGCCGCACCGCGACGGCGAGCGCCGCCGCACCGTGCCGGCCGCCGTCCCGCGTCGGCGAGCGCCGCCGCCCCGCCGCCAACCGCGTCCGGCACCGCCCTGCTCCGGTCTCCTCCTCCTCGACCCCCCTCCGTCCGGTCTCCTTCTTCTCCGGCGAAGCTCCGGCGTCCTCATTTTCCGTGCATGAACAGTGATCCCGGCCGGATCTGGATCTAAGTTGGGACGGTTGACTTTTATCCATCGAACCCTAATCATTTTGCTATGTTCATCGTGCCATAACTTTGCATCCGTAGATCCGTTTTGGGCTTATAGCTTATCAAAATGTTCGCCTCAAAGAGCACATCATTTCATATCATTGCATCATTTTCATTTGAGTTCATCTTGATGCCTGAAATGCTGTTAGAAGAGTGCTATTTGAGTTAAGTGTCAGATCTGCTGCTCCAAATGCCTATTTGTCATTTTTGCCATGATTAATGTGTGCATGATATGCCCCTGAGCTCTACATGTGTTTTGTTATGCGCTTTTCCATCTTTCCAGAGGTGCTATGCATGTATTTTTGTGATGTGTGTGGTGACTGGCACAAGCTTGCAAAGTGGTGCATTCGTTAATGCTGATTTCAGGGACTTAGCAATTCCACCAAGTCCTTGGACTGTTTTTATCAATATGCCATATGTTCATGTTGTTTCCTAGTGATCCGTGCCTCTTTTGAGGATTATCAGTAAGGATGTTTTGTTAATCTTGTAGTGCTCTATCCATACATGTCTTTGTTTGCAATTATGGAGCACCCTAGCTTGAGTCAATCGAGCTCTACTTTTGCTATTTCGTGAATCTGGGCAGATTGTCTACTTGTTAGCGATTTTGCCGAGGATGTTGTAGGTGATCCGTGCATGCTTTGTTGTTGTTCTTGCCATGTCTAGCTTGTATAATGTGTATTCTTGATGGGTGCATGCTTAGATTGTCATGCCTTGCTCTGTAGTGAGTGCATCGATCTCGTAAACATGCCTACTTGATATCTGATTTGCATGCTCCATTTTTTCACCAAGTCTGAGATCTGATTATGTTTTTGGCCATGTTCATATGCTTGAAATTGTATTTTCTGATCCCTTTTGGCTCAAGGTCACTAAGGGACTTTTGTTAAGCTCTTTGAGTAGCTCCATGCCATGTCTTGCTTTGCCATGTTAAGCTCCTGTAGCATATAGTTTTCATGCTTCAAAGTGTGCTACCTGATCTGAAAGTCCAGACAAGTGTTAATTTCACCAAGTCTGAAACCTGTTTACCAATTGCACTTTTTCCATGCTTGTTTGAACCTGTTAATGGATGAATTGGCCATAGCTCAGTGTTCATATTTTGTTTAGCATCATGAATGGAACCCTTCCATGTATTTTTTTTTGCCATGTTTGAGTGCTGTAGCATGTTCCACTTGTTGCATTTAGATGGCTACTTGCTGTTTATCGCAGACCGGTGCCATATTTGAATTGCTTGCCATTTCCAAACCGTGTCTCCGATTCCGGTGTTCTTTATATCGATTTAAACCGAATTCACCTCACCTTTCCAGTGGCACACTTGGATTTCCAAGTTGAGGCCGGGTTCATTCTTTCCTTGTCAAATCTTGCATATGCATCACATATCGCATCCCGCATAGCATACCATGTTTGCATCATGTTGTTTGAGCTTTGCACATGGTTGATTGTGTTCCTCTTGCTTTTTTGTCTTGTTTGGGTAGAGCCGGGAGACGAGTTCGCTAATGAGGAGCCTGTTGAGTTTGCTTTCAAGGATCCAGTCAACTCTGACAACTTTGCAGGCAAGATGATCATACCCTCGAAATCACTTCTATCTTTGCTTTGCTAGATGCTCGCTCTTTTGCTATGCCTATGCTACGATGCCTACCACTTGCTTATCATGCCTCCAAAATTGCCATGTCAAACCTCTAACCTACCATGTCCTAGCAAACTGTTGATTGGCTATGTTACCGCTTTGCCTAGCCCTTCTTATAGTGTTGCTAGTTGAAGGTGAAGATTGGAGACCGTTCCTTGTTGGAACATTATTATCTTGTTGGGATATCATTATATCATCTTGTTATCTTAATGCATCTATATACTTGGTAAAGGGTGGAAGGCTCAGCCTTTTTGCCTAGTGTTTTGTTCCACTCTTGCCGCCCTAGTTTCCGTCATATCGGTGTTATGTTCCCGGAATTTTCGTTCCTTACACGGTTGGGTAATAATGGGAACCCCTTGACAAATCGCCTTGAATAAAACTCTTCCAGCAATGCCCAACCTTGGTTTTACCATTTGCCACCTAGCCTCTTTTTCCCTTGGGTTTCCGGAGCCCGAGGGTCATCTTATTTAAACCCCCTCGGCCAGTGCTCCTTTGAGTGTTGGTCCGACTGAGCTGCCTGCGGGGCCACCTCGGGGCAACTTGAGGTTTGGTTTTACTCGTAGCTAGTCTCATCTGAGTGTGCCCTGAGAATGAGATATGTGCAGCTCCTATCGGGATTTGTCGGCACATTCGGGCGGTGTTGCTGGATTGGTTTTAACTTGTCGGGTTGTCTTGTAGAACCGGGATACCGAGTCTGATCGGAATGTCTCGGGAGAAGGTATATCCTTCGTTGACCGTGAGAGCTTGTCATGGGCTAAGTTGGGACTCCCCTGCAGGCATTTGAACTTTCGAAAGCCGTGCCCGCGGTTATGGGCAGATGGGAATTTGTTAATGTCCGGTTGTAGATAACTTGAACCTTAACTTAATTAAAATGAATCAACTGTGTGTATTACCGTGATGGTCTCTTCTCGGCGGAGTCCGGGAAGTGAACACGGTGTTGGAGTAATGCTTGCCGTAGGTTGTTCTCTAGTTATTCGTTCGTGCTTTGCCTTCTCTTCTCGCTCTCTTTTGCGAACAGGTTAGCCACCATATATGCTAGTCACCTGCTGCAGCTCCACATATTACCTTGCCTTACCTATAAGCTTAAATAGTCTTGATCGCGAGGGTGCGAGATTGCTGAGTCCCTGTGGCTCACAGATTACTTCCAAACCAGATGCAGGGCCAGACGACTCCGTTCCAGATGACGCGCTTGAGCTCAAATGGGAGTTCGACGAGGACTCACCTCGTTACTAGGTGTCTTTCCCTGATGATCAGTAATGGTGCCCAGTTGGGGCGATCGGGACCGTGTCGCATGTTGGGTTGATCTTTTATTTTGGCACCATAGTCGGGCCATGAGTGATTGGATGATGTAATGCTATTAATGTACTTTGTTTGACGTGGCGAGTGTAAGCCAACTATGTACCTTCCCCTTTTATTATCTAATTACATGGGATGTTGTGAAGATTACCTTACTTGCGACATTGCTTTCAATGCGGTTATGCCTCTAAGTTGTGCTTCGACACGTAGGAGATATAACCGCATCGAGGGTGTTACAAGTTGGTATCAGAGCCTTCCCCGACCTTAGGAGCCCCCACTGCTTGATCATTTTTAGTAGCCATTGTTGAGTCTAGAAAAATGTTTTGAGTCATTTAGGAATTATATATCGGAGAGCTTAGGAATTCTTTTTACTCCCCAGTCCCTTCATCGCTCTGGTAAGGCATCCTGACGTAGAGTTTTGACTCTTCTCTTCTCAAATTTCACTAAAAAAAATTTTAGTATCACGCGGGTATCTTGGAATCGTTCCGATGGATTTGTGATGAGAACATTGTTCTTGGTGCCTCCTGTCATTTAGGGGTTGTGGCAGTGCCCCGGGGAGTTGAGCTCCGAGGTGTTTTCGCCACAATTTTATCGTTGCAGTTCTGGAATACCTGAGTTTAGTTCGCCGACATCGAAAATCTGTTTTATGCAGTTGTTGGTGAGATAACCTCGACGCCACCTAGTACTGGGGCGGGAGTTCGGGAGTATTGCCATAACTTGTATAACGGATGCTTTTCGAAGGTTGAGGTAGATGGTTTCCGAAGTTTTCTCGGTTATGTGTTGAAGGATGGATACAGCTGGATGTAGGATTTGCTAGATTTGGGTGAGATATTATGCTTGCCCTGTATCCCCAACACCTGATTGCATAACCGGAAAGGTTCGGGAGTTTCATAGGTGGGAATTCTTGTAGCTCTAGCTCTTCTTACACGGATATTTGGTTTGAGATTGGGATTTCTTACCGAGTATTCGTTCTTGCTCCATACCTTGTTGATTTTATTCCTCTACCTAAATTCTAAGTGGCTTCTCAATTTATGGATATGTGACCATTTCAAGTGGAATGCATTCGTTCTTATGTTCGGATGTGAAGACTATATGTTGCAATTTCAACCCGCTTGATTCATCTTCAATTTTATCTGCCAATGTGCTAACGGATGTCACCCTCTTCAGGATGGCTCCCGCTAAGAGCAGCAATCAGAATCAGAATCAGGATCCGCCACCACCTCCTCCTCCTCCGGAGGCATGGCAAGCTGTGATGGCCGCAACCAATGCAAACACGCAGTTGATCATGCAAATTCTTCAAGAGCGCAACCAAGCGAACCAAGGCAACCAGGGCAACAATCAGAATCACTTTGCTACACTCAACTAGTTCCTTGCTAACCAGCCAAAGACTTTCAGCAATTGTGTTGAGGCAACTGATGCTGACGATTGGCTCGTGGACTTATGCAAGCATTTCGAGTGCAGTAACGTCAGGCCTGAGGACTTTGTCAAGTTCGCTTCCTTCCAACTCAAAGACCAAGCTGCAGAATGGTTCCAGCAGTACAAAGATTCTAGAGGTGGCCGTGTGATTACCTGGGATGAATTCCGTCAAGACTTCAAAGCTCATCATATTCCTCAGAGCGTGGTTGAAAGCAAGCACGAGGAATTCCGCAACCTGAAGCAAGGCTCTTTGTCTGTCTATGACTACAACAAGTTGTTTCAGAAGCTCGCCCGCTTTGCTAAGCAGGACGTCCCTGATGAGAAGAGCATGATATATCAGTTCAGGGGTGGTCTCAGAGAAGAAATCCAGCTAGCTCTTGTTCTCTTTGAGCCCTTGAGGTACGATGAGTTCTACAACATGGCATTGAAGCAAGAGGCTGCTCAACTGAAGTGTGATGCTTCCAAGAAGCGAGTCAGAGATGCTACTCCTTCTTCCTCTACTCAAGTGGCCAAGCAGCAGAAGTATTGGCTTCCTCCTCCTTCGTTCCGTCAGCCATATCAGAAGAGCAAAGGTGGCAGTGGATCTTCCCACCACCCAACCCTGGCTTTTAGAACAAGACTTCGTCTCAAGCTCCAAGATCGAGTGCTCCGTATCACCGTCCGCTTTCAGAGGTCACGTGCAACAAGTGCCAACAGAAGGGTCACTATGCCAACAAATGCTTCAATCAGAGGCGTCTCCCTCCTCCTCCTCCTGTGAGATCGGCAAGTACAGCTGTGGTCAAGCATAACCCCAAGCATGCCAAGGTCAACTTGCTGAATGCAGCTCAGGCAGAGGACTCGTCAGATGTCATCATGGGTAACCTTCCTGTTAATGATATTCCAGCTAAAGTACTTTTTGACTCTGGTGCATCGCATTCCTTCATGTCATTCCCATTTGCATTGGAGAACAATTTTAGTACTAAGGCATTACCTAGAGCTATGCAAGTCGTCTCTCCGGCTAAGCGTCTGAGTTCTAGTATGATGGTTCCGGATATTTCTATCATGATGGGTGATTTCAAGTTTCTGGCTTCTCCAATGGTCCTTGGTAACTCGGATATTGATCTTATTCTCGAGATGGACTGGCTTTCTAAGCACAAGGCTCAGCTTGATTGTGCAGCCAGGCAGATTCAATTGACTCATTCGTCTGAGGATGTAATTGTCTTTGCCGCTCGGGATAATACAATCCGTCTGTTTTCTCTCAATGAGAAGGGTGAACTAGATGCCATCTCGCAAATTCCAGTCGTTTGCGAATATCAAGATGTCTTTCCAAAAGAGCTTCCAAGGAATGCCTCCACACCGCCCAGTTGAATTCGTCATCGATCTTGAGCCTGGCACAGAACCGGTGTGCAAACGTCCTTACAAGCTCGGACCTGAAGAGTTGAAGGAGCTGAAGAAGCAACTCGATATTAAAGAGCGAATGGGTCTCATCCGACCTAGTTCCTCTCCGTGGGGTTGTGGAGTACTCTTTGTGAAGAAGAAGGATGGAACGGACCGACTTTGTGTTGACTACCGTCCATTGAACAAGAAGACTACCAAGAACAAATACTCACTTCCCAACATCAACGAGCTGTTCGAACAACTCAAAGGTGCCCAAGTATTCTCCAAGCTTGATCTCCGTATGGGTTATCACCAGATTCGAATCCGTGAGCAAGATATTCCCAAGACGGCTTTCAGGACAAGCTATGGTTCATATGAATACACTGTCATGTCCTTTGGCCTCGTCAACGCCCCTCCGACTTTCTCTCGCATGATGAACTTCATCTTCAACGCCTACACCAATGACTTTGTTTTGGTCTATCTCGACAACATTCTAGTCTTTTCGAAGAACCAGGAAGATCATGCCAAGCACTTGCGTTTGGTACTCGATAAGCTCAGGGAACACCAGTTCTATGCCAAGTTCTCAAAGTGTGAGTTTTGGCTCGATGAGGTTCTATATCTTGGGTATATCATCTCTGCCAAGGGCATTGCGGTGAATCCTGAGAAGGTGTCTGCAATTGTGAATTGGGAACCACTTCAGAACGTGAAGCAACTCCGTAGCTTCCTCGGTCTCGCAAGCTATTGTCGAAGGTTCGTTGAGAACTTTTCTAAGATCGCGAAGCCTCTCTCAAACCTTCTCCAGAAGCACGTCAAGTACGTTTGGTCTCCGGAATGTGACATCGCTTTCAACACTTTGAAAGAGAAATTGGTCACTGCTCTAGTTCTGACTCCTCCTGATGAATCTAAACCGTTCGAGGTCTTCTGCGATGCCTCTCTCCAAGGTCTTGGTGCAGTGTTGATGCAAGAAAAGAAAGTTGTGGCTTATACCTCTCGCCAGTTGAAGCCCAACGAGAAGAACTACCCCACTCATGACCTCGAGTTGGGGGCAGTTGTGCATGCTCTTTTGACTTGGAGATATCTCTTATTGGGAAGAAAAGTGGACATTTTCACTGACCACAAGAGTCTCAAGTACATCTTCACTCAGCCTAATCTCAACCTCAGGCAGACTCGTTGGGTTGAAATGATTCAAGAGTATAATCCTAGTATCGAGTATACTCCAGGCAAGGCCAATGTGATTGCTGATGCATTGAGCAGAAAGGCTTATTGCAACAGCCTGATTCTCAAGCCTTATCAACCCGAGCTTTGTGAAGCTTTCCGCAAACTTAATCTGCAAGTTGTTCCTCAAGGTTTCCTCGCCAACCTTCAAGTCTTTCCTACCTTGGAAGATCAGATTCGCCAAGGTCAGCTTCTTGATGCTATGGTGAAGAAGGTGAAGATTGGGATTGCCAACCCAAGTACAAGTGCTACCGCCTTGATGACAAGGATACTCTCTTCTTCGAGGATCGTATTGTTGTACCCAAAGGTGATCTTCGTAAGGTTATCATGAACGAGGCTCACAATTCACTCCTCTCCATCCACCCTGGGAGCACGAAGATGTATCAGGACCTCAAGCAGGCTTATTGGTGGACTCGAATGAAGCGCGAGATTACTCAGTTCGTGAATGAGTGTGATGTCTGCAGAAGAGTGAAGGCAGAACACCAAAGGCCATCTGGTCTCCTCCAACCTCTTGCCATTCCAGAATGGAAGTTTGACCACATTGAGATGGACTTCATGACTGGGTTTCCAAAGTCCAAGCGTGGCAATGATGCTATATTCGTTGTCGTCGACAAACTCACTAAAGTGGCTCACTTTCTGCCTATCAAAGAGTCAATCACTGCAGCTCAATTGGCGGAGCTCTATACCTCTCGGATTGTCTCGCTGCACGGTATTCCACAGGTGATCTCTTCAGTCCGTGGCAGCATCTTTACCTCCAAGTTTTGGGATTCTTTTCAGAAGGCCATGGGCACCAACATCCGCTTTAGCACAGCTTTCCATCCTCAAACTAGTGGTCAAGTTGAGCGTGTCAACCATATTCTTGAAGATATGCTCAGGGCTTGTGTGATCTCCTTCGGCATGAAGTGGGAAGATTGTCTTCCATATGCTGAATTCTCCTACAACAATAGTTTTCAAGCAAGTTCGGGCAAGGCCCCATTCGAAATTGTATATGGCAGGAAGTGCCGTACCCCTCTCAACTGGTCTGAAACCGGTGAACGTCAACTTCTGGGAAATGACTTAATCACAGAGGCAGAGGAAATGTGTAAAGTCATTCGAGATAACCTCAAAGCAGCACAATCGCGCCAGAAGAGCTACTATGATAGTAAGCACCGTGATTTGGCTTTCGAGATCGGAGATCATGTTTACCTCCGCGTCTCTCCAATGAAAGGTACTCGTCGCTTCGGTATCAAAGGGAAGCTTGCCCCTAGATACGTGGGACCTTTCAAGATCGTCAGCAAGAGAGGCGATCTCGCCTATCAACTCGAGCTTCCTTCAAACTTTGCAAAAGTTCACGACGTGTTCCATGTCTCCCAGCTCCGCAAGTGCTTCAAGACTCCTGACCACACCGTCAACTTCGAAGACATTGATCTCCAAGAAGATCTCTCTTATCGTGAGTACCCCGTTGCTATTCTTGAAGAGACTGAACGCAAGACTCGCAATAAGTCAATCAAATTCCTCAAAGTCAAGTGGTCACACAATTCCGACCGTGAAGCCACCTGGGAACGCGAGGATCTCCTCCGTTCTGAGTACCCGGCATTCTTCCAGTCCTAGATCTCGGGACGAGATCCTTTCGTAGTGGTGGAGTGTTGTAACACCCCAGATGTAATTTACCTAATATGTACTCCAACTCTTGCCGTTTCTGGCGCTAAGTTATTTTATTTTCTCGGGTTCGGGTTTTTATCTCTGTGTGTTTTTGTTGTTGTCATGCATCTCATATCATGTCATCATGTGCATTGCATTTCCATACGTGTTCGTCTCATGCATCCGAGCATTTTCCCCGTTGTCCGTTTTGCATTCCGGCGCTCCGTTCTCCTCCGTGGTCATTTCTACTTTTCTTTCGTGTGTGGGGGTTAAACATTTCCGGATTGGACCGAGACTTGCCAAGCGGCCTTGCTTTACTACTGGTAGACCGCCTATCAAGTTTCATTCCATTTGGACTTCGTTTGATGCTCCAACGGTTAACCGAGGGACCAAAAAGGCCTCGTGTGTGTTGCAGCCCAACAGCCCTCCAATTTGGCCCCAAACCCACCAAAACCCTCTCCATCATCTAGAGCGTTCGATCATGATCGCGTGGCCGAAAACCGCACCTCATTTGGACTCTCCTACCTCTTCCTATGCCTATATATAGAACCCCCCCTTTCCAAATCTCGGGCAAACCCTAGTCCCTCCCTCTCCTCGCGCGCCGGACAAAAACCTCGCCGGCGGACACGTCCGTTTCGTCCCGCCGCTGCCACGTGGCGGTCTCCTATTCATCCACCCGGGTGCCCACTTCGCCAGATCCGCCGGGCCCAAAGAGCCCATCGCCGCCCCCCCCCCCCCCCCCCCCCCCCGCCCCCGCCGCCTCCCGCCCGCGCCCCGCCGGCCGCTCCGCCGCAGCCTCGCCTCCCTCATCGGCCGCCGCCCCGCGCCGGCGAGCGCCGCCACACCGGGCCGGCCGCCGTCCCGCGCCGGCGAGCGCCGCCCGCCCCGCCGCCAACCGCGTTCCGGCACCGCCCCGCTCCGGTCTCCTCCTCCTCGACCCCCCTCCGGCCGGTCTCCTTCTTCTTCGCGAAGCTCCGACGTCCTCATTTTCCGCGCATGTACAGTGATCCCGGCCGGATCTGGATCTGAGTTGGGACGGTTGACTTTTATCCCTCGAACCCTAATCATTTTGCTATGTTCATCGTGCCGTAACTTTGCATCCGTAGATCCGTTTTGGGCATATAGCATATCAAAATGTCGCCTCAGAGAGCACATCATTTCATATCATTGCATCATTTTCATTTGAGTCATATTGATGCCTGAAATGCTATTAGAGATGCTATTTGAGTTAAAGTTGTCAGATCTGCTGCTCCAAATGCCTATTTGTCATTGCCATGATTAAGTGTGCATGATATGCCCCTGAGCTCTACATGTGTTTTGTTATGCACTTTTCCATCTTTCCAGAGGTGCTGCTATGCATGTATTTTGTGATGTGTGTGTGACTGGCACAAGCTTGCAAAGTGGTGCATCGTTAATGCTGTGATTTTAGGACTTAGCAATTCCACTTAAGGTCCCTTTGGGACTGTTTTTATAATATGCCATATGTTCATGTTGTTTCCTAGTGATCCGTGCCTCTTTGAGGATTGATCAGGATGATTTTTGTTAACTTGTAGTGCTCTTATCCATCCATGTCTTTGTTTGCAATTTATGGAGCACCCTAGCTTGAGTTCATCGAGCTCTTACTTTTTGCTATTTCGTGAATTCTGGGCAGATTGTCTACTTGTTAACGATTTTGTCGAGGATGTTGTTGTTGATCCGTGCATGATATGTTGTCGTTCTTGCCATGTCTAGCTTATACAATGTGTATTCTTGATGGGTGTATGCTTATTTTGTCATGCCTTGCTCTGTAGTGAGTGCATCGAGCTCGTGAACATGCCTACTTGTTAACAGATCTGCATGTTCCAGTTTTTCACTAAGTCTATGATCTGTTTAAGTTTTTGCCATGTTCACATGCTTGCAATTGTATTTGCTGCTCCCTTTTGGCTCAAGGTCACTAAGGGACTTTTGTTAAGCTCTTTGAGTAGCTCCATGCCATGTTTTACTTTGCCATGTTAAGTTCCTGTAGCATCTAGTTTTCATGCTCCAAAGTGTGCTACCTGATCTGAAATTCCAGACAAGTGTTAATTTCACTAAGTCTGAAACCTGTTTACCAATTGCTCTTTTGCCATGCTTGTTTGAACCTGTTAATGGATGAATTGGCCGTAGCTCAGTGTTCATCTTTTGTTAAGCATTATGAATGGATCCCTGCCATGTATTTTGTTTTTTTTGCCATGTTTGAGTGCTGTAGCATGTTCCACTTGTTGCATTTAGATGGCTACTTGCTGTTTATCGCAGACCGGTGCCATATTTGAATTGCTTGCCATTTCCAAACCGTGTCTCCGATTCCGGTGTTCTTTATATCGATTTCAACCGAAATCACCTCACCTTTCCAGTGGCACACTTGGATTTCCAAGTTGAGGCCGGGTTCATTCTTTCCTTGTCAAATCTTGCATATGCATCACATATCGCATCCCGCATAGCATACCATGTTTGCATCATGTTGTTTGAGCTTTGCACATGGTTGATTGTGTTCCTCTTGCTTGTTTGTCTTGTTTGGGTAGAGCCGAGAGACGAGTTCGCTAACGAGGAGCCTGTTGAGTTTGCTTTCGAGGATCCAGTCAACTCTGACAACTTTGCAGGCAAGATGATCATACCCTTGAAATCACTTCTATCTTTGCTTTGCTAGATGCTCGCTCTTTCGCTATGCCTATGCTACGATGCCTACCACTTGCTTATAATGCCTCCAAAATTTCCATGTCAAACCTCTAACCTACCATGTCCTAGCAAACTGTTGATTGGCTATGTTACCGCTTTGCCCAGCCCTTCTTATAGCGTTGCTAGTTGCAGGTGAAGATTGGAGACCGTTCCTTGTTGGAACATTATTATCTTGTTGGGATATCATTATATTATCTTGTTATATTAATGCATCTATATACTTGGTAAAGGGTGGAAGGCTCAGCCTTTTGCCTAGTGTTTTGTTCCACTCTTGCCGCCCTAGTTTCCGTCATATCGGTGTTATGTTCCCGGAATTTTTGTTCCTTACACGGTTGGGTAATAATGGGAACCCCTTGACAAATCGCTGAATAAAACTCTTCCAGCAATGCCCAACCTTGGTTTTACCATTTGCCACCTAGCCTCTTTTTCCCTTGGGTTTCCGGAGCCCGAGGGTCATCTTATTTAAACCCCCTCGGCCAGTGCTCCTTTGAGTGTTGGTCCGACTGAGCTGCCTGCGGGGCCACCTCGGGGCAACTTGAGGTTTGGTTTTACTCATAGCTAGTCTCATCTGAGTGTGCCCTGAGAATGAGATATGTGCAGCTCCTATCGGGATTTGTCGGCACATTCGGGCGGTGTTGCTGGATTGGTTTTAACTTGTCGGGTTGTCTTGTAGAACCGGGATACCGAGTCTGACCGGAATGTCTCGGGAGAAGGTATATCCTTCGTTGACCGTGAGAGCTTGTCATGAGCTAAGTTGGGACTCCCCTGCAGGCATTTGAAGTTTCGAAAGCCGTGCCCGCGGTTATGGGCAGATGGGAATTTGTTAATGTCCGGTTGTAGATAACTTGAACCTTAACTTAATTAAAATGAATCAACTGTGTGTGTTACCGTGATGGTCTCTTCTCGGCGGAGTCCGGGAAGTGAACACGGTGTTGGAGTAATGCTTGCCGTAGGTTGTTCTCTAGTTATTCGTTCGTGCTTTGCCTTCTCTTCTCGCTCTCTTTTACGAAGAGGTTAGCCACCATATATGCTAGTCGCCTGCTGCAGCTCCACATATTACCTTGCCTTACCTATAAGCTTAAATAGTCTTGATCGCGAGGGTGCGAGATTGCTGAGACCCTGTGGCTCACAGATTACCTCCAAACCAGATGCAGGGCCAGACGACTTCGTTCCAGATGACGCGCTTGAGCTTAAGTGGGAGTTCGACGAGGACTCATGTTGTTACTGTGTGTCTTTCCCTGATGATCAGTAGTGGTGCCCAGTTGGGGCGATCGGGACCGTGTCGCATGTTGGGTTGATCTTTTATGTTGGCACCGTAGTCGGGCCATGAGTGATTGGATGATGTAATGCTATTTATGTAGTTTGTTTGACGTGGCGAGTGTAAGCCAACTATGTACCTTCCCCTTTTATTATCTAATTACATGGGATGTTGTGAAGATTACCTTACTTGCGACATTGCATTCAATGCGGTTATGCCTCTAAGTCGTGCTTCGACACGTAGGAGATATAGCCGCATCGAGGGCGTTACAGATGGCTAGGCCAGCGATGGGAGTACGGTGGGGCGGTGAGGCCTGCGCGACAGCACAGCCGGCCGCAGGAAGGAGGGAGCAGGCAGTCCCGCCGGCGCTTGTTTGAGCGGCTGGAGCAGGAAGAGCAGAGATTGAAGAAGCACGACGGTCGTTCGATGGACATCCAACAGTCACTGCTTGTGCGTCAACCTTTTTTTAGAAAGCCTCAAATCTGTGGAAAACAGCATACAACCCATCTGCCATTATTTCTAATAATTTACAGCCCATTTGCTAATTCTTAAGCTGTTTCTGGAGCCCATATTCTTTTTGTTAGCATTACAGCTCATATTGTAGCCACGGTTAAAAACTTATACGAAATTTTGCATATTTCGGTGCGGTCCGAACTGTTTTTAATCCCGAAATTTCGACTCACATTCAAACTGATTTTAAAAATAAATGTATATCAATATAAAATCCAACAAATTCTCCATGCAGAAAAATTAATGTAATTTAAAATCTCGAAATGAAAAAAGATATTTGAAACTAATTGCCAGTTTGATGTGTTTTAAAAATGTACAACCCATTTCTCATTACTGATAGGCCATTTTCTCGGCCAGCCGAATGAAGCTCTCCTCGTCTTGAAAGATTTGCAGCCCAACAGGCCTGACAAAGTGACTTACTTGGCAAATCACAAAAAACTGGGTTGTGGCTGTGGACCTAGCTGTTAGCCTCTCCAGGTACAATACTCTTCCGATGGAAGTCGGTTGTTGACCACATTGACCACGCCGCGCCGAGAGCACCAATGCGGTGGACGATGGCGAGGCCTAGGAAGGGGACGACGCAGAGCCAGGGAAGACGCGACAGTGGATGCCCACACGGAGAGGAGTACAAGGGTTCACTGGTTCGGCTGCGGCATGGGGCTGCCGTCGCCGCAGAATAACAGGGGGTGTGGGTGAGTAGAGGGATACCCTGGGCCAGCGGTGGGAGTAGTAGGGGGCGGCGAGGCCTCCGCGGCATCACAGCCGGGCATGAGAGGCAGGAGCACGCGGCATGACCGGCGCTTCTTTGGGCGGCTGGAGCAAGAAGACCAGAGGTTGAAGAAGCACTATGGTCGTTGGATGTACATCGTACGGGCACTGGAGCTAGAATCGTTCATATTGACTAAGTTGACAAAGCCCTCCGTCCTCGTCAACTTAGTAGGCCCACAAGTCAGCCACCAACTATGGCGGTTCTGGCAGCGCTGGGGGAAGAAGACGAGAGATTGAAGAAGAATGCCGACCGTTGGATGTAAATCCAACGCCTTCTTAGGCTTCGACCTACTGGCCCACATGTCAGCCAGTCCATTTGTTTTTTAGTCCATTTGGTGGGCTGGGTGAAACAATGATGTAGCATCTATGCAGCCCGTTTAAATCCCATTTGCATTTTTCTCGAAATCCGCAGACTTGCCGGGCTGGGTGAAAATATTATGTTGGGCTAGACGGAGAAATGTTATAAAAACATAAACACATGATTGCATGTCAGTAAAATCTTTGCAAGCTTATGTACGCAATCACTACGAATTAACTTGCCAAGTTATATATAAACAATTATTATTATTATTTTGTAAGAACTTTCAACTTACGAAATAAAATATCATTTTAATTTGATGAGTTAATAGTACGTGGGGTATTATTATTTTTTAGGCTAGACGTGTGACAGTCGAGTTGGTTCTAGGGGAAAGTACTAGGAGAAAACTCAGTTTACATCGAAAAAGAAAGTGGGAGAAAATTCAGAGACCTGCTGGGTCCACCTGAGGAGGGGAATATGTTGGGAGGAAGGAGATTCAAAGCACGGCAGCCGAGTGAACTAGTTTTTTTACGGACAAGTGAACTAGTTTACATACATAAGCAAATAGCCACTAAAAAAGCAATCAGGTTAATGGGTTCTTAAAAGAAATATTTCGGACAAAACAGATAATTACGACACATAGGCTAATGCATGAAACACTCAGATGATAAAGGTGCTTATAAACAGATAAAGTACAACATCTAGACCTTCCTGGCACGCTTGATCATGACGCTGCGGTTGTCCGTGTACTCGTCGGTTACGGGAAGGAGACACGCCCTCATGTCCAAGATCTGCCTGTACATGTCATAGCATGCGTATGCGTCCTTGGCCGCATAGATTATGTAGGCTAGATTCAGAGGTACCTCCCACGTGTTCAGGTCATCTTCTTTCATGTTGGCGTATCAGGGGTCGATGATGGTCTCAGCGAGGTCAACCACGGAGTCCTTCTCTTGCCCGTTGCTGATGATCTTGTATTGCTTCTGGATGTCGACAAGCTTGTTGCACCAGATGGCCGAATCATCGCGTTCTTCCTTCTCTCCACCGTAGCGAAGGTGCAGTCGGCGCTGCCGATGAAATGGGCGAATGCTCCAGAACCTGGTGCAGCCATAGGACTGAGGCGAGGTAGAGCTTCACCGAGTCCGTATCGTTGGTGTACATCACATTCAACTTGGTGCAGCCATAGGACTGAACGGCGAACTCAAAGGGGAACTCCTTCCTGAAGTCCATATCCAGCAGGCTCATCCCTCGGATCGCCATTGGAGTCTCTTCGAGTGAACGAGTGTGTAGGTGGCGGCAGCAATTCGTTTTTCAGCTCTTGGGGAACTGGATTCAACAGTAAGCTGAGTGTGTACAGGCAACAACAGTTACTACCCCTCCCTCGTCTGATGCACGCCCGGCAGAAGATGCACCCTCGGCCACACGTCGGTTCATGAGCGGGTCTGAATTGGTACTGTAATAACAGGAGTTAGTGGTCACTTTACTTAAATTTAATTAGCTTTAATAGAAATTTATACTTAAAACAAGCAATGCATTCGCTCGTTCTATCAGTGCCACGGGATCAACATGCACAACAATTAGAATTATTATTCTCAGGACGCACACGATCAGCACATTTGTCGCACTTTCACAAAGATAATACTGCCAAGTTTGAACTGTTTGTTATGGTTGTTGTCCTTTGCATCATCATGTCGTGTTTCCCAGCTTGCAAGATTCAGAACCAACAAATAAGATCCAAATAATAAGTACAACAAAGATGCCTACACATCTCATTGATTCCCAGCTTGCAAGATTCAGAACCAACAAATAAGATCCAAATAATAAGTACAACAAAGATGCCTACACATCTCATTGATTCCCAGCTTGCAAGATTCAGAACCAACCCATTAGAGCCTTTTAATAAAGTGAATATCGGGATTAAATCCATCTTGGCTAGCCATGTCATACAATTGAAGAACTTGGCGAATGCTCTTGACCGTCACAACATCTGTAGTTGAGTATTCCTGTTTGCACAGCATGTTTGCACAGCACAAACAAGGAGACAGGAGAGCATGATTTCGCTTTGATAGCGTCCTCCTTGAACTCAACCTCCAGCTCTACTTGGATGAGGTCTGCCTGGAGTTCCATGATTCAATTCATGCGCCTTTTTCTGCAGTTCACCTGAAATGAAGCAAAGATTGCATCATTCAGCTAGCAAGAAGTAGTTGCTCTTGTGAGCTGGCAGGTTCTTCTTTAGTAGTTGCACTAAAATTGAGGAACATTAAGGTTGGCTGTCCGGCTCATGTAAGGTGCAACTATAATTTTCTTATCCTTTTGTGCAATTCCACTAAAATAAAGTGCCATTGTGGTGATAGTGACGGCTCCATCTTGCAAAGGCTAATAAAATGTTGCACGAGATTAGCAGCAGAACTTGACGGAGATTTTGGAAACTCCAATCACCATTTTGTGCAGTTCCACCAAAATTGAGAGATGTTGCCCACGTGACATTTTAGTTGAACTGCACAAGACACTCATTCCAAAAAAAGTGTTTTGTGCAGTTCACCAAAAGGTCACAATAGCAACAAGGTGAAATGGATATCCCTATCTGCACAAAAAGATAGAAAGTAAACAGTTGCTGGGCAGCAAACCTAATCCTGGAGACCTTGTACTATGTGAGGGCAGCAAATCTAATCCTGGAGACCTTTTACTATGTGAGGGCAGCAAATCTAATCCTGGAGAACTTTTACTATGTCAGGGCGGCAAATCTAATCCTGGAGACCTTTTACTATGTGAGGGCAGCAAATCTAATCCTGGAGACCTTTTACTATGTGATGGCAGCAAATCTAATCCTGGACATACTCTGTTGACTTGTCCACGAGCCGCCACTTTCTATCCTTTTTTCAACCAATAATAGATCTGTTCCTTATCCAGTTTGTACTGCGTTTTCCCATTATTTCCCTTTTCAACCAAGAGACCGGTTGGGTATCCGGTCTCTACTACTTTCACCATATTATTTCCTCTTTGAATCAAGTCCTAGATTCATGCTACAATTTTCCCCCTTTCTTCGTTGTTTGAACTAAGCCCTAGATTCGAATGCATGAAGTAGCTTTACCTCTAATAATACTAAAAATTTAGGTGGCTTTGGAAGAGCTGATGGGAGTAGAAAAAGATGCACATGTAGACACATGGGGAGCTGGGGCAGTAGAGCAAGGCCGCTTTTGAAGAACTTATACCTGAGGGTCGCCGGGATGTCGGCGGCGGCAGGTCAGATCTGCGGACAATATGGCAGGGAGGAAGAAGGGTCGGAGGACCTCCCGAGCCGGCGCTGTGTCGGAGAGAACGACACAGGCAAAGGATCGGGCCCCTCCGGCAGCTGTGGGTTTCCTCCCTCGGCGGTGATGACCGCGTGAACGATGCACCTTTTAGTCCTCTACACACACCAGCCGAAGGAATCCGGCCGAATCTGTGACCAGCAGTGAGCACAGAGAAAATGTCGCTACCGCTCTCTTGTTTATATCTAGAGAGGATGAGAGAATGAAGAGAGCAACCCTAATAAAGCAAGCGCTCAGGCCCCTGCGTCCATATATAGTGGAGTGATTATCTTTTTTCTCTCCACAACAAGCGTTTCAATTTGTGTACGTGGCATTAAAGAAAAGAAACTCTCTATTTAAGGTGACTACTGTACGACTCCTACTTACTACTAGTAGTACTACAATATTGTTCACTTGTGCTCCCCGCCCCTCCATTCATTGAACAACCCCACGGGTGAATAAACATACAGTAAGTACTATATTTATATAGAACGAACAAGCTCGAACTATTTTCGCATAGTTAAAAGTTGGGCGCGGGGATTTTCCCGGGCAGTACGCATGACAGTTTTTGGGTAGGGCGAGAAGACTATTTTAATTTTTTTTTAAACTTCAAGACGGCCACATAGCATGGAGCCGACCCCAACGATTTTAAGCTTACAGGTACGGTACATGCTATCCTAGACTACTCTACACATGAAACTGCCACACGAGCGTCCGGGCTGTGCTTGGCTCTTCGCCTCTTCGGGAAGTCGAACAATGATGGAATACTACTACACTGGAGGTGTACTACAGTATGCTTCTGGCCATCTGACACCGATTGAACTGCTGCATGTCCACCGCGTGCGGGAGGGAGAGCGTGTAGCGAAAGCTTCTCCTAGTCTTGCCAGCCACCACGCTCATGGGCGAGGGAGGGACGCTGCTGCCTTTGCATGTATGACAGGTGGGCCCGACAGGTGTGTGGCCAACCTGTCATACAGTCAAAGGCAGGTGCAGTTAAGTCCGCGAGGGAGAGGATAATCAAACTTCTCGTTGATGTACGAGTTGACGTGACACATCAAAGCACTGCACTCGATATATTTCAATAATTTGCGTGTGTGACTCCCAGATGCAGAGGCCGGGGGTCATCATCCTCCTTTTCAAGAAAAAACAGACGCGTGTGTGAGAGGATGAGTGTGTGCGTGCACCTCTTCTCTTCCTGTATAACGTACTACTAAACTCAGAGTACAAGTTTTTGTGGGTGGCACGATGGTGCGTGCGAGAAGTCCCGAGAGATAGGTTTAATGCGTTTGAAAAAAAGACTAGCCTAGAGCTCGCCACGCGGCTATTCCTGTCGAACGCCCCATTAACCATAAGATATGTATACGACGGTGCCAGTTATTGCACGTACACAGCAGTACTCCCTCCTTTCCGGTTTGTAGGGCTTAATTCAAAAATCTCACCAACCAAGATGGTGAGTGGTGGAATATTTTTTGTAGTTTGCAAAAGCACCTAATTAATGCTCTTGTTTTTCTCAAAAAATTATGTTTATCAATGCATTAATTGCAATGCATGCATGCATAAAGTACATGCATTGGTCAATTTTCTCTTAATACTTACATGCAATGATTTAATGCACCTTGGAATCTGAACATGTGTTGGGGAACAACCAAATTGAGCCTTATAAAATGGAAAAACTAAAATTTTGAGATAAGCCCTATAAAACCGGAAAGGAGGGAGTAGAAAAAGAAGTACTCCATCCGGGAATAGTGCCGCACTTCGAAACTAGAACTGTCAATAAATTTTGAGCTTGCATCTCGTCACATTCCAAATTACTCCATGCTATATTGAATTGCAAACCAGTTCACATCGATCACAACCTAAACGGTTTCCCACTTAGGAGCGTATTAGTACTCGGTTATAAATACTAGTATGCCAAGATGACTGCACATTCCTCCTCAACTCCTCATCCACAAAAACAAACAAGTCATTCAGCATCCTTCCCTTGCGTCTGACATGGCCAGTGTGAGTTCTGGGTCGAGAGATTGCCACCAGGGAGAGGCAAGCATGGAAGCGGAAGCACGAGAGATGTACCGCCTCGCTGCGAGAGCAGCCGACATGTCCCGCTGCACGGAAGTAGCAGCACAGAGCTCCCGCCGCGCCGCTGAAGTAGCATGGAGGTCCCGCCGCACCCTCGATGCAGCAGACTAGTCCGGCCGCGCCGCCGAAGTAGCAGAGATGTCCCGCCGTGCCACGAATGCAGCAGAGATGTCCCGCCGCACCGCGGTGGCCTGGGAAAATTTCTCGCGGGCAGGCGACGATTGTTACAGGCGCATGCATGCGATCGTCCATAGCCAGATGGATCAGATCTCCGGCTCGGCGAGGTTGCAGGAAGACATGATAGCCTCGTTTGAACAGGCTACCGGCGTCATCCGGCAACTAAGGGAGGGCAATGAGAGGCTTCGGGCCGAGGGCGACCTGCTGAGGGAGAAGATCATCCAAAGTGCAGACCAGCAGGAGGAGACCAGTGCCTTGTTGAAGAGGACCAGCGTCATCATCAAGAAACTTATGGACGAGAATGACATGCTCCGCAATGAGCGCCAAAGGCTGGTGGAGGAATCCGTGGATGTTCTCAAGCAGCATCTTGAGGACACGAAAGAGCTCATCGCCGCTCGCCGCGGAGACTAGTTTCCTAGTTTCTTTTGATGTAATAATTGGTTTAGGATGTGGATTGTGTCGTCGGTTGTGAAATGTTGGGTTCTAGCACGGATGTTTGGCCTTTGTTGGCCTCTTGGGATGTTGCGATTTCAATCTGGTAGCTTTTAGTCCTTCGTGGTAGGCTGGAGTTGTGCTCAACTTCTTGTGAATGGTGGTGGTTTTCAGTAATGAAAATCGAAGGGGCAAGCCCTTCTTTGATCAAAAAAAATTAATCATCCTTGTATATTCATCAGTCTTGCTATCAGTCGCAGTAGATGCTATATAGGTCCGTCGGATCTTACATCAAGATCCGTGCTTTCAGATTTTCTTTTTTCTCTCTTAAATCTCAGTCGAGTGAGACATAGCCACGCCATTAAATAGAGGCTCGGGCGCCATTAATGTAGACCTTGGGAGAGAGGTGGACGGCAGATGGAGGTCAAAGGGCTCTCCTCCTGATAAGCACGCGCAGGGGTCTGATCGCACGCCTCTCGTACACAAATAGCTACCCTGCATGGTGCCTCCTAGCTAATAAAAAATGGGGACACGTGGCGGCACGTAAATGGTACTAGTAAGTAGAACGCCCACGGTTTCAATAATACTTGTGTTTCCGATTGTAACGTGACAGCACTTGTTCCAAAATGACTTTGTTGATTGTTAATGTGTGCGCCTTCACAAATCGGACTGCAAATTTACCACATCATGTTGGTGCCATGTCATGGAACCAAGACAAGTTTCATTATTTTCATGCATGTTTTGGATTTACAGGAATTAAAAAACTAAGTTTCTCAATGTTTCCAACCCAGCCACGACGCCTAGAATTTTGAATTTCATTCCCATTTCTTGCATGGAACCTAGAAATTTACCCGAGGACACACATGTGATTTTTCAACCAACTTTGGTGCACTGGAACATGTGCTTGTATTTCAAATTTTAATTATGCACACAAAGGTGACAGTTCCCTCCCAGAACCACGAGCCTTCTTGAGAGAAGCTCCGATTTGCAAGAAGCTTATACCAAAATTTGTTCCTATTCGACCAATTTTTTTACCACAGCATGGTACTACCATGACATGACACCATGCCAAGTTTCATGATTTTAAAACCAAGTTTCCCAATGTTCTTGACCGAGCCACGATGCCCAGATGTTTGAATTTTATTCTCATTTTTTGCATGGGACCTACTCCCTTCTTCCATCTATATAGGGCCTAATGTGTTTTTCAAGACAGCCTTTGACTATTGACAAGATTAATAGCACATGAGATGTATACTATGAAAAATTTATTATTGGAAGCTCCTTTGACATACAAAATTGAAGGTATGCTTTGTGTAAGTTGCATGCCATATATTATTGCTCTAACGTTTGGTCAAAGTTAGCCTCGAAAAACGCACTAGGACCTATATAGATGGAAGGAGGGAGTAGAAATTCACCCGAGGACACAAATGTGATTTTTCAACCAACTTTGGTGCACGGGAGCATGTGCTTGTAGTTCAAATTTGAATTATGCACATTAAATGACCAAAAACTCAATTAATGTGTAAATAAGGCCAAACGAAGCCGGAATAATTCCAAAATATAGCAGGGCACTCATGTAGTTATATGTTGCCTTTGTAAATAAACTCAAGGGGGACAACGTATATCGTTTCGCACTCAAAGGTTGCACATCCCCTCTCAGAACCACGAGCCTTCTTGAGAGAAGCTTCGGTTTGCAAAAGCTTTTACCAAAATCTGTTCCTATTCGGCCAATTTTTTTATCACAACATGGTAGTACCATGACATGACATCCATGCCAAGTTTCATGATTTTCAGACGTGTTTTGGATTTACAAGAATTTTAAAACCAAGTTTCTCAATGTTCTCGGCCGAGCCACGATGCCCATATGTTTTAATTTTATTCTCATTTCTTGCATGAGACCTAGAAATTCACCCGGGGACACAAATGTGATTTTTCAACCAACTTTGGTGCACTAGAGCATGTGGTTGTAGTTCAAATTTGACTTATGCACATTAAATGACCAGAAAATCAATTAATGTATAAAAAACTACAAACGAACCCGGAATAATTCCAAAATTTAACAGGGCACTAATGTAGTTCTATGTTGCCTTTGTTAAGAAACTCAAGGGGGGCAGCGTATATCGTTTCACGCTCAAAGGTGGCACATTCCCTCTTAGAACCACGAGCTTCCAAATCGGCCCAATTTTTTTACCACAACATGTTAGTGCCATGACATGACACCATGCCAAGTTTCATGATTTCCAGGCAAGTTTTGGATTTACATGAATTTAAAATCAAAGTTTCTTGATGTTCTCGGCCGAGTCATGACGCCCAGATGTTTGAATTTCATTCTCATTTCTTCCATGGGACCTAGAAATTCAACCAAGGACACACATGTGATTTTTCAACCCACTTTGGTGCACCGGAGCATGTGCATGCAATTCATATTTAGATTATGCACATTAAAAGTCCAGAAACTCAATTAATGTATAAAAAGGCCAAATGAACCCAAAATAATTCCAAAATTTAACAGGGCACTCATATAGTTCTATGTTGCCTCTGTAAATAAAATCAGGGGGAGGCAGCGTATATCGTTTCGCACACAAAGGTGACACGTTCCCTCTCGGAACCACGTGGCTTGTTGAGAGAATCTCCAGTTTTGCAAGAGGCTTATACCAAAACTTGTCCCAATTCAGCCAAAAATTATACGTATGAAAACAGGGTTTAGATTATCCCAAACATCTCGCTACCTAGACCAATAATGTACTATGATTTGAATTCAACATAAAATGGATACAAATATTTGAATTGGAGAGCGTATGGTACGTGTAGTTCATAGTGAAATATGATTACTGCTATATGTATGTTTTTTGTTATCAAGATAATATTTAAATTATTGTATAACTTGACAACAATTGTATTCAAATAAGGAAAATTGATTCAAATTTAGTCCATATGGTAGACGACAATATATATGTTCACATGGTGGAGTAAAATGTTCATATATGATGGAAGATCAAAATGTACGACTACATCAATTATAAACTGCAAGGTCACCTAACGATATATTCGAATTCAACATAACATGGATTCAAAAATTGAAATTCGATATCATGGCATCTGTAATCATATAAAAAGGGACATTACTCTTTCTTTGGTGGGAATTGATTTTTTTTGTTGTTGACGGAAGTGCGAATCGATTTGGTACTGTGCAGGGTAATCTTGTTCTCCCGATTTTTTTAACATTTTTCTTGTAGTTTTTTCAATGGCATCTATAGCAATATAGTAAAAGGGTACATGACTCTCTTGTGTCTTGTATGAATTGTTTTTTTACACGTTAAGTTTGTTCTGCCGAACAAGGAATCCGCACCTTGTTATCCCGAAATTTTCAAGCTCGAGTATCTTTTGTCTCACCTGCTTTGAAACTACCGCTTCTTCAACCCGCGCCGCGCCTTGTTATCCCGAAATTTGGACGCGCGCGAGAACTCCCTCCTCATCCGAAATCGCTTCCGCAGCCCAGACACGCGAAATCCCCCTTCTACCCCTCAGCCGGAAATGAAGCTCCACGTCTCGGTGTCAAACCGGTGGGGGTACGCTGGTAACTTACCCTACATTTCGGAAAAGCGCGTCCCTAAGCTTGGCTCCCCCCTCCCCCTTCGCCCCCCCCATTCGTACACCGAGGCCGCCAAAACCCGCGAAACCCCACGCTCCTCCGTCGGCCTCTCGACCGCCGCCCAGCCGGAGACTCTTCCCCGACTACGTCGTCCACCGCAACAGCTCGTCGTCCCTCATCCACCGCACCAGATGAGGATCCGTTGTCGATCTCGTCGTCTCGCCGGATCAGCCGCCCTGTCCTCCACCTCCAAGGAGCTGCCCCGACGTTCGCCTTGACTATCGCGCCACCTCAATCCCCACAGCGCCGTCTTGACCTACCCCACTGGAACCGCATCACCCTCACCAATTCCTCCGATGAAGCCGAGGCTAACTCGGCGCCACCAAGGAGGTTCTGCACTCGCCGCTGCATTTTATCTTTTATTCGATCTCACGGTGCTGCCGGTGCTCGATACCGAGCAGACATGGCGTGTCTCCATCGACGGCGCCGTCGCCGGCCACATCATCCACGACGTCTCTCCCCCATGTTGTTGCTTCCTCGGCGGCGACTTCCACAACGGCACTAGCTGCAGCTGCTCCGGCTCTCGCTCGCGCTGCAGCTCTGTTCTTGCTGTCGGTCGCGCTGCTGCACTGCTCCTGCTTTCGTTCATGCTACTGCTCTGCTCTTGCTCTCGCGCAGCTGCTGCTGCACGACCTCCAGCGGCTACAGGAGTTGCTGCTTTAGCACTCGCTCGCGATGCTACTACACGACTTGCTCTCTGCTAGTGCATTCCCTGCTCGAGCGTCTGCTGATTTAGATCACTACTTCTCTGCTACTAGTGCTCGAACGCCCTAAACATCTATTGCAATGCTCTGTTACTAGTTCAATCAGTTTTGATAGTAAAATTCAGTTTTGACTGTGAAGTTCATTTTCTTCAGTTAAGTTCAGAGTGAACAGTACTTACAGCATCTGTCGGAGCGGCCGTGGCGTGATACGTCTCCAACATATCTATAATTTTTGATTGCTCCATGCTATATTATCTACTGTTTTGGACTATATTGGGCTTTATTTTCCACTTTTATATTATTTTTGGGACTAACCTATTAATCGGAGGCCCAGCCCAGAATTGTTGTTTTTGCCTATTTTAGTGTTTCGAAGAAACAGAATATCAAACGGAGTCCAAACGGAATGAAACCTTCGGGAACGTGATTTTCTCACCGAACGTGATCCAGGAGACTTGGACCCTACTCCAAGGAGTCAAAGAGGCAGTCACGAGGGTGGGGGGGCGCCCCCCTAGGGCGCGCCCCCTGCCTCGTGGGCCCCTCTGAGCTCCACCGACGTACTCCTTCCTCCTATATATACCTACGTACCCCCAAACGAACAGATAAGGAGCCAAAAACCTAATTCCACCGCCGCAACTTTCTGTATCCACGAGATCCCATCTTGGTGCCTGTTCCGGAGCTCCGCCAGAGAGGGCCGTCATCACGGAGGGCTTCTACATCATCATAGCCTCTCCGATGAAGTGTGAGTAGTTTACCTCAGACCTTTGGGTCCATAGTTAGTAGCTAGATGGCTTCTTCTCTCTTTTTGGATCTCAATACAAAGTTCTCCCCCTCTCTTGTGGAGATCTATTCATTGTAATCTTCTTTTTGCGGTGTGTTTGTTAAGACCGATGAATTTTGGGTTTATAATCAAGTCTATCTATGAATAATATTTGAATCTTCTCTGAATTCTTTTATGTATGATTGGTTATCTTTGCAAGTCTCTTTGAATTATCCGTTTGGTTTGGCCAACTAGATTGGTAGTTCTTGCCATGGGAGAAGTGCTTAGCTTTGGGTTCGATCTTGCGGTGTCCTTTCCCGGTGATAGAAGGGGCAGCAAGGCACGTATTGCATCGTTGCCATCGAGGATAACAAGATGGGGTTTATTTCATATTGCATGAATTTATCTCTCTACATCATGTCATCTTGCTTAAGGCGTTACTCTATTTTCAACTTAATACTCTAGATGCATGCTGGATAGCGGTCGATGAGTGGAGTAATAGTAGTAGATGCAGAATCGTTTCGGTCTACTTGTCACGAACGTGATGCCTATATACATGATCATGCCTAGATATTCTCATAACTATGCTCAATTCTGTCAATTGCTCAACAGTAATTTGTTCACCCACCGTAGAATACTTATGCTCTTGAGAGAAGCCACTAGTAAAACCTATGGCCCCCGGGTCTATTATCATCATATCAATCGCCATCACTTAAATCTTGTTTTGCTTTTTTACTTTGCCTTTACTTTTTACTTTGCATCTTTATACCAAAAATACCAAAAATATTATATCTATCAGATCTCACCCTCGTAAGTGACCGTGAAGGGATTGACAACCCCTAACCGCGTTGGTTGCGAGCTATTGTTTTGTGCAGGTACGAGGGACTTGAGCGTGGCGTCCTACTGGATTGATACCTTGGTTCTCAAAAACTGAGGGAAATACTTATGCTACTCTACTGCATCATCCCTTCCTCTTCGGGGAAAACCAACGGAAGCTCAAGACGTAGCAAGAAGGATTTCTGGCGCCGTTGCCGGGGAGTCTACGCAAAAAGTCAACATACCAAGTACCCATCACAATCCCTATATCTCGCATTACATTATTTGCCATTTGCCTCTCGTTTTCCTCTCCCCCCCAATTCACCCTTGCTGTTTTATTCGCCCTCTCTCTATATATATATATCCTCCCTCTCTATTTGCCTCTTTTGCTTGCTTGCCTTTTTGTTTGCTCGTGTGTTAGATTGCTTGTTTGTCGCGATGGCTCAAGATAATACTAAATTGTGTGACTTCACCAATACCAACAACAATTATTTTATTAGCACTCCGATTGCTCCTCTTACCGATGCTGAATCTTGTGAAATTAATACTGCTTTGCTCAATCTTGTTATGAAAGATCAATTCGTCGGCCTTCCTAGTGAAGATGCCGCTACTCATCTAAATAGCTTCGTTGATTTATGTGATATGCAAAAGAAAAAAGATGTCAATAATGATGTCGTTAAATTGAAGCTATTTCCTTTTTCATTTAGAGATCGTGCTAACGCTTGGTTTTCGTCTTTGCCTAAAAATAGTATTGATTCTTGGAACAAATGCAAAGATGCTTTTATCTCTAAGTATTTCCCTCCCGCTAAGATCATCTCTCTTAGAAACGATATTATGAACTTTAAGCAACTTGATTATGAACATGTTGCACAAGCTTGGGAGAGAATGAAATTAATGATACGTAATTGCCCTACTCATGGTTTGAATTTGTGGATGACTATACAAAAATTATATGCCGGATTGAATTTTGCTTCTAGAAATTTTTTAGATTCGTCCGCGGGAGGCACTTTCATGGAAATCACTTTAGGAGATGCTACTAAACTCCTAGATAATATTATGGTTAATTATTCTCAATGGCATACTAAAATATCTTCTAATAAAAAAGTGCATGCGATAGAAGAAATCAATGTTTTGAGTGGAAAGATGGTTGAACTTATGAAATTATTTGCTACTAAGAGTGTTTCTTCTGATCCTAATGATATGCCTTTGTCTACTTTGATTGAGAATAACAATTAATCTATGGATGTGAATTTTGTTGGTAGGAATAATTTTGGTAACAACGCTTATAGAGGGAATTTTAATCCTAGGCCATATCCTAGTAATCCTTCTAATAATTATGGGAATTCCTACAACAACTCTTATAGAAATTATAATAAGATGCCCTCTGAATTTGAGAATAGTGTTAAAGAGTTTATGAATTCACAAAAGAATTTTAATGCTTTGCTTGAAGAGAAATTGCTTAAAGTTGATGATTTGGCTAGAAACGTTGATAGAATTTCTCTTGAGATTGATTCTTCAAAGATTAGATCTATTCCTCCTAAGCATGATATCAATGAGTCTCTCAAAGCCATGAGAATTTCCATTGATGAGTGCAAGGAAAGAACCGCTAGGATGCGTGCTTCTAAAGATGACTTTATTAAAGCGTGTTCTTCCAATTCCTATGAAAATCAAGATGAAGATCTAAAAGTTATTGATGTGTCACCTATTAAATCTTTGTTTTGCAATATGAATCTTGATGAAACTTAATATGATCTTCCTTTACCTAGAAGGCGTTCTAAAAATTCGGAGTATTTAGATCTTTATGATGAAATTGATGAAAGTGGGATTGAAAGAAATAAAAATCTAGATGTTGCTAAACCCACTATATTGGATTTCAAGGAATTTAATTATGAAAATTGCTCTTTAATTGATTGTATTTCCTTGTTGCAATCCGTGCTAAATTATCCACATGCTTATAGTCAACATAAAGCCTTCACCGAACATATTGTTGATGCCTTGATGCAATCTTATGAAGAAAAACTTGAGTTGAAAGTTTCTATCCCTAGAAAACTCTATGATGAGTGGGAACCAACTATTAAAATTAAAATTAAAGATCATGAGTTTTATGCTTTGTGTGATTTGGGTGCTAGTTTCTCCACTATTCCAAAGACTTTGTGTGATTTGCTAGATTTCCGTATTTTTGATGATTGCTCTCTAAATTTGCATCTTGCGGATTCTACTATTAAGAAACCTATGGGAAGGATTAATGATGTTCTTATTGTTGCAAATAGGAATTATGTGTCGGTGGGAACGACACCTATGGGATCACAAGAATCCCTACTGTGGTTAGCGGGGCGCGGGGTCGTGAGAAGAGCGGATCAAACAGATAGCACATGGTTCGTTTATCCAGGTTCAGGCCGCGAGGATTGTATATCTGTGTTCTTGAGCTAGCTATGGGGCGCGAGGAGCTCCAAAAAGGCGAATCCTTCTCCTGGTCGCCTCGGACCTACTTTTATAGAAAAAGGGGTTGCCACAGTGGCACACAGGAGGTGGAAAGGGTACAGTGATGCGAGGTTATCCCTCGCATTACATGACAAGGCGCATTTAATGCGTCTTGCCTAGGTGTCCTTGCTTTATCGGAGACGGGGGAGAGATCTGTCTCGTCCGTCGCCGCTCCTTCTTGTGTCGACACGCGCCCTGGCCAGCGACGCCTGCGATGCCATGTAGGTAGGCAGGCAGCTGAGGTGGCACAGTGGTGGGTCTTCATGAAGATCTGCATGCCGCCACGCAGGTGCCTGCATAGCTGGTTGGGTCGGCAGCTGCATGCGAACGGCGGTGGAGGTTTAGTCGGCATGGGCCTAATGGTGGCCCTGCGGGTGTCCTCGGCAAGGGCCTTGCCGGGGCCCCGGCAAGGGTCTTGCCGAGGCGCCTGCTGTCATCCCCGGCAAGGCGCTTGCCGGGGACCTTGTGGTCTTCCTCGGCTGGGATCCCGCCAAGGGTTGTCGCCTCCTTAGTGCGTATCTGATCTTGAATGTCTTCGCAAAGATCTGCATGCCGCGACGGGGATGTCTTCCGAATCCTTGCCCTTTGGGGGCAGTGGACTCAAGGGTGGTTTGCTCCGTAGGCGCGGGACGATTCGCCGCGGCAAGGGTCTTGCCGGGGCTGCTAGAACTGTCTCCCGGCAAGGATCTTGCCGGGGGAGTCCGCTTCGTCCCCTTTGCTCTTTGTGGTCTTGACCTTGTTGTTGTTCTAGTTCTCTTGAGCTTCAGTCTTACCTTGGCTCACCTCCCTTGCCTTGCTTGGTGTGGTGGTGTCCGCGGCTCAGACTGCCTGTGCACAGTTATAGGGGTACAAAAAGTGTACCCCTCTTTTTGTACACCGACAGGAGCCCCCGGGCCTGGGCCACACATAAGCGCAACGCGTTATTGGGCTAGGCCCAAAAACGGTGCGCGGGCAGGCGGGGCGGTTTTTACCGCGGTAAGGTTCTTCGCGCGCTGCGTTTCCCACGACTCCCGCGTGTGGCGCGGCATGGGGAGGCGCGTGTGACGTGGGCGGCATGCGTGGGGTTGGTTCCCGCAGGCATGCGTCACATCGTAGTAAAGGGGCGGTTCGCGCCTTCCCCATAAACGGAGGGAGGCGTGGAGGCGCGGCCCATTTACTGAATGGGGCTGAGGCGTGGTCTTCAAGGCGTCCACTCCCCACGATCACGGGGTGGGGAGTGGTCGTCTCACCCGTCCTCTCGGTTCTGCACGTCCGCCACGTGTCTCCCATGCGCCTGGGGTGGCAAACGGTGGAGGCGGGAAACCGGGTCGTCGCTGGTTGGGGCGGCGGGTCAGTCCTGGCTCCCTGCGCCTTCCGTATCTTGATTGGCCGAGCGGGGCAGCCGAGCCCCAACCCCGATCCTTTATAAAGAGCGGGAGGGGGATGGCGTCCCGCATTCTTTCATCTTCTTCTTCCTTCAGCTTCTGCTCCTCCCTTCCATCCGTCATGGAGAGAGGGAATCCTGGTCCTTCAACAATGGCAGCGAGGGTCGCCTCTCGACAATGCGTCCCTCCTTCTCCTGCGCCTGCGGTGGCAGAGCCAGCCGCGAGGGGAAGGGGGAGGGGGTGAGGCCGGGGCGCTCGGGGAAGAGGAGGACAGGGTGGCGCGCCAGCCTCGCCTCCGCCAGCAGATCCTCCTCCAATGGACGGCCATGTTGGGGATGACCCTTGTGAGTTCTTCGTCAGGCTGCACCGGCCGCCGCGCCGTCGCCTTCGTCTCCCGACTCCATTTGCGCGGGAGATGGAGCTGGATCCGCCGGAGTCGTTGCGGCTGCACATGAGGGGCTGTGGGATCAGTGGCACGCGGGTCCGCGTCGACTTCCCCGCCCCTCACGTGATGTATCATCGCCGGGGATGGAAGACGTTTGCTCATATCCACCGCTTGACGGAGGGGCTCACTCTCCATTTTAAGCTGATGGAGGGTGGCCTTCTCTCCGTCAAGGTCTTCGGGTGCTTTGGGACCCGTGCAAGGTGCTGCGTGGAGAGCTCTTCTGATAGTGAAGACTCCTCCTCGGGCGGGAGTGACGAGCAGGACAGCGGCAGCGACGACGAGGGTAGTAGGCGGCAGCAAGATGGGTCCGACTAGGTGTCGGGTGCTGCTCCGTGCGGCACCGGCGACCCCATCATCCGTGTCGCCGGCTCCTTGAACTTCTCGGGGTCGTCTCCTTGGGCGGCTGGCGTTGGGAGGCTGCATAAGAGGAAGAGGGCGGGCGGCAAGGCCGTCAAGTCGGAGTACGCGGGCACCGACGCCTTCGACGCGTGCTGATGTCCTGCCGCCTCGTCTTCGAGCTCTACTTCCGGCGCCGCCATCACCATCCAGCCTTTGGACGGCCGCCAAGATGTTCTCTTGGTGTCTTCTGCCACCCGTAGCTCGCCTAGGCGCTCCTTTTGTCCCTTTCGCCTCCTTGACCTGCCTCCTGAGGAGAGGGACAAGAAAGGGATTACGGGCACCTTATCTCTTTTTAGTTTGTAAGCCTTCGAGCCTCTGTTGAATTTAAAAACTTGTAATCCCATCATTCATGTTTTTCATTCCCTATGGACTGTACCTGAGTGGAATGTTTTTTAATGAAAAAGGGATGCTTGCCGGGTCATTTGTTTGCGGGTGGAACCCACGACAAGGAGTAAATCATTGATATCTTCAAGATAAACATTTCCTTGCCCGGCAACAGGCCTTGCCGTCTCCCACTTCGCTCGACCTTCCTCACTGAGTTTCATCCTTTCATCCTTTGGCGGAGGCAGGGATGAGGCCGGTTCAGGCTCCTTGTTTCATCCTTTCGCTGCCGCGACTACGACCAAACTTGGCCCCAGGAACAAGCCCTAGGGCCTAGAGTTATGGGAGCACGGTAGCTTAGGGGAAAACGAGGTTTCACATACCTCAGTCCATAATGGAATGCATGATAAGGGATGAAGAACTTATCTGAAGCTGCAGTCCCCGGCAACCCTGGTTCGCCGTGGGTGAATCTTTGCTCTTGCAGCCCCCGGCAATACTGGCTTGCCGGGGCTAGATGCTGGTCTGTTCCTCTTTTTTCCCCAAGTGGTTCGGCACGGATATCTGTGTGTCCTGTGAACCAAAGAAGATAAAAGAAAGACAAAGAGACGCACACTCGACCTCTAAGCTAGGGGTTAGTCGCCGCTAAGCACTATCAACCCTAACCAAGGATGAGACTCGAACTATCATGCATGCTATAACTTAGGGCGCCAGCGCTTCATTTATTTATGCTCAGGGTCTGCGCCTGGCTTTGTACAGAGGGTTACATGCGTCATCGGCAAGGTTCGTACAAAAGGTGGCTTGCCGGGGGGGCCGGCAAGCCACGCCTCACGGGTAAAACTTGCGAAGATGCTCAATGTTCCAGGAGTTACTTACCGGAACGGCATCTTCGGTCTCCAGGCGGACTGCACCGGGCCTGGTGACTCGTATTACCCGATAAGGGCCTTCCCACTTTGGCGTCAACTTGTTAGAATTCTTGGCCGATTGAACGCGCCAAAGAACAAGGTCACCTTCCTCAAAGCTTCGGGCATGAACCTTGCGGCTATGGTAGCGGCGCAAGGCTTGCTGGTAGCACGCTGCTCTCACAGCCGCCCGAATTCGATCTTCCTCAAGGAGCGTTGCGTCATCTTGCCGCAATTGCTCTTGCTCAAGCTCGTCATAAGCGAGTACTCGAGGTGACCCGTATATGAGTTCCATGGGGAGAACTTCTTCTGCCCCGTATACCAGGGCAAAGGGTGTCTGGCCGGTGGCTCGATTTGGTGTCGTTGTGATTGACCAAAGAACTGCCGGCAATTCATCAATCCAGCGCCTTCCACTCTTGTGCAGTCTGTCAAAGGTCTTCGTCCTCAGGCCTCGCAGTACTTCAGCATTTGCCCTCTCAGCTTGACCATTGCTTCGTGGGTGAGCAACGGAAGCGAAACAGACCTTGCTGCCGAGGTCTTGAATATATTGCATGAAGGTGTGGCTTGTGAACTGCGTGCCGTTGTCGGTGATAACCCTATTGGGTACACCAAAATGGCACACCAGTCCTTTGAAGAACTTGACGGCTGACTGTGCTGTGACCTTCCTCACTGCTTCCACTTCTGGCCACTTTGTGAACTTGTCGATTGCAATGTACAAGTACTCAAAGCCCCCGACAGCGCGGGGGAAAGGGCCCAGTATGTCGAGCCCCCAGACCGAGAAAGGCCAGGAGAGAGGAATGGTTTGAAGGGCTTGAGCTGGCTGATGAAGCTTCTTTGAATGGAACTGACATGCTTCACACCTGGTGACTAGTGTCGTCGCATCCTGGAGGGCGGTGGGCCAGAAGAAGCCTTGCCGAAACGCTTTGCCGGCAAGGGCCCTTGACCCGATGTGGGATCCACATATGCCTCCATGTATCTCCGCCAACAGCCCCAGTCCTTCCTCTTGAGGGATACACTTCAATTCACGCCGTTCAACCTCTTTCTGTACAGGACGTCATCGACGAACTGGTACATAGTAGAGCGACAGGCTACTTTTTCCACTTCTTCCTGCTCCTCAGGAAGTTCCCCTGTTTGGAGGAATCGGAAAGTATGCTGTGCCCACGCTGGAGCCTGGGGCTCGACGGCAACGACTAAAGGCATTTCCTCCGCTATCGGAGCGGCTGTCTCCATGGCAAGAGCTTGAAGCTCTGTCGGAGCTAGCCGTCCCGTGGCGGGCTCAGTGTCTCCGGCAACACCCTTGCCGGCGGCTCCGGGGAGCTCGGCGGGAAAGAACTTGCCGGGCCCTGATTTTCTCCTCTTGTTCTGCTCTGTTGATGGATCAACGAATGGCTGAGTTAGCCGAAGCACAAAGGTACCTGGTTCCACAGGTAGCTTGAGGGCAGCGTGTTTTGACAGGTAATCGGCGATATCATTCTCTGCTCGGGGAACGTATTCTGCCTGTATACCGCCAAAACGCTCTTCCAGCTTTCTCACTTCATCGACGTAGGCCTTCATCAATGGGCTCTGGTAATCCTTGTTGACTTGCTTGACGACAAGTTGCGAGTCGCCTCTGACGATGAGTTTCTTGATTCCGAGGTCCACTGCGATCCTAAGACCGGCAAGTAGCCCTTCGTACTCAGCCGTATTGTTTGTTGACACCTCCCTGGGGAAGTGCATCTGGATCACGTACTTGAGGTGCTCTCCGGTGGGCGCGACAAGCAGTACGCCAGCCCCGGCGCCTTGTAAGGAGAAAGCTCCATCAAAGTACATGATCCAGTCGCAACTTGCCTCCTTGCCGGGGAGAGTAGTCTCTTTGGTTCCTTCGTCAGGCGTCGCGGTCCATTCTGCAATGAACTCCACCAGGACTCGGCTTTGAATCGTCGAGGTACTCTCAAACTTGAGGCCAAAGCTAGACAGTTCCAGTGCCCACTCTACGATCCTTCCTGTTGCATCTGGATTGTGCAATATCCGTTGCAGAGGGAGGCGAGTGACGACAGTGATTTCGTGCGCCTGGAAGTAGTGACGCAGCTTCCTCGAGGCCATAAGAAGGCCGAAGAGCAGTTTCTGCACACCGGAGTACCTCGATCTAGCCCCCTGCGGGAGGGAACTAACAAAGTAGACCGGGTGCTGCATCATTTTCTTCTTCGGCGGCACTTCAATTGGCTGCGTGGTCTCGGCATCGGTGGCATTGGGCTCCGTCGCTGCTATTACCTCATCATCAATTTCTCTCTGCGCCACTAGTGCGGCGCTGACCACCTGGTTCGTTGCCGCCAGGTACAGCAGCAACGGTTCCTGTGGCCTAGGCGCAACTAGTATTGGCGCGGAGGAGAGGTACCTCTTCAAATCTTGCAATGCTGCTTCGGCTTCTGGCGTCCATGTAAGTGCATATAGTGCCACCCCTAGTTGGTTTTGGAGTATTGACGACAAACCTAGTTGAGGGACTGATGTGTTTGTGAGAATTGCAGGATAACACAGGTAGAAGTCCCTCATCGATTCGGTTTTCCTACCAGAGATGACCCCTAAAATGTATGAAGACATTGATGTCAAAGGTGGTATATGAAGATATTCTCATTAAAGACTATGACAAGAGAAGACATCGCATGAAGCCTATGGAGCTCGAAGAATTAGATCTTTTGTAGTTCTGTTTCTTCTTTGTTGAGTCATAGGAACCACCGTACTGTTAAGTGGAGTCCAAGTGAACCAGTTAGAATGACTGAAGTGATGCTTAACCAAAACCTATGTCTTCGAGTGAAGACTATGAGAGCGAAACTTGTCCAGAGTCGGACAAGTCAGCTTTGCTTGTAGCCCAAGTAAAGCTGCCGCGTGAGTTTGAAATCTGACCGTTGGAACACGTGTCAGTTCCTTAGTGACCCAGGGTCATTTCGGACAAATCAGGTCGGGTTGCCTAGTGGCTATAAATAGCCCACCCCCTACAACCATAAACGGTTGGCTGCTTAGAGTTAGAGTACGGCTTTTGTCGTTTGAGAGCAACCCACCTCGAAGCTTTTGAGAGAGAATTCCTTGCGAGGATAAAGCACTGACCACCCAGAGCCTAAGAGTGTTAGGCATCACTTAAGTCTTCTTGTCTGTGTGATCTGAAGACTTATTACACTTGAGGACTGTGAATCCTCCAGCCGGTTAGGCGTCGCGTTCTGAGCATCCAAGAGACATTGTGGATCGCCGGTGAACGAAGTCTGTGAAGGTTTGGGAGTCTACCTTGAAGACTTACCAGAGTGATTGGGCGAGGTCTATGTGACCTTAGCTCAAGGGGAATACGGTGAGGACTGGGTGTCCTGAGCTGCGTGTTCAGGACTGGGTGTCTGGGACTATGTGTCCTCAGGTTTAAATACCTAGCTGCCCTAACCAGACGTACAGTTGTCACAGCAACTAGAACTGGTCCAACAAATCATTGTCTTCAACGAGTCACTGGTTTCATCCTTGCCTTCCCTTTACTTACTGTTGGTCCTTGTGAAGTCATTGTATGATTGCACTATCTTTTGTCTTCAATGAGTGACTGCGTGTTCTGTTTGGCTTCATAATATCTTCCTACCTAATCCTCACTACATTGCTGCTATTAGTCATTGTGCTTTCACTTCATTGAATACTTGACTATGGTTTGCCTAGTGTAGTCTACCTTCCGCTGCATGGTAATAGGTTTATTTCTATCATTTGTCTTCGAAACTTTCACGTTTTGAAGACTTTCATAAAAATCGCCTATTCACCCCCCCCTCTAGTCGATATAACGCACTTTCAATTGGTATCAGAGCAAGGTACTCCCTTGTTCTGTGTGATTCGGTTTAACCACCTGAAGTTTTAGCTATGTCGACTGCAGGGATAATTAAAGTCTCCGCTGCGTGCCCCGTCTTCGATGGAACTGAATATCCCTACTGGAAGAATAAGATGCGCATGCATCTTGAAGCCATTGACGTCGACCTATGGTGTGTCGTCAAGAACGGCGTTCCCAAGGCTGGAGAAGGTGATACTGCTGCTGACGTCAAGAAGTTCGTTCAACTGGACTCTACTGCCAAGAATATCATATGTGGTCATCTGACCAAAGGACAGTATGGCCACGTGAGTTCTTTGGAAACATCTAAGCTAGTCTGGGACTGGCTCTCCAAGGTCAACGAAGGCGTCTCAACTCAGAGAGATCAGAGAATCAATGTCCTTCGCAACCTCTTCAACCGCTTCAAGCGAAATGACAATGAGAATGTCCAACTCACGTTTGATCGACTCACTGACATCACAAATGAGCTTCAAGCCCTCGGCGCTACTGAGATCACCAAGCATGAAGTCGTCAAGACACTACTGAGATCACTTGACAGTTTGCTTGACACCCTAGCCCTGATGATTCAAGAACGTCATGATTTCAAGACACTCGATCCGTCTGACATACTTGAGAGGCTCAACACACATGAGTTTCAGCTTTCTGAGAAAAGAGATATCTACGGTCCAAACTATGGGCGAACTCGTGCCTTGAAGGCAAGAGCTGTCTCCTCATCTGAAGAAGAATCTGACAGCAGTTCTGATGATCCTGAAGACATTGGAAGGGAACTTGCTATGCTTGTGAAGAAGTTCCAAAAATTCACCAAGAAGAAAGGTTTCAGAAAGTCTTCACGATCAAGCTCAAGGAATGATGAAGCTTCTGCTCATGACTACAAGAAGAAAACATGTCACAAGTGCAAGAAACCTGGCCACTTCATCTCTGAGTGTCCGCAGTGGGACAATGAGAACAAAAAGAAGAAGAAGAGCAAGGAATATGACTCTGACGACAAGAAGAAGAAGAAATACTCAAAGTCTTCTTCCAAGTCTTCCTCAAAGTCTTTATCACACAAGAAGAGCTCATCTGGCAAGGCACGTGCGTTTGTTGGCAAGGAAATGGATTCAGAGGAGGAGTCCGCTTCTGAGGAGATGGAGGTGGAGTCTGAGGAGGAGTCCGATTCTGGCGTTGCTAGTCTGGCTACAGCATACGTTGCCAAGTCCATCTTCAACACTGAAGACAATGACTTCATCACCGACACCAATGCAAATGACAAGGACTACTCCGCTCCTACCTACTGCTTCATGGCACGCGGTGCCAAGGTAAACACGCGCTACTCAATATCAAACATCTAGTGAAGATGACTCTGATTGTGGTTCAAAACCCAGCTACAAAACACTTGCTAAAATTGCAACTGAACAACAGAAAGCTATGGAACATATTCAAAAACTGTTAGACAAAAGCGATGATCTGTTAGGCGCTGAAATGACTCGATCTGAGTCCTTAATTGAAGACATAAAAAATCTTCACGTTAAGTATGAGGAACTTGAAAGTCGTCATGAAACGCTCTCAACATCTCATGAAAAGCTTTCCTATGATTATCTTCAAAGGAAGCAAGATCTTGAGACATTGAGAGCGTCTCATCAAGATCTTCAAAAGGAAAATGAGTCACTTCGCGCCGAACAGATCAGTTCCGCTCAGGAAGGATTTGAACCACCATGTCTTAAATGCATTGAGCGTGATAATGCTACTTCTGTTGCTGAATGTTCTACTGCTGCTACTGTTGCAATATCTTCAACTGTTGGTGTGGGAACTAACCCCTCTGCTAAGGATACCACTGCTATTGCTGATGAGAATGCTAGGTTGAAGACATAACTTGAAACAGGGATGTACAAAAGTCTTAAAGGTCATCAGACACTATGTGATGTCCTCAAAAGGCAGATCCTGAACCGAAACCCGAGGAAAGAGGGTGTTGGGTTCGTAAGGAAAATGAATTTTTATGGCTCTTACTGGAAACCTGAGCAGTACCCCAAAACCACATGGGTTGCTGCAAAGGAACCTTCAGCAGATCCATCCAATCTATCTGGCTTCACTTGTGCTAACCCCATTGTCATTGATGAATCCTTTGATGCAAACTATAAACTATTTAAGAATCAGAATGGTGAAGTGTTTGCCAGGTATATTGGTACTAACTGCAGGAATGGACCGCCTATGAAGAAGATCTGGGTGCCGAAAAGGTGTTTGGAAAATCTTCCTGTGAATGTCATCATGACACCGCAGGTGAAGAAGACAAACCCCAGACCACAGACTTCATACGGCCCAAAGGCATCATACAGACAGAGGACTCACCTGAGTCGCGCTAACGCAAATGTTTTGCAGCGAAACCATACTCAGGCCTATGAATATGAGCGCGGTTCATCAAACTGCCATGTTCATAAGACCAAGAACTATTCTGCTTATTCTTATGAGTACTATTGTCCGCCTGCAAGACTTTTTGCTAGGGCTCCAAAGCCAAAGTTCTCAGACGCTGCACTTAGACTTATTGCTTCTAAGCCACCCTTGAAGATGTGGGTGGCTAAGAAAGCTTAACTCTCTTTTGCAGGGAAAGGTCTCCAGCAGAAAACCAAAATCTTCTGATGCTATTGCTGGGGACCTTAAACATCTTGTAGGGCGCAAGATCAAATGCCCAAATGGTCTTACTATGTACTTCATTCCTGAATCGCTTGCTACTCTCCCTATTAGTCCTAATTTGGATCTAAGCTTTCATAACCCACTGGTTCGTCAAATGTTTTTGCTTCACAATTCTCTTCGTGAAGCCTATCCCCCTAACTGCACTGTAGGGTACGACACCAGCTTCTTTAGAATGGATTATTGATAGTGGGTGTACCAGTCACATGACTGGCAAAAGAAGCCTTCTTATGGACTCAACCTTACGTCCATCCGACAAGAGTCACATCACATTTGCTGACACTGGTAAAAGTAAGGTATTGGGTCTAGGTAGAGTTGCAATCTCAAAGGATCAACACATGGATAAAGTCATGCTTGTTGAATCCCTTGGCTTCAACTTAATGTCTGTCTCAATGCTTTGTGATTTGAACATGATCGTAATGTTTGGAAAATATCGCTGCCTTGTTCTAATGGAATCTGACAAGTCTCTAGTGTTCGAAGGGTATCGGAAAGATGATTTGTACGTGGTAGATTTCTAAGCAGGACCACAGCTTGCCGTATGTCTTCTAGCAAAAGCTTCAGAATGCTGGCTCTGGCATCGGAGGCTAGGGCATGCTGGCATGAGGAACCTCCACACCCTTGCAAAGAAGAAGCATATCATAGGCATCGAGGGCGTCAAGTTCAATAAAGATCACTTATGCGGTGCCTGTGAAGCAGGAAAGATGACGAGGGCCAAACATCCCTCGAAGACAATCATGACAACCACTCGACCCTTCGAACTGCTCCACATGGATCTTTTCGGTCCCACTCATTACTCAACTCTTACTACTACTGCTTGTCTCTATGGCTTTGTCATTGTTGATGATTATTCTAGATATACTTGGGTGCACATAATCCTCTACAAGACTGAAGTGCAGGATGTCCTTAGACGCTTCGCCAATCAAGCAATGAACAACTATGGCGCCAAGATAAAGCACATCAGAAGTGACAATGGCACTGAATTCAAGAACACTGGCCTTGATACATATCTCGATACTTTGGGCATCACACATGAATTCTCAGCTCCGTACACGCCACAGCAGAATGGCGTCGTCGAACGCAAGAACAAAACACTCATTGAGATGGCCCGAACGATGCTAGATGAATACAAGACTCCAAGAAAATTCTGGCCTGAAGCCATTGATACTGCATGCCATACAATCAATCGTGTTTATCTTCACAAGCCTCTGAACAAGACATCTTATGAGCTCCTTACTGGCAAGAAGCCAAATGTCAGTTACTTCAGAGTATTTGGCGCCAGGTGCTGGAACAAGGATCCACATCACACTTCAAAATTTGCACCAAAAGCACATGGGGGTTTTATGCTTGGATATGGAAAGGATTCACACTCCTACAGAGTTTTCAATCTCTTTCATTATAAAGTGGTTGAAACAGTGGATGTGCGGTTCGATGAGACTAACGGTTCACATAGAGAGCACCTGCCAAATGTGCTACATGAAGTTCCATCTAGTGAATCAATCAAACTAATGGGAACTGGAGAAATCATACCCTCTGAAGCTCAACCTGAAGAGGAACTTATCATCTCCGCACCTGATCAACCTGAAGACAATGCTCAGCCTGAAGACAATCCCTCTAACAACGACAATGATCAGCAAGAGCAAAATCCTCGCCCTGTACATCCTCGTGTTGCCAATGAAGTGCAGATTGAGAGAATAATTGATAGCATCAATGCACCTGGTCCGCTCACTCGTTCAAGGGCAACTCAGCTAGCAAATTTCTGTGGGCACTTCGCATTCGTCTCAATAACAGAACCCAAGAAGGTTGAAGAAGCCTTCATGGAACCTAAATGGATTCAAGCTATGCAAGAAGAGCTTCAACAGTTTGAGCTGAATAATGTATGGGAACTGGTTAAGCATCCTGATCCTCGGAAGCACAATATAATAGGCACCAAATGGATATACCGCAACAAGCAAGATGAGCATGGTCAAGTTGTCAAAAACAAAGCTCGTCTCGTTGCTCAAGGATATACTCAAGTGGAAGGCATTAACTTCGATGAAACATTTGCTCCTGTGGCTCGACTTGAAGCCATACGCATACTGCTGGCCTATGCAAATCATCATAACATACTTCTATATCAAATGTATGTGAAGAGTGCTTTTATCAATGGCAAGATTGAAGAAGAAGTGTATGTTGCACAACCGCCTGGCTTTGAAGATCCAAAACATCCTGACATGGTATACAAGCTCAACAAGGCACTGTATGGCCTCAAACAAGCCCCTCGGGCTTGGTATGACACACTCAAATACTTCCTGAAGAGCAAAGGCTTCATACCTGGTTCCCTCGACCCCACTCTCTTCACGAAGACATATGATGGTGAACTGTTTGTGTGACAAACATATGTGGATGATATCATCTTCGGCTGCACCAATCAGAAGTACAGTGAAGAGTTTGGATATATGATGCAAGAGCAATATCAGATGTGCATGATGGGAGAGCTGAAGTTCTTCCTCGGTCTTCAAATACGACAGCAACGCAACGGCATCTTCATATCTCAAGAGAAGTATCTCAAAGATTGCCTGAAGAAGTTCGGTATGCAAGACTGCAAAGGCTTCACGATGCCAATGCCAGCCAAACATCATCTGGGTCCCGACGACAATGGTAAAGAGTTTGATCAAAAGGTATACCGCTCCATGATTGGTTCTTTACTTTATCTATGTGCATCTAGGCCAGATATTATGCTTAGTGTTTGCATGTGTGCTAGATTCCAAGTGGCACCAAAGGAGTCGCATCACTTAGCTGTGAAGCGAATTCTTCGATATTTGGCTCACACCCCAACTCTAGGATTATGGTATCCAAAGGGCTCAGAGTTTGATCTGGTTGGATTCTCGGATGCTGATTATGCTGGTGACAAGGTGGATCGCAAGTCTACATCAGGCACATGTCATTTTCTGGGATGATCACTTGTATGTTGGTCTTCAAAGAAGCAGAACTGTGTATCTCTCTCCACTGCTGAATCTGAATACATTGCTGCTGGATCTTGCTGCGCTCAGCTTTTGTGGATGAAGCAAACACTCAAGGACTATGGCATTCATCTGAAGCAAGTGCCACTCTACTGCGACAACGAAAGCGCCATCAAGATTGCCAACAACCCAGTTCAGCACTCGAAGACAAAGCACATTGAAATTCGTCATCACTTTCTCAGAGATCATGTTGTGAAGGAAGACATTGATATCATACACGTCAACACTGAAGAACAATTGGCAGATATCTTCACCAAGCCCTTGGATGAGAAGAGATTTTGCAAGTTACGGTGTGAGCTAAATATCTTGGAATCCTCAAATGTCCTGTGATCAGGCACACATCCTAACACTTATGCATATTGATGACTTAGATGTGCAACACACGAAGTAAAGTATATCCTCAATCAATGAAGACATACATCCTAAGTGTGAATATATCAATATGGAATTTGACTTCGGAGCGCCACGATAATTGTGCGCCGTGTCTGGGTCTAATACTTCCTATACGATGGGTAACGCCACCACCAAAGGTTCTGTTTGAAGTGTTTCACTCATGGCGTTACAGTTGCTATGTCCTCACATTTGGTTTGGCTTCAATTTCAACATGTCTTCATGATTATCTTCACTATGTTGAATATATATATATACTAGTGTTCTGTCCTCTACAGCATTCACTTATAGCTATGTCTTAGTGTTGAGTCTTTTGAACTAAGTGAATGTGATCAGACCCTAACCTCTCTATGCTTTCTATCTCAAACTCTACCTCTCCAAGTCATATGCATTCTATTGAAACTGTCGAATGTCTTCTCTGCACCCTTGTCAGCAGAAGATACAGAGACAAACATTAAGTCCGTTTTCAATGCTCATTCCTTCACCTGAAACCCGGAGAAGTGGGAACGACCACCCGACAATCCAGGCGTGCGTGGGACGTGGAACAACCTCCGACATGCTGCATGATGGCCACGTGTTCCTCAGATGTGAATCGCCAGGGGCACCTGTGTAATAACACTGAGCCGCGCCTATACCTATAAATACACGCCTCACCGCAGTCATTATCTCTTCTTCCACTCTCGCACGAACCCTAGCGCCACCGCTAGCCCTCGACGACGCCGGCGACGAAGCGCTTCGCTGCCGCAACCTCTCCGACGCCGTCTTCACGCCGACCGCGGACATCATCTTCTCCGCCGTCGCCGTAGGTGTCCTCCGTCGCCAAGTTAGGGCACGGAAGATCGAACTACTCGGCCTCCTCTTCCACTCTGTCTAGCAGTTCTTCGTGTGGTAAATAAAACTTCCTTTTTACGGCCCCTTTGATCCTATAGCTTTGTCACTTTCTACCACAAGCAGTTTCTATTCACACAAGTTGGATCTCTTTCATACTGCATCTCATAACATGCCTAGTATATTCACTTATGCTTCACAAAGTAGTTAGATTCCTCACTTGTACTAATCTCTGGATTCGTACAAATCTGGAACCAACTCCTTATCTATGAGTGAATGTCTTCGCACGATGAGGTCAATGTCTTCTAAACTGATTTAACTTCAAAATCTTCTGAGAATGCATATGACATCTTCCCCTTCCCTCGCACCTTAATGCTGTCACAGGTACATGTCTGTGGGAGAATCCCTTGGTTCTCATAGTCTGCATTCATTTGCAGAATACTTACAGCATCATATAAATTCTCCCGAAGCCAGTTCCTGTTTGTCCAGCAAGCGAAAACCTTTGAAACCTTTGAACGTATTGAAGCCTTTCAGTTTAAAATTCATGGCTTCAGAGAAATCTGCAAGGAAGGGAGGCAGACAGCGTCATGGCGGAACATCAACAGATCTGCATGATGACCTCTTAGAACTTTACAAGACAGATCCTGAAGAGGATTATAATCAGCGCAAGACCCGAATCTAGTGGATTCGAAGATATTGGGCAGAACAATGGTTCAAATACCGGTTTGTGACCCAAGAATATGCTGAGAAAAATGCTATCAAGCGACCGTGGGGAGACATCCTATACAAGAATCTTCAACCCAGGTCCAGAGAAGAAGCCATTGAACAAGGCTTCTATCCCTGCATGGTCCGTGGGCCACAGCCTGCAGATGCACACCCATCGTCACTACTATGGTGCTGTGACGACAATCTGTTCAAGCGCAACTTCCAGTTTGCCAAGAACTCAGCGAAGCAGAACAAGAAGTCTTTGGGTTTAGACTTCAACCCTGGTCCCTCTGCTCCCCGTGCCGATGGAACTCACGAAGCTGAACCCAATTTTCTTGGGCCCTTCTACAACCTTGAAGGTCTCATCACCCATATCGTGGTTCAAGGGACTGCCGTGAATGAGCCTGCAGATGACGCTGACTCAGATGAAGCGCCTGCAGCGCCGAAGCCAAAGAAACTGAAGCAGCCAAAAGCTTGAGTATTCTATAGTCTCACCTAAATAGCTTGGCGTAATCATGGTCATAGCTGTTTCCTGTGTGAAATTGTTATCCGCTCACAATTCCACACAACATACGAGCCGGAAGCATAAAGTGTAAAGCCTGGGGTGCCTATCAAAGCCGGCCCCTTCACCAAAAATCTCAAGGGCGAAGCCATTGGCAACTGCACCTCCTGAAGACAGTGTGCAGTCTGAAGACTTATCACGCGTCTCCAAGCCCCAGAAGGCCAAGATGCCTCTGTCTCACACTGGCAAAGAGCTAACAGCTGCTGCCATTCTGCGCAACGACGACATTGATCTGTCAAGTGATGAAGATCTTGCAGATGACGCTCTTGAGCAACTCATCAAGAGCAAAGAAGAAGCAGAAATCTTCAATGATCTGCCTCTCTTTGATGTCACCATCATCCACAACTTCATTGACGAGTGGTTTGACACGCCAAACATCAGCTTTGAAGATCTGCAGCTACCCATTGGCCTCAGTGTCGCCTTCCAAGGCGCCATTGCTTCAGAACTTGCTATTGCCCAGCGCATTGTTGAACTGAAGCAGAAGATTGACTATGAAAAGGCTCAGTTCAAGAAGCATATGGCCAAGCTCAGCGTGCAAGAAGTGAAGAACTTCAAGACAATGATGCACGAGCTCAAGGAAGCCTTTGTGAAGAAGCGTGCAGAAGCTCAGGGTTCGCGTGAGCGCATGAAGACTCTGGCTGACAGATGTGTGCAAGCCTATAATGAGGCTGAGAAGCGCAAGGCACTTGGGCGTCCTGGCATCGACCCCAGGATGGCCGCAAAGAAGAAGAAGAAGCCTGCTACGGCTGAACCTGATGCACCAAGGCAAGAAGCAGTTCCGATTGTCTTCCCAACTAGACTGACTGGCTCGAAGCCAAAAAGCCGGTCAACAGCTTCAGAGCTCAAGAAGACAAGGACTGCTGAGGCTGAAGCCAGGAAGAGGAAACACTCTGAAGCCTCTCCTACTGCCCCCACCAAGAAAAAGAGAAAGACCAAGAAAGCTCGGGCTGCTCCCACAGAGCCCTTGATAGTTGAACCCATTTCTATGGTTCATCCTGACGCAGAACGTCAACTGACAGTTCATGAGCCTGCTTCCACAGAGGCTCCTGAAGCTGAAGACATTCCAGCAGCTGATCCCATCGCTGCTGAAGACATTGGTCATCATGACAATGTAGAAGATGATGCAGTCCTTCCTCAGTTGAAAACAGCGAACTCATCAGCATTGGTCGTCCACTGACGCCAATTGCACAGGATGCTTCATGGGCGGATCGCCCACAAGAGGAAGAAGACTATGAGGCCCAGCCCACTCCAACTCCACAGGCGTCGTCTGCGTTCCGCAGGCTTCGCAAAGGTCCAAGGCCTCAAGTCTCTGCTGAAGACATTCCGGCTGCATCAGCCGCAGAAGAAGAAGTACCACAAGATCCCACTCCCCTGTTCCACCAAGAAGCAGTTCTCCAGGAGAACGTGCCTGTGACCGACCCTCCAGCTAGTCAAGTGGAGGATGAAAATCTTGAGGCTGCCACAACCAACAATGAAGCTAATGTGGAGCCCTCCCCAGCAAAAGCTTCAGAAGACAGCGAAGCCACTGATCCCGCCACTTCTGTTCCTGAGTCTGCTGCCGGTCCCCAATTCAACTATCATGTTGAGCACAGGCCTCAGGTCCAGAAGCCAATCCCAAGACTGCCAAGGTTTCCAGGTCCTGCATCAGCACCTGGCTCCTTCAACATCAATGGCTTCAGGGCAGACAACACGTTCTTCAATAGCTCCAGGAACCCCTACTCAAGGGAAAGGATATCATCTGATCGGTTCTGGAGCTATCCTCAGCGAAGCTATTACTCTTGCATTCTTTACAACCAAGGTCGCATCTTCCCACACAAGCGCCTTGACGTTGAAGCTATAGCTGGTCTGCCCTGTCTAGAAGAAGCGTTGGATTGCTTCAAGCAAGTGGGTCTGCTGCAGTTTGTTACTGATGAAGAGCATTGGAATGAAGAGCTGCTGCTACAATTCTATGCCACACTTCACATCAAAGGGTACAGCAGAGATCCGAAGACTTGGGTCCTGGAGTGGATGACTGGCAACGTTCATCATGAAGCCAATGCATTTGACATCATTGAGCTCACTGGCTTGCCCACTCCTGGCGATCTCTTCGAGCAAGGCTGTCAGCTGCATGCTGAAGCTATTGAGAGCATCTTTCAGCGGCCAGAACCTGATATGAGTCAAATGCTCAGCATGATGAAGCCATTGCCCCAAGATGCTGCTTATCCCACAGAGTTCTTCGTTGAAGACCTTGAGTACCTGCCCAGAACCATCTATCACATCATCAGGCGAACTCTCTGGCCTATCAAAGGGCACTCTCCAAATGCCAAGCTTCAGGGTGCAATGAAGACTTTGGTCTTCTATATACTTCATGGCAAATGCTTCAATGCACAGGACTTCTTCATACGCCAACTTGCTGCATCAGGCATTGATCTGTTTGGTTTGAAGTTCTACGCCCCTTGGGTCATGCGGCTGATCAAGCTACACTCCGCCATCTCGTATCAGCCCTCAGCCCGCAACCATCGGATCTTCTTGCCTGACGTGGACATGTCTACTGAAGCCATATATTCTGAGCCTGCCAAGCAACCTCTAAGTCTTCAGAATGCAGAACATCAGAGTTTTACTCAGAACGTTGAAGGCAGTTGAAGCAGTTTCTCGGGTGTATCCTTTGGCTGGCACTACACGTGCACCACACCCTGCTTCCACTGAAGCCACTGACAGTGCCACTGCTCCAAGACCCAAGAAGCGCACTCGTGTTCTCAACGACCGAGAGCTTCTTGTGGCTCTACATCAGAAACAGGATAGGCATCATGACTGGCTGAAGCGTCAGATGAAAAGCCTCTTGGTGGATGTTAATCGCACTCGAAATCTTGCCACCAAGAATGCTTTCGTTGCCCATGAAACCTGTCGCCGCACATGGAAAGGGCTCACGATGATGTGTTCTGAAGCTGATCTTCAAGAGGATGGCTTCACTGAGAGATTCAAGTTTGACTCCACACCTCCTCGAAGGGCTGTGCTGCTAGGAACTCCATCCCTTGAAGACTCTGAGTTCTCTTCCTCTGCTGCCACAGTGACTGCCAGAATTATTGAGGAAGAAGACGATGCTACTTCACCGCCACCTCCTTCAGCACCTCCAAGCTCTTCTGCACCGCCAAACAACACCAACAACCCTGCTACTTCACCTACTCCTCATGGGAACGAGTAGAGGCTCTATGTCTTCAAACCTTTTTGGTCATTACTGACAAAAGGGGGAGAAGCATATGAGATTGATAGTCTTCAAGCGGGTCCATATGGGCGGGTGCTTTATATTTTGCTTCGTGCTTACAACTCTCGTTTTTGCTACATTTGGTTCTTATGAGTTGTAACACTTAAACTAGATGGTCGTCTGCTACTTATTTGCCACCTTGTTTTGCGAAGATAAATTCCGCATGTGCGACGATAAATTCCGCACTTAGCTCATTCTGCAGACGTCCATTTTCCATTATGCATGTCATTATCTTCATATACTTTCACATGCATAGTGGATTGTCATCATAAGTTGAAGTGGATCTCCACAAGTACAACCTGCCATGTGCATTTGCATTCCAAAAGCAAATTAACTTATATGCACATCTTCAGGGGGAGCCCTTGCAACTTATGAAGACAATTCCTTATCCTTTACAATTTCACAGATTATATTCCCCGTTGAAAACTTCAACTAGTTTGTCATCAATCACCAAAAAGGGGGAGATTGTAAGTGCATCTAGTGCCACCCCTAGTTGGTTTTGGAGTATTGACGACAAACCTAGTTGAGGGACTAATGTGTTTGTGAGAATTGCAGGATAACACAGGTAGAAGTCCCTCATTGATTCGGTTTTTACTACCAGAGATGACCCCTAAAAATGTATGAAGACATTGAAGTCAAAGGTGGTATATGAAGATATTCACATTGAAGACTATGACAAGAGAAGACACGATATGAAGCCTATGGAGCTCGAAGACTTAGATCTTTCGTAGTTCTTTTTCTTTTGTGTTGAGTCATAGGAACCACCGTACTGTTAAGTGGGGTCCAAGAGAACCAGTCAGAATGACTGAAGTGATGCCTAAACCAAAAACCTATGTCTTCGAGTGAAGACTATGAGAGCGAATCTTGTCCAGAGTCGGACAAGTCAGCTTTGCTTGTAGCCCAAGTAAAGTTGCCGTGTGAGTTTGAAATCTGACCGTTGGAACACGTGTCAGTTCCTTAGTGACCCAGGGTCATTTCGGACAAATCAGGTCGGGTTGCCAAGTGGCTATAAATAGCCCACCCCCTACAACCATAAACGGTTGGCTGCTCAGATTGAAGTACGGCTTTTGTCGTTTGAGAGCAACCCACCTCGAAGCCTTTGAGAGAGAATTCCTTGCGAGGATAAAGCCCTAACCACCCAGAGCCAGAGAATTGGGCATCACTTAAGTCTTCTTGTCTGTGTGATCTGAAGACTTATTACACTTGAGGACTGTGCATCCTCCAGCCGGTTAGGCGTCGCGTTCTGAGCATCCAAGAGACATTGTGGATTGCCGGTGAACGAAGTCTGTGAAGGTTTGGGAGTCTACCTTGAAGACTTACCAGAGTGATTGGGCGAGGTCTATGTGACCTTAGCTCAAGGAGAATACGGTGAGGACTGGGTGTCCTGAGCTGCGTGTTCAGGACTGGGTGTCCGGGACTGTGTGTCCTAAGGTTTAAATACCTAGCCGCTCCAACCAGACGTACAGTTGTCACAGCAACTGGAACTGGTCCAACAAATCATTGTCTTCAACGAGTCACTGGTTTCATCTTCACTTCCCTTTACTTACTGTTACTCCTTGTGAAGTCATTGTATGTTTGCACTATCATTTGTCTTCACTGAGTGACTGCGTGTTCTGTTTGGCTTCACAATATCTTCCTACCTGATCCTTACTACCTAGCTGCTATTAGTCTTTGTGCTTTCACTTCATTGAATACTTGACTATGGTTTGCCTAGTGTAGTCTACCTTCCGCTGCATGGTAATAGGTTTATTTTATCGTTTGTCTTCAAAACTTCATGTTTTGAAGACTTTCATAAAAATCGCCTATTCACCCCCCCTCTAGTCGATATAACGCACTTTCAGTATCCCTTGGTGTGATTGCAAATACTTCTTATAGATGGCTTGTCTACCAACTTATGGTTGTGCTCACCAACAAAGTAGATCACCTCCCAACGACGATCTACTAGTTTCACCACCATCTTGGCTTTGCAACCGGTTTTCAATATTCTATCTCGCTTTTGTTTCTTACTTTTTGATACGTCTCAATGTATCTATAATTTTTGATTGTTCCATGCTGTTTTATTATCAATCTTGGATGTTTTATAATCATTTTATAGTCATTTTATATCATTTTTTGGTACTAACCTATTGACATAGTGCCAAGTGCCAGTTGCTGTTTTTTCCATGTTTTTTACATCGCAGAAAATCAATATCAAACGGAGTCCAAATGCCACGAAACTTTACGGAGATTTTTTATGGACCAGATGGAAGATATTGGGCCCTGGTTGCACCTGGGGGGAGTCCCGAGGAGGGGACAACCCACCAGGGCGCCCAGGAGGCCCAGGCGCGCCCTGTGGGTTGTGCCCACCTCGGGTGCCCCCGGACCGCCTCTTTGCTCTATAAATACCAATATTCCAGAAACCCTAGGGGAGTCGACGAAATATTCATCCAGCCGCCGCAGAGTCCAGAACCACCAGATCCAATCTAGACACTGATTCACGTCTCCAACGTATCTATAATTTTTGATTGCTCCATGCTATATTATCTTCTGTTTTGGACATTATCGGGCTTTATTATCCACTTTTATATTATTTTTGGGACTAACCTATTAATCGGAGGCCCAGCCCAGAATTGTTGTTTTTTTGCCTATTTTAGGGTTTCAAAGAAAAGGAATATCAAACGGAGTCCAAACGGAATGAAACCTTCGGGAACGTGATTTTTGGAATGAACAAGATCCAGGAGACTTGTACCTTACGTCAAGCAACCAACAAGGAGGCCACGAGGTAGGGGGGGCCCCCCCCCCCCCCCCCCCCCAGGCACGCCCTCCACCCTCGTGGCCCCCCTGTTGCTCCACCGACGTACTTCTTTCTCCTATATATACCTATGTACCCCCAAATGATCAGAAACGGAGCAAAAACCCTAATTCCACCGCCGTAACTTTCTGTATCCACGAGATCCCTTCTTGGGGCCTGTTTCGGAGCTCCGCCGGAGGGGGCATCGATCACAGAGGGATTCTACATCAACACCATAGCCCTTCCGATGATGTGTGAGTAGTTTACTTCAGACCTTCAGGTCCATAGTTATTATCTAGATGGCTTCTTCTCTCTTTTTGGATCTCAATACAAAGTTCTCCCCTCTCTTGTGGAGATCTATTCGATGTAATCTTCTTTTGCGGTGTGTTTGTTGAGACCGATGAGTTGTGGGTTTATGATCAAGTTTATCTATGAACAATATTTGAATCTTCTCTGAATTATTTTATGTATGATTGGTTATCTTTGCAAGTCTCTTTGAATTATCAGTTTGGTTTGGCCTACTAGATTGATCTTTCTTGCAATGGGAGAAGTGCTTAGCTTTGGGTTCAATCTTGCGGTGTCCTTTCCCAGTGACAGTAGGGGCAGCAAGGCACGTATTGTATTGTTGCCATCGAGGATAACAAGATGGGGTTTTCATCATATTGCATGAGTTTATCCCTCTACATCATGTCATCTTGCTTAAAGCGTTACTCTGTTCTCTTGAACTTAATACTCTAGATGCATGCTGGATAGCGGTCGATGTGTGGAGTAATAGTAGTAGATGCAAGCAGGAGTCGGTCTACTTGTCTCGGAAGTGATGCCTATATACATGATCATACCTAGATATTCTCATAACTATGCTCAATTCTGTCAATTGCTCAACAGTAATTTGTTCACCCAGCGTAAAATACTTATGCTCTTGAGAGAAGCCACTAGTGAAACCTATGGCCCCCGGGTCTATCTTCATCATATTAATCTTCCAACACTTAGTTATTTTCATTGCCTTTTATTTTACTTTGCATCTTTATCATAAAAATACCAAAAATATTATCTTATCATATCTATCAGATCTCACTCTCGTAAGTGACCGTGTAGGGATTGACAACCCCTTATCGCGTTGGTTGCGAGGATTTATTTGTTTTGTGCAGGTGCGAGGGACTCACGCGTAGCCTCCTACTGGATTGATACCTTGGTTCTCAAAAACTGAGGGAAATACTTACGCTACTTTGCTCCATCACCCTTTCCTCTTCAAGGGAAAACCAACGCAATGCTCAAGAGGTAGCAGTACCACACCGCTCGCCGCGTGCTCATCGGGGCTGTATCGTTTACTCATAGCCCTCAGGCCGGAGCTTTTTAAGCCAGCTCCTTGCTTGCTGATGCCGCCTGATCTTCAGAGACGGCGTGTCACGCAGCATAACGATCGTAGGGTGGCGAGCATCAACCCTCTTGACTGCGATCCAATCCCCGTCACCCTGAACTACATTAACGGTATGTACTGGGTTGGCATGAACACGTCTTGGATGGTGCTCATCGACAGTGGCGGCAGCTGGATGCTCGTGGAGGTCTACACCCGGCTATTGACCCCCCTTCCTTCGATTAACACTGCACTGCTTTGGCACCGCGGCCCATAATACTCGGAATCTTACAGTAGCCAACATGATACCAAGTTTGATTTACTCAAGGTAGTAATTTGCCAAGTGCCCACAAGATCTGCGAATTATAAAGACTTCAGGCTAATTGCATTCTTCAACTGCGGTGTCGCCTATCTGACAGTTCACTGCGGTAAGTGGATAAATCTGCACGTCCATCGCAGGATCATACATCCTCCATGGTTCTCTGATGCCATTGAACACAAGGGCTTCATTTACGTTGTCGACTCCTTCTATGGCTGGACATACTGCTGGCCTACTCCAGTCATCGCTACAAATGGCTGTTACAGTAGTATGTTACTCTCCTATCATGATGGCTTGCTTATATTACTGTCAACATTTACTGAAAAATATTCATGCTCATAACATGTTGTTCTTAAGATTGACTACATTAAGAGCCCTTTTTTATTTGACTCCAACTTGATATGATGTTGTAGGCCGCCTGGTTTCCCTACCCTTCCTAATCCTAAACCTTTCAAAGAAAAGCGACATGGAAGTTGCAGGTGGTTTCTGGCTCGATCAGACGATGGTGAACGATTGATGATCGTTTGCATGTATCGGACGTGTTGTTTTGCAGAATACAATCACAGTCATTGCAAGGTCTTTGAGTAGGATCCCAGCTTCTCTGGGCCTTCAAGAATTTTTGACTGGAGGCTGGTAAATAGCCTTGGTACACGCTCTCTGTTTGTTGGACTGAGTTATCCAATTAACCAGGAGATAACCAACGGCAAGGATCATGATGGTAGCGCGGTTTCGTTCATCAGGTAAAACTGTGTGTACACAGCATACCATGCGTCTCTACATGCACCATACCCTGATATGTGCCACCACGCTCTGTAGCCCAAAGTAGGAGAGAGGGTCACAAGTATCAGACTTCGACCTGCTGGCTGGAGTTTCCCCCGTCAGGCACCCATCTGGTTCAAGTCGTCAGCCAATCTCCACAGCTTAATAAATAGTAACGTCTAACTAAGCTAGTTAGTTAGATGCATACACTTGGTGTAGCAGGATCTTTATTTAGTTTGATGCATACACTTATTCTTTTTTGGTAGCCCTTTTGTAATGATGGCTGATGTTTGGTTTGGAAGAGAGAGTTGCGTCTTTACTCTTCTGGACTGCTTACTGCTTTTGTTGCACCCCCAGCCCTGGTTGCTGCTGCTGCTGCTGTTTTCAATGTACAATTAGTAGTATATTTTGTCTGTTGGTTGAATAAATGTGTTGTTATAACGACAAACACAATGTTTCGGAATTTGTTGCACGGTCCAATCCTTTAGTGCCCCGTACCGTACGTAGCGCATACTATTTTTCGTACGGAACACATTTTCCACCTGTTGATAACATGCATCCCACTGATGAAGGCCCAATAGTGGAGCCCATAATTAACTGGAAGGGAGGCTCTCACATGAATCCGACCCAGGTACATGCTCATGGTCCCCTAAACATAAATAAATAAATAAAGCTAAATGCTCAATGCACCAGTTCTTTAAATTCACGATTTAACAGGAGGATATTATTTCCTATGATAGTGTCATTACATTCAGTCAATATAATTCTTAGGCAAAGATAGCGACCAATCTTCTTTCTCCCACCATTTTCTTCCTGCAACCAGCGGACCCATGCAAATCATAGTCAACGCGCAAATAGTTCCGGTCCATTTTTAATTATCAATAAGAATGTCCAACCCAACCCAGCACATTGGCGACATCACTTTATCCTCCGCCTTGGTGCACTCGCCGCGGCGCCGCCGTCCGGCCCTGTCAACATAGTGAATCAAGAGAGGACTGTAGTTGTGAGTATGACAGTACGGACCCACCAAGTCCACTCCCGAACACAAGCAAGCGCCTCTTTTACTACGCAGATGCACCCCTCATTTTTTTACTCTAATCCAACCTGCTGATATCTGGGACCCACATCATTTTCAACGTATAGTCAATTATCGACATAAATGCACAACTTATTTTGAGGATTTGTTCAGAGGAGCAGGCTATAAACTGGGTTGTGCGGTCTCTGTGGCCTGTCTAACAACATGACCAGCCCAGCAGTTTTTTCTTTGGGAAAATAGGTAGGCCACTATTTCTTTTTGAAGTATACCCAAGCTAGGCCTATTTGTTTTCTCTGACTTACTGGGCTTCAAATCTTTCAAGATGAGGAGGGATGCATTCCGGCCTGGCCAAAAAGTATGGTCAGTACCTGTTAAAAGTAAATGGGAAATTAGTTTCTTTTTTTGTTTTTGCTCTTCACTGATATTTTATATTTCATTGGATTTTAACATGACATAGTAATAAATTATTTTAAAACTTGTTTTAGTATGGCTACTAATTTTTGGATTAAGAATATTTTGTTTCCCGGCAAAAAAATGCGAATTTTAAAATTTTGCACATTTTTAGTTCAATTTTTAACCCTGGTACTGACCAGAAAATGGGCAGCAATTCTAAAAATGGAAAATGGGCTGCAATAAATTCCATATGAATTAGAAAATGAGTAAAAATTCCGAGGCTGACTTGTTTACGCAAGGCTTTGTCACTCAACACACGATTCTAGCAGCAGCGTCTCTTGGATGTCCATCCAACGGCTGACGTGCTTCTTCAATCTCTGATTTTCCTGCTCCAGCCGCCTAAACCAGCTCTGGCGGGACTGCCTGCTCCCTCCTCTTGTGGCCCGTTGTCATGCCGCGCAGGCTTCACCGGCCCACCCTACTCCCTCCGCTGGCCTGGCCGCACGCAATCAACTTCCTCCTTATTACGCGAAAAAAATGATTCCTCCCACTGACATCTGGGGCACACCGGTTCAAAGGTTGACCTGTGGGCCTACTAAGTTGACGCATACGCAGGGCTTTGTCAACTTAGTCAACAAACGATTCTAGCAGTAGTGACCGTTGGATTTGAATCAAACGGTCCTGCTGCTTCTTCAATCGCTGCTCTTCTTGCACCAGTCACCCAAACCAGCGCCGGCGAAACCGCCTACTCCTGCCCCCAGTGGCCGACTGTGCTGCCATTGAGGCCTCACCACCCCTACTACTCCCACCGCTGGCCAGGCCCTGCAGCGACGGCAGGCTCACATCGCAGTTGAACCAGTGAACCCTCATACTCCTCTTCGCGTGGGCTTCCACTGCCGCGTCTTCCCCGGCTCCGTGTTGTCCCCTTCCTAGGCCTTGTCGTCGTCCACCGCCCTGGTGCTCTCGGCACGGCGTGGTCAACGTGGTCAAGGAACGACTTCCATCGGAAGAGTACTGTACATGGAGAGGCTGACAGGTGGGTCCACGGCCGCAGCAAGGAAGTGCCTCCTTATTACGCAGAAAATAATGATTCCTCCACCTGACAGCAGGGACCCACCGGATGGGCCACCGTATTTCACGAAAAAACGTTTCCCCCCTGACTGCTGGGACCAACCAGCTACATCTTCGCACGCAAGGAAGTGCGTCCATATTACGGGCAAAAAAAATGATTCGCCCCCTGACTGCTGGGACCCACCAGCTACATCTTCGCACGCAAGGAAGTGCTTGACAGTTGGGACCCACCTGGTCGAAATGTACGTAGTGTTGTCATTCTGGTCACGAACGTGTACGTACATACTGGTCGATCGGTCTGTCTATAGGTTGCAGCGATGAACCGTGGCCATGTAAGGAAGGGCACGTGTCGTAGTACAGGCGTGCACGTAGCATGTACACGTACGTACAGCGGCCAGGGTGCAAGAAAGTAAATACGGCCACGTACGTACATACGGGCGGGGTCCCGAGCGCGTACTCGCGCATATATATACGGACGGCCAGGGCTTGTGTACATGGAGAGGCAACGGACGGGAGCAACGGCGTCCTGTTCGTCGGGCAGCGAACCGGCTGGGTCAGAACGGAGAAACAACGTCATGTTCATGGGGAGGCAATAGAATACGTGGTGTTCACCGGGAGCCAACCGGCTTGGACAGAACAGCCGATGGAAACGAGGCCTGGCGTATCGTAGAATGGAGGAAACGGCCTTGTGTTCGACCGACCATGGTCGAAATTCATCGGGAGGGGTCTGGCGTACCGCAAAACATAGGAAACAGACTTCTCTTGGACCTCCTACGGTCGAAATGGGGTCCTGTTGATCGGGAGGGGTGTGGCGTACCACAAAATGGAGTAAACGGACTTGTGTTGGAGCGCTACAGTCAAAACGGGGGTCCTATTCATCGGAGGGGTGTGGCGTACTGCAAAACGGGACTCCACGGGATACTGTTCATCTCTACCGTCGACCTCCTCCAGCCTCCAGGGGCTACTGTTCATCTACCATCGACCTCCTCCAGCCTCCACCTGCGACTGTTCATCCACGGGCTCCTGTTCATCCAGCCTTAACCGCTCCTCCATCGGCTACTGTTCAACCAACCCTCTCCACGGGGTCCTGTTCAACCACCCCTCCACGGGCTACTGTTCATCCAGCCCTCCACCGGCTACTGTTCAACCAGCCCTCCATGGGGTCCTGTTCATCCAGCCCTCCACGGGGTCCTGTTCATCCAGCAGCAATGGCCTCTACTACCACGGGGTTCTGTTCATCCAACCCCCCACTGGGAATTGTTCATCCAAACCCCCCAACAATGCTCATTGTTCATCAAGGGAAGGAGGCAGCAGGGTTCGATCGACTTCAGTTAGCAGCAGTAGTGAAGGAATCACTCGGCTTCAGTTAACAGCGGGATCGATCGCTCGGTTTCAGTAATGTAGCTAGTGCAATCGCTCTGGTTCAGAGAACGCCTCACTCGGGTTCAGTTAGAGCGCAAGGCCTCACACACACGCGCGTACGTATGAGAGAAATGCGCATCGCACGGCCCCCGACCACCCACCGTAACCGGGAACCCCCCTGATATTTTCCTCGCCCTCGCTCCTACCATGGCTTTTTCCGTCATGGACGGCCCAAAGAATGTCATGCAGCTGCATCTCTAGCCTGCCAAGGACGAAAAGCCCATTTTCTGTCATGAATTTTTGTCATAGAAGTAGGAGCCCACCACATCTATAATGATATCGGGTTTTGTCACAATTATCGTCATAGAAGTGTCATAAGCATGACATAATTTTTTTCGTTTGGCCCAAAATGTCACGGATGTGTCTTTTTTGTAGTGGAAGCTTATTACTCTTGGGTGTTTGGGAACCCTAGAGCTTGTTTCTCTTGGGTGCTTTGGTGCCCTAGACGGTTGGTGTGTTTGGAGCTCAATCATTGTTGTGTAAAGCTTCGGGCAAGCGTCGGGGTCTCCAATTAGGTTGTGGATATTACCCTGAGCAATTTGTACGGGTTCTGGTGACCGCACCCAAGGGTTGCCAAAGTGTATGGGTTCGGTGACCGCCCCCAAGGGGTGCCATTTGTACGGGTTCGGTGACCGCCCTCAAGGGTCCCTTAGTGGAATCACGACATCTTGCATTGTGCGAGGGCGTGAGGAGATTACGGTGGCCCTAGTGGCTTCTTGGGGAGCATTGTGCCTGCACACCGCTCCAAACGGCGATTAGCATCCGCAAGGGTGTGAACTTCGGGATACATCATCGTCTCCGCGTGCCTCAGTTATCTCTTACCCGAGCCCTTTACTTATGCACTTCAGTTTGTGATAGCCATAGTGTTTCATGATATATATCTTGCTATCACCTAGATGTTTTATCTTGCTTAGCATAAGTTGCTGGTGCACATAGGTGAACCTAGTTGTTTTAGGTTTTGTGCTTGACAAATTAAATGCTAGTTTTATTCTACATTTGTTCAAGCCTAAACCAAAATTATTTTAAAGCGCCTATTCACCCCCCCATCTAGGCAACATCCATGATCTTTCAGCATGCACATGCACGTCTTATGTATTTTGTGTGTGTGTGTGTGTGTGTATGTGTGAAAGTGCAACTATCCCTGGGTGGTTTTGGTAATTCCTAACAACATATAGCTCATTGAGCTAATACTATTTCAAGATAAATATTTCAGGAAGGCTCAATGATTGGCATGTCATGGATTAGAAATGTGGACCCCTCAAAATGCTAAGGACAAAAGATTGGCTCAAGCTCTAAAGCTCAAGACTCTACTTTTTACATTTTAGTGATCCAAGATCACATTGAGTCCATAGGAAAAGCCAATACTATTAAAAGGGGATGAGGTGTTGCTTAATGGGTTACTTGCTCAAAATGCTTAGTGATATGCTCCAAAATCCTCAACCACTTTCTCATATCCACATATGTCCCAAACCAAAAGTCAAACTTGGCCCCACCGAAACTTTCCATCCGGCGCCACCGAGTTCAGTTGACATAGCCACTGCCACAAAACCCTAGTCACTTCGGTCCCACCGACAGGGATCTCGGTCTCACCGAGATGGGATTGAAAACTCTCTATTTCCCTTCGTAATGTTTCGGTCTAACCGAGATGAACGATCAGTCCCACTGAGTTTGCAATGCAAACTCTCTGTTTCCCCTTCGTAACGTTTCGGTCCAACCGAGATGAGAGAATCGGTCCCACCGAGTTTTCCTGGCCAACTCTCAGCTTGCTTATTACCAAAATCGTTCCCACCGAGTTTGTGTAATTGGTCTCACTGATATTACATTATGCCCTAACCCTGATGAAATCGGTCCCATCGAGTTGACATGTCAGTCCCACCAAAAATCCTAGCATTCACATTTTGAACTGAATCGGTCTGACCGAGTTTTCTGATTCGGTCCCACCGAGTTTGGTAAATTGTGTGTAACGGTTAGATTTTGTGTGCAGGCTATATATACCCCTCCACCCACGCTTCATTCATGGAGAGAGCCATCAGAACATGCCTACACTTCCATCATACATTTTCTGAGAGAAAACCACCTACACTTGTGTCGAGGTCAAGATATTCCACTCCAACCACATAAATCTTGATCTCTAGCCTTCCCAAGTTGCTTTCCACTCAAATCATATTTCCACCAAATCTAATCCTATGAGAGAGAGTTGAGTGTTGGGGAGACTATCATTTGAAGCACAAGAGCAAGGAGTTCATCATCAACACACCGTCTATTACCTTTTGGAGAGTGGTGTCTCCTAGATTGGTTATGTGTCACTTGGGAGCGTCCGTCAAGATTGTGGAGTTGAACCAAGGAGTTTGTACGGGCAAGGAGATCGCCTACTTCGTGAAGATCTACCCTAGTGAGGCAAGTCCTTCGTGGGCGATGGCCATGGTGGGATAGACAAGGTTGCCTCTTCGTGGACCCTTCGTGGGTGGAGCCCTCCGTGGACTCGCGCAACCGTTACCCTTCGTGGGTTGAAGTATCCATCAACGTGGATGTACGATAGCACCACCTATCGGAACCACGCCAAAATCTCTGTGTCTACATTGCGTTTGCTCCCTCCAAACTCCTCCCTTTACCTTCATGTGCAATGTTTTACATTCCGCTGCTATACTCTTAGACTTGCATGTGTAGGTTGTTTACTTGACTAGTGCTAAGTTGCAAAAATCTGCCAAGACTTAAAATTGGGAAAAGGCTAGATTTTTATTTGGTCAAGTAGTCTAATCACCCCCTCTAGACATACTTTCAATCCTATAGTGTACATGGAGAAAATGCATGTCTCTTGTATCTCACCTACTGAAAAATGCGCAAGACAATGCCGATCATCCCTTTTTTAATCCACCTTGCCCATCCCACCTCCTTCATTTTCGGGTTTTTTGCCCCCATTTTTGACCTTCTTCGAGCTTGCTATCTCTCAATCCCTCCAATGATTCTTGCTAGTTATTAAGGGAAAAGAGAGAGGAGATCTAGATCTATGTTTCCACCAATCACTTTCTCCTCTATGTGAGGGCAACCCCTTGGATCTAAACAATGGAAGGCACAGAAAACATGGTAAAGAAACATTTATTAGAACAGAATGGCTCCCCCCACCACCCCCACCATCCCGGTGCTAGGCTCTTCAGCGATCTTCCATCCCAACCACTAAACCCTCAATCCAATCTAGTCATCCTCTCCGGCGTCTCCCCCTCATCAAGGAGGCTCCCATCTTTGATGGATTCTCCATCCGGATCCACCCTTGGCTTGGACTTCTCCAAGGGCTTGGCTTTACAGATGCGATCTACAAATCTTTTTGAGTTACTATGCACCCCGTGGAGGATCCTGGTCATTTCATCATGGTTGTCTCTTTTAGTAGGCATGACTTTCGCCTCTCTGATGATTCGGTGGCTGCGGCTTTGGAAGATGCCCTTGGGGGTTCGGCTATTGAGTTCTTGGTTTCACATATTCAAGGCAAGGTATTCTCCTTCCACATCTCATGCAAAAAAGTTGGTCTTCAAATTTTAGCACTTCGATCTTTTGCGTGTGCACACTTCAAGTGTTATTTCCATCTTTGGGGACATGGTGGCCCTAATTGGAGATATGAAGTTTTAATCTAGAGAAAAGAATGTGATGCCGAATGGATCTTTGTTAGTCCCACAAAACGTAGGGCTACGTTGGGCATGATGGCCATGCATAAGCCTCCAGCCAAATCTGTTATCAAATCTAGTGGCCATTCTAGAAAGAAAATTTATTTTGCTACGTTCCAAACCTATCCTGTGTGCAAAGGATATAGATATCCGGCTACGCAGAATTGCATTATGATGGCTCTTGATGTGGGTTATTTGGTTCCTTCTCATGAACGTGTTATCATTCATACGCCACCGGAACCGGACCTCCATTGGACGACGGCGGTGCCTCTGATCACGTTCGGTTCAGTGGATCCATCATTTTCGCCTGCCAAGTCTATCCATGTGTTATCTTCGGCAGTCTCTTTGGGCGGGTCCCCTGTGATTTCAAATGTTTCTCCAGCCGGCCCGTCAATGGGTTCTGGGCCACCCCCGCCACCCCCTGGTTCCATGTGCTTTGGGCCTGTTTCTGAGCCCAGTCGGGATACCCCAATTCCCCCTATGTTTTATTTCCCGAGCAGGATATTGGGATGAAGAACCAGCAAGATCTTACCAGCAAGATCTTAATTCGGCTCCAACCACCGAGCCCGGATTTACAGAAGATGATTTGAAGGGATTTCACTCTATGGTTGAAGATATGGCATTCCGGTATTGGAAATGCCAAAATTGTTTTTCCATGGCTCATCCTACGGCTGCGTGCACCAATCAAACAAGATGTCGTCGATGTTTTAAGCAGGGCCACAGGGCCAAATCTTGCACAGGATCTGTGCCAGATGAGGGTTTTAGGTGGGTCCCATGCGTCATTGAGGCTATGACTGCCAACCCACCACCGTTTTCCTCGCTTGACGCCTCGATTTCCCTCCAGGACTCTGCTCTTTGCTCACTGAGCAGTCCCATCGAGCGTGCCCCTCCTACATCTATATCCTCCCAATCACTGGCGGAGCTAGGCAGGATCTTCAGGGGGGCCAAACAGAAATACTACATGTTTGGGGGGGCAAAGTGTATACTTTTTCTAATCCAAGCATCCCTTAAAAAATTTCCTTCCTATTTATTGTCAAGGCTGGGGGGCATGGCCCCTGTAAGCTACAACGTAGCTCCGCCACTGCTCCCAGTCACCACCCCCGCCTCTGCAATCTCCGCCAACGCCACCACCATTGCCTACACCGCATCCGCCGCCTGACCCTCGGCCGGAAACTCCACCACCGCCACTTGCATCAATGGCCGACTTCGAGCTCAACCCCTGGGAGTATGTTCCGCCGAGCTTTGACATCATCGATGGCGGCCCGCTCCAACTGCCGTGCACCTTCTATGCTCCTGCCACTATACCAAATCGGAGGCATGAAGAGTATGCTATCATCATTGTCGAGCTAGAGCCCCTGCCTGAAGAGATTCAACTGTACCGCAATATGGTGAGTGATTTTGTTGTCAATCAGCTTGGAAGAGATGTGCTTGATGCACAGCCATGGATTCAGGAGGTGGGTCTATTCCACTTTCCTAGCGCTGCGTCTAGGTATGTCATGGTGGATCATCCCCCCTTTGATCTAGGCAATGATTGTTTCGTTCGATTTATTCCACATGATGAGGGCATCAACTATAGAGCAACTCAGGGTTTCCGTAGGGGTTGGGTCATGCTTCTGGGTGTTCCACTGGACTATCATCGCATGCAGTACACTGCTGATGTTGTTAGCACCTTTGGACGTTCATGTCTGGCATCAGGACAATCAATTGATGGTTTGCACTCTGGCCTATGTTTCTTTTCCTGCGCCATCACTAGTCCCTCAAGGTGTGGTTTACCGTGAGTATGGAGATTTTGGGGCTGTCAGAGTGTCTTGGTCTGCACCTTATATGTCCTATCAGCAGATTTTGCAGATGTACTTCTTGGTGATGAGGATCTGATGCCTTTCAATGGAAATCTGCACCCGCTTCCTGGTCAGATGCAGTTTAATAACCATAATTGGGTTATGCCAGAGTACCCGGAGCTTGGCTGGAATGATGTTCCCCCGCCTGCTAATAACAATCAAGCGCCCATGGATGCTGAAAATCCTGATGAGCCTGCTGAAGAGGATGCACAATCTCAAGAGTCAATGATTTTGCAAGGTTCTGTTGATTCGATCAACAATGCTGAAGATTTTGATCTTAATGAGGTGCCTGTTATTTTACCTAAAGATGCTATGGTGTTGTTTTAACCCCCTGCAGTTGCTCCTCCTATTCAGCAAGTTATTCATATTGGGCAAGTTATCACTGTCTTTGGGACAGTTCTACCACCTGAGATGCAATGGACACGTACCTTTTCCAGCATGATGTAGTGTTTTGACACCATTACAGTCCCAAAGCCCATGATGCAGCCTTTGCTGAAGTTCCTCATGCTCTCCAATCAGTCCTGGGATTTTAGTCTGCCTGAACACCTGCTGGGATGTCGCTCTCTGCCTACTCCTTCTGTTAGTTAGGCTAGACTCTGCTTTTTTCCTGTCAAGAGGCCGGTTGCTCGTGCTCTTTGCTTTGATGTCATCTCTGACCTTGTCACTGAATCTTTTCAGTTTTCTGCTGCTCCTAAGACCTCAAAGAAAAGAGCCTGCAAATCTTCTGCTAAATAGGTACTGGTTGAATGTGAAGTTCGTCGCAGTGCGAGGCTTAGCGCACTCCGCGATGGTTTCCGTTAGGTGCAACATAAACCAGTTGTTTTTCCTTGGGTATCTCGTTTCAAGAAACAGAAGAGAGCTCTTCCTGCTGAAGCTGCTCCACCTCCAGCTACGTCAGATAAACCTGAAGCTGAAGTGCCACCTCCCACATCTATCTCTGATCTCCAGCGCATTGGAGCGCACCTGCAGATTGCACCAGAGAAGCTCACCGCGGAGAAGCTTGTAGCTGATCCGTCCAAGTCTTGCAGCAGCAGCAGCTCCGATGATAAGTGAAACCTTCGGCTGCATGGATCCATGGCGTACCTTTCTAATCGTCATTTATATTTCCCTAGTTTCATTTGTGTTGAACCTATGTGTGGACTTGGCTTTTGGGTCGGGTAGATCACTGCGTGATCTCCTTTATGCTGAACTTATTTTGGTTTGTAATGAATTGCAACGCGTTTAGAGACTGGAAGATTCTATGTTGGAATGTACGTGGCCTTAATTCTGAAGCCCGTCAGTTAGCGGTCAAGCAAAAGATCGATGAATCTGGGTGTTCGATTATTTGCCTTCAAGAAACTAAGTGCATGCATATTGATCAGCGTTTTCTTAGGAAATTTTGTCTGCGGCGTTTTGATAACTTTGTGTATGTACCATCTTCTGGTGCATCTGCTGGTATTGTGGTTATTTGGAACTCCTCTTTCTTTGTTCGAAAGTTAGTACAAGCTAAACCCTATGGTATCATTGTGGAGTTCCGATCCACGCACACGTCTGAAATTGGGACCTTGGTCTCGGTCTATGGTCCCTGTCAGAATCCTGCTCGCGAGGAATTTGTGCAATGGTTATATAATTTGGATATTCACTTTGATGAGAATTGCTTGTTGATTGGTGATTTTAATTTTATGCGCTTGTTGGACAATCGCAATTTGCCAGGGGGTAATGTCAATGACATTTTACTTTTTAATGAAGTTATTGGCCATCTGGGCCTTGTCGAGCTGCCAATAAAAGGTCATCAATATACTTGGTCCAACATGCAGACTAATCCTTTACTGGAGCAGATAGATTGGTTCTTCACATCTGTTTCTTGGACTTTTAATCACCCTAATACTTTGGTCTTACCTTTGGCGCGCACTGCTTCATATCACGTACCATGCGTAGTTAATGTTGCCACATTAATTCCAAAGGCCAAACTGTTCCGTTTTGATAATTATTGGGTGAATCTACGAGGGTTTATGGATTGTGTTCAGGATGTTTGGAATATGCCTTCCAGGAAATCCTCCATTGTTAGCTCTATCTCTGCCAAGTTTAAAGCTCTCAGAGTTGCTCTTAAGAAATGGCATGTGAGTCTTTCCAAGATTAAAGCACTCATTGCAGACTGTAACACGGTCATTTTATTCTTTGATGGCCTTGAGGAACTTCGTGCCCTATCTTGTCCGGAATTAGATTTTTGTCGAATTGTGAAGTTACACTTGGAGGAAATTCTTCATTTACAGATTATTTATTGGAAACAGTGTTGCACCATCTGTTTCATTAAGATTGGTGAAGAGAACTCCAAGTTTTTTTAGGCTATGGCCACGGAAAGGTACCGCAAAACACCATCTCCTCTATTAAAAATGTTGTAGGAGATGTGGTGTCTGATCATCAGCAACTTGCTGGAATGTTTTGGTCTGAGTTCAAAAACCGTATGGGTCATGCTCAAGGAATTCAGATGGGTTTTGACTTAGAGAATCTCCTAGCTAAAGTTGATGGGCTAGAGGATTTGTCCAAACCTTTCACTGGTGCTGAAGTGGATGAAGTTATCATGCATCTGCCACTGGATCGTGCTCCTGGGCCGGATGGCTTTATTGGTCTTTTCTTAAAGAAATGCTGGCATATCCTTAAAGCTGATTTTTTGGAATTGGTCAAGGAGTTCTATGAGGGCAAATGTAACTTGGAATGTCTCAATACATCCTTCATTGCTCTTATACCCAAGAAGCTGAGCCCAGAGTTTGTTGGTGATTTTCGGCCCATCTCACTCACTAACACTTGTTTAAAATTCCTTACCAAGCTACTGGCCAATCGTTTGTAGAAGTTTATTCTTAATTATATTCACCAAAATCAGTATGGCTTTCTCAAATGTCGTTCCATCCAAGATTGTCTGGCCTGGTGCTTTGAATATATTCATCAATGTAAAGCTTCAAAGAGACCTATAGTTCTGCTAAAAATTGACTTCACAAAGGCCTTTGATACACTTGAGCATGCAGCTATTCTTAGAATTTTGAAATGCAAGGGTTTTGACGATCGTTGGATGGGGTGGGTTGACAGTTTACTATCTTCTGGGTCCTCTTCAGTCTTGTTGAATGGAGTTCCGGGCCAACATTTCAAGTGTCGATCTGGAGTTCGTCAGGGTGATCCTTTGTCACCACTGTTATTTGTCATTGCTGTTGACCTGCTACAGTCAGTAGTTAATGACATGTGTCAGCGCAACACCCTCACCTTTCCAATACCCACCAAATCCAAGGATTTCCCAATTGTACAGTACGTCGATGACACTCTTATCGTTCTACCAGCTGTTGACTCTCAACTCATTGCTCTCAAAGAGATGCTTGAAGTTTTTGTTGTCTCAACAGGTTTGAAAGTCAACTTCAGTAAGTCTTCGATGATTCCTTTAAATATGACAGCTGAGGAAGGTTCTAGAATAGCCAGCTTGCTTGGATGCATAGTGGGTACTCTTCCCTTCACATACCTTGGCTTGCCTATGGGAACTTTGAGACCTACAATATCCGAATTGATGCCTTTGGTCGATCGTTTTGAGAGAAGGTTGTTCGCTTCTTCTTGCCTCCTCAATCAGGGTTGTAGACTTCAGTTACTACAATCGGTTCTCACTTCAATGCCAATATACTTCCTCTGCACTTTGTTGATCCCACAAGGTATTCTTAAGCAGATCGAGAGAATTGAACATCGGTGTCTTTGGAGAGGTAATTCAGACACGCCTCGACAATCACTGGCAGCTTGGGAGTTGGTTAGCAGACCAAAGAAATATGGTGGTTTGGGAGTTCTTGACCTGAGTGTGCAAAATGATGCCCTCCTGATCAAGCATCTTTTCAAATTCTTTATATCCCGTGGGTAAACTTAATTTGGGACTCTTACTACCAATTCTCGGCTCCTCAAGCTACCCAAATATGTGGTTCCTTCTGGTGGTGTGACGTGCTTAAGCTATATGATAAATTTTGCAAGTTGGCAATACCACAGGTACACGCTGGAGATTCTGTGGTTTTTTGGTTGGATAAATGGGAAGTGAGTGGCAGTCTTATTACTCTTAAGGATCGATTCCCAAGACTTCACTCCTTTGTGATTGATGATTTGGTCACTGTCAGGGATATCTTCGATCTGCCTAATTTGGTAGATAGTTTCCACCTACCTCTGTCTCTGGAGGTGTCGGTGTCAAAACCGGCGGATCTCGGGTAGGGGGTCCCGAACTGTGCATCTAGGTCGGATGGTAACAGGAGGCAGGGGACACGATGTTTTACCCAGGTTCGGGCCCTCTTGATGGAGGTAAAACCCTACCCGAGATCCGCCGGTTTTGACACCGACATTGGTGCTTTCATTGAGAGTTCCTCTGTGCCGTCGCCATCAGGAAGGATGCCTCATCTCGTCTTTAAAGACGGCACCGTTGCTAAGGGAGCTTTGGCTGTCGGCCAAACTCTCCGGCTAGGCGGTTTCCTTATGACCGCCTTTTCAGTTGCTGTGCCGACGATGACCTCTCGGGTCATCGAAAGCAATCTTCACATCAGCTCGGAATTCGCCGAGCAGCTAGATCCAATGGAGCTCTCTTCCCTAAACGAGCTCTTGGATCGCATCGCCGCCCTGGGAGTCGCTACGGATTACGACCAGATTGGGCCTAAACCCGATCTGAGAGAGATTAACTCTCCCCAGGTCACCCATCACGTTGCCGTGGTAGAGGGACAGTGCGGCGACCCTTCATCTATCTTAAGGACTAGCTATGTCCGGATTCCCGATCCCTCCAAGCCGGATACCCGCGGAGGGGAGGATATCACTCAAGACCTGAACTTAAAGTCAGGCGACGGACTAGATTCATTGGGTCGCATCCAAGAATCCCAACGCCTGAGTTCGGAAACTCCTTGGCCCCTGGGTCTCATATTGGGTGAGGTTTCGGATTTGATTCCACCCACCCACCCGTACATAAGCGATCTATCCCAAATTAGGCAAGAGCTCGAAGAAACAGTACATCATTACTGGGCCAGATTCCTCCTGGTTATGAACAGGATAAAGGACTGCCGCGAGGAAGACGCAATTTCATTCTTCTGCAATAATTGCACGGACAAGGGAATCCTCAACGCCATAAGTCGCCGTGATATTACATAGTTTGCTGACTTGGCGTCCATAGTACGAAAGTACTGTGCGATGGAAAGCGCCTGGAAAACCGAAACAAAATTTTGGGACAATTCGGCCTTGAATACAAACCCGGTCCGAAATAAAAGGGTGCATCATCGTCAGACACCCGGGTTCAATACCAAAAAGCAAAAGCCCTCTACAGGGCACGGAACCGTACTGGAAGGATGGCTTGATGGACCCTGTAAAATTCATAGTGCAGAGGGCGCCGCACCAACTCACAGCCTTAGAGCATGTCGGATACTCCAGCAGGTGGCAAAAATTGGCGAAGATCTTCTAATTCCAGAAGCCACAAAAAGCCACCCCAGAGAAACCAGTACGGTATTAACAGTCTTCGAGACTTTCGCATCAAATAATATGCGAAAAAGAACACTCCGTGGCCTTGCCGAAGTCTACCAAGTAGCAACGATAAACCCATGGAGTGACACGGCTATTACTTTTAATGCCAGTGATGAACCTAAATTCCGAACAGCCCGAGCACCAACCGCATTGGTCCTCAGTCCAATAGTGGACGGCTTTCGTCTTACCAAGGTACTCATGGATGGCGGCAGCGGATTGAACCTCATTTATGAGGAAACCCTTCAAAAAATGGAAATAGACTGGAACCGCATTGAGCGAAGCAGCACAACCTTTAGAGGAATAATCCCCAGTCGGGAAGCGCGCTGTACAGGAAAAATCACACTAGATGTGGTGTTCGGCACGCCGGATAATTACAGGTCCGAAGAGGTCACGTTCCAGGTGGCCCCGTTCACTAGCGGATATCACGCTCTGCTAGGGCGGGAAGCGTTTACAGTCTCCCAAGCAATACCCCATTACGGGTACATGAAGCTCAAGATGCCCGAGCCTAACGGAATCATCACTCTCGTTAGTGATCCGGACATAGCACTCCGCGCCGAAAACAAGACAGCCGCACTGGCCTCGAGGCGCTATCCGAAGCCCTAGCGGCTGAGGAACTGACGCTGCGCTCCATGGTGAATAGGGACGATGTGATACTCGATAAAAGATCCAAGTCCACCTCCTTTAAACCGGCGGATGAAATAGTCAAATTCCAGGTCCATCCAACGGACCCCAATAAAACAGCTTCCATCGGGGCACAGTTACACCCTGATGTAGACACCGCACTGCGAGAGTTCCTACGAGAGAACTGGGACATTTTCTCCTGGCACCCTTCATACATGCCAGGAATCCCATGCAGGCTGGCCGAACATAGCTTAAATATCCTAAAAGGATTCAAGCCAGTCAAACAGGCTCTTCGGCGTTTTTCCGAACCTAAGAGACATGCCATGGGAGAGGAACTAGCCAAGCTATTGGAGGCCGGATTCATCAAAGATATCAAACATCCGGACTGGCTAGCAAACCTGGTGATGGTACCAAAGAAGGACAAATCTTGGCGCCTGTGCGTTGATTTCAAAGACCTTAACAAGGCTTGCCCAAAGGATCCCTTCCCTCTCCCCCGCATAGATCAAATTATCGACGCTACCGCAGGACACGATTTGTTGTGTTTCCTCGACGCATACTCCGGCTACCATCAAATAAAGATGGCAGAGTCAGACCAAGCCGCAACGGCATTCATCACACCATACGGCCCATTCTGCTTCAACACAATGCCCTTCGGGCTCAAAAACGCCGGCGCAACATATCAGCGCATGATTCAGACATGTCTGGCAAACCAGATCGGCAAAACAGTGGAGGCATACGTAGATGATGTGGTCGTTAAAACAAGACATGTCGAATCTCTAGTAGACGACTTGAGGCTAACATTCGATAACCTCCAAACATACGACATCAAGCTCAACCCAAAAAAATGCGTTTGCGGCGTTCCAGCCGGAAAGCTCTTGGGCTTCATTGTATCCGGTAGAGGAATTGAAGCAAATCCAGCCAAGATCTGAGCTCTGTCACAATTTGATATCCCGAAGGACCTCAAACAAATACAAAAATTAACCGGATGCGTGGCAGCTCTAAGCCGCTTTATCTCCCGCTTAGGAGAAAAGGCCCAACCCCTTTACCGCCTCCTTCAGCGCACCGAACACTTCGAGTGGACAGATGCAGCCACGGCCGGACTCGATGAAATAAAAGCCATCTTGGCAACAAACCCAGTCTTGGCCGCGCCAAACATTGGCAAACCAATGCTATTATACATTGCAGCAACCCATCATGTCGTAAGCGCAGTGCTTGTCGTCGAACGAGAAATGGAAGGACACAAATCCCCCCTTCAAAAGCCGGTCTATTATGTGTCCACTGTCCTTACTCCGTGCAAGTCACGATACCCGCATTATCAAAAGATTGCGTACGCGGTATTTATGGCATCCCGGAAGCTGCGACACTACTTTCAAGAGTGTTCAATAACAGTAGCCTCGGAAGTGCCACTTAATGATATTATAAACAACCGCGACGCGATGGACCGGATTGCAAAATGGGCCATTGAGCTCCTCCCATTTGACATAACTTACAAGCCACGGCGAGCTATCAGGTCGCAAGTTTTGGCCGACTTCGTCGCAGAATGGACGGAGGCCGAACTCCCTAAAGAGTACGACACATATTCAAACTGGGTAATGCACTTCGACGGCTCCAAAATGTTGGCCGGTCTAGGGGCTGGCGTCGTTTTGACGTCCCCCACAGGAGACACAGTTCAATATGTACTCCGGATAATGTACACAGACTCCAACAACGCAGCCGAATATGAGGCCCTTTTACATGGTCTCCGGATGGCAGTATCCATGGGCATTCAACGCCTAGAGGTGCGCGGGGACTCGAACCTCGCAATATCCCAAATAAATGGAGACTTTGATGCTAAGGATCCAAAAATGGCAGCTTATCGCAACGCCGTCCTAAAAATGTCAGCTCGGTTCGAAGGGCTCGAATTTCACCATATAGCCCGGGAAAATAATCAGGCGGCAGATGTCCTGGTACGCATCGGCGCAAAACGCGATGTAGTCCCCCCCAACATCTTCTTGGAAAGGCTGTTCAAGCCGTCCGTAGTATGGGAAGGGGAACCTGGCAATAGCATCCCGGACCCAACCGCACTGCCCGACACCGAACACTCTGACACAATTGGAGGCTCTACCAATGAAATAACACCTTCAGCCCACATAATAATGGCCGTCATCGCCCCGTGGACAGAACCATTCCTCGCCTACCTTACCAGGCAGGAACCTGAGGACCAAAATGAGGCACGCTGCATAGTGCGGTGATCTAAAGCCTATAAAGTCCATGAGGAAGAGCTTTATAAGAAAAGCACTACCGGAGTCCTTCAAAGGTGCATCTCCGAAGAGGAAGGGCGGAACCTCCTGGCTAAAATTCATGCCGGACTCGGCGGACATCACGCTGCAGCTCGGTCCCTTGTAAGCAAGGCCTTCCGTACAGGCTTTTATTGGCCGACGGCCCGGGCAGACGCCCAGGACTTAGTCCAACGATGCGTCGGTTGCCAGCTTTTTGCAAACCAAAGCCATATGCCACCCACCGCCCTCCAAACTATCCCCATCACTTGGACCTTCGCGGTCTGGGGGCTTGACATGGTTGGTCCCCTTAAAGGCGGAACCCATAAGAAAAAAATACTTACTGGTCATGGTGGATAAGTTCACCAAATGGATAGAGGCCAAGCCTGTTAAGACGGCCGAATCCGGAGCGGTGATAGACTTTATATTCGGGGTTGTACACCGTTACGGCGTCCCCCACAGCATCATCACTAATAACGGCACGAACTTTACGGCCGATGAGGTAAAACTCTGGTGCAAAAACATGGGCATCAAGCTCGATTATGCTTCCGTCTATCACCCACAAACCAACGGCCAGGTTGAACGTGCAAATGGTCTTATCATGAGCGGCATCAAACCCAGATTAGTGTGGTCCCTTAAGGAATCTAATACGCACTGGGTAGAGGAGCTCGACTCCGTACTCTGGGGGCTGTGGACCACGCCGAATCGCACCACCGGATACACACCATTCTTCATGGTGTACGGCGCAGAGGCAGTTTTGCCCTGCGACATAATTCATGACTCACCTCGAGTGCGCATGTACGAAGAAAGAGAAGCCGAGCTCGATCGGCAGGACAGTTTGGACGCCTTGGAGGAAGAGCGAGACGTGGCAAAAGCCCGTTCCGCATTCTATCAACAGCAGGCTCAAAGATACCAAAGCAGAGAAGTACGGGCCAAAAATTACAACGTTGGCGAATTAGTTCTACGCCTGCCGGACAAGAAAAAGGACAAACTCAAGCCCAAGTGGGAAGGTCCCTTCATAATTGACCAAGTCCTGACCGGTGGAGCGTACCGCCTGCGAGATGCATCGGATAACCGACTCGAGTCGAACCCATGGAACGCAGCCCGTCTACGAAGATTCTATGCCTAGCGCCGGACTCTGTGTTCGTCTCCTTCCTCTGTCCATTTTTTACATACTTTCTGTCTTACATTTCTCTCCTTTTCCTCTCTCTTTCTCTTATAGCCTTTAAAGGCTCATAAAATGACGCGCCATCCGCGCTCATTAAACCTGGGGGCTTCTTTAAACAGAAGCTTATTTATACGGGCTTCATGTCCAACACATGTGTCACACTTCCGCATGTACCTTTTATTCGCCATGATATGCATCGATATGACTTAAGTTTTGGCCAAGCTGGGTTGCCTGGCTCCTGTGCTTACCCCTACGTTCCCGATTGTTCGGCTAGGTGGTAAAGGGAGCACCTCTGCGATTGTTACTGCCGGGTCAGCCGGATGTGTACCTCAGACTGGGTGAAGCCGAAAGCTAGCGTTCTTAAGGGAATATTCGGTCGGTGAACTAAAGATGATCTTTTTTTATTATCTATACGCCCCCAGATGTTTTTCCTGCGCCTCTTTTCGCAGAATGGACATGCACTTTAGGGCATGCCTCCCAGGGAAAGGAACCCCTAACGGAACTATTCTCCCTGGAAGATGTTTCTTACTAACCATGTAATATAACATAACTAGTTGGGCACTTGTCTGTTCAACCACTAATGACCCCTACGCCTGGTCTCCATGCATACCCCGGTTCTTATATAACCGCGAGGGTATTCGGACACACTCCGGACCGTCAGGTCCCGAGGTTGAAGCGAAAAGGTCGGCCATGACAAACGATCTACAATCCGGCTAGAAGGCATTACACATGTCAATTAAAATTACATAGTCAATCTAACTGATTGTATTCCTCTTCAATACCATCTAACATGTTGTCTAGTTTACAATCCTATTGGGAATACTTTGCGACCAACTCTACTTGGCCGTATACTAAGCTCACAGGGATCTCCTTCCCATCGGGCCCTACGGGTCCGACCTCGGCCATGTGGTTTGGATCAGCCTTCGTGTACCGCGTCTTCACCATGGCCCAGGCCTCCCTGGCGCCTTGACGGCAGGCCGACATCTTCCACAATCGGAAGCGCCGTCGCGCTCCCTTCAGCTTCTCTACAAGCTCTCCAAGGCCTTCGGGCATGGAGACGGATGGCCACAAGGCCTGGGCGACGCCTTACATCACCTGCCGAACTCGCTCGTGCAGTTGTGAGAGCTCGGGAAGAAGGTCACCCGTAGAAGCGGGCATTTCCTCTGCAGGACGACCTGTTAGCATACCTACAGACATTACTCTGTTAGTCGACTTCCTCGCCGAACTCTTTTTTCAAAGTTCGTTTAAGCACTTACTATATATGCCGCGTCGAAGCCGCTGATTCTCCTTCACGGAGTCCAACAGCTGGGCACGAACGTCCTTCAGTTCAACGCCCAGCTTGGTGTTGGCATCTTGGAGATCGTTCTTCTCCCGCCTCACCTTTGTCAGCACGCTCTCACCAGCCTTCAGCTGGCGTCGGAGTTGTTGCACTTCCGGATTTAATCCGGCGCCATCTGCAATTTCATTTGTCAGATTTGCACCCATGCCGCACCTCGCAAAATACTTATCTTTCGAAGCGTATATTACCAGAGGGGGTCTCCTTGGGCTCCCCTGCCGCGGCTAGTGCGGCCTCAAGTTGGGCTTTGCACTCTTCCAGCTCCTGGGACAGCAGGGTATTCTTTTCTGCAAGAACCTGCATAACAGATGATCCTTAAATCGGTTATTCTAACTGTTTCAAGTCTCGGGGGCTACTGGTACATATATATAATTACCAAAATTTTCTTACCCGTATGTCTTTCACATACTGCTCCGTGGCTCTGGCTAGACCATTTTGAGCGGCACAAAGGTACGCGTCTCCCGAATTGAAGGCATCCAATGCCTCTTGGGAGAAACAAGCGTCGCGAAGAACTGTCCGGCGACGCCTGTGGTTCATGGCACTCTCCACCTCGGAATTGGTGGCAGACAGCCTGTCCGCATCCTCCGTTGGAGGAGCGTCCGGTGCGCGCCTCGTGTTCGCCTCCGCTTCCGGACCAGGCTTTGGAGCCTGGCTGGTGGAGGCGCGATTGGCAGCCTCTCCGGATATAGTCCGGCGAGGTTTCTTCGTCCCGAAGAGAGCACGAGCATTAATATGCCTCGTAGGAATAACACCTGGGAATAAGGCGGCGCGCTATACCTTTGCGCCGGTGCCTCAGTCCGGACCACACTTCTTTTCAGCTCGCGGGGCCTTGCCGCCCCTCGTTGGCTAGTCGCCGTAGGCTTGGCCTCCCGTCTCAAGGACCTCCCCTGCAAAACACGGTTGTCATACGGCAATCGAAAACACGCGAGGACAGATCCCTTTTCAAAGTGCTGGGACTCCAGTCTCAGTTACCTGCGAGGCTGGGAGTAGCCCTGGATAATTGGCCATAATGGCCACCAAGGCATTGTCCTTGCTTAATTGATGAAACACTCCATCAATCAGCTCCACGGATAAGTCTGGATCCTCTTGAGAGGCCGGGTCAAGGGACCGTCCCGGATCCTCGGGTTGTGGAGGAGGGCTGTTTATTTCTTTAATAGCCTGGCGCAGTTCCTGTGTTGAAGTCGTTAGACTGAAAATTTAACAATGGGAATATAAAATGGATGGGCAAGTAAAAGTGTCCACTTACCCAACTTGGGGGATTGTACATAGAAAATCCACCCCGTGGGTTGACGCGAAGAAATTCCTCCTCTTCTCCCTTGTACAAAGCGGACAAGGTCTTTATTAGAGCGGCAGCCGAATCCGGCCCCTTACGGCCGTAGCGGGTGGCGTCGTCCTCCCCGTTGAAGTACCACATGGGGCGGCCTCTATACTGAAGCGGCTGCACCCCTCGCATGATGCATGCGGCCATGACCTCGATCATGGTCAGTCCGGAATGAGCTAACAATCTTATCCGGCCCATCAGGTAAATAACGTCCCTGTCACTTTCCCTCTGAGGGCTCCGTGGACGCCAACTTAGGTGCTTCTTTAGGGGAGCACTGTCGAACTCAGGGAGGCCGATCCGGACAGGATTCGGCAGCGGGACGTCCTTTATATAAAACCATTCCGAAGGCCAGTCCTCGGACGCCTTCTTTGGGGTTCCGAATAGATATCCGGTCCCAGCGATGCGCCACACTTCGGCTCCGCCCACTTGATATATCGACCCCTCCTTAGAGCGGGGCACAAGGCAGAATAGCCTTTTCCACATTGCGAAATGAGCCTCGCAACCCAAAAACAGCTCGCAAAGGGCTACGAAGCCCGCGATATGCAATATGGAGGCAGGCGTGAGGTTGTGCAGCTAGAGGCCATAGAACTCCAGAAGCCCCCGGAGAAACGGATGAATTGGAAATCCGAGCCCTCTTATTAAGTAAGGGGCAAGGCATACCCTCTCTCCTTTGGAGGGATTGGGGGCGCTCTCCGCTTGCTCTCCGCCATTATAGGTGGCAAGTCCGGCTCGAATCGGGACCATATAGGCCGGGGGGAGAAATCCCTTGGTCTGGAGCTTCACTAGCTCGCTGTGCAGGATGGAGCACCTCTTCCAATCTCCAGGCTGAGGGCTGGAAGGGCGAGAGGAGGAGCTGCGGCGGCCGGCCATGATAGAATGGACCTTTGTCGGATACGCTCTGATGAATACTCGTGGAAGGGAGAAGGTGTGGTTTGGATCTAAATCCTCGTCCCCTTAAATAGGCGGCTCATTCACGCGGCTAGGGGTGTAAATATAAAAAACACCCTGACTTTTCGTATTCGTTTGACACGTGGAAAATGGCCATTATTGGGCGTAGAAGCCAAGGAGCACTACATTTACAAGAAACCGGACACTATTCAACAGGTACACGGAATTTGGAGGAGAACCCGCCTTGCAATGCCGAAGACAATCTGCGCGCCAGACTCGTCGTCATTGAAGCCTGGTTCAGGGGCTACTGAGGGAGCCCTGGATTAGGGGGTGTCCGGATGACCGGACTATACCTTCCGTCGGACTCCTGGACTATGAAGATACAAGATTGAAGACTTCGTCCCGTGTCCGGAAGGGACTTTCCTTGGCGTGGAAGGCAAGCTTGGCAATACGGATATGTAGATCTCCTACCATTGTAACTGACTCTGTGTAACCCTAGCCCTCTCCGGTGTCTATATAAACCGGAGAGTTTTAGTCCATAGAAAAAACAACAATCATACCATAGGCTAGCTTCTAGGGTTTAGCCTCTCTGATCTCGTGGTAGATCTACTCTTGTACTACCATATCATCAATATTAATCAAGCAGGACGTAGGGTTTTACCTCCATCAAGAGGGCCCGAACCTGGGTAAAACATCATGTCCCCTGCCTCCTGTTACCATCCGACCTAGATGCACAGTTCAGGACCCCCTACCCGAGATCCGCCAGTTTTGACACCGACAGGAGGCGTTTCAAGAGCTTGATCAACTTCGGTCTCTGCTCCTTCCTATAGAACTTGACCCGAGCAGTAAGGATATTTGGAGATGGCCATCCAAGTCAGGACAATTCCAGTCCAAGATATACTATGACTACACTTTCTCTGCTATAGTGGTTGATCCTATTTTCAAATGGATATGGAAATGCTCTTGTACTATCAAGATAAGAGTTTTTTGATGGCTCCTCCTAATGGATCGACTTAACACAAGGGATATGATGCAGCACAGGCACTGGACCATCCAGGATGATTCCTATGTGCTATGCCAAAATCAAAGTCATGAAGATAGAATCCATCTCTTCTTCTCATGCAATTTCAGCCAGAGGGTTTGGAACTGCCTTGGGATTTCTTGGCAGGTTCGGCCACACCAGTCAACCTACTCCATGGCTTCTTCTGCTAGATCTGAGTTTGGTTTGCCTTTCTTCACTCAAGTAGTCTTTACTGCCAGCTGGAACATTTGGACACAAAGAAATGGTAAAATCTTCAGGAATGAGTCACCAAGCTTCAGAGCCTGGAGAAGAAATTTTGTTCATGATATGACCTTGTTAACTCATGGGATCAAATGTAAATATAGAGATAAACTTCTAGATTGGTTAGCTTCTTTACCCTAGATAAATAGATGTACTTTTGTTTTACCTTGTACTTTGAACCTTTTATGTTGAGTTTTAATAAAGCACTATGAGGTTGTTGCCTTGCAGACTTGCAGTATATAGTCACAAAAAAACATTGGATCTAGAACTTGGATTTCTTTGTGTTCTCTTCTTCTTTTGTCCTCTCATTTTCCTCCATAGCATTAGTTGTTGTGGGGGGATTTGAGAGAGAAGGACTTGGGCACTCCGTGTGCCCTTGCTATTGCATTTGGTGCATCTTTTTGAGTTCTCCATGGTGATACTTGGAAATGAAGGTGAGAAGCTTAATACTCTTGGGTGTTTGAGCACCCCTGAGCTTGTTCCTCTTTTATGCTTTGGTGCCCTAGACGGTTGGTGTCCCGCAGCTCAATCATTGTGGCGGAAAGCTCCGGGACAAGCTTCAGGGTCTCCAATTAAGTTGTAGAGATTGCCCCCAACGATTTGTACGGATTTCGATGACCGCCCCCAAGGGATTGCCTAAGTGTATGGGTTCGGTGACCGCCCTTGAGGGTTGCCATTTGTACGGGTTTGGTGACAACCCTCAAGGGTCCCTTAGTGGAATCACGACATCTTGCATTATGCGAGGGCGTGAGGAGATTACGGTGGCCCTAGTGGCTTTTTGGGGAGCATTGTGCCTCCACACCACTCCAAACGGGGTTTAGCATCCGCAAGGGTGTGAACTTCGAGATACATCGTCATCTCCGCGTGCCTCGATTATCTCTTACCCGAGCCCTTTACTTATGCACTTTAATTTGTGATAGCCATAGTGTTTCATGATATATATCTTGCTATCACCTAGTTGTTTATCTTGCTTAGCATAAGTTGTTGGTGCACATAGGTGAGCCTAGTCGATTTAGGTTTTGTGTCTAATAAATTAAATGCTAGTTTTATTCCACGTTTATTCAAGCCTAAATCGTAATTATTTTAAAGCACCTATTCACCCCCTCTAAGCGACATCGATAATCTTTCAATAGCATTTGTTGCTTTGTTGGGATTTGGGAGTGAGGGACTTGACCATTTCATGTGTTCTTTCCATTGCATTAGTTGCGATGGTTTGAGTTCTCCACGGTGATACATGGAGGTGAAAAATTGAGACGCTTATTACTCTTGGGTGCTTGGTACCCTAGAGCTTGTTCCTCTTGGATGCTTGGGCGCCTAGATGGTTTGTGGTGCTTAGGAGCTCAATCATTGTGGTGTAAAGGTTCGGGAAAGCATCGGGGTCTCCAATTAGATTGTGGCGATTGCCCCGAGCAATTTGTGCGGTTTTGGTGGCCGTCCCCAAGTGTTGCCAAAGTGTACACGTTCGGTGACCGCCCTCAAAGGTTCCTTAGTGGAATCACACCATCTTGCATTGTGCGAGGGCATGAGGAGATTACGGTGGCCCTAGTGGCTTCTTGGGAGCATTGTGCCTCCACGCCGCTTTAAACGGAGATTAGCATCCGCAAGGGTGTGAACTTCGGGATACATCATCGTCTCCGCGTGCCTCGGATATCTCTTACCTGAGCCCTTTACTTATGCACTTTACTTTGTGATAGCCATAGTGTGCCATGTTATATATCTTGCTATCACTTAGTTGTTTATCTTTCTTAGCATAAGTTGTTGGTGCACATACGTGAGCCTAGTTGTTTTAGGTTTTGTGCTTGACAAATTAAACACTAGTTTTATCCCGCATTTGTTCAAGCCTAAATCGTAATTATTTTAAAGCGCCTATTCACCCCCTCTAGGCGACGTAGGTGAAACTTGACAACCTTATTACTCTTGGGTGTTTGGGCACCCTAGAGCTTCTTCCTCTTGGGTGTTTTGGTGCCCTAGACGGTTGGTGCGTTCGGAGCTCAATCATTATTGTGTAAAGCTCTGGGCAAGCGTCGGGGTCTCCAATCAGGTTGTGGAGATTGCCCCGAGCAATTTTGTATGGTTCCGGTGACCGCCCCCAATGGTTGCCAAAGTGTACGAGTTCGGTGACCGCCCCCAAGGGTTGCCATTTGTACGGGTTCAGTGAGCACCCTCAAGGGTCCCTTAGTGGAATCACGACATCTTGCATTGTGCGAGGGCGTGAGGATATTACGGTGGCCCTAGTGGCTTCTTGGGGAGCATTGTGCATGCACACCGCTCCAAACGGCGATTAGCATCCGTAAGGGTGTGAACTTCGAGATACATCGTCGTCTCTGCGTGTCTCAGTTATCTCTTACCCAAACCCTTTACTTATGCACTTTAGTTTGTGATAGCCATAGGGTTTCATGATATATATCTTGCTACCACCTAGTCGTTTATCTTGCTTAGCATAAGTTGCTGGTGCACATAGGTGATCCTAGTTGTTTTAGGTTTTGTGCTTGACAAATTAACGCTAGTTTTATTCTACATTCGTTCAAGGCTAAACCGCAATTATTTTAAAGCGCATATTCACCCCTCGTCTAGGCGACATCCACGATCTTCAGCATGCACATGCATGTCTTACATATTTTACGTCCGTGTGTGGAGAAAATGCATGTCTCTTGTATCTCACCTACTTAAAAATACGTAAGGCTATGGTGATCATCCCTTTTTTTATCCACCTTGCCCATCCCACCTCCTTCATTTTCGGGTTTGTTGCCCCCATTGTTGACCTTTTTCGAGCTCGCTATCTCTCAATCCCTCCAATGATTCTTGCTAGCTCTTGAGGGATAAAAGAGAGGAGATCTAGATCTATGTTTCCACCAATCACTTTCTCGTGTATGTGAGGGGAATCCCTTGGATCTAGATCTTGGATTTCTTCGTGTTCTCTTCTTCGTTTTCCTCTCATTTTCCTCCATAGCATTAGTTGTTGTGTGTGTGAGTGGGGGGGATTGGGAAGGACTTGGGCACTCCGTGTGCCCTTGCCATTGTATTTGGTGCGTCGTTTTGAGTTCTCCACGGTGATACTTGGAAGTGAAGATGAGAAGCTTATTACTCTTGGGTGTTTGAGCACCCCCGAGCTTGTCCCTCTTTGGTGCTTTGGTGCCCTAGACGGTTGGTGTCGCGCAAGGGTTGCCTAAGTGTACGGGTTTGGTGACCGCCCTTGAGGGTTGTCATTTGTACGGGTTCGGTCACCACCCTCAAGGGTCCCTTAGTGGAATCACGACATCTTGCATTGTGCGAGGGCGTGAGGAGATTATGGTGGCCCTTGTGGCTTTTTTGGGGAGCATTGTGGCTCCACACCGCTCCAAAACGGAGATTAACATCCACAAGGGTGTGAACTTCGAGATACATCGTTGTCTCCACGTGCCTCGATTATCTCTTACCTGAGCCCTTTACTTATGCACTTTACTTTGTGATAGCTATAGTGTTTCATGATATATCTTGCTATCACCTAGTTGTTTATCTTGCTTAGCATAAGTTGTTGGTGCACATAAGTGAGCCTAGTCGATTTAGATATTGTGCTTGACAAATTAAATGCTAGTTTTATTCCACGTTTGTTCAAGCCTAAACCGAAATTATTTTAAAGCACCTATTCACCCCCCTCTAAGCGACATCCACAATCTTTCAATAGCTTTTGTTGCTTTGTTGGGATTTCGGAGTGAGGGACTTGACCAGTTCATGTGTTCTTGCCATTGCGTTAGTTGCGACGGTTTGATTTCTCCACGGTGATACATGAAGGTGAAAAGTTGA